>NW_022882977.1:0-1200000 GCF_011952255.1 Bombus vosnesenskii | reverse complement strand
TAATAAACCACGTACATGACCTTTTGGAATTCCTTTCGTTATCTCGTTAACAATTTGACGATAATTGTTTACATCTCGTTTGTACGTACTTAATTGCCATGATATCTTTTTCTTTAATTTTGTAGCATCTTGCAGTCTTATCTTCTTTTCGCGTGCTAGATTTTTAATTAACGAGAGTTTTAATTAACGGTCAACGGTCTTATAACGTAAAAGCATAAACGGTTAATTGTGAAAAGTGGGTGAGTTGCATATATGTTGCGCCGAAGAAGGTGGAAAGAGAAAAGCAAAACATCGATGATGGAATTGGAAAATATTAAATTTGATTTAACGTTCAGCCGAAGATATCCGCGCTCATCTCGTGTAGTATACCTTCTTATAAGAAATTTTTATTTCGTTGTGAAATCAACTATGACGCAAGTGACTACCACGAGATTCCCTTACCATGTAATTTAAGGATCCCGCGATATTGTTCTAATTTATCTTTAGTCGACCATCTTACATCTTTGATTTTACGGAATGTCAGTGGAATTCGTTTCTGAAATAACATTTCAGTCAGTAGACCGTTGGTAGAATGATCGCCATTGATTCGTTGGTATCACAAACATTATCGTTGCGGTTCGCTACGATTCGCGACAGTTTAATGGTTGTGTTCAAAAACCAAGGAATGGCTGACAAAAGTTTAATAGTTAGAGTAACTGCAAAAGATGAAAAATAAGAGCCCGAAATCTTAGAGAATAACGTAATTTTATTTTACATACAAAGACGTATCACATACAAGGGGAAAATGTGAGATTCTATAATCTTCTAAGGGTTAGAATTAGGCATCGTGTAATCTATATCGCATTCATTTATTGCACACGTATTATCACATACATTCTCTCTCTTTCTCTCTCTCCTTTTCCCTCCATTCTTCTACTCTTCTCTCTTTTCCTTCTTTATCATCTTTGTCGTCTCATTCTATTTCCTATTCTAAATTCTTTGTCATTCTTGTTTTTAAATATCGTTGTTCCTCTTGTTTCCTTAGTTTCCCGGAATATATTATAATAATATTTTGTTAGTAAAAAAATGTCTGATATTATTACGGATCTGCATTTAAGCATTCACGTACAACGTAGCTAACCACGTTGAGCTGGAGTCTAACGGTAAGTTTATGTATCGTTGTCGAAATTGTTGTGCACGAAGTATTATACATACATATCTCGAACAGCGATATAATGTCAACGCTCACGATATGAGATTGCAAGAAAACGACTGGTTAGGCAATTAATCGTTTTGAATGCATACAAATTCGATCGTGTAGCTTCGTTGATATGTATCATTTATTCTACGATCAAACACGGTCTATTTTGTGCTCTAGATCGTATATGCTTTCAATGGAATCGTTTAGATTGCCGCATAATTTATTAATCGAGCGGTACGCGATTGGCAATTGGGCGATATGGTGACATGCAATTGCGTGTTTGTTCGCGCCTTACAACACATTGGTACGACACTGGTTATCATTGATGAGATTTTTAAAGAATTCATTTTCTCTTTAAACATCTTTATATGACCTACAAGGTGGTGGGGGAGCACTCCATATTCCATTTTCTCGACAAGTTGGCTTCCTTACGGGTTCCAATGGTGTAACGTATCCCGGTGAACAAGTTACCTGTTAAGCGATCAACGTAATGAATAAACAAAGAAAGATGAAAAATTCGATTTAATTCATTATACATGTGTGTATACAGATAGATTTATAAATAAGTAGGAGAAAATTAGAAAACGAAATTAAAAAACGATAGATTAACCTGTTACCTGTATATTATCACCTGGTTTGTACCAAAATTTAAGAGGTGCGATTCGTCCGTGGGGCGGATCGCCTGGGTAAGGACATCTCACTTTACCTAATGATATGGAAGTGTTATTAGTAACAGAACGAAATCCGTTCGATTAAATACTATGTCCATGGTATGAAAACTTACAAACTGGTGGCGGATGAGACCATGTTCCGTTCTCTGTACATATTACAGAAGCCTCGCCTAACAATTGATGACCAGGCACGCAAGCAAACCTGACAAGTGCACCAACTTTGTACATACGCGTTTGGTGTTTTCTTCCTGAATTATGGCGATTCGTTTGTTCGATAATACGGCCACTCTTTGGTATCGACGGAGTCGGGCAGATGATTTCTGCAAAATTGATCACGTTATGCGTTTCCTGCGTTATCGATGTACGATATATATACAGTATATATATACTGCACTTTTTTACGCGAGTAAATAATAAAAAAAGAATTTACGAAGCCTACCCTCGCAACTAGGCGTACTTCCGCTCCACGAACCGTCATCTTGGCACTCTATGCTCTGCGATCCTAATAATCTATGACCCCACATGCAGGCAAATACCGCTCTACGACCAAACGTATTGTTGTATTCGAGAAGTTGCAACCTTGTATCATCGAATTTATCTATAGGTGGACATACGATTGTTTCGCATCGCGGAATTTCGGCTGACCATTTACCTGGAAAAGTATTTATTAGTGATACCCTCTGTCGCCACGATCTCACCTCAACTCTTCCTTTCATCTTTAATTCCGTCCACAATATTACGTACACATATATAATCCCTTACCGTTGTATTGACACGTTATACCAGCTGCGCCTTCTAGTTTAAATCCAATTGGACATTCGAACGTTGCTCCGTGACCCATACGCGCACCTTCGATCTTACCGATTAACGGTGGTTTGGGTAGGTTCAAAACGGGACACTGAACATCTGCAAATATGACAATGCATTTATTTCGTATGCGTCCAAACATTTGCTCGTACTGGAAAATAGAAATTTGCAAAAGGGGAAGGGAAAACAAAGAAGAGGGTAATTGAACTTACCGACAACGTGGACACGTATGGAGTTGGATAATCCACGAGGTGTAGAGCACGTGTAAACTCCTGAATCTTGCGTTTTCGCATAATATATCGATAATCGATACTTCCAGTCTCTTTCACGAGCAGCGATCGCCCATCCTGAATTGTCGAAAAGATTGTTACAATGACTAGAACTGTACTATGCGATTGTTAGTTGTCGATCCTAATGATCCTTAACGTGCTCGTCCAATCCCTCGTACTCGAAGGAAGAACTAAAACGTTAATCACGATATCGTTTCCCTTATGAATCTTGCCTTCTTTTTCGATCGGCAAAGCCAAACATTTCAACATAAAACGAAACTTTTATCTAGCTTTTTGCTACACGTATGCGACAAGCGTCGATATACCATCGTATAAATATGACCGATGTAATCGTATAAACTATTACAAGAATCGATTGGGAACCCATACATAGACCGATAAGCTTAATATTATGTTAATTTTTCTGAATTAAATTTGGCAAACAATGGTTGACTTCGTTATGCATTGCATATATGTATATATAATTAATCTAACTGTAAGCATCTCTTAATTAAAAGCGTCTCGACATACAACTGAAGAAAATTATCTTACAATTGTAGGAGACAATTTATTTATACATACGTATACGACAATTCGTACGCTCTGTATCGCAATGCGCAATTCGCAATAAAACGTCGACGATCGTCAGAAGGCTTACCGGTCAAGTATTGACGAAATGTCGAGGTCCAAGTCCATTCTGGATTACCAAGTTTTCTAGCGAATAGGCATTCCAGGTGAAGAATGCTTCCAGGATAAACGGCGAGAGCACCAGATGGCTCGACTGCTGCTGAACCGGCCGGTAATCCAAACACGATCGTTGGCGGTACATCCTCTGTTTCTCCTCGAACAATCAACGAGAGGAGAAATATTAAATGGAACAGGATTTCGTTTCGGTAAGGAAATTGCAGAAATGGCAAGAGAATTCCGAATAGCTAGGACTCTCAACTTTATAAGGCTGTGTCCTAATTGGACGTCCCATAGCCACAAGTGCGACAATACGACAGTGTTCATAAATATGTATGTTAATTGCATAACGAAATAGAAATGGATAGGACAGTGGTGGAGCTTGAAGAATATAATCAGTCGGTCGTAGGACAGTGCAATGAAGGGAAAGCCAACGTAGCAGAGGGAAAATTCATACGCCACTTGAGAGGATCGCACAATAGAGCCACAGCAAAGTAGGATCGCTTCCCCTTCGTACGGGTCAGAAGATGATCGAGTCAGGCAACGAAACCTTTCAAAATTTGAACATTTTTAATGTTAATACACATTTCATTAATACAATAGTGAGATTTTCCTAATTAAAACCAGACCAAACAGGATATTGTTATTAAAAATTGGCAATACTACACCATCCATATATAATACTTCTACATAAAGTTTACTAGAAAATTTGACAACGTGGATCCACGTATATCACATGTCCAAGTATATTAACTTTGAGTATTGCATTTCAAGTATATTGTTTAGTACTATTTTTATATGTTTATACACATTTTATAATATGAAAATGAAATGTAGAAAGTGGTACAAAAACGCTTCATTGTAAAGTAAGGATATATTTTTGCAAATAGCTTTTCTAGCTACTTTGTACTAGGCTCTTTTTGTACTTCAAAAATCAATAAAGTATGATTTCTACTGGTAAGGTATGTAGTTTAGACCTCGTTGGTGGACCATGCGAAGAAGGATTAAATTTCAATCAACTGGAGTGACGAATACGACATTGTCGCATCGCACGTGTTGTCACTTTGGACGCTGCCATAAAACATGCTATGTTCGTTTGGTGTCGTGCTGATCGGTCCTGTACGATCGTCGCTGTGCAACGTCGAATTAAGATACATAGAATAGTACATACCAGACGTAGATATTTCCAATGATTGTCACACCTACGTATACGAGTCGATATATTTTAACCAATAGTTTCTATTGCGTTTCTGCGATCAATTACCTTATCTTGTAATTTTTGTAAGAAATTACGAATAAGTAACGAATTATACAGGTAAAAGGGATTACAAAAAATTAGAAATAAGAGAAATATTCATTTACTAACCGGTATAATTTGAAATCGCTGTCGTTGGAGTACAAGAGGGTAGTTTCCCGCTCCAACTTGCATTACGACAATGCAACAGAGGATCACCGACGAGCTTGTATTTGCCAAGTTCTCTGCATCTTACCGTTACCCGTTCCCCGTGTGGTACAGTGATCTTGTCTACCTAGTGACAATAGTGCACATGAGCGTGTTTATTCTAACAACTTATTTGATGAAACTGTAGAAAAGTTATGTCCTCCCTGATTTCGATAATTTTTTAATATGTTGTAAAGTTTAACATTTTGCACACCAATTTCTTGTACATGCATCTATCGTTAAATAAGCTGACGGCCATGATTCCCGAGATGTTTGCAAAAAATTATCTTCTGTTTATATATACAAACGAGGGTGAGACGAGCTTGTGGTAAGGCCCGTGAACAATTGAATATGCGAGACTGTAAAAATGTCTATTATGTTTGAATGAGAAATGAATATCATCTAGTGAGGCAGCTGGCAACGCTCGTGTTATACGATAACAAATATTTCATTTTGTAAAATAATATCAATTATTCGTTCTCCTATTATTTTTATAATTAATTTGTTATTATTTTACATAAGCGTTGTCAGATTGACACAAACCCAAATACCAAATATAAATTCCAATATATTAATGATATTCATTTTTAATTACCTTATAACAAATATTTCTTACAGTCTAGCATATACAATTGTGCACAGGGCTTTAAACGTGTATGTCATTACGCACGCACAGTTATGGACAGAATTCACTGTAATGGTATCGATGGTTTCTTGCGAATACCTTGGAAACTATGATCGATCGACAGCTGCATGTACAGGAAAAAGTTTTTCAGAATGTTAATTTCTACAACATATCCAAAAATCATTAAAATCGGAGAGGATATAGCTTTTCTACAGTTTCACCATTTATTTTCATTATTCTCGGGAAGAATGCGAGTTATAGCTAATCAGATCAAGCTAAACAAAGTAAAGAATAAAATACTATAATTGTCGAAGGAAATATATCGATGTTACTCCCCTCTATTCTCGTAACGAATCAGAAACACATTCAAAAGGCTAATGACACAGGCAACAACTTACAGATATTGTAATATTCTTGTAGGTCACGATTAAAAATGGATGTAATCCTTCAAGTTTACAACCTCTATGAAATCCGTCGGAATCTGCAAAGGGATTATAGTTAACAATGTAACAAAAAATATGGATTAAAATGACTAACAATAGGAGATGACAATAATCATGAAAATAATACATTCTTAATTACTGATATCTTAAGGTTAGGTTTTTTCTTTTGTGGTAGCATATTGCCTGCTATTTGTAAGAAGCCGATAAAACAGATTTTTGAAACAATTTTTATCGATCAGAAACACGAAGCACGTGTTCATCGGGGCATCGTGTGTATTTACGAGTAGTGTTTGCTGTATGACGCATGCTCAGCGTGGTTTCACTGGACGTTCAATAATAGAGGTAACCGCTTTCGAAAGTACCCAGACAACTTTATCGATCCGACAATTTCGTTTGTAGAAAAGCATTCGGTTGAATAACATTTTTCGTCGGATCTACGTCACGTTAATTTGTCTTTTCGAACAGTCTTCGTGGTCATTGCAATGAAATTATTATTCCACCATCACACATGGGATCTACTCGTATTTGAAAACATCCATCTTACCGACAATGCACTACGGTTTTACAGATTTTTGATAGTTTTGCGACGTAAAGATAACGTTAATATGTGATTCTATCTTGCCGACAAGTTCATCTATTTACATTTCGTCAAAGGCAGATAATGCGCGAAGTGATTTCCACACTTTCAATTACTTTCAAGTGGTATTTCCCCCGCAGAATTTATCGCAGCATACACTCACCTATTTTTTTCGCCGTGCAAAAAGTAACTGTTGTTACAAGCCCAAGTAACAAAACATAAAATCCTGCACTCAGTTTCATGCCATGCGCGCTTTCAAAGAATTTCCTTGTTCTTTCTTTCTCGATGGACATACTGTTGGTTTTTGCATATCAAAACGAAATGTTATTCGAGTCACTACACTGGAACTTGATTTCGATGATAATTTCGCATCGACAGTAGCTGGAATTTTCGTAATTCGGAAAATCGTTTGTTTTGTTCTTTGGCATTCTGTTTCACAAGCATAGTAAATCGCACGTATATGGATGGCAAAGATTCAACGTCACTGGAAAATGAAAAAAGAAATAAATCGAGGGAGAAGAAATGGTTTACGTGTGACAGAAATACGAACGCACCTGCGTTTCGAAGATTGACCAACTGACCGAAAAAACACGTATATGGCCCGCGAGGAATGATTAGCGATAGAACCAACGTCACCACTACCTTCATCGCTACGCTCGTAAACGATGCGTACCACCACTCGCGGAATTACGGGGTGAGACGTTAGAAGGCAGTATCGCCCGTGTAGCTTACTTGCGAAAGCGCAGGCGTGTAACTGACACATGTTACATCATACTTCTATATTCAACACATGTGTACACGGAAAGCTTTCCAAAATTTTTGTTTCATCTTTAAACGATTTTACACATTTTGTAATATTCCTCTTCCTTTCGCATTCCACTTTCGTTTTTCGGTTTACGCTTGGGATTCTCAGCCTCTACATGTGTTTTCAAGAGTTATGCTTCCCAAGTCCACCTCCCAAACGCATTTCGGAGGATTATCGAATCTGGGATTTCCGAATCTGAAGTGCGCTCTGAAGGTTTACGTTTGAATTTTTTTGACACCTAATCGGCGATCAGAAGGGTCGGGTCTAGGATTTTCGATAGCGAAATACGATTGCTTCCGCGGTCGTCAAGGTTTTAGGACGTTTTTGTGATCTGTAAAGTGGCGTCGCCCGTGGACTATCCGCGAAGCTGGTCGAGGGGTCGCAACAGGGATTTTCGGATCTCAAAGGGCAAATTCAAGGGTCATGTTTAAGATATCGAGACCAAAGTGCATTTTAAATTGTCACAACCTGGATATTCGATACTCAAGTGCATTTCGAAGGGTCATGTTTGGCATTTTCAGTACCAAGTACATTTTGAATGGTCATGTCTTGGATGGTGATTCTTGTAAATATACTTGGGAGACAAAGATCTCAAACGTAAAGCTTAAAAATGTACTCAAGAGCCGAAGATTTCAAGCATATGCCTTTAATAATACACTTTGGAGTCGAAAATCTCAAACCTAATCGTGGTGTCAGATATAGATGGCTTGGTGTGACAGAGAAAGTATAGATGGGTTGAAATACAACAGGGCCGAAGACGATCCTTAACATTATTTCTTGATCGATAGATAGATTTGTTTCCTGCTTCTTCGCGCAGGTTGTGCAACATTAAAGACCTATAGTGATTTGTACTGATTATTAAATCGAAAGGATTGAATCTTAACAGGTTTTCGTCAGCTAAATCGAGGTACCAAATATGAGAAAACTTTACGTTGGTCTCGTACTCAGCCATCACTGTGCTAGGTTCGTACTTCGACAAAGAACAAAATGAGTACAAATGCTGTTTTTTACGATGCGATTATAAGTGTCGTCAATGATTAAGACGAATTGCAATCTCACCGACGCGAGCACGTGGTAGTTGTATTGTGCCAGATTTATGGATCTGAGATTTATAGATTTTGCAGAAATTATTGAAATAATCGTCTCCTGTTTAAGGGAACAGATCTTTACTGACCAGCCGGATGTAGAACAATTATAGGAACTTGAACATTGTCTTGTCGGATGTACCGAGTTTAAACAAGTCACGTAATCACTAATCACGTAATCAAATGTAATCTAATGTAATCAAACGGAATCAAACGAAGAGCACTGAAAAATTAAAATTACAATTTCATTTACAATATTTATAATATTGGAAATCAACTGTAAATTTATATAATGAATTATGTATATTATAATAATAATAAACTATATGTATTATATAATATATTTTTACAAAAATTTTAATTTCTATAAAAGTCCAGAACATATTAAAAAATATAAAAAATATAAAAAGTTTAAATGTAAGATCGTTAACTTATTTTCCGATGCGACTGTGTATGTAGTTTTAATTAAAACAATAGAGCTTACTTTAACATCATTTTAATACAGTTATCACAAGAACTATTGAATTTCATCGTATGAAATTTTTCATATCTTCGATCATTTTAAAGCTGCTTCTTCGTTTCTTCTCTTTCAAATAAACCATTAATCTTATAGTTAGAATTATTATATATTTTTAGACAAACATTTTGTTTTTCCTATTAACTTGATAGCAAAATAGCAACTTATTTTAATCACTATTCTCGCATACTGTCAATAACAACACAATCCTACACGATATTACATCATCTATTGTCATGGTCATTTGAGCAATTTTTCCATACACAACATTGTCATTATTCTCACGTTCAACACGATTATAATGTGCAACCACTCGCGAGAAAATCTATCGGTTGTTTGATCATTTCTCGTACGATAACAATAGGTACGATAGCAAATGAACAAATAAAGATATCAGCTAACCACATAGAAACGCTGAAGCCGCAGCAACCGAGGAGGATCAGTCATAAATTTGTCGAATACTATGTTGAATCTCTAAGATCATGAGGAAATTTTTATTTAGCATGCATGTACCGCCATGCCTTCATTATCTTTTAATAAGAAGTACACGATTCGTTCACCAGAGCGCTTCGAGGACTTAGATTCGTTAGGCAGACTGACGTTGTACTTTCGGCTGTCAATCATTGTTGTGCTTCGATCTCTGCTATCTTTCTCTTCAAACTGTACCATTTACCTAAACCACGGTAAGTAACACGTATTTTCACAGTAATTTTCACTTCAGTAACCTCTCTGACGATACAAAGAAATAACGAAATAACGAATAAGCGATCAAAACCAGAGAACGATTGAACGACTCGAATTACGAACGCAACAAAGCAGACGATCCACGATAATAAACATTACCAGCGATATGCACATATAAAATAGAATTACATAGTGAATTTCGGCACCAGGTTGATTCGTTAGTGAAGTTTTAAGTTACAATATGAAGGTCTCTCTCTTTCTCTCTCTCTCTCTCTCTTTCCCTTGTCGATGTTTTAACGAACAAATCTATCCTGTACACTAGTGGTTACTTTTTAATATTCTTCTCAGCGCTAGTTCTTTGACACTGAACAGACATTTGTTCGATGAAAAGAGATACAGTATTTTGTAGTATATTCACGATGCAACTTCGAAATCCGTTTAAGCTTATTGGATTAGCTCGGTCGGAATCACAGTTCGAACGGGAGGACCCGTTTAAAAATCCAATATTCTCCCAGATCGATTTTCATTAAGACAGCGAGGCTCTTAATGCCAGATTCGTTGGATTTTTTCCAGTCGATGAGAAGAAAATACTGTTGTACCATTTGTACCTGATCTGATATTTCAGTCCAGCCCGTTACAAGTTCTCTTCCCTTCTCCTCCCTCCCCTTTTGTTTGGCATAGAACAGGCTTGTTGACACGTTCGGAAATCGTAAAGAATTTTATGGGTTATCTAACTTTTCAATTTCCGCTTTTACGGCGGCTACAAATGAGTCGACTAAATTAATCGAAACTCGTTCGTAACCGTCCTTAGAGAACAAACTTGCTATGCAAATTGAGAGATCATACTTTATCAAGTAAAAAGATAACCAAGATGCTATTTGTAGAATTACCTGCTTAGTGTTATCTATAAAATATCTATAAATTGTGTATTTATTTATTATTTATTCTAAGCTTATATCTTTTCCGTGGTTACCCCAACCTAACCCCAACCTAACCCCAATGTGATTAAATTATATAATTATATTTTAAAAACTACATAATATTAAAAAGAAAAGAAAATACATATAATAATATACTAATCAGAATTAACTTTATTTTATGTGACATCTGAATCATTGCCGGATTTTTTGTATTGCATCAAAGGATATAAACTTACATAGAGAGCTTGTATGGCCGGTTTTTACGCTTGCTATCACAAATTAACGTTTCCTGTCGAGTGATAAAGCTGGGTATATTTCAAAGAAAATATTTTTTATATTTTTGCGAGTTTTAATCGACTAGGAATTTATTTTAAGAACTAATTTTGTACTAATTATTTTTTATGAGTGATCCTTCAATTCTTTTTGTTTTTAATAAACTACAGTGTTTAAGCAATTTTATATCAGTTCTGAAGTTTACTGGAGCAATTTTTTTACTTTTCTTTCATTTCTACGAATACCGATAACTGATGAAACTAATTCAAATAAAGTGTGTATTTGTTTGGTTATGTAGAATTCCGTTTCATTTTTCTGTAATAAATAATTGATATTCCCAATTTTGCAATTATAATTATCTATAGTGTAATTCTTTTACAATATACGTATTATTCTTTATAATTTTTCTATAAGTATATTTATTATATTAAGCTCTTAAAATGGCATAAAGTAATTGAATGTTATACCACTTATTTCATTTTAGACAATTCTACATTTTATGCTTGATTATATATTAATATATTAGTTTAAAAATTATTATTAATTATTATCTAGTAAAGGGTCAATTATCCGAGTCAATTGGGACCGAGGTGGTTCGGAAGATCGAATTATTCGAATAATATCGAACAAGTTTGAATAATGAAACGTGCACCAAGTAATTAGCTAGTTAACAACTATAGGAATGAAGTTTAAAATGTATTGAATACAAGAGTATTACTACTGTAACTTGAAATGTAATACACATTACGCAAAATATTAATTGATTTTTGAAGAAATACTTTGAAGAAAAACATTTATTACATCTGTAGTATGTAGATTGAGGTTAGGTTTACGTATGTAGATATATATCTTCTTTTAGATGAATGAAAAAGAAACAAATATATACATCAGTAACAAGAAATAGTAATTCGACACAGTTAATGTTAAGATAGTTTATTTTTTAAAATGATAATCATTCCGGTTCCAAGAACTGGTGCTGATAGCGACGATGCAATATAGATTCCGAGAATAGACGATTCATACAATCGAAATGTACTTCGATGGTATTAGGTTGCCCCAAAGGTTTCTTTCGTTTTATAAGGAAATAATAGACGCACAACATTTTTTGTTTTTTATTATTTTATCGAATTATGTATGATCCATTTTGTTCTATTGGAACAACCTCATAGTTTCTCAGTTGTAAAAAATAACTTACAATTTACAATGTACATGTCATATAGTAAACTCTCCAAGTTTAAGTTCACAGTTCGACCCAGGAGGCGGGTCGATTTTCAGTTGTTTGAACTTTGACCAGTTCAATTCATTTGAAATAATGTAAGTTGAATTAATCCGTTCCAGACATTCAACACGTATTTGATACAAGATATTTAAAATGTCTATTTCTGAAGAACATATTAGTAAATAGCGAAGGAAACAAGTTTAATAATCGAAAATTTTTATTTATGATACATATACATAAAAATATTTCATAATATCGCTTAATTAATAATTTTTCTGCAGTCTGTTAATTGAGAGAGAACTGTACGAGTAGAGGTAAAGCCTGGGTCAGCCAAGCGTCGAAATGACGGATGTTTCTTTGTTTCTCTTTCTTCTTCTCAGCTGGCATTTTGCTCGTCTGACCCGGGCCTAAGCAGAAAGATAAGGCGACCATGTGACGGTTACATGACGGTGACTCTGTTTCTTTGCTAGAACTTTGACTTTTCGTTGGAGTTTAAGAGCTGAATTTTCTTTCACATCTTTGCTCGAACTTGAAGGATCCACTTCATTATCGGTATTTTTACAAAATATTTCTTGAGATATATAGAACATAAGATATATAAAATATAGAAAAAATGCTCCATGTTTTGATAGATGTTTTGATAAAAGAATTTTGCATTTCCACTATTATTATTTTCGCTTTAAAATATTGTAAGACGATATGCTTCTTGAGGACATTTTATTCTGTTACAAATATGAGAACATTGTTTGCAAATATAATTTGACTTCATTAGCTAAATTTAGATACCAAAGATTATTATTTTAGTTTCTTCATAGTACGTAATATATATGTACGTATATAGCTAATTAGAAATAAATAAAATTGATAATTTTAATATACGAAATTAGTAGAATTAATCAAGTAATTCTAATGTGAAACATGAAAAATATTATCGAAATTAAATAAAATGTTAAAGAAAATGGCAAATTAATTTTACGATGCGATGCAATCTCGCTGCAATATCGCCAGTGTCAGGCATTATGTATCGGTTAACATCTTTTTGCTTTCATCCGGTAATTCGATTTCGTCGTTCAGTCCCCTTTTGTAAATATATGTATATTCTCTGCTTGACAACTATCCTGGAATCTCGATACGTGGCTATGGCCTTACGGCCTTCTTACAGGATTACCCACACCAACATAGTAATCGTTTTGTTTTCTGGACAACTACACGCAGGATAGAAAGCGTCGTGTTGCTATCGCGGTCGCAAATCACTTACCACTTTACCGCTATCTATATCGATAGATCTCAAATACATACTTCTAAACGTTCTAGGAGATATTCAAAAGATGTGAAACATTTGTGTATAGACTAATTATTACGTAACAAATTACAATAAATTATTGCGATTATTATGAAATATTTATTCGTTGAATCGCTCGTTTAATCAGTCGATCGTATTTTTCGATTTGTAATTTATGATTTATTGTAATTTACATTTTACTGTAAATTCATTTAATTTATACGTAGCACAGTTTAAAAAATCTTCTTTATTTTAATCAATTGTTTTTATCGATTATTGACAATCTTAAAACAAATATATATGTATATACGATGTAACATATAGAACTTAGGTGCTAAATTTTATTTCTGTAAATTATTATCGATTCAAATTATATTAAAATTTTCAAGAAAATTGATATCCGATATATTAGAATTTTATGCAGATATCGAATTTTACTATTTTTAGTGTACCTACATATGTATATGTGTACAACATTTTACAGTAGAATGTTTTACACGTATCGAATTTTCTTACATATTTGCTTTATATAATAGACTTTATATTGAGAGATCTTGTTAATCTCTGTCATTGAAAATAAAAATGTCCTTAAACATGTCAGTCAGAGATCTAAAGAAACAGAAAAATGCTATTTAAAGCATTCTAAGACAGATGCTCAGTGTTCTTTCAATTTCAAAATACAAATCAAAATTGAACAACGAATTATTAACGTACGAAGAATTCAGTGTTGAGAAATTCAATCGCATATCTTATCAGGTATTTAAATGAAGCTTAACGGAGGTTAATGTATGGAAGCCGAAAATAAAAAGTATCAATCGACCGAAGCTTATTATGTACCTACTTTTTAGATTTATTAACCCCACAAATAAGATAATTCGTCGTAACTTGCAAGTCCACGTTTTTTTTTCAACATTAAAAAAGAGAAGAAAAAATACTAAATTGTTTTTCCTCGAGTATTCTTAAAAACACATTGAAAGGTTTCGATCTTTCCGAGGTCACCTCTATCTTTCACCAAAATCACCACATACGTATGTGTATACTTTTAACTACTAGTATATCTTCTACTTGGTATCGAAGTGAATTCAATAGCTCGGTAATCACAGTCACATTAACAGAGTAACACAAGGAAAACGTCCATCGTTAGAAATTCTTTATTTCAATTATTAGAAAAAAAGAATATACATAATAGGATACGCATTTGGATATTTAAACTGCTACTCGTTGTATTTATCACAAAGGAAAAAATGAAAGCATATGAAACATTGATCCTCGAATCGATATAGAAGGTACAAAATATCGATTAATTTTACGTCTAAATTAATATCGTATCTTTCGAGTGTTACAAAACGTTCACATCCATCTTAGTAGTATATAATAACACGTAATAATTACTTAATCGATCACACATAGATTTTCTCATTTTTGAATCGCATCTGTCATCGATTTGATAACATAGCAATATGATAAAACTTAAATCGATAACGCGCAATTATGCAAGATTTTTAACGTATATTTCTATACCGCTCGTTGCTTCGATCAACGGTGATGGTATGGCGTATACTTGCCTATTTAATGCAAAGTTAAATTATTACATAAACGATGAATAGCTAACAATAGCTAGCAAACAATCACTTTCCCTTTCGAGAATTATTGCCACACGTTTGCAAGAAATTATGGCGTAATCCTTCCTTTCTAACCATTTGACTAATCGAACATCTCGGAGACTAAGGCCAAGCAGAGTTATACGTATAGGGAAAAGTTGTTGATAACGTTGATCTTTACAACGTACTGATGAAGAATGGAAATGGAAATCGGCGAGGTAATTGTAAATGTGTAATTATCTTCTTTTCTTCTTCCTGTCTACTTCCAAGCTATCTTTTCTCCTATTTGCATTTGTTGTTTGACATCTGAATTTGTGTAACTAACGTTGCTACGCCTACGAGTGAAACGAGTGTATTCGCTGTTTTGCTCGTGTTTACTCGGTGGCTGTGTGACGAACCACTCCGACACCGTGTATACTTGCCTGTTTATTTCTGCGTGTGTGATTATTATCGAAATTGTACTTACTAGTATTACTATAGAATACGCTGTTACACTAGTAGATTACGATCGCGACCAAAATTACAAGTACTTGCACGTTAGCTGTGTTATCGAAACACATGGAATCTGTTCGGCTGGTAACAGGCGAAGAGGAATTGATGTTAAATTATGATCCGTCATAAGATAATTGAAAATATTTCGTTCAAAGTACGCGTAATATCGAAAGATAATTATAATTAAATCACAACCGTCAGCAGTTAAGATAAAATGCACGCAACGTGATATCTTTTTTGTTATTTCGAGAAATAGAAAGTTTCATTCAAATTTGAGAACTAATTTTCGTGTCAAGGAATTTAGCAAACAGCAAAACGCAGTCTGAAAATCTTTACTTGGAACGTTTAGATAAATGTCCTATAAGGCGATACGTTATTGTTACGTTATAATTAATATAAAAATATATGAAGTGCCGAATGCAAGTATAACAACATGTATTTATGAATTTATTTAAAGTATTTTCCAACAATTAGGTATTCAAGCAGTTTCGATTCTCAGAAGATGCATATAAGAATTTCATTCGCTATGACAAAAAGTTTATTATACCTCACTTTCACTGTCTCACTTTACAACGTTACACGCGATACATACTATTCGCAATTAAGTAGGTCCTTTCATATGTTGCGTCTTCTTTTTTAGATCCAGCGACCTAGCAATTATGTTCTTTATATTTATGTACTTTATAGTATATTACATATCCGATTTTAAGGACTTGTCATGTGACAATACAACAAATATAACACCAAAACAGTTATATATGTTAGCTATATAGAAATAATAAGGAAATAAAAGAAATAATAATTTACAATTTTAAATCTCGAAAAATGTTAACTTACATAAAAACAGCTACGTAGAAATACGAAGAAACTACGGTATTCGACGATAATGCCATAGAAATACGCAACTACAGAGAGCAAAGAGAAGGTTGTATTCCGTAGCTCGGTATCTAGCAATTACTAACTGTATCATTCAGAGACGAATAAAAATGGTAAGGAAATAAAAGAAATAATAATTTACAATTTTAAATCTCGAAAAATGTTAACTTACATAAAAACAGCTACGTAGAAATACGAAGAAACTACGGTATTCGACGATAATGCCATAGAAATACGCAACTACAAAGAGTAAAGAGAAGGTTGAATTCCGTAGCTCGGTATCTAGCAATTACCAACTGTATCATTCAGAGACGAATAAAAATGGTAAGGAAATAAAAGAAATAATAATTTACAATTTTAAATCTCGAAAAATGTTAACTTACATAAAAACAGCTACGTAGAAATACGAAGAAACTACGGTATTCGACGATAATGCCATAGAAATACGCAACTACAAAGAGTAAAGAGAAGGTTGTATTCCGTAGCTCGGTATCTAGCAATTACCAACTCTACGATATACAGATGTATTAATAACGAATTTACTATTAATTAACAATATAATATTGTTAATAAGGAATTTAATATTCTTCCGATCGGAACATTACGATACAACATTCGATCTTTCTCCCGACAAACTTAGAAATTGCTCTAGACAAATATTTCTATGTTTAAAGTAGGTAGTCGAGGAGCAAGGCGGAATAATCACACGTGGTGGAACGCGTAAATCTTTCGTAACGGTTTGCTCCAGTTTATTTCCAGTATATGCCGGCAAGTCGTACACGTCAGTCATAAGATACATCTCGATCTCGATGCAACAACCGTGCCGCGACTCGTGCCACAAAAACAGTGTACCTTCGTCTTTCCAGCAATTAATCCCCAGGCTAAAATTGAAGACGTTTCATAATTGGAGAAGGGGTCACGACAACGAGCTTGAAAAAGTGACGGCGCAGCGCCGCGCGTCGTTCAATTGACCATCATTCGACTTGATTCGTGTCAGTAAACAACTAGCGCAAACAATAGCCGTGTGGCCGAAATCCTTTCGAAAAAGTAAGTTTCTCTTTATTTCGATAAATATCTCTTCTTCGTTGCGACAATTTCAAACGAATACACAGCCGTATATATATTCAATTATACATTCGATAACTCGACGAGATAATTGAAATGCTGGCTTCTAATATTCAATGATTTACGAGAGAGAATAAAATAAAAGAGTTTGTCGTTGGTGGTTCATATTTATCGTAGTAGGTTTATTAGACGCTTCTAATATTTTCTATCGTCCTGTCTGTTTTTTACGTTTATAATAATATACACATAGAGGAACGTTTTAATACCGCTTTGTTCTATTCATCGCAGACAGAGGAAGCTTTGTTTTAAAATGTGAATGCATTGGTTTTGTTCGGCGTTAGCGTTAAGTCCATTTAACGCGTTTGACGAGTATACACGTCAAACAAAAGCTTTGTTTCGTCGTATAAAATAAAATATTTCTAATTATTATAAAAAAATAAAAATTTAGTAAGAAGCAATGAGAACGTTATTTAGTGGTATGTTTACTATATTATATCGCCAGTAAAACTGCTATGCATTTTATGAAGAAAAATTGGATTATTTTCTTTTTATTTTCCGTATAATGTATTCATTTTTACAAACTGAGTTGGTTGTTTTCCCCGTTATATTGGGTATGCTCCAATTGTTTGTGCAATCTTATCTCCTTACAAATTGGATGGATATTTTGCCGTGTATTACCCGATAATAATTGAAATATAACGTAATAAGTATATTATGATTAAATTTTTGGACCGAATGTGTTGAACAAATTATCGAGAACTGTGCGATTCCACGAACACAAACTTCGAAAGTTGGTCGACCAATCAACAAGTTCAACTGCAAAACTTACTGTTATCAACTTAATGTTATAAACTAATTTGAATTTTCTCGTATCTGTCTGTTAATTTACCTAGGAAGCATTGGAAAATATATTTGCCCAGTTTATTGTATTTTATCACATTTACCTGTGTGTTTACTCAGTACGAGTATACCTCGACGAGTATACTCGTCATCGCTTACTTTTTGCGACACATCCTGGATACACTTTTCAAAGAGACCGCAACAGCTAACTGGTTAAAATATCAAATATATACTATTATAATAAATAATAATTTTTGCCATCTCCTACTAACGACGCTACTACGACGTAAGTTTGCTTCGTAGTAATACATTTTCCATCCTCTGCTTTACGAATCGCGAAGCTAAAGAATTCCGTACAAACGTGAAATACTAAATATAATGAGTTGCCCCTTTTTTTTATCTCTAACAGAATAAAAATTTGCTGGAAACGATATAGGTCTCTGTTTGTCGAAAGAAAGTTAAGTTCTTCGAATAACATTGTGATATTTTGTGAAAAAGCAGCTACGCGTTTTTGGTACAACGAAGAATAAAAAATCGAATTCATTGAGTTTTGATTGTAAACAAGTTCAATAGTTTTGATATTGAAGCTACACGCAACAATGCCGTAATGTATGTTACACGCATAATATCAAAATGATAATTTATACAAAATTCAAACGACGCTCGATTCGTTTCACTTCCACTTCTAGCGTGCGAGTTCAATTGAAAACATTGGACAGGTTCGTTGCATCCTGATAAGGAATATATATCGACCATCGAACAATCAATTTCTTTGTGCTACCTCTAACTTTATCGATACGCGACGAAACGCGACGATCGATTGATATTTCGTTGATTGCGCTATTACCTAGGCGCGCGAGCGCGAGTGCAATACTGCGAAGGGACAACATAGTTGATAACCAACGTGGTGAAAAAATGTGCAATACCATAGTTGGTAAGTGTATAGGTACACGAGTACCAATTTTAAACGCTCCTTTTATATCTGTCACATCAGGCATGATCATATTGGGTTGTCCTAAAAGTTTCTTTCCTTTTGCAAAGAAATAATAGATACATGATATTTTTTGTTTTATATTATTTTATTGAATCATGTATGATCCATGTTGTTCTACTACAATAAAGTGAATTGTACATAATTAAATAAAATAATATGACGTTGTTTTATTACAATAAAATGAATCGTACGTAATTCAATAAAATAATATAATGTTGTTCTACTACAATAAAGTGAATTGTACATAATTAAATAAAATACTATGACGTTGTTCTACTACAATAAAGTGAATTGTACATAATTCAATAAAATAATATAATGTTGTTCTACTACAATAAAGTGAATCGTGCATAGTTCAATAAAATAATATAATGTTGTTCTACTGCAATAAAGTGAATTGTACATAATTAAATAAAATAATATGACGTTGTTCTAATACAATAAAACGAATCGTACATAGTTCAATAAAATAATATAATGTTGTTCTACTACAATAAAGTGAATCGTGCATAGTTCAATAAAATAATATAATGTTGTTCTACTGCAATAAAGTAAATTGTACATAATTAAATAAAATAATATGACGTTGTTCTACTACAATAAAGTGAATTGTACATAATTAAATAAAGTAATATAATGTTGTTCCACTACAATAAAGTGAATTGTATATAATTCAATAAAATAATATAATGTTGTTCCACTACAATAAAACGAATCGTACATAGTTCAATAAAATAATATAATGTTGTTCTACTACAATAAAGTGAATCGTGCATAGTTCAACAAAATAATATAATGTTGTTCTACTGCAATAAAGTGAATTGTACATAATTAAATAAAATAATATGACGTCGTTCTACTACAATAAAATAAATGGTACATAATTCAATGAAATAATATTATTTCCCTTTAAAATAAAAGAATCTTTTTGGACAACCTAATATAATCTCGAAAAGTACAAATTCTACTAGCGAATTGTTCGTTTTATAGCTTCTTTAAGTAACGTCATAACTCTAACTCAAAGTTATAACATTATTCATCTTAAATCTTAAATCTGAAAAACCTTTAACCCTGAACGTACAACACGTACGAGAAATAACATATATATCTATGGACACAGAAAAAAATATGATAAATTCGCTTGTGTCGATTTTCTGATTTTTTCCAGTTTACATGGTTTACAGTTCAAAACAGTATTTTAAAAACAATAACATAGTCAACGTTATAAGAATCGATATTTATGAAATATTCGTGAAAGTTCCAGACACACATACATATGTAAGTATACTTATATATTTAATCGGAAAATATATAAGAGAATAAAAATAAATTAATTAAGTAACGAATACACTCATAGGATCGATGATAGCATATAGAATTTCAAAATTACTCTCTTGTCAAACGAAGTCAAAGAAAAATGCGCAATTTATCACGTTTCTTTCGTCGTATACATATGTATACTTAAATAATAATTCAACTGTTCGTAATAATGAAGTAACAATCGTTACCAGAAAATGCTTAATTAGTTTTCTGATTGTAAGTCACGTTTACTTGTTAAAAATAAAATAAAACAAAGTAAAAAATGAATAAAGAAAGAGCTAAACTCGTAATTACTTAATTTAATTTAATACGTGAATGAAAATGTTGTACGTATAACATAATGGAAAAGAAGTTATACCGTCAAAAAAAAAACTAATAAATAACAACAAAAATAAATAATAAATAAAGACAACCGTGGATTCACTGTGGAGAAAGTATTTCATCGAAATCTTCGTTATCTTTATCTTTGTATTCTATATGTAATACGCGCAGCACAGATGAACGTTAGTTAATAAATTGCAAATAGAGTACACGCTCTGTGTATTATCGTACACGTAGATCTGAAAGAGTGCAAAAAGGTCAGAAGCACGATAGAAAGCAAGGCCATGGGAATTCAGAAATAGCCAACAAGGCAATACGGGATACCGTGACGCGCCAGTACCTTTAGCTCCAACAATTTACGCGTCGAAGTTTATTTAAGGGATAAAGCTATCGTCGAATGATATTATTTCGAAACTGGTAAGATAATCGATCTCGCGACTCGTAGCTTGTAGCCGCAGAAATCCACGATATCCATACGGTATACGTGGTATAACAGCGATAAGGCATTGGGCATACGAACTATCAAGACTATAACTTTCAGTCTGATACAGCACGTGCTGCGAGAGGTTTTACGATATACGCATTTTCCCGTGTTGCGTTTCGCTCGAGAATAAAAATACGAAAAATTGTATACATGTATGCAAGTACGTACGTAACTATGTATATTATTCGGACATAACTTTTTTAAGATCGGCGACTTGCATTCTTTTCGACCAGTTTCTTTAGTTAGTTGTTGCGAAGGAAACAGTAAAGTTCACTTTCTCTATCGCTTTCTTTTTTATTCGAGCCTGTAATGAAAATTTAATCGAAACGATACAGTTTCGCAGATTTATGTTGATTATACACACGCGATGCTAATTTTAAAGAAAAAAAGGAAACTTCACAAGTGAACAATACTATTCGTGTTGGTAGGTACCGCGTTAACTTTCTAACGTATCTCTATATGAAAGTTACATATTTTATCTGCATATTAGATTATATTTCGATTATTGACTCAGTAAAAGACAAATCTCCCTTTAAATCTGTAATTTTCTAGAAGGATTATAGAGCGAAATCTGATCCTAAAAGTGTACGTTCGAACGTGTAGTTGTCAAACCTTCAAACTTATGCCTATTTATGTGGCATTTATTTTCAGAATACTCGCTCCGTCATCGATCGGTTATCGATAATTTAATTATACCTAATTATAACTAATTATCGATTTTCTAAAACGATTATGAAATCATACCACGTATTACTCGCATGTAAAGGCGCGTTTCAAACGTAATAATTACGCATACGAATTTATTTCGCATTTATTTTCAGAGCAATCTGTGGCAGATGTTGTTACGACGTAAAATTCACGGAATCGACATCAGGTGAAGCGCGTAAGGAGGAAAATAGGTGGTAACGGTGCCAAGAGAGTCCTGAATTTTGCAAAAAAACCAGTGCAACGCATTCTCCGGATGCGACGAATCCGTTCAGCGGCTGTTCACGCTGGTAATTCTAGTCGGTTATCCAGTTCTCCGTGGGCATTAGAACAGTGCAGTTCATACGCAGTCCACGCTGTTACGTTACTTTTCACTCTGTACTGAATTCGTCCCGTCTCGTTTCAACTAACTAACCAGTCGGTGGCCGAGTGAAATATTTTCCAAACGGAAGAAAGGATTTGCAAAAAGGAACATTGCGAGAATATCGAAATAGCGAAAGAGAAAAACAGCGAAATTTAGCGAAATTAGATCGTTAAACGATATGTTGATCACGCCTTAGCAATGAATTGGAAATGCTGAAAGGGCAGATACTTAAAAGCTGATGGACATTGGGAAAGAAATAAAATCAAGGCGATTTTAACGCGAATCGCGGTTAGACAGAGAGGTCGGCTAACGAGAAGACGATTGGAGAAACAAGTTTACCAAGACGAAAGACGAAAGATGGCGAGCGTAGATAAAAATCTCGAGGAGCTGATGATGCATCTTGGCGAATTTGGTAAATACCAATGCTGGCAATTCTGCTTGCACATTCTCGGCGCATTGACAGCCGGTCTGCATATGCTCACCTTACTCACAGTCGCTGCAGTGCCACCGCATACGTGTAACGTTCCTCGGTCCACGTTTCCGACAGAATCGTTCAATTTCACATCTTCAACATGGAACTCCTCTATCGCGTTCGACGACGTTCCCCGAGCGGTGGACGCGTGCCACTATTTGGACGCGAACAACGTTACGAAGGAGTGCGATTCGTGGACCTATGACACGGAGTACTTCCAATCGTCGCGCGGAATGGAATGGAATTTCGTTTGCTCGCAGCGATGGATGGGCGCAGCAGCGCAGTCTTGCTACATGTTCGGTGTGTTTATCGGAGCCGTAACGCTGGGCAGTTTGGCCGACAAGTACGGCAGAAAAATAATATTCTACGTGTCTGCTGTTGCCCAACTTGTTTTCGGAGTGACCGTAGCTTTGGTGAACAAATACTACCTTTTCCTCATCCTTAGATTTCTATACGGTATCTTCGGTTCGGCTGGCGCTTACATAACAGGATTCGTCCTGACGATGGAACTGGTCGGAGCAACAAAGAGGACCGTTTGCGGAATAATGTTTCAACTGGCGTTCGCCGTTGGGTTCATGTTAGTAGCCGTTTGGGGTGCCGTGATCAAGGACAGAACGTGGCTGCAAATCGTCTACGGGCTTCACAGCGTGCTTCTCATCGGCCACTGGTGGCTCATGGACGAATCTCCACGTTGGCTGTGGGCCCAAGGTCGCGTCAGCGAAGCGCTGACTATCATACGAAAAGGTCTGAAGATGAATGGCAACAACGTAGATATAGATACGGGGAAATTGATCAGCGAAGGGAAGATACGGCAGATGGATCAAGAGGAACAAGGTTCTTACGGAGCCCTGGATCTCTTCAAGACTCCGAATCTCCGGAAGAAAACGTTGAACGTATGTCTGAATTGGTTCGCCAATTCCATCGTCTATTATGGGCTGTCATTGAATGCAGGAAATCTCGTTGGAAATCCATTTCTGATGCTGTTCCTCAGCGGTTTGGTGGAATTACCTTCGTACTTGCTAATGTGCTTCCTAATGGACCGTACTGGAAGAAGATGCCTGGTCAGTACGTTCATGTTGATCGGCGGTGTGTGCTGTATAATCGCCTCCAGCATCCCGACTGGTACTGATACAGCTGCCACCATAATCGTGACCATCGTCCTGTTCGGCAAAGCTTGCATAGCTGGCTCGTTCGCGGTTATTTACAACTACACGGCCGAACTGTTCCCTACGGTAGTAAGAAATACCGCCTTGGGAATAGGCTCTATGTGCGCTCGTTTCAGCGGAGCTCTTACACCGTTGATAATGCTGTTGGACTCTCTGAATCCCAAAGTGCCTGCGGTACTCTTCGGTTTCGTCGCCCTGGTATCTGGTTTCTTATCGTTGTATCTGCCGGAAACTGTGAATCAGCCGATGCCTGAAACGATCGAGGACGGTGAGAATTTTGGCAAACACGACACCTGTTTCGCTATGTATTTGCGCTCGGGCAGAAAAACCAGCGCCGCTTACGAAGCTACACAACTTACGCAACTCACCGTCGACACAGACGAGAAGGAGAAGCTGAATGAAGGAGGAAGCCCCAAGGAAAATTCCCACTAGAGAGCATCCGCTGCCGTTCTTTTTTATTCTTATAAAAATCTTCAAAAACATTCCTACTATCGTCGATTTTTTTCTCGATTGACCGTTTTACGCTTAACTCGACTGGACTATGAGCAGGTAAAACTCGAGCGAGAGTACATATCGCGATTGAATTATTTTCCTAATCCTATACGATTCTAATCGCTAAATATGGAAGAAAGTTTTACCGGTAAATTTTCAACTTGTCGCGACCATCGTAAAATAATCCTTATTAAGCCATTGATCCATTAAATATCGATATACGTACGTGTATTTGCGTGCTACATTGGTTCACCACAGTATTCGTAGCAATCGAAGTTTACTAATTTTCGATAAACTCGTATACGTGTAGAGTACGGCCGAGTAACATGTACAAGCGAGCACGAGGTGATTCATTATGAAAGAATAAGAACGAAATATAGAATAAAATTTGTTCATTGAAGGCTTAGTTTTCGAGAAAATTGAGTTTGGAAATTTACCAAGTATACTTGAACATGACTAATTACCGACTGGTATGAGTAACCGATCGATAAGATGTTATCGATAGAAGCGAAAGTAAGTAGAAGATATAAAATAAAACTTGTCTGTTCAAGGTTATATTTTCAAAAGAACAGAGTTCGAACATGTTTAGTTAAGAATCGATCTAGTACTTACACGCGTATGATAATTTTTCAAATTTATTTTCTCGGAAACAAAGCGCCTCGAGGAAATATTTCATTCTGCGTTTTCCACTTATTTTCAAGCGTAAAATGACCTGCTGTCGATTATTTGACCCTGTCTAGTCCGGAATTAGCCAGGTTAAAATATGCTTGATAAATTTAAAAACTCGATTTTCTTGTAAATCTAGCCTTAAATGAAAAAATTTTATTCCATATTGTGTTCTTATTTTTTCATAAGGAATCACTTCGTATCCGCTCGTACGTGTTATTCGGCTGCACCCTGTACGTTTCAACCGACTATATACGTATCGTGTAATTTTAGTCTATTAGAAACTTTCACAAGTAGCTACTCTCTGCCTTGAATATCCTATACATTTTTCCGAAATAAACTTTCATTTATTTATTTATAATTATCGAATCTTTCTTTCCATCTTGCAGCTTTCCACGCGATAAATTCTCCGTTTAAAGTTGAACATTTTTAGCGCACTTGACGGATTACTTTGACGCCATATTGGCTTTTAGCCGTCATTCGATTGGTTGCGCGGACGAACGCGGAACCGAAGTTGCTGCAAATTGGTTTGACTGGCGTAATCATAGAGATATACGTATATACATATACACAGATATAGTTGTGTGTGTGCGTGTGTGTGTGTGATGACATTTATTTACAAGCAACGATGTCACTCATTGCTCGAATCGTGGCTAGAAGCCAATATGGCGTCAAAGTAACCGGTTAAATACGCTAAAAATGCTCGATTTTATACAAGTACGAACGCGTAACTTTTGAACCAGTAGGTGCTGCATTTTAAAACTCGTTTCTTAGGTTGGGACACATCGAAAACTACAAGTTAAGTCTTTTTAAGTTAAACCTTTTTACCTATTACATATATGTATATGCGTATACGTCCATATATGCATCTCGAACATTTTGCTTCCTTTAAATTTCCCATGAACGAATAGAAGTCGACGAATCGTCCGATTATGGCCACCTGTTTACGGTAACTGTGCAGTTTACGATCAAATGCGGTTATGTTTGCCAGCATTAATGTCGATCATTCAAGAAACCTTGGATAGTGATTTTTCTTTTTATATTCGATCCTTCTTTACAGACGCATCGATCGATGCAGCAGGTTGGTAACACTAACCTTACCAGGCCCATTTCATATGACCGGTTTCAAAATCTAATTTAAAATCGTAGATTCATTGTTATTTCTTTCATTCGTCTAACTTTATGTGAATTCTTATATTAACAAAAATTGAGAAATCGATTAATCGGATAATATAGGGATAATTACATAAAGTTAGGTGAACGAGGGAAATAACGATGAGATTAAATTTCGAAACCGGTCGTTTGACCGGACCTCGTAAGATTAGTGTTAAACATTCGGTCGAGATTGTAAATCGAGCTTCTCAGAATTTTTATTCGTCTTAACAAATTTTATTTTTAGAAAATTGGCTCGTTTAGAAAATTTTAATACGTACATAGTTGTGACGTTCGATTAAAATGCTTGAAATTATCTTTCGTTCGATAGAAAATTGTATCGTATAATAATCCTACGGCATTTTCATCTAGTGCATATCGACAAGTTTCTTTCTGTTCTGTTCAAACTGTGTGATGTCTTTCTCCGAGTTATAGAAAATATACAATCGAGACCTTTACGTTCTACACTTTACGCGATATGTATTTGTCGTCGCCAAGGAGTCCTGATTTTCCACCAATTATGTCCAGAGACATAATATTGCAACGCTATATTATAGCCTATAGTCTATATATTATAGTCTATAGTCTATAGTCTGTAGACCATCGGTATACCAACAAATAATTTTCCCTATACGATTAATTTCTGTATTCTAAACTATACGCGTTCTAACCTTAAAGCATGAACATTTTTTTCGAAACTTCTGTCTTTTAATTTCCAGCCCGCCTCTAAATCTATGTAAAATAATCTATTTAGTCAGTTAGCTGTTTTTGACGAGTATACTCGTCATAAAGAAATGGCAATCGTTTGTGTTGCGACGAGTATACTTGTCATGCATAAAAGGTACTTACAATATGCTGTTTAAATTACAATTTAGTAATCGCAGTAAATTGCGGTGATGAAATTAAAAAATAAAACATTCATATCATTATAAGTTAATTCTGTGTTACAACAGGCACACATACTCCGTGTTTGATGAGTATACTCGTTATCGCTTACTGTTTCCCCACACATTTTAAGTGCTACACACTTTTTAAAGAGATCGTAACAGCTAACCGGTTAAAATATTTACGATACTTTATAGAAATATGCTTTTTATAAAATTTGTAACTTATGTAAAAAATATATTTATACATTAGAAGAATATCGTGAAAACTTACATGTACGTATATAAATACTTGGGTATACGCACAGAGATGGAAAGCAAGGTGCTGTGGAAGGTGCGTGGTCCTGATTGGCTCTTTTTCGCAGACTCAACGCTTACGTCGTAAATTTAAGCACGCGTATTGGCCGCAAGCGTTGCATATACAAACAAAAGAATGTAACATCCCGTGACAGAGTGAGCAGTGTTTCGCTTGCCGCTGTGTTATCTCGTCACGTTTCTTTCCATCTCTAGCTACATCTCCATCTTTGCGTTATCTAAAAATCTGCATATATACATACGTACATACTTATGTAAGTGCAACCGTCTCTCAATTTACGCAGAGCATTCGTTTTAAGCGACCGAAAATCGCGTAAATAAAGTCTATTTCGTAAATAGTCACGAAAGAAGAAATATATACACATATGATTACTAGCGCAACGTAATGAGCTTTCATCCTTGTTTTACACAGCACTGACGCGTTTCAACATCGCCGAATAAGTTACTGTATGTATTATACTTGTTGCTTTTAAGACTTGTGGGAAAATATATTCTCCGGCCGCTTGAATTAACACACCGAGGGCGTTACTCTCTGACAAGCATACAGTTTGAATTGCCGCGTATTTTTGCCGCGTATTTTGAAAAGATTCAAAACATCGCCCGGAAAGTTCGTTTCGATTTCGATTCGATATACATTTATCGATCTATATAGGTGCGATTCTCTTCCACCTTCCATCCTTCCGGAACTTCTCAGGTTTTCCAACGAAAAACTATTCAGTACGATATTTTATTTCCACCAAATTCCTTAAAAAATCGGTACGGACCTCCCGGAGCAGCATTTAACCAGCGTAGTATTTAATTAAAGATCAACGAGCATATTTAAAAATACTTTTAGTAACGTTTTTCTAGCGTGAAACGCTTGAAAATAATTTGCCGGATGGATACTGGTGCTAAAGAAAATTTATTATTTTATTAAATTGCTTAAAAATCGGAACGAACTTTCCGGGCGATCAATATTACATCCAACATATCGATAACGGTTTCATATTATTCAAACATGTAACCTACAAACATAACATTCACAACATTTCGTTCATAGTGTCCATTGCTTTTTTTTTTACTATTTTGTTTAACAATAGTTAACATTTTTTATAAGATATCGCATTAAGTGCGTAAGGCGCGAACGTGTTAAAAACTACCGCGTAAATCGCGTAAGTTATACTTTACCGCGTGAAAAGAATGGCGCGTAAATCGAGAGACGCGTGTATTTACGTGCAACCTACGTGGATTAGGGTGCGAAGCGTGCACGGCAAACCTACTGCAAAGAACTGCATATCAGCGCCTTCGTAAGTTTCTTCCATATTTGTTGTTTGAAAGTAAACGCGAAAGTAAACGTAAACGTTTAACATGTATATTAAAAATATTATACACCTAGGTATTTGTTGCGCATCCGTTAACAAACTTGAACTGGCAAGACTGAACGTTTCTAGGACCTTCTCATCAAATCAGTGACTTTTATCGATTTTACGAATTTTCAGCTATTCGTCGAATCGAAATACATACGTAGTACGTATAAAGTAGACGACAATCTTTGAAATTTAGCTTTAAACATCGGAAAGTATACGCAGTAATAGAATTTTTTAAACGTCCAAGATTTGTATATTTTGCATAGTTAAAACGATTATATCTACGTCGAGAACGTGTAAAGAACAAAATACAAACACCGAATATCACGTTTCAATTTTTAATGTCGCATTTAACGGCACGTTCCTTTCCCACATATCAATTTGTAAGAAAAAGAAAAGACATTTAATTGGAAAGGAGAAAAACATGATAATTAGGGAGTACAATTTCGTTGTTTGCATTTTGTCTGATTTCCATGTTACCGTCTATACAACTAAACAAAAGAATTTTAACACGACTTAATCGAAGACTTTATATTTCTTGCTAATAATTCGTAAGTCGAGTAAATGTTCTGCAAACCAAACGTGTTCATTGGTGAGGCAAGCGATACTCCGATACCTTCGGTATTTGAATATTTGAATACATAGCACTAAAATCAAATATGAAAGCTTTGGTAACACGAGATTGATCGACGACAAGGCACTACATTTTTAAACCAAACAACGTACTAAATTTAATGTAAAAAAGTCGAAAGCTCTACGTATTCTTCCTACAATCTTCTTATATCTACCTATTATCTTTTTTTTCGATACAAAAACGTTACCGTCTTACTTTTTTATGTAACAAATAACTAAACTGTCGCGTATCTGAGATTCTCGCGCGATTTACTACCAAAACCGAGTGTATATGACGTGCTAATGTAATGAAAAATAACTCGTAAGAACTTGTTTAAATAACTCGAGTTAATAAAATACAAAGGCGAGAGTATTTTTAATACGCGATGGTTTACGCACAAAATTTACCTATTTTCTCCTGAAATTGTTAAAAGTGTTCTTTAACTGGAACGTTAGTACTCGTCGCTTCTATCGATTATAAGGGCTCGAGATATCAATTTCTTTTCGGAATTTTCGAAATAAAGGAACGCCCGAAATATTAAACACGCAATACGAATGTATTCAATACGTAATCTCAACTTTCTGTATTTCCTTTTGTTAGCAGAATCGTCGTGTAGAGTTTCAAGTTAACAGCGAAAGGTTCGATTGGTTTTATCGAAACAAGTTGCTAGAAAGCAGTGTTATATAGTTTGACGAAATAATAATAATTTTGGAAGTAACAATCAGCAGGAGTGACATCTCTTTGAATATTTTTCTTAACGTCTATCGAAAGCGCGTCTAAATTCGAACTGAAGTTGCTGAAAAGTCCTTACACTGACAAGCAAATGACAATGATACCCGTCGTTACAAACATCGAATTTTTGAATTTCTTGAATTAAAATTCCTACGATTTAAGTGTGTGCCACTGCAGTGGTAAATATACGTGTCTACGAAAGTTGCTATTTCTTTCTTCGGGAAAATTTAATTAATCGATCGCTAGACCGCAGATACTTTCGCAAATTGATGTGTCTGTGATGATAATCGAAGAATTAGAGTTAATTGTAAGTAATAATAATAAAATGCTAGTTTTGTAAAAAGAAATCGTTTAATCGGTCCAAATCCAAGCGTTTGGCGTCAAGTATAGGTCAATTATCGTACGATGCTGCAACTGGGAATTTTTACATCGATGAAAAATACGTTTTCTAAATTGTACGCCTAACTATCTATGATAGTGAAAGTTGCGTTGATTTATTTATTATTTAAATTTAAATGCTCGATGCCTAGGCGGTGTTACACACGGGGCAGCTATCTTATAGAAAGAAAAAAATATAGGAAGAATAGTTATTATCCTGAAACAAGATCGAGATATAAAAACCTGCGGGACTACGATAGAATGAAACTATTTACAGACGACTATCTCGATTATATGGGGAAAAAGTGAAAAATTGAAGAACCTATGAATATCGTGTGTAGAAATTACAAAATAGATATCGACAGCAAACACATAGATGAATATTATTATTAATAGTATTATGAATATTATTATGACGAGTAATCGACTGTTTAAATGTTTGTCATCTCTGCGAAAAGTAATAGTAAGCTTGCATCTTCTGACAAACTTACATTGCCAGTTTTCAGACAAAATTTCCATATATTTCGACACGCGTAATACATTCGTGAAAAGTGGCTACACGCGAGCTACGATGAACAAATACGAGTGGCATTTGCTTTGCGCGCAGGAAAATAAAAGAGAATGCGCAGAAACGAAATGAATGTAAGATCGTAATATTGGTAAAATATATATATTTGCATCGCTTTTTTCTTCTTTTTTTACGTTATATTGGATACATTGGATATTAATACCTACAATATATTGGATGTATCTCTAACGATCGGCATTTCTTATTAGTTGCAGGGTCAATACTTCTCGCAATCACTCTCAACAATTTGTACTCTAGTAACATAGAATGTACATTCCCGCCATCCTTCTCAGATTTCAACTTTTCTCTCCGCTTATATATACTCCTAGCATAATAATATTATGCGAATATAGATAGTATGCTGGATATTGTATTACGTTACGCGATATTTTTACCGTTTCGTCATATTTTGACAATGAACAATGGAATGAACGAGACGTGTACCGATTTACCGATCAACGATATGCTTAGTTGATCCAAGACGAATTTCTCTTCCGAATTACCTTGACGTAGAATTTCGAAAAATTACTCTCTTTATCTCGTCTACGATTTTCTTCGACTACCTTCTGTCGCGTTAATAAGAAAATAGAAAAAATATTTTTAATAGGAAAACTTGACTTGATATTTCTCTTTTTTAAAAATACTGGGACTGATTGATAGATTCGTGAATAAGGTCGATCGATAAACTTTCGCCACCGTATATATCCTATTTAGCAGAATGCTGTAAAAATTATTTAAAGAACGCCGCGGCACCTACTACGTACAAGTACAGGTATTTTCAATTTTTCACGAAGGATACATATTTACGAAGAAATAAGACAAATAAATTATTTCTTAATTATACAAGTATAGATGGATCGTATACGAAACGTAACAGCTAATACTTAACGTGCTGTGATCTAACAAAAACACGAATGAAATTACATGTTACTCGAACTAAGAAATCTGTTTCATCCAACGACCGCCTTCAGTTTCTAGCGACGAATTTACGTGTTCGATGTTATTAGACTTTTTAGAGAATTTACGAAGAGAAAGCACGATATAGATATTCCTCTTTTTAGCGGAATTTTCAAAAAAATTCCGTCAATTTAATTCGATTAATTTTTGCGTTTTATTAATCGGTACCTACCGATCCATTGAAATTCTTCCGTTATCTCTTCGGGTTTCGTTCTATCAGAATTTACAGCATAATTTATCGTATTATTGAAATACGTTTCTCGAAATTGATTTTCCAACGTACACCGAGTACCTACATGGTACATATATACTATATGCGTATTATATACTATATATTTACGTTCGATACACGATGCAAGCTTCGAAAAAGAATCGGAAAATGGTAAATGACGTTAGACATGTCGCAATACTGTTGTCCAATTCGTTTACGATTAAATAGGAAACGATACGGGCTATCTATTTTGGATTAAACGTTGTTCCTACGACGATTGATGTATCATTTAAATCGCGATCAATCGGTTAATCTGAGAATGCTCTCAAACATACTGATAGAAATTTCCTAAAACAGACACATCTTTCCGCTGTATTTCATTCGATACTGCTGAACTGGTTATATACATAAAATAAAAACAAGTCTTTCCGTTTAACACGATGGATATGTATGTCTAATTATAATTGTTATTGCCGAGGATCACAGCAGTGGTCCGATATTAGTCTTCGGATTCTTCCGCATCTAAGATAGTTTTGAAACAGAATGGCTGAAAGGGATAACCCTGGCCATCGTAGAATTTGCTCATAAACTCTACCCTGAAAAAAGAAAATTATCACTATTATTATTATTATTATTGATATTATCGTCCTGCATACATACATGGCACATTCGTAAAAGATTTCTACCGTAAGTGCACGAATGATTGAGAAAATATATTGTATCTGTTCGAGACATTTACGTTGCTCAAAAGAATGAGAAAGGAAGATGCAAGTGGCGATACTCGTGGAAAACAGCTAGCTGGTTAAAATCATTACTCAGCTAGCAGAGTTGCAGTTGCCTGACCCCCATTCCTCTGTCTCCTACTACCAATTAGTTCCTATTCCGATTAATTCAAGCAATAATTATTCGAAACGACTAAAATGGATGAAAAGACAAAGGACGAGTCGCGTTTCAAGGTTAGTGAGATGACGATACAGATATTGCTTTTCATCGTTATTTTTTCGTCTTTCTATACATTCTACTACTATAACTCGCGTATCGTTGTTAGACAGTGATCGACTAAAAAACCGGAATACTTGGGAACGTTAATTAACGGTTATCGGTTCGTTGTTTTCTGGTTTCTTGGTTGCTTTTTACGTACCAATGAAGCCGAAGGGTATGAAGGAAAGCCGATAGCCCTTCCATCATCACAAGGATGGCGACGGTGAATGCGGCCCATGCAGCGAATGTCAAAAACAATATAACGCTTTTTACATAGTTATCCTCGGTAGCACCCAAACCTTTGCTTAACACCATTTTCCATAAGACTTCGGAAAGTTGTCCATGGGCCAACGACAAAGCCCATAAACGTAGATAAGAGGCAGTGTGAGATATCGTTGAGAGAACATATTCTATAGTATGAATAACCTGGTGTATCATCACTTCACCGAATGTTTCCGTTTCGTGAGCATCGGCGGCTTGACTAATAGTCGCATTATTTTGTAAACCTTCGGTTTGCAATTCGATGTCTTGAGATGGAGTTCCATTGCTCTGAAATTGAAAAGCGATCGCAGGTGAAAACTTTATATAAAACGAGTGAAAATTGTAGAGTCTTAAAGACACCATTTATTTATCTTTATCATTACTTTTTTACCGAATTATTTATAAGAAAAGTACACGTATATATATGTATATGTATGAGCACAGGCATACGGATGTATGCACAAGGTTGAAAAATATTGGCAGCTTTTATACAAAGCGATTTCGATATAGTACTTTATAAATGTCCATTTAATCCAGCAGCTAATGTAAAAACGGTTAACCAAGTCGCCTATTACGCTGTAATTCGATTATGCGTTCTTTCTCCTTAACCAGTCAACTGCGTTTGACGAGTATACACGTCGAACGAAAGCTAGCAGCCTTTGACGAGTATACTCGTCGTCGCTTGTATTTATTTGCGCACTCAATGACTCAGCCCCGTGACAGATTTCTAAAACTAAATTCCGCAGTTAACTGGTTAATTTGTCGATTCAGTTTCTAAGTCGATACATGATCATTGTAATGGAGATAATAGTACGAGAATTATATTTGCTCACCAAGACTCTCTCTTCTCGTCTCTTCTTCTGGAATAAGAAGAGAAGAGGCTTGCCAAGGAGCATTACAGGCACACATAACAGAGCGAGTATCACGCAAACCTTCTGAAGAATAGACTGACCCGGGAACATGAACTCCGAACAACCAAGCGGTACGGTAGCGTGACCCTGCAGTATCATATTAATAAACGTAATCAAAACCGATGGTGCGCACGAAGGACTGTATCTATGATCTGTAAAAAAAAAAAAAGAAGATACATAGCAGGATCTGATTAATTTCACCATTGAATGGAAAATCAGATAGCAACGATAACAAGTATGATACGATATAATACGTTACCTGTTGCAGCCGGATTATACAAAACCCATTTAACGAACATCAAAACTACCAGATAGAAAAATAATAAAACAAGGAAAAGTAACTGTGGCAAGAATTCTAGGAATAAGCTCGAGTATCTCTTGAAATGCCTGTTGGGGAAACGTAGAAACACATGTAATTAATAAGGTAATTCGTGAACGTGAAAACTACTTACTAGTTACCATAGCGTATAACGTACAAAAATACTGTAAAATTTCGTTTCTATGTAAAATTTATTACACAGGCTGATTCGTTCATCTTGCATTGCTTAACATACGTAGATAGGATTATTGTTAATCGGAGATGGCCGATTTCAATGACCTTGAAATACAAAACGATCGTCAAGCTCGATATCCGGGATAATCTTTTCCTACGTATGCATACCGCTTAGCTATAGTTTCTTCTAAGTAGATATTTAATTTCTGACAAAATGCCTGTTCGTGTCACGTTTGTGTCGGATTTGGATTTGGTTGGCCGTAGCCCGGGAGAAGGGCAGGCCAATGGCAGATGACTGTCACGATGCTGCGCAGCGTCGCGACGCCGGGCAGACCGCGATGGGGGTGTGCCGTGATACTTGTTACTATAGTTCCAAGTCCTACATCTCACAGCGGGGTAGCGTCGATACGATACGAGGTACATGCGTACTATTACGAGTTTCTTTTCGGAAATTCACCGACAGGACGCGACGCGTTCAGGTTTTAACGAACCGGTAAGAATCCGCCGCTACTTGACATACTTGTCCTACGTTTCTTATACTTTACGATACTTTCGAACCAGTTACCGAAGAACCAGTTCAGTGCGTTCAACGCGTATACACGGACCAATCTAAATGCATCTCGATGCGGTTGACGTATATACTCGTCGTGTATAAAATCAAGCTGCAAATAAACAATTAGCATTTACTATAAAGACTCAAAATTTTAGTAAAAATTTATTGGTAATGTTTCCTTTATACTTCCAGCAAACCTGTTATGTATTTTATAAAAAAAAAGTTTGATTATTTGATTATCCTCTTTGGCGCGTATATCGACCGATTCGAATCATCCATGATTTCCAATGAAATTTCAAAATGTTTCCTATAACTCGCATAATATGTTTGTGATCACCGTATGTTAAGCGATTTTAATCCAAGATAATCGAAACACCCTATGTCCATATATATACCTATAAATACAGATTAAGGAACAATATCTAGCACGTATGGACCACCTCGATTTTCAGCTATGTGTAATATCTACATGGTTTCGTTTCTGTTTTCTCCAAACTCTATTAGAATATTTGACGAATATACTCGTACGTGTAACAAAAAAAAAGACAGAAAATGTTATTTAAACGTGGCTTTTTTTTATAGATTCGTTAAAGAAAGACTGACGCTTTTTGTGGAAGTGAAAAACAGAAACCTGTACCTATTTATCGTAGTACACGAATGCGCGTGATTATTAGGAAAGCAATTGGATAAACTAATTAAAATTTCACAACTTATTTTCCTTTGAAATAACACTGGTCCAATTGCTATCCGATTTCGAGATTTCCAGTTCTCCGATTCTTACTTTTATGACTTTTGCTTTTACGAGGTGCATAGCATTTTAACACTTATACATATGTGCACACGTATATACACGTACATGTATATATGCAGCGCGTTTCACATAAAATTCCCTGTTAAAGTTATATTCATTTTCCATTGCCTCTTTTGAACTATTCCGAGACTTTGCATAAGCTGAAAAGCAAAATGATCGTTTCGTATTCCCATCAGTGTGCCCTACATAGCTGCGAATATACGTACGTAGATATTGATTTGAAATAATTTCCGACTATCGTAAATAGAAGCTTCCTTTTCTAAGAGCTACGATAAAATCTTCGAAAGAAATTATTTCCAACTCGAAGTAGCGATCGATCGAATTATTTCTTTTGTTCTTCTCTAACTATCTCTGTGTTCGTTAGATATTTCCGTACTTATAGGTAAATACGCTAAATAAAAAATATGAAGAAGACTCGATTGAACGAAAAAAAAAAAAGAAAAAAAGGAAAGAAAAATAAATAAAAAGCGATGATACGTTGAAATCGAAATCGTAATCGGAACCATCGCTGTATCAACTTACATAATATTAGGGATACTCATGAACACGCCGAAGATCATGTGCACGACACCGAAGATGATCGACAGCTTCATTTTGTACGAATTCAAAAATATTATCTTGTTCTCGGCTAATACCCAAACAGGATCCATACCCAATGGATAAGGCACTTGCGCGTAATTACTGGTAGCTGGATTCAACTCAATCATATCATCTTCCTCCATTGTATCTTCGTACGATATGTGCCAACTAGACCCGAATATGTTAAATGACTTTGAGAACACGTCATTGTAGATGATGCCAGTGTAAATGGAAAACAAACCCATAAGAAGGATAATATAACGTCCGGCGAAAAATATATTCCAAATTTCGGACGCTGACTTTTGCGCCATAAACTTCTTCTCCAACGCGATCATATATACAGCGAACAGGCTCAAAATTAAACCTAAAAAAAGAGAAGAAAAAGGAAAAGGTCGTCGCTTTCCATATTCCTATCTACACACGTACATTCGTACGTTATAAGAAATACACGGTGCGTTTCGTGACTATATAAAACCAGTTTAAAATTTCCTACCTTTACGATGTTCATCTTTATTTCAATTTCGAATCTGATTAGAAACGTGCAACGTAGATGGTGCGCGCGATCGAACTTACGTTCGACGTTCAAGCTACGCTCACCGCGCAAACTGGATTTACATAGAGATAAAACCGATAAAGTGGTCAGATTTGAAGTCGTTCGAGTCGAAGCAATCGTTTCGATCAATTCTGCCACGTACGTAAAAATAAGCCGAAGATAGAGAAAAACGTGCGATCGATGTACGTGTAACGCTTCGTTTGCAAAAAAATGACATTTGGACGATAATATCGAACGAGCAAATACGTCGATTCTCAACTAAACACGCGCGAGTCACGATCTTCTTTTTCTTCGCGATTTGCCATGATATTCCCGAAAAACGACGCGTTAAACGAGAAAGCTTTTCATTTAATACGATATAAACCATATGCCGTAGGTTTACTTAGTAATTCTGAAAATCTGCTTTATCGGTGCAAAAGTTGTTGAAAACGCTGATTCTTGAAATGCTCTGCGAATTCAATTTTCGTGCACGCTTTCCAAAACATATTTTCCAGACTTCCAGTTCTTCGAACGCCAAAATGATCCTCGCTTTTAATAGTTGTCTTTTAGAAATAAACCTCTGATTTAGTACGTACGTTTCTACGTAAACGGATGAAACAAACAATGGTTCGTATAGAGATCCGACCACGACACAGTCAAGTGCGTGCGTACTCGGTGGAAATTCAAAGTCGATTTTCTCGGAAACGAAGTCCCTCAAGTGAAAACAATTCATTGCATATTTTCGACTTATTTTCTCACGCACGATCATCATGTAAGACAGCCTGTACCTTCGACTTATTTTTTCACGTACAATCGCGCCATCTACCAACTGCCAACTGTATCATTGTTTTATTAGGACACCGTGTATCACTCTTAACCGTAGTCAGTGTCGAAACGTAAAACGTTTATTTACCGTGTCCACAATCGCCGAACATGACGCTAAATAGGAAAGGGAAAGTGATAATCGTATAAAGAGCTGGATTAGCTTCGCGATACGATGCCACGCCGTAAGCGTCGATCAAATTTTGAAAACCTCTGGTGAACTTGTTGGTCCTGTTAAACGTCGGAGGATCTTCGTTCGTGTAGATAACATTGAGGAACGATGGTATCGTACTACCACAGAGACGCTGAAGAAAGTCAAATTTCAACGCGATTTTTATTATATTATTGTAATATATAATATAACTTGATAAATGATATTATAATATAATTTAATTATAGTATAAACGGGAAAGCATATATTCAGTTGAACGAGCCAACAAAATATAAACGAGACGTGAAAGAAGAATATTTGGTTATTGTAGAATTTCTTCGAATATAGAAAAACATGAAAATTTGAAGAAAATCGCAGCGATGTTGAAGGAAGGACACAAGATATATCGCGTCTCGAAGGTGTTCGGTCATAATTTACGAGAAAATTTATCATCGTTATCAAATGCTCTAAATAACCATATTTCATTTCCTTATTGTTCGACACAACGGTGTATAGAACGATGTGTACGATGACAGGAAAAATTTCTATTATAGAAGCTGTGCTAACACGTGCTAACGAAATTAGTAAGAAATATAGTATAGAACTGTAGCTTGTTACTAGAAGTGTTACTCCTATTCGAATTGTTTCGTTCTTGAAACGTATTGTAAAACTTGTATACATAATATAATTTGAAGAAACCAACCGATCCTTCCGTGAGACAGTCTCGGACAATGGTGAGATCGGCAACAGGTACCCAACATTCTCCTATAAGGCACTTTTTCGTTACGTCCACGTTGAACAAATTCATCGTATGATAAATGGCCTTCATCTTTCGAACCATAATCGTCCAATTGGGCAACTCCTTGGCAACGTTATGTAACACGCGTTGACGATGATCTTGCGTTTGATTTAAAACCTGAATGAAATGAAAAAGAAACGAAGATATCAACGATGAAAGATTCGACGATCCATTCCATATAATATAACCAGTGAATTCCGGGTTTTCATATATTCGTCGTACATTTTCATCAGAAACGACCCGACAATTATTCAAACGCGCATAAATTCGATTTTCTTCGTACTGAAAATTATTGATATTTATGAGATATACGTAACATTAAGGAAAAATATGTTTTCGAAAAATATCTTACAAAAAGCCTGGAGAAAAGTGTAAATGACTTCCTTACTTTTTACATTTTTACGTGAAAGTATTTCAAAACATAGAATTATACATTTTTCGGCTGTCAATCTCCTACGATATAGGTCCATTTTAGCAGTTATTAATTAGACCAATATTTTTCGTACGTATTGTAATACTCGTAACAGAAGCTGGAAATACCTGGATACTTCGACGAATCGAATCTTGGAACGAAAAAACGTTTAAAAGCAAAAGGGGATCAATTTACTACGGTAGTGACTTTGCTAGCGAATTACGTAATCCGCGTTAACCAGCTACCTGTTTCTGACGAGTATACTCGTCATGGAGAAATGGCAATATTTTTTGTTATGAAGAGCCCTGTAGGTAATAAAACAATCGTTTCGTTACAACTTAATTCCATATTACATCAGCCACACGTACTTTGTGTTTGACGAGTATACTCGTCGTGAAGAAATGACAATACTTTGTGTTATGAAGAGCCCCATCGGTAATCAAATTAAGAAATAAAAACGGTGATTTCGTTACAATTTAATTTCATATTATAACAGCCACACGTACTCCATGTTTGACGAGTATACTCGTCATGAAGAAATGACAATACTTTTTGTTATAAAGAGCTCTGTCGGTAATAAAATTAAGAAATAAAACAATCGTTTCGTTACAACTTAATTCCATATTACATCAACCACACGTACTTTGTATTTGACGAGTATACTTGTCATGAAGAAATGACAATACTTTGTGTTATGAAAAGCCCTGTCGGTAATAAAATTAAGAAATAAAAACGGTGATTTTGTTACAATTTAATTTCATATTATAACAGCCACACGTACTCCATGTTTGACGAGTATACTCGTCGTGAAGAAATGACAATACTTTGTGTTATGAAGAGCCCTGTCGGTAATAAAATTAAGAAATAAAACAATCGTTTCGTTGCAACTTAATTCCATATTACATCAGCCACACGTACTTTGTGTTTGACGAGTATACTCGTCATGAAGAAATGACAATACTTTGTGTTATGAAGAGCCCTGTCGGTAATAAAATTAAGAAATAAAACAATCGTTTCGTTACAACTTAATTCCACATTACATCAACCCCACGTACTTTGTGTTTGACGAGTATACTCGTCATGAAGAAATGACAATACTTTGTGTTATGAAGAGCCCCGCCGGTAATAAAATTAAGAAATAAAAACGGTGATTTCGTTACAATTTAGTTTCATATTATAACAGCTACACGTACTCCATGTTTGACGAGTATACTCGTCGTGAAGAAATGACAATACTTTGCGTTATGAAGAGCCCCGCCGGTAATAAAATTAAGAAATAAAAACGGTGATTTCGTTACAATTTAGTTTCATATTATAACAGCCACACGTACTCCATGTTTGACGAGTATACTCGTCGTGAAGAAATGACAATACTTTGCGTTATGAAGAGCTCCGCCGGTAAAAAAACTAAGAAATAAAAACAGTGATTTCGTTACAATTTAATTTCATATTATATCAGCCACACGTACTCCATGTTTGACGAGTATACTCGTCATCACTTACCTTTTGCGACACACTTTAGGTACATAGTTTTCAAAGTTTTCTAAGAGGTCGCAACAGCTAAATGGTTAACGATGTTACCGTATACGTACATATGTACAAGACTCACCAAGTTCAAGTCTTCCAGTCGCGTTCGAACGCCTTTCACCATATCCTCGCGATCCGCGTGGCTGTGCGGACATGGGTACAAAGACGCGTGGAAACCACTGCAAACTTTCCTGATGCGGCTCTTCAGCTGCTCTCCTTGGAAAAACGCGACGAACACCGTTTTAAAAATTTGATTACCCTAAAACAATCCGCAAAACTTACGTACATATATCAAACAAGATTGTATTAGCGATATCGACAATGTTAATGAATATATCTAAATGTATCTACCGTAATAGTGATTAGAATAAACTAACGTTACGATATCGCACAGCAAATAAATATCTTCTTCGATCGTCAATTATTTGAAAAATATTTGCAGAATGAAATTGCTAGTTGCAATAAATTATTAACCGCTTGACGTCGAATAAACCACCGACGTCTAAACAGTTAACTAATTCTCCTTACTAATGAAATTTCAATTTTAACGATGTTTTTTACCATCGCATACGCGTGGACATTTCGATGAAATTAAATTATATTCATACGTGAAAATTTCTCCCTTTTCACGATTTAATCGTAATAACATCTATATGCATATTATGGAAAGGTAAAAAGCACGAGCAATATTCATATAATATTAGGTTGTCCCAAATGTCCCAAAAGGAAATCATAAAATTTCACAAAATTTGTTTGTTTTATATTATTTTACTGAATTACGTACGATCCGTTTCAGTCTATTACTACATCTACTATTTACTTATAAAATGAAAGGAACTTTTGGCACAACCTGACGTACGCATCTACAAGGGCAAATTAATTACTTAAAAGTTCGTTTCTTTGTATTATTTATACATTTAAATAACAATCGGTGCTATAACATTGAGCATTCATGCTTAAGATCTTATAAAAAAAGATATATAAAGTATACAAGTAACTTAGATAAATTTGTGCAAAATTAAACAGAGCGTGCAGGAGTTGTGATTTTTTGTAATTCGAATGAAATTAATCGAGCTTGAAAGTCTATCGCGTAAATAGATCAGCAAAAAACTAAATTATTATTTCCGAATCGTTAGGTATTTGTATTTTACGATCATCCATCGTGATAAGAGTTACTGCTTCTGTCGCAATTATCTGACTTTTCATTTTTACCGAAACGACCAAAAACAGAGATCAAGTTCGTATTAAGAACAAAATAAGACGTCCTGTAAAGAGTAATTTTTCTTAATTAATAACAGAGATAAAGACGATGTGCAGGTATTAAGATTAAATGGTAGTACAGTATATAGAATGATGGTATATGGGAAAAGAAAAAATAAAAGGAAAGCAATGATAACGATAGAAGAATAGCCAGTTTGTTAATAAAATAATTAATTGGAAGTTAAATCACAAGGAAGCTAAATGTAAATTTGTATCTCACTTTTTCCAAGCACGCCATAAAAGCAATATCAATTACGATACCTAAGACAAACCAACCGATTGATATTACATATATTTTTTGATATTTACAAATAAAAAGAATTACAAACGATAGCAAAATATTAAGTTCATCGATAGGAGGAATATCTTTAAAGAAGGAATCTAACAACTTGAGATTTTATGGTTGATTATTATAGGAAAATGTGAAATTCTTTGAAAGTGAATCAACTTTGAAGCGACAGAAAGTAAAGAAAATCTTCTACTTGTTTCAAGGATAGTCCAGTTGACATGTATTTAGCTTAATAAATTCAACAACGTACCTACCTTTATTTTTCTCTTTTTTTTTTTAATTCAATAAAACAAACATCTTCTCTTCGGTTACACGCATATTACGTACAAAGAAGAGAAAGAGCTTCTACGTAATGATTTATGAAAGAATAATACCTAATGACAATACTAGCATCAACGTAAAAAGTAGAAAAATTAGAATATCTTACCAAATCCTTGGGATCCTTGCGTACGTGATTTTAGCGATAAATACACGTAAGTGAGAACGATGAATATAGATACAATAAAAATATATTAAGAGAATAGAATTAATATCGCGATGAACGAATCAATTCTACTCGTAAAGTCTATGCAAGTAATAGGTCATTTTTATATCTCTGTAAATTAGATCAAGAAAAGTTAGACGATGGTTTTAAGACAAAAGAAGGAAAGAAGAAGAAGAAGCAGAAGAGAAGAAGAAGAAGAAGAAGAGATAAGAAGCGAACTAACAGTAGCTGGATCTTCCAATGGCTTGTCGAGCTCAGCTTGACGTAAAAATACATTTCCACGGGATATTCGCCACAACATTCTCTCGAAAGCTGGTATTCGTTCTCGGCTTATTACTCCAGCAACGAACCTATAAAAGAAAAATTTCATCGAATAAAATATAAGGCTAACACGGTAATTTCGAGAAGTTATAATTGAATTAATCGATTATTACTGGCACACGCAACGGTGTAATTTATAATACAGTGACACATAGTGTAACGAATGTGACGAATGTAACAAATATAACAAATAAAGTACGGTATCTATAGAAAATAAAATATACAAAAGAGAACGTCGTTTTGAAAACAACGTTTTGAGGTTAAAAACAACGTTTGTAATTAATTTTGATCTATATCATATATATATATATAATGTTATTGATTATTAATTTTTATCTCTACATTTATACCTTTTTTGTTCTATGGAAATAAAATATTTTTTCTTTGCCGATATATACGTTACGTTTACATTTCAATGTATACTTTTAATGTCTTTAAGATCTAATTTCTTTTTAGAGATTACACGACAGACGTACGAGATTATTCACGCACGTGTAAACATCTCTTACGAACGAACGTATATATTATGAGTTATACGAACAATTCTCTCAAATGTCGTTAGTCATTATTATGAAACTCGACTATCACCATACTGTAAAAATTTGAAACAAATCCGAGAATGTAGATATATAGAAATTAGGTTTCAATTATTTAGTAGAAATACGTATTAAACTGATAAAACCTCGATATTCAATGGAACCATATTTAACACTTATCTATATATATTACATATATGCTTAAGATTATATGGTTATTCATGTGATATACTGACTTTTTACTAGACACATGTCTGCAATAAATATCTTCTTGTAATTTCTCCGCATATTTTCAGATTCAGTTTCAAATTTTACCAATACGACGATGATGATAATAGCCGTCACGACAGTCGTTGTGACAGACGTTACAATGGAAATGAAATGCAAAATATTTTGTCGTAACACATACGATATGGACATAATGGTTTTGTGAACGCTTTCGCGATATATAAATGCATCGCGTAATCAGTTGGTATTTCTTAAGAAGAGCATGAAAAATCGTCGAGTTCTACAATATCTACAGATTATTTTCTTCTATCACGCATTATCCTTTGCGGATGGATCGAGCAACTTACCTTCTATTTCCAAATTTCTTCCCCTTTTATCGAAAAATCCGGCATTTTCAGATTGCTCGAAACGAACAAAAAAAGATTTTCGCAGGACATCGAAACGATTAGCATTCAAATATTTAACAGGACGTTAAATGTTTGTCGAATAATCCGAAATATTATAAACCTGAAGGAGGGGAACTGTAATAATTTTTATCGTGGCTTGTCACGGAAGAAATCTGTAATCTGATGTATAAACCGATAAACTGGCTACTACTCGTAACGTTTCTTTCGTCCTCCTTTTTATCATTAAACGATACGATTATGAACGCTATTTGTCCAGACAAATTATCGTCGCAAGTATCGTTTCGGCAACGAAATCTCTCATTATCACAGCGTTTATTAAGCTACACGATTTTTAATTTGCAGAGAAAAGTATTTTCCCAAAGTTGTCTAGAACTAAACAATTTAAAACAACGTCGTTTGTACTTATAATACAACTTATAATCGAAGAGCAAGAGACATAATTTACAGGAAAGCGATTTGAAAATTTTAGAATTTTCCATTGGTATGAATGTTTGCCAACCAAATGCGAATAAGATTTTCCTTTCAATTTCACTTTCACACATTAAACGTAAGTTTTTCTTATTGGCCTGAATATATCGAAAATATCAAATTTCACAAGATTAGTTAGGCTCAGCAGGTTACACTTATAAGCGTAAGCGTTCATATTTTTGAGATATTCTCTAATTTCAATGTGAAAGTGAAATCGAGAGAAAAATTTTGTTTGAATTTATTCCCCCATTCTCAAATATACATAATACACAGGGGCACTGTGCGTCCCGCTGCCTAGGCTGACCTCCTTTCGCTTGTGCAAGGTGGGTTGTTCGCGTGCAGGGGTATTTTGTCCGATCTTTAATTGTCAATAACTATAAATAAAGCCGATAACGCAATTTCTTTATTCTTGATTCTCATTTTATTTTCACTGCAAGAATCATCCCTTAAATTTTCTGCACCTGTAGCCGAACACCCTATATATATGTGTGTGTTATAACGTATGAACCTGTGTAATTGGAACTAAAATTCTCAGTTTAGGTACGAATTAGTAAGTTTGAAAATTCGAAAATCAACGAATCACGACTCGCGTCACGTTGTTCGTACATAATCTTCGATTACCGTTCTACATAAAGGAAGACGTCATAAAAAAAAGGACGTTGAAGAGAGGTTGGTTTTTTAAATATCTCCGAAATATAGCAGATGTACGTGGACTGTGGATATTCACGCAAATTTGTACTACGTATTATCCAAAGGCGACTAAAGAAATAGAAGCTAAGTAGAGATTTACTTTACTTTCGAAATGTTACATTACGTTCTGTGCAGTTTTGCGTGTTTTCCCATAAACTTTATTTACGGAAAATAATTGCAATAAATATCGCAATTTTCCATAAATGCATAAGAATTTGTTATTAAATTGGAAAACATACTCGAGACGTCCCCGACTTGACGCGCTTGGATTCTGTGGTTCCTCGTTAATTAGCGTCCTGGTGATCGAGTCATTGGCCTCTTCCTGTTGATATAGAAGAAGATACGAATCTTGATTCTTCTACAGAATGGTAACATCGATTACACGAAGGAGGAGGACGCTATGAGCAAAAGCTGCTGTGAACTACTTTAGCTACCTCCGTGAAAAATACTTGAGTCTTCTCGAGCACGTGTCGCAATTCCGTCAACTCGAGGTAGTTACTCTTCAGGTTTACCGCGTTTTGGCTCAGCTCTAAAATGTCGTTCTCCGTTTCCTCGAGATGGGCCTGCAACCAAATAAAATACCTTTATTCTTTACCCTTTCGTTCTGTCGTTCCAATACGATGGATGAAACGAAGAGTCGAGGACGAACAAACGATTGGAGAAATAATTATTCGTTTATCGTCGCGATTTCTCCCATGTCCTCTATCGAACGTCTACGTTGTATTCAACGATCTACTTTCAACTTTTTACAGGACATAGATATTAACGTTACAGCTACCGATCTGTAGTTCAGTCTAATCTACGTTTTTCTACGACATCAAATTAATAATTTAGCTATTTTCGATGAGTATACTTGTTATGAAGAAATGGTAATATTTTGTATTATAACGAGCTCTGTCGGTAATAAAATTAAAAAGTAAAACAGTCGTTTCGTTTATTTATGATACATTCTTATAGTATACACATTATTTAGTAAAAATAATTGAAATTAATATGAACATATTTGTGTCAAAAACAAACGATTTAAACAATTTAACGAAAGTAATTTTTTCGGCCCCTTGCCCTCTGTATGAGCGTGTTCGCGACAAACGAATACATTCTACTTCGCACATATATTTTTTCTATCTACCTATCTATTCTATTTTTGTATATATTTTAGATTGGTTAGAATTTTTTGCCGATATTATCATACCGATAATGTTTCGTTATGATGCTAATGGAATTGTTTTCCAATATATAAAATCGATACGAACGATTAAAAGATCGAATACGATAAGAAGCTAAGAGAGAGAGAGAGAGAGTATAATCGCGAGGAAATTAATTAAGACATTATTGTTAGGAAGGAAATAGAAATCTTACCTCGAGATCTATGATCATACGGGGATTCGGTGCACGTGGTAGTTGGGTGAGGTTATCAGCAATCGGTACTCCGTCCTTCCTTACTTCAGCTTCGATGTACCGAAGTTTCCGTTCCATCTCGTCGCATCGACGCACTTCGTTGACGAATTTTCGTTGAAAATAATTCACATCGCCGTTGAGCTGCGAACGAATCAAGAGCAGAGAGAGTAAGCAAGAAGATCGTTAATTTTAAACGCGCTGTCTAATCGCGCCGTTCGCTCGATCCCTATGCTCATTGCACGTACGAAGGTTCGTTTCATTTTAAATTTGAACTGCAAGTTTTCTCGAGCGAGTGAATGTTTCCAGTCAATGGAAAAGGAACGCAATGCAAAGACATCAAAGACATCGACACTTACAGGTTACATATTACGTGCACACGGTTAAACTAAGTTTCGAAGAAATCATTAACCAGTTAACTCAGGAATTTAGTTTTAGAAATCTCTCGTGAGGTTAAGTCATGGAGTGCATAAATAAATACAGACGACGAGTATATCTGTCAAACGCAGCGAAATAAAGCTTTTGTTCGACGTGTATACTCGTCAAACGCAGTTAATTGGTTAAACGAGATGTAACGTAGCCGACGCTTCCCGACTTCCTGTATCCTCTTCCATTATAATTAATTATCTGTACTCGCGAAGAAGCTATCGATATAGGGGTCATAGGAGGTGGAAGCGATACAGCAAGGTCGTAAAATCGAACAATAGTTAAAACCACGTTTTGCGGGACATCCTGTATACTGCAAACACATGCGGTTGCTCGTATTACACGTCGACGACAAAAAACTGCAGTTGTTTAGTCGAATTTTAAAAAATCTTAGAAAAGTTTACAAAAATCCCATTTTGAATGCTGTTCGAATATCAAAGCAATTGTGTAGGTGTACTTGTACTAACCTATGTATTACCTATAAATACAACCTATATATATATATATATATATATATATATATATATATATATATATATATCTATATCTATATTTATAAATATAAATATAACCTATATATATATATTGTATCTACCTATCTCGCAATTTTTATATACACGTGTATAATTTTCAGATTTCTTTTGATCTTTACTAAACGTAATCCATCAGAGTTCAAGTATATTTCATTCATATGAAATGTTTTATAACGCGTAATATCGCATATTCGTAAAAGATTTCTGCGAGAGTCGAAATACTTTGGCGAGTCACTGCAAGTACTTAGGGGCTCGTTCAAGGTTAGGTAGAATGCTAGCTCGGAACAAATTCTTCTTCCGTGGTATATTTAAAAATAAATATTTATTTGCCTGCGTATTTGTCTCCGTGTAAAGACGAGCTTGTATCTCTCGTATTTCAGTATCTCGAATTTCGCTTTATTTTATAACCTCGTCCCGGTACGTAGCCGTGTAACGCTTCTACCTACAATATCAAAGAATTTAAAGAAAGATTACGCCGATAATTAAACTTACATCACGAAACTGCACCGTGCCCGTTTCCCCGAGTTCGGAAACGGAAAGATAGGCCGCCTCTGGTTGAATAAACAACTGGCAGAGGGCCATCTGCTCGCTTCTGAATAATGCACCCATCCCAACAGCCAGTTATGTTTTGTCCTGCAATAATAAAGAAAAGATTTCTATTTTTCTAAAAGTATAAAAGATAGGAATAACAATTATCTCACGTTAGGTTATATCAATGGCTATATATACAGAGTGTCTCACGTAAACAGGACGAGCTACAGCTCTGTGACGATAGATGGTAGGAAAAAGATTTCGTTCGGCAAAATTACATAGTTTTGAGTGATGCACGATTCCAAATGGTGTTTTTGTAGCTATCTTAGGAAGTGACGCCATTTTCAAGATTTTTAGCTGACCTTCGCTCTTTGAAATAAATTTGTCAATTTTCGTCGATACGTAACGTCAATCGATTTTGATTTTCTATTTCTAATTTCTCTACAAAAGTACCAGACTGCTGCTTTAGCCAGAAATACTTAATTTGAAAAATATTTCCATTTCATAAAATAGAATGTACGAAAGCCAAGGAAAAGGTAGAATTAATAGTGCCATGTTGCAATTTCCGATACATAGTGTCGTATAAGAAATGCAACGCGACCTTGACTCTTTATCGGAAATAATCTTTTGGACATTTCGTACGTTCGGTCGGTAGTTTCTGGCCTACTGGAAACCGATTAACTTTTATTCAAAGCATTTTTTTTTATATAGATTATCGGAAGATTGGGAAAAAATCGTGGCGATAGTTATATCGTATACTCTGTATACACACGTATAATATATACACATGTATAACGATACCAGGAATCGCATGATAAGAATTCGTTCAGTTTTAAGGTTTACTAATTTTCATAACCACCGTTGTCATATAATAGTGTGATTTTCTAAATTTCCTAGTCTCCATATCAGCGACAGCGTGATTACATCTTTGTTTATCGATATTTCTTCAGCATTAAGTTGTGTAACGGAATTAAGCTTAAAGATTGCTATCGCTTTTTTCTTGTCTCGATTTCCGTTGTACGTATTTACGTATCTTGAAAGTTGTTAACTTATTATCGATCGAATTTTCTCCTTCGTATTTAATTGCGAACAGATGTTTATGTTCGTACGTGCTGAGATACAAGCACAGGTGGTGGTAGAAATATCTTTACAATAACTGCATATGCAACAATAGTGTATATCGTAAGACAGCTTTAATTATTTATAATTATTTAGACTATCATATAAATATCGATATATATAAATGATAAACATTTACGTGAGTAAAATATCGAAAAAAATATGATAAATATGTATTGTATTAGGTTAGAAATATAAAGACTATACGAGATAAACGTATCCCTTTTCGATCGAATTTAAAAACCGTCGTATATTATATTTCGATAACGTGTTTCTTCGATAACGATCACGGATGGGATCACGGAAAGAGATTGTCGGAGAATAAATTGCGATATGCACACATATAATCTATACTTGTACACGTATAAGAAATAAGAGCGTAGAGACAAGAAAAGCAAGGCAACGTGTTAAGTTCAAGGTGATTGTAATCTTTTTCACATGATTCGAAGTTACAACAACGTTTCCACGTAATGTAATTAATCTTGCTAAATTACTACTAAACACAGGTGTATTCCGCGACTCAACCTTAGATAATTCTACATGATAACTCGTTACGACTATACCTGTTTCTATTCTACTAAATCTTACCAAACTGATACTTTTATTTTCCATTGTTTCATTTTATTTTATCTTCCGCGTAATTCTCTAGTGCCATCGTAATTCTTAATGTAATAAAATATTTGTTTTTCCTATGTTCGTTTAACTAATTATCAATTCAACCAAACGATATTCCTTTTACGTTATATTTAGCTTTAACCAGTTAGCTGTTGCGACCTCTATGAAAACTTTGAAAAGCGTGTACCCAAAATGTGTCGCAAAAGGTAAACACTGACGAGTATAGTCACCAAGCAACAAATATGTGTGGTTGTTATAATATAGAATTAAGTTGTAACAGAATGACCGTTTGTTTAATTTTATTACCGACAGGGCTCGTCATAACAGACCGTATTACATTCAAAGAATAGGGCGAGTGTTTAACATTACTTGTAACTAAATTTGAGCTCGTATACATACGTATAGATAAGAATTCCATCATAAATCTTATCATATTTATTAGTTATAATACTTGATAATATTAACAACACATGTCGTTAATACGTATTATTTATATGTAACAATTTTATCATCATCGTCGAAAAAAAATTTTTTCTCTCATGGGTACATAAAATATTCACAGAGATTTTCTACGAGTATCTAAATAGCATCTACTGTAAGCCACTGTATATGTACGTGTGAATATACATATATTCGATAAAATTGAACTTTTAAGCTTCATTCATAGTGTTTCCTTTTAAACTTCGTTCGACATAGTAAGTCAAATATGATCTCATTGGAGACGAAGATAGGAAGTCGTTTATCGCAAGTCAAACGTTACAACGGTACATCGTAAGTTTATGTCAAGTACATTCGTAACTGATATTTGCCGATCTACCTAACCGATATTTGGTTAATTCGCAAAATTTCAGAGTTTCGGATACGTCCGTATTCTAAACTCACAATATTATTTAAACAAAATATAACTAAGTGGGATAAGTTAACCTAAGCAGGTATAGAATTCTAACCTGCAGGTTTACAAAACAGTAATGACAATCGAGTTTATTATCTTGGTTATTATGTAGCTAAGGCGATAAAATCTTCTATGGAACTTAGCAACGAAACGTGATCTTATCGGCGAATGATAAAAACAATGGTATATACGTAATACTTACAAATTCGGTTTACGAGATAATTTGTATATGTTATAGACGATTAGTTGAACGATTAAGGAGAAACGATCCATCTGATAAATACGTACGATACGTACACTGAGTTTTCGAAGTCTCAAGCGTAATATTAGTTTTATTATAATAACAAAAAATAATAAATACGGATTCTTCGATGAAACGTTTATCTAAAGGGTGCATGTATTTTTAAATTACCATTAAATTACAGTACAAATATATGTATGTATGTATGTATGTGTATATGTATGTATATATCAACATAGTATATTCGACGTAGATATGCAACATGCTCAAGCATTTAAATATATTAGATATTACTTTTCCCAGACATTTACCTAACTCTATCGAGTAGTGATAATTTAGGAAACTGTAGGATTAAACAACGAATTTGAATTAGATTCGAGCAGATTAGTAAGATAATAATCGATAGGTATATTTTTCATATATTCCACACATACTTGAAACATTTAAACGTAATCTGAAAACGCTCAAGTATCTGAGAATGCAAAGCACAAATTAAGGTCGTCTCGATCACAATTGAAATAATATGATTAGCGAAATTTTGCGAGTTACGCGTTATAAATTATTAACCAGTTAGCTGTGGCGATCTCTTTGAAAACTTTGAGAAGTATGCACCTAAAATGTGTCGCAGAAAGTAACCGATGACGAATATACTCGTTAAACACAGGAAGTACATGTGGCCGTTGATGGATGATAAATGAAATGACCGTTTTATTTTTGAATTTTATTGCTGCAGTTTACTGCAATTACTGAATTGCAATTTAGACAGCAAATTGTAACTACCTTTTACGCACGACGAGTATACTCGTCAAAAACAGCTACCTGATTAAGAATCGCCCGTTATTGCGTTTGAAACGTTAGAGTCTACAATTCAGCATGGTAACGATAATCTCGTCAATTTGATAAAACAAAATTAATTCTCCTCCTGTATGTACGTGTATCTCTTCGCATTCTTTGATCAACTTACTATTATTATAGCATATAGTATAGTATTACTAATATATTGATTATTATTTCATTATATCTTGTTATTTAGCTGCGCGCATGCCACAGATTAGGATAGATTAGATTAGATGCTTCTACAATACAGATTCAGATTTTGCCTAGATTTCTTTGAGTGTCTCATTTATCCTGCCTTCGATTTTTTAGATAAGATTTATCGACTCTCTGTAGCTTTTTATTTTTTTGTCAAGCTGTCTCTATCGTAAACGTGTTTTTTTCAAAATGAACTAATACGAGCGAGAAAGAATGAAAAAGCCTGTGTGGTGGAATTGAAAAGCATAGGTAAGCAAGGATCGAGTTTGAAGCGGTTAAGACCTAGCACGATGATACGTATAATACGCGTTAGAAATGGTCCCGTTGAATATGAAGGTTTATTAATGCAGCGTAGTGGACAATTGGCCGCGTTTAATTAAGTACCTTTGTCGCAGAGATCGGTTGAGTAGAAAGAAAGTTTTTTTTTATCTGAAAACTAGTTCAACTTGCAACTCGATACGACTGATATTCTACGAAATCTACACACGTACGTACGTTTACACTAAATGTTGCTTCTATATAGATTTTCAGATTTATCTCAAATTTTCCCAATGTAATCATGATCGTCGTTGGTCTCGCGTTACAGCGCCAGCTGAAATCTCAATATGTTTCATACGATTCACATATACGACACTTTCACAAGCCACACTGTGCATTAGATCGCGATCTTACAGATATATGAAATTTTGACCGATTAATCGTCTTCTCAATAGATAAAACTAATAACGTCGCGTTCCGTATAAAACCAACAGATGTCCTAATAATTATGAACGACTCTAATACATATATATACTGGATACGTATATATGTATGCGTATAATACGTATACTAAACAGGGTGTTCCGCTAGGTGTCGTTTGAATTGAGGATCACTGCGCACCCCGCTGCCCAGGCTGACCATTTTTCGTTCGTGTAAGGAGGTTTGCTCGCGTGCAGGGGTATTTTAGCCGAACTTTAATCGTCGATAATTAAAAAACAACATCGAAAACGCGATCTTTTCATTCTTGATTTTCATCTTATTTCAGCTTCAAGACTCATCCCTTAAATTTCCTGACAAAAGTAGCTGAACACCCTGTACAGATACGAACATAATCCATTTCATTGGAAGATAAAAATACCTTTCGACAAACTGATATGTACAAGTTATTAAGTCGAAAGATAGCGATACGTAGCTTGATGGAATAGGAAATTTCGTCACACGTACACATACACATAACGCGTACACTTATGCACAGGCTGGCAATTGTTCACCAGCTCGTTCTTATATGGAAGAACCGAGATACCGAGATACCGAAATAGAAGTGAACACAAAGATTAGTAGAACTTTTCTTAAGTACATACAAATGTACTGCATCCGTATGCACATATGCTCAGCCTTAAGTTATAAAGTCTACACCTTGATAGCGCAATTCCTTTTATCACTTCTCTCGGTCGAACAAAACAATCGCATCAATTAATATGAATTGCAGCGTTTCCAAGTAACGTAGTTTTCGAGTTATATATGTACATATGATACTTTTGTATATACAAATGTAATCCCATTGCTCGGCCTCCTTCCAGCTAAATTTTTCAAGCTGATTACAAATTGGCTCAGCGGTAATATTAATCCCACGATATAGTAACATAAGTTTATCGATGTCGATATAAACAATGCTGACCGACAGAACGACCGAATTAGCCAGTTAACTGCGTTCGACGAGTATACACGACGAGGAAGAAATTTTCTTCGCTGCGTTTCACGAGTATACGCGTCGTCGCTTGTATTTATTTATGTACTCTCATGACCTAAATCCATGGGAGTTAATATTACTGTTAACTACCAACCAAGCTAACTAATAATAATAATAATAAGTAAGGTATAGGATAGAGTTGTTCAAAATGTCAAACGATAAAGCTTTGTCACATATCTGAAAATCATCGAAATCGCGATATAAAATACTACGACTACTTGTAAATTGTCAAACGATTCACTTAACGTGCCCAAAGTGATTGGTAATTAGTAATTGCATCAGGCATAAAAAAAGTGGCAGAAACTGTACTACCGACATTTCCTATTTAATATTTGTTGTTTGCATTTGTTACGCTCCCTTCCGGCTATCTGGCGAAATTCCTGTGAACGTTGACACGTTCTCACATAGCTCTGTATTTAAGCAAGACTGATGAAATTGGAAAATGTATAAATAAATGTATGCATGTGCACCATACGTAGGCAGAACAGCGTGCGATATTAATCGACTGTGCGCGATAAAACGTATCTGCTACGTGCATATCCGAGCAATTGTTTCGAATATCTGGATCGTATCGGTATTTGCTCGAGATAATAGGAAAAACACTCGACTTTGGTTCTTTTTTTCGGGTTTTCGTAGCTTACAGCTGCTGCGATCTTGTGATAAAGCGAAGAAGAAAAAAGAAGACAACAATGATGGGAACAATTATATAGAATAAAAAAAAAGATAAACACCGCCGACCGTGCTCCACTTACAATTAGATAAGCACGCAATCAAGAACACACAGATGCTACAAAGTACGTGTACACTTCGAAAACTAAACGCTTGTAGGTAAACGCTCGTACGATAATACATATGCCGTGTGCAAATCCGTAGTCTTCTATCGTTGAATAATCGTTCTGTTACATCTAATGGACAGATGTCTAACGATACCAAGTACTTGTTACGCTGTTAGGCGAAATAAGTTGAAAAAAATGGCACGTACACATCTGGCTATCGTATAAGAAGCGCGACCGAGTTTCCGCTATCTGTGGAAAATATTGATACGATCAAATACAGGGATAAATTTTGTAGATTTTCATCGTTTCGCCTTGTGGACGTTGCGTAATCGTAAATCATCCGAGATATGAATTTACGCGAAAACAATGGAGTTTCTGAATCGATGAAATTTTTGATAGGATCTATCTGACCCGATAACGTCAATCGCATAAGTTGTTTAAAAACAACAGATGGAACGAAAGACAAGAACCGAGGGAGAAATAATAGAAAAAGCAACGAGAGCGTTAGTGGTTAATTTCGTTAAACGAAATGCGGTGTTCGATAGGGAAAATATTAAATCCTTGTTTACCGACGTACGATAAAGATAAGCTAGAGACGACGAAAGGCTCGCGGAAGGCAAATTCAGAAACAACGAAAAGTTAAAGGAGAGCCATTTGATTTAAAGGGGAACCTATTTGTACGTGTTCGTCGCGTTGACGGCTAATTGAAACTTTGGTACTGCGGCGAACAACCATAAACTGATCGAGGGCGGAGTGTGCAAAGCGGGGCTTAAACGCGATCATTGCGTGCGAAAACGTATTTGAGCGTCAGTTAGTCAATTAGCAATTAGCAGAACGAGCGTACGTTTCCTATAAACTGTGGGAAAGCAGCAGGGTTTAGATTCTTAAGCGTTGACGTTACTAGTTACCTAAGAAACCAAAAATCCGTTAACAATTCCTGTTACATTCGATGGTCTCGTCGTCTCGTTTTCGTTAGTTAATTTCTGATTTCTACTCTCGTTTCTCCGCATAGACATAGGTTACAGAGGAAATGGGCGAAGAACTTTTGAGAAGGGAACGTGTCACACTACCATAGAAAATTTTTACGTTCTTCTTATGTGTATTATCATTTGATATGACATAGTGCGTGTTATTGCATTTTTTATTGCATTTGTAATGTTATTGTATTCAGACACGGAACGGTTATGACACGGCTTCGCCCGCGCGATATTCGTCCCGACAAATATTCTCGTACAGTGAAAAATAAGATGGAATTATTCGTATAAAAAGCGAGGCGAGAAGTCAGTTCGTCGCTTCTACGGTAAAAATTGCCCAAATTGTGTCAATGAACGTTGCTCGAAAAATTAGTAGTTTGAAGGTTAGGAAGAATTGTTTGTTTCCGTTGACACGGTTGAGATTGCGGTTGCGGTTTCTTCGCTTGCACTATCTACGTGTTTCACTGGCATTTTCTATCGAGACGAATAGTCCGTTGCTTACACAGCGATATGTACGATTCCACCGAAGCGAAAGAGAACTTCTTTTTCGTCGTTTGCGTTCGTTTCACTTTCATCGCAGCCCGGGAACCCTACGAAACCTCTTTTTCATATAGATGAAAAATACAGATGTCTATAAAACTATACGTACAATGTACACGTTCGGTGTGTTTTTCCATGAGGAAAAGCGATTAATTAATCTACCTTTTCGATCAATTCAATGATACGCGCGAACAAAATATTTCTCGATGGAACGACACGATGAATCGATCGTCGCTGGTTTACGAACAAATACCCGAAACTCGATCTTGCGACACATAGCGCAAGCTTCGACTGTAACGTAACGTAGTGAGCCAATTAAACGAAAATTGAACGAACAACGTGGATTCGTGAAACACGCGCAATGATATTCTCATGGAGAACGAGATCCAATGTAGCGGAAACTATTACGCGGTGGGACAAGCGGAAAGAGGAAAACAGACGTAGATTCCACACGCATTCTACCTGAGGCACTAATTAACCGTTGCTAATCGAGACGATTCAGCTCGAAATATTCCATTACTAAAGACGGGGCTGTATCGTTTGTTTAGTTAGAATTGCTGCTCGCAATCTTACAGAATGTAAATGCTCCCTGTTTAGCCGACGTCACGAAGCAGAGAAAGAGGGGAATACTCGTGCTCGAGATCGGTTCAAAGTATAAGTACCTGTATATACGCACGAAATTATTCGTGAAAGGACCGTGCGTCTTTATTCGTTAACACATTTCATGCCTTGTAAATCAGCCGCGAGTACCTACCAAAGGCAGAAATTGTACATACACGTACGTAGAAATTTTCAATAGTACCTAAAAGCATAGTTCGTACGTTGTTTCACGAGCCACTATATGTTTTTCGATTCGTTTTTCGTGCTAGTGACAGATATATACATAAGTATCCAAACATCGTGATCCATTTGTCATTTTCCATGACAATATACATGAATTTGACCAAGTTGAAGAAGAACTCCTACTGTACCTACGCATGCTAAAGCAAACGAATACTTTAGCATTTTTCATTTCTGTTTGATATATCTCAAACACATTTTTTGAACAGAATATCTATCGCGTTACATAATTTCTATGAGCGTATCCATAATTGTAGAATCGTGCAAGTCGGAAGAATTGTATCTAATTACATAACGAAGTTGCCAACATTACGGACAAAAGTTTTTATGGAGCAGGTAAATTTTCATTGAACGATAATCGCTTCTTGTAACATCGATTCCACCCTGTTACGAGCATTCTCGTTTATGATACACACCCTCCTGTTATGGCATGACGAATTAGTAATTAGTGCAAGCAGCTGGCATTTAGCATTTGAGTATCGCTGCTTGCATTACCAATATTATCGTATGTCCAAGCACGTAATTTCTCCGCGCTTTCGAAACATCCTTCTTAAAGCTAATTTATAATTCGAGATTTTTCAAACTGCGTAAACTAATGGCAAATTAATAATTACACGCTGCACGTAGATAGTAGGTTTCTTCTACGGTCGATCGCCGATCTATAAATCCCATGTAGCCAACGAAAAACACTATTTTCCATATTAATTGCTTTCTATCTCTCGAAACAAACAGATCTTCCATTAACATCTCGAGTCGGTTTCTCGTCGGTTTAAAATAAATACTTTGTCGAGTGATAAAATAGTTTTACGAGGTTTACCAGTTTTATTTTTGTATATCGCCTTTCGAAAAGCAATTTAAATATCGCGTTGCGATATTTTCGTTAGATATATTACACGTAACTGCGATGATAGTAAATTGTAAGGAATGAAATCATTGCAGATAAATTTTGTCCGTAGTTTTCCAATTAAAATACATCTTGTCTTGATAATAGTCAAGTGTGCGGATACTTTTGCGCGACGGTGTACGTATAAAAGAAGATTATCGTATCGAGACTTGGGAGCAATTGCTTGCTATTCTTCCTTTGTCCGATCAAACAACTTCCACGTAACTTTTTTACTCAATGTCAATCATCTTACGAAACCTCTGACTATCGTATGAAAGTCACAAAGTGAGGAACATATGTACACAAGTGACAGCGATTTTTAAATTCCATATACTTGTCACGATCTAACCATCGGAATAACTGTTACTCGTATCAACACTATTCTTTCGTTCGATGATTTTCCCATTAAATATGTGTTTTCGTTGCTTCGCTGGTCACTTAAAAAAAATATCATTCACGTTCGTTATGCAGATTAATAACATTTAATATCAAGTGAAAGCAACGTACCTGACAATTAATATTTGATCTTAGTTATCTGTTGACAAAATGACAAATTTTCAAAAAGTATTTTTAAAAGGTTTACATCTCCAGGAACGTTTGCATTTTTCAATCGTTTCATACGAGAATACCAGTAGCTTTTAGGCGAGCGACGTAAAATAAAAGTCGGAAGACGAACATAAATGGACCTATCGCATTTTTTCTCTGTCGTCTTCGTACGATAAGGAATTTCTTTGAGCGTTAACTAGTTAGCTGTTGCGACTTCCTCGAAAACTTTCAGAAGTTCTCTATTTCTAAAATATGGCGGGAAAAATGAACGATGACGAGTATACTCGTCAAGCACAGAATACGCGTGGTGTACGTTGTAACACGGAGTTAAGCTGCAACGAAATCACCCATCTTACTTCTTAATTTTATTACCGACAGAGCTCGTCGTAACAGAATATGTTGCCGTTTCTTCATGACGAGTATACTCGTCAACAACAGCTAACTGGTTTAAACGTTGATCAAATTGGCCGCGGTAGAAGTAAAACGTAACTCGAACAAAGGACGAAAGAAATGAAATACGAAGCTGGTTGCGACTATCGCGTTTACTTACCCGCCGAACGATGTGGCGCAGGTATTCAAAAAAACAGATTCGACGAATACAGCGATGTATAGCGTTTTCTACGAATGCAATGGATCGAAAGAACCGCACGACCGGGAAAAGATAAAACGCGAAAGGAAGAAACAGAAGAAGGAGAGAGAGAAAGAAATAGGGAGAGAGAGCAAGGAAGGGAGAGAGGAGAGAGTGAATTACATAACAAAAGAGCGATCCAACGATTTGACTTGATTCCACACAATACCAGACCGACTAGCGCGCACTCACCGACTCACTTTACTGAATCTAATTCAACACTCGACCCAATGTCCCACCTCCGTGTGTTTCGTATGTGGTGGGGTGGCACGATAAAGGAACAGACCTCGTGATGAGTCCGTTCATTGTACATAATCGTACACCGTAAAGATACATTTATTCAAATCAATTTGCCGTGTCAGGTACCACAGGCTCGTTCGTCGACGACGTCTGTTCCGATTCACCAGCACTCTAAAATTGATCTCGAATTTCGAGATCGTTTTCGTGGCTACGAACGTAGTATGATAACGTTCGAATTATTTGCAAAAGGTAGCTATCGATCGGTTACGAGTGAAACGTTAATATAGTAAAAATGTTAATACAGATATTATGACAATAGAAGACAGCCGAATGTTGAAAGTTTAGCGTATTACGTGGAAGCTTTCGTGTCTCAACTATAATGACAATCTCATGTTACAAAAAATCACGTATGAAGTAAGTCCTGAAAAATGATAAATGGCAGGTAGTTAGGTACTAGGACGAATAACGTTATTCGATTATACAGAAGATTAGCTGAATTTTAGATTTTATTACTGTAAGGTGTAATATGGTATAGGCCAGGTATTATACATGAAATTGAATAAAATTTAATATTTGTGAAAAGATTTGCTCTACTATTCTACTCTAGATAAGGCGCGACTGAAACACAATCGTATCAGATTATTGTATCCGATAAAAGGATTAACATGATTATGAAATATTCAATAAATTCAGGTGATTCGCGGAACTTATCGGCGGAATAGAAATGGCAAACGAAACGGTTTCGCTAGGAAACCGTGTGGCATTGCCCTTTTAAAAGAACGTTTCGTTCCACGATTATTTATCGTGATCAGATTCATAAAGATACGAATTTATATAAATAAAATACACGTAGCCTAATCCGTGGAGATAGAGATCGGTATCTCGTGCAAGTTGGGATGATATCGTAACTCGTAACTGCAACTGCAATCCACAAGTACAACTACACGATGAAACGGGGCACAATGAAATTACATTTGATCGGCGGAGAATCGTAAACGCAGGAAGAGATGCGCAATGCACACGGATGTGAGGAAGATTACAGCGACGCAACGCAACGTAACGTACATATAGAATTTTAAAACATAATCAAAGTCACGAGGACGATCAGCTCGTCGACGACGAATCAACCCGATTTGACGGTAACATTTCAACAAATATCACAGTGATTCGAATAAGGAGGCACGGAACAGGAAGGAGAAAGAAGTTCGTAATAAATTAGCGTTAAGTTGTTTGTCTATTGCGATCGTTCTCTGTTCTCTTAATTGCTAGACCTAAATAGAACCTACTTTTTCTATTATTAATTTAATCTCTGCTAATCGAAGAAATTGAGTTTCCACTAGTCGCTACGATTTCCAAATTCTCTGATATAACAAATTCGATATCTTTTATGACGATTATCCGCTTTGCCAGTGACTTCTTCGATTTTCACTATTCCACCGCAGTCTTTTATTTTCTAAAAGCTTTATTCTATCGGACAAGCGCGAGAAATTAATATGCTTTTTACCGTTTTGCCAGGAACAAAAGTTTTAATTCTTTCCTTCTTTTGCAAAAAAAGAAGCAAAACAAAAGGCTCGAGTTAAACAGCGAAAATTGAGGTTAGGTTGAGGTTAGATTGGCGTTAGGTAAATAACTGACAAATCCGCGATATTCTCTAAGGGATGAATGCTATTGATCTCGAGTAGTTCTGTTAGTTTAACTTAATTTGTAGTAGTCTGCATAACAAATGTCATTAATATTCGTTAAACGATCAAACGGCTAGCAAAGGCACATATTTAATGGCAAAATCAAATGAACACATGAAATTGCTCGATAACGTATCAAATTTCTTCTTCTACTATACGAAAGATTGAAAATGTGACTAATTATGCGTTCTACTTGTGGCCTTTGTTTATGATTCGATTAAAATCGATTTCACTGAATTTCCCTTTATTCGGCATTAATTCTATGATTATGAAAATTTCCATTCAACAGTTTCGCCTTACGCCCGTTGAATTTCTAGAAAAATTGCTATTTTTTATTCGTAGTTGATCGTTTTTCCATTCTTTCTTTCAACTTGAATTCTGTCCGATCCTACGGACCAGCGCATTTGGAGATCTCGTTTCTACATGAAAAACACCAAGCCAAAGTTTAAACAGTAATCTTGTTGCAGCCCATTTTCTCATTCCTGGGTTGTATTTTAAGATAATTCCTCTGAACGTTGTCATGTAACAGCTGCATTAAAAGTAATCGTAGAATGTTGGTAACGAACTGGATACGAATCTTCGTTAATCTTCAGATATACCTACATATATACGTACAGATAAGATAACACCTGTTGACAAATCGTCAAAAATTTATTAATTTCGAGTGAATGTTTTCGAAAAGCAAAGGAGTTCGACCAATGGTAAAAGAAGCGTGCAATTAAATCGTGCGATTAAAGTTGAATAAAATTGCCATTTCGCAATTTGCTGCTTTCTTATTTGTCGAGACAATGGTACGTCTACTGCCACGAGATAAGAAATATGATAACGGATATCTTTTTTTAGACATATTGCACACACTTTAAATCAATGTTTCCTTGTCCGGCGATTGTTTAATACGTCATTTAATATCAAGTGATTGCACGATCCTTGCACTAGAAAATCTAGTAAAGGACATTTCCTAAGTAAACGTAATTTCAGACTAAGGCTTATCGATGGAATTCCATTCTTTTTTTTATCTTTCACTCGAGAAACTTTCAAGTACCTACGTTGTGCTTATTTTCACAACAACGAATAAGCGTAAATGTAAAAATCGCGAGTTGAGTTTAATATATGTTAGTAGATGTACGTGTCGATAGTATAGTAGATGTTTAATATGTGAGTATTAAGTATACAATAATTTTCATTTCGCTGTAAAGGAGATTCATCGATACAAGTGAGAGTATTATCGAATTGAATATTCACTGACAGACTTCTTCTTTTTGTTTATTTCAATTAGATAACGTCGCATCAATAGTTTGTATGGTTTATTAGCAACCGAGGGCTAATGTTGACAGTTCGCCGTACAGTTTGGTTTTACACTTTGACAGCGTAGTAGGTTTTGGGTCGGATCATTGTCCTTTAAATTGTCTTTCAAGGTGAATCCCATACCTTCTATTTTATTTTTGTCTATTCAAGATGCACCTTCTGCGATCAACGATGATAATACGCGCTTCACTGCCACGGTCAGGTGAACTTTGCACAGTTCGTAGATTGGCGCTTTTTCTTCGTCGAGGAGATATTGCCGAGTGAATTCGTGCGAGTTATTACGATTTTCGATCATCTCGTCTTGCTGGAATACGAGCAATCATCTTCTTTGAAAACGTTTTCGTTTTTTATTATTGTTTGTCGTGGTTTGGACGAAGATCGTCATTAATTTTATTCCAATTGCCTTTTGTTGTCTTTGTTTTCAGTTAATAAGTTATAGTTTCTGGGGACAGGCTGTTGCTGCAGTGTTCGGCAGTTGGTAAATCGCGGCGGCTGTTGTTGCTTTGACCGCTCTTTCGTTCTCAGCGATGCCAGATGTGGGAGGATTGACCCAGACCACTGTAATCGAGTTGTTTCTTTGAATCGATTTGGCATAGGATGTTTGGCATTTTTGCACGATGGGCTCATTTTTCCACTGGTTCTCGATCGATGTCGTGGCATTTCTACAGTCACGGGAAATAACGTTTGTTTTGATCGGTAGTGATCGTAGCAGTGACCTCAACGTGTTTTCATGTTTTAACGCGTTAAGTTGGCAAAAGAAGGATAGATTCTTTTTGACAGAGTCCGCTCTTTTCGACTGTTGGTCGCTGACGACCGCATATCCGGGATCGTTTAACGCCTGATATTACACATATGACATATACATGCATGTGATTTGTGGCTGTTTCTTCTAGTTGTTCAAACTATGTAAAACTGCTGGGTCGGCTTTCTTTCTGTGACTGTGCTTGAGTAGTGCGGTATTGATTTTAATTTTCGGAATAGACCACGAATGGATACTGCGAATTTATCTCCTCGTTGTCGATTAGGTTTCCATATCGAGTTTATTCAGTTGTTTATGCTGCGATAAAATGACAGAGCTGTACAAGTTTGCAATTGTTCCGTTTGAAGATGTTGTGCAACACGGGGTTTTGCAGGGTGGGGACGATTCTGATTTGCTGTGATCTCAGGCTAATTTGGTAGTTACGTATTTTCTTCTGATCTATTCTATTTCTGAGAATGCCATTGATTGGACTGAAACGGAAGACACCTACTGCTATTCTCAGTCTATTGTGTACGGAGCCAAATGTTTGCCACTATTGTTTCAAGTATATCAAGTTTTTGATTGTTGTCGTTTTTCAATTTGTTAATAAGAGATTTCCACATTAATTGAGAGTAAAAAGTTGGTCCTAACAGCTGGATGGAGACTATTTCCTTTAGAGTGCTTGTCGTTGTGAAGAATTGATTCTATGCGTGTAGATTGTCGATTGTTGCTAAAGATAATTATTTCTTTTTATTAATATTAACCTTATCAGGCCCGGTCAAATGACCGGTTTCAAAATTTAATTTAGAATTGTACATTCAATGTTATTTCTCATGTTCTTCCAACATTATGTTAATTCTTATATTACTTGATTAATTAATTTCTCAATTTTTGTTGATTATAATAATTTGTTGATTAACATAGGAATTTACATAAAGTTGGATGAACAGAAGAAATAGCGACGAATGTACAATTTTAAATTAAATTTTGAAACCGGTCACTTGACCAGACCTGGTAAGGTTATATTCTTATATTATCTGATTAATCAATGTTTCAATTTTTGTTAATATAAGAATTTCCATAAAGAAATAACTATTTTAATTTATGTACAATTTTAAATTAGGTTTTCGAATCGGTCATTTGACCGGGCCTTGTAAGGTTAGTGTGAAAGGTAATGTAAAGGAAGCGAGTGATTCCTGCATTTCCAACGTTTCTAGTGTTTTTAGTGTTTGTCTAGTGTTTTTTTGTACTCGTATCTGGATGGTACAGAAATTTCCCCTTTTACATATTACAGTTAGATCATCGGCAAATAATAGTACTTTGACCGGATTTCTTACGATGTTCAATACGTCGTTTAGAGCGACCAGTAATAGGAATACGTTTCCTAAGACCATTGTGGAGAAAAGGATGTATTATTAACTCTAACTAGAAAGGTTCTAATAGATAGGAAGGTAACAATAAAATTGAACATGTTTCTTTCGTAGCCGTGTTTCTGCATGTTTCTTGAGTTTCAGTTTCTCTAATCCGTATTATAGGCCTCTTCTATGTCTAGACATACGACAGTCGCGTATTGTTTACTGTTGAATGCGTCACATGTGTACATGCACTCATCGTCAAAAAGATAACCCAGGTGTGTTATCTTTAATTTTTCAATGACGCATGTAAAGTTTTTCGTTTGTAACGTATAATATCAAAACATTATGAGGTCAGGATATGCGGTTTGTTGTAAATAATCAAAAATATTATGAGGTTTAGTGTGTAACAAAAAAAAAAACTATTCCTTACTAAGGTCGAAATGATAACACACTCTGTTAGTATGTTTAGAAATTGCTCAGTAGTTCATGATCTGTCAACGAATAACGATTACAGTACAATATTATATAAATTGTAAGTATGTGGGACGCGAAAAAAAATTAAACGAGTCTGAAAAAGAGCAAATTCTTGAACTAAAACAGCAACGGTTATCAGTAGCAAAAATATCGAAAGTAATAAGATGAAGTCGTAGAGTAATACACAATTTCTTAAAAAATGTTGATTATGGCAAAAAGAAAAGTACTGATCGGCCGTCATCGTTATCCGATAGTGCCAGTGTTTCAAGTGTTCGTCGAGTTCTACGAGGCTAAAATTGAAAAAGAAGCCTTCGTTAATAACGAAACCCAAAGTAGAACGTTTTCGCTTTGCAAAAGAAAGAATGCATTGGAAAAAGAAATGGAGAAGAGTATTATTTTCAGACGAAAAATATTCAACATGGATGGTCTTGGTGGGTTAAAATATTATTTTCATGACATAAGAAAAGGGACAATGTCAGTAATTCGAAGACAAATGGGTGGAGGCAGCGTGATGGTTTAGCCGGCATCGGTTATTTCGGCAAGACAAGTATCAAGTTCATCGTTGGGAGAATGAATAGTGTCTGATACATAAATTTAATCAAAGAACAAATAAATAATTATGCAGAACGCATTTCTGGACCTGATTAAATCTTTCAACAAGATAATCCACCTGCACACACATCAAGATTGGTCCAATCATACTTTAATGAAAATAATATGTCTATTTTGCCGTGGCCTGCATGCTCCTCGGAACTTAATATTACTGAAAATTGCTGGACAGAACTTGTTCACGGCGTATAGGTAAATGGAAAGCAGTATCAACACGTACAAGAATTAAAAAATGCAATTGTACGTGAATGGGATACGTTAAGTCAAAATTATATCCAGAAACTATATAAATCGATAGCAAATCGTACAATAGAAGTAATAGAAAATAAAGGGGGTTAGGTTGGGGTTAGGTTGGGGTTAGGTTCATTTCATTCTTAAAATAAAACAATTTTTCTTGTTACACGCTAAACCTTATAATATCCTTAATTATTTTTAACGAACCGCATATCCTGAGCTCATAATGTTTTGATATTATACGTTACAGACGAAAATCTTATCTTTGCACGCGTCATTGAGAAATTAAAGATAACATACCTGGGTTATCTTTTTGACGGGAAGTGTATGTTCATGTCCAAGTTTATTAGATGGCCATGCATGGAGTGCAACTGTTGAAAACTACTTTGGTGTTCAAATGTTTTTTTTCCAGGAGTCATCGCACTTTATAGATGATAGCTTTTTCCTACTATCTATATAGTAAGTATGTCTACTATGTAGTAGCTGCAGATTTTTTTATGATATTCATTTAAAGTTTAACAAAAATCATTCGAAGCAATCATAAATAAATGTAAAACAGAAAAAATAAAGCAAATAGATGAATCTACTTCCTACAATTAGATCAGAGTATACAAGTCCAAAACTTCCTATGAATGCCGCTAGATGGCACATTGTTCTCGCAACTATATTTACCAGCTTACATTATATAAGATCACCGTGAAGCGCAAATTCTATCCTTGTCTTTGGGGAGCAAAGTATTCAATGATCGTTTAGTGAGGGTACTGTTGCTGAAGCCCATTATGAAATAAAACCCGCATCCACGCATTATGTCATGAGATGCAATTTTTGCGGGCCTCTTTACTTTATAAGAGGCTTAGAAAAATCAATATGAAATTTACAAACATAATTTAATACATTTTACAACAAATTATATCGAAGGTATTTTATATATTATACATATATTTTTTCAATGAGCAAAATAGATACCATATAATTATCGATTGTAAAGTACAAGCGAAATGTTAATTATAGGCGTCAGTCATCAATTGTATCGATGGCAAGCATCGATTCTACTCAATATTGATACAAGTAGTAAATGCTTGTATCGAATATTCCATTAACGAGCAATAATAACATTATTAGCAACAATATCTCAATAAAGACGAAAATATAACCTTAAATTATTTAGACTTGCCTGCGAATTGAGAATATTATGATCAGAGTCGCTTTTCTCTATTTACATGTACAACGGTATCTTACTTTCTTCATTGCGATGTATCATATTCATTGATTCACTGATTCACTGATTCACTAATGTATCATATATCACCATTGATCATCTTTATACACATACATACTGGATTCTTTATACGACTTTGCTATGTTTGCTAAGGCTGTACAATGTGCACAGACACGCGACTTCCCCAGGATACGCTCACCGTGTTGATTATATACTTTCGTATCGGTACTCGCTTCATTCGATAGGAGTACCTTTTCCTTCAATACTAAGTGGGGGCATGGTATCGCAATCGAAAGTATCAATATGTACTCGTATTTACTTGCACCGGAACATCCCTAGTTATTTACAATTTCATTAATAAACAATTTAATCAGGAAATGATAATGTAAACAATTTAACCAGCGAATAAATAAATAAATCAATGTATAAATTTGTAATTAAAAGTATTCAATCAAGTTTGTAAATAAGCTTAGAGGTGTAATTATTTTCCTTTTATTTATTAATCAATGTTAGAGCTATTTCGAGAAATAACATGTCCCACAAGAATAACAACAGTTCATTGTAATTTAAGAAGAATGAAACGAAACAATGAAAACAGCAATCGGTTGACACTTGACATATACGAAAAGAAACTTGCTAATGTTTTCTCTAATAAGATTCTCTTTCTCCAGCAAATCATTATTTTTATCACGATTCAAACGATACGTGAATACATTGTCCGTAACGAAGTTGAATACCATCCATCTCATCGAGAATATCGTGTAACGTAACTCTAACTATTGGAATAGGTAAGTAAACGTCAAATGTGGGCCACGAAACCAGTCCTTCGTCTGCGGTTTTAATTGGTAATACCATGCGCTTACTACACTGCTGTTCATAAGTAGCAAGTGTATCGATGATACACGAATGTAATTAAAGTACACGGGTCGATGGCAAATTAACATTACGGGTACGAATTTCATGGATTAACTCGATCCGTCTAGATTTTACAATTTTACGAAATTTAAAGGAAATGAATAACATCACGATGAACTATCACTTAATCATTAACACATTAATGATAAAAAACTATATGGTATGGATCTAAATTTATACTACAGTCGAGGTAGGATTTATCAGGAAGATTTTTTGGCTCAAAATACGACGAAATCAAGAGTAACGTGTGAAGCTTGTCACATTCCACTTATAGTCGAGCATACGTATAATTATCGACTGTAGAAAATACAGAAATCAGAGAAGGATATGTATATATGTACTACCTACCAAGGAGTAGGAGGCAACATAGACACGAAGGGATTGTAAGCCACTCCAAACGTAATGCAAACGAAGCAATAGAATGCCTCAAACGCGCAAATCGGGTAAACGGAATCTACAGTACTAAAGATATCGATAATCATAAGTAGTTGAATTTACAACTAGAATAATTCCTTTTAAGCCTGGACTTTTTATGTTTAAGATAACTATTCACGCTGTATACTAATCTTTTACTAACTATATATGAATCTATGTTTGCAATAAATCTTTTGTAGTTTCTAGGTATATATATATATATATATATATATATATTTTACATTAGTTTCAAATTTTACCAATATAATTTACGATATTCGTATCTCATTAAAGTGTTAACAAGATTTCAAAAATTTTCCTGTAATCTATAACAAATATAATATATGTATCGATAAAAGTTTTCTATGTTCTACCTCATTATTGCTTTTAACTATTTTCGTGAGTTTACACTGACTCACTGTAATTTTATATTTTATTGGTACTCAGCTTCTGAGTGCATTTTGTTTCGAATGCTATCTATCGTTAAACAAAAATATGCCTCGTTCGATCAAAGAATTTTGGGAGGTTGTTACGTTCTTCTCAAAATCGAGTGGAATAATAGTTGTAAGAGACACGTACGCTGAATTGAGCAAGCGAGTTATTGGCGAACAACCTACGCTGACTACTCGCACGAAATGCTTAAGTAGCAGGAGCCTTGGACGACAATCAACAGCTGAGTGACTTCAATAATCGTACAGACCATCTGTCCGAGTGTAACACACATATGTACGTTAGGGAATGTGTGACAAGTTACGAGACTCTTGTGAAATCGTATCTGCAAAATCTGGAAATGCGCACTCGATCCTCATTCCTTTGAAATTCCATCGTCTTCGTTCTAGTATTTTAATCTAATTATTATTGAGAAACGGTATTAATCGTAACTTTTTGATAACAACAATCCTAACAATTTGATAGTGTGTATTTAAAATTATTTAATAGTTTGTCCAAAATTCTATGAAATTCTATATGAATCTTTGTTGAATCGGTTAACTCTTTGAAAGCTTGTTGAAAGTAAGCGACGACGAGTATACTCGTCAAACGCAGAGTGCATATTGCTGTTATGATATAGAATTAATATGTAACGAAAAGACTGTTTTATTTTTTTATTTTAATACTGACAGGACTCGTTGTAACACAAAATATTGCCATTTCTTCAGAACGAGTATACTCGTCAAGAACAGCTAAATGGTTAACAATGGAAAATTTATCTTTTTATACCATTTTTTTGCTTTCTAACAGATAAAGTTACAGAAGCGTGTATTTTAGCATTACAGGGTAATCAAAGCTAAGGAAAATCTTTTACAAAAGAACTTAAAAAGATTCAATTTCGAATACCTAGCATTCTGCCAATTATTTTGCTTCGTAGGATTTTAGATATTTCTTGGATTATTCTCTCGCAAAGAAGGTTTCTAGAAGATCTGTAGATTTCTTAAGAAATTGGAAATTGTATCTATTAATATAGCAATTATACCACTACATTTCAATTCTCACTGTGTCTGCCTGCCTGCCATAATGCTTGTCGTAAATATGGCAAAGATTTGCGACATGCTATACGAAATAGATTTATAATAGGTGTATTTGAGATATAGCTAAGAATATTCCATTATATAACAAATTAGCATTGCCGAAATTTCCTTGACAAGACAGTATGATATTTTATAATTATAGAAATAATCAATCGAAAAAGAAACGAACGATAGAAACCTATATTTTTAAAACTTTGTTAGTGAAAAATAGAGCGATATTAGACATATATTTTCTAGACTTCATTATTCGACTACTGATTTAAGAACAATCTGTGAAACACTAATAATATCATAAAAAGTCCCAGAAAAGTATTTAATATGCCTTTTTATTATCGCGTATATGCAAATTATAAATCAAATATAGTATATAGCTCTATATGTATATTAATAGATCATTTAACTATATCTTCATCAATGGTTTTTTGCATGTCGCTACGTACTGATACTTGTTATACATACATGTATATAATAGTAATAATAAAGATAATAACAATATTGATAGTCTATATTCTGTACAATATATACATTGAACACTTTTCTCTAAAATCTTATTAAAAACTGAGTAAAATGTAAGATATTTCACATATACAATAATACAAATTTATTATATTATTTAATTATAAAAATTATTATATTATTTTATAACATACTACTAGTAAAATTTTTATTTGCATGGAAAATAATGGAAGGAATGAACATGAGAAACCTCTTCCTCTGTTAATTCTGTAATAATTCAATATCGTAAAGTTAGGTGCTTCTTAGATAATACGTATATCGATGTTAGGTGATCTGGATCTCGCGAAGGTTAAGCGCTGAACTTCTGATTTATCGACAGAAGCTTCAGCAGTCTGTCCTTGTAGCTAAAACCCTTATCGCTCTTCGCGTGTCATGGGAGTGTCATTGGCCCCGTACAGTCGTGTGCACGCGAACCCCAGACAATACAGAGCGTCGTTGGGCCCCTTGTCGCCACTCTAAGAAACTATATTACATTCGTGGCTCTACAGTTTGTCCAACGAGAAGAGGCGTTTAAACATAAACACAAGTAAACGTAAGCAAACATAAAGTAGCGTTTCATCGTGGCAGCCAATGCGTTTCCTTATCTTTACTACCTCGTCTCATTGGACAAGCTATAGAGCCACGCTAGTCCTTACCGTACCATCCACCAATCACCACTCAAAACTGCTATAAGCGAACCTAATACTGATGACTGATGACCGACGATTTACGGTTCCGGCTACCGGCAATACGATAATCTTAGAGATGAATCTGCTTTACAGAGGAGTCGATTCCAAGTATTTAGGGCCTATCTTACGCTTCGAGAAATTATTTTCCTGTCTCCTCGTTAATATCATATTATTCACGTTCTATCCGACTGTGAAATGTAAACATATCGTAAACGATACCTTAGCATCATTTTTCGCAGAAAATCGCTCACGATTTTATTGCTTATAACCTATGGTTCCTTTGTCAAGTTCGGTCCTCGTGACGAGTAGAATACGATGCAAGTAAAAAAAGTTTAACCGTAAATATAGAGGTTAATTTTGCGGCAATTGTTTTTAAGCAGATCTGCACCGATTTAACGGCGTAGAATCACGCGCTGTGGTGGTCGTATCTCAGAAGTGACACGACTTGAACAAGTTTTTTCAAGGAGAGTGAACTATATGCAAACTTACAAAAAATTATTTACCGAATACGTGACGTTGGTGGAAAAGAAAATAAACTGTAGGAAACAACGATCAAATACCGTTTTTTATCATTTTTCATTCTTAGTCCCTCTTCGACGGTTCTCATATCTTTCTAACAAACGCGAAATTGCATCATTTTTGTTTGTAACACTTTTAATGAATGTAGATGTGCGATACGTGTAACGAGTTCAATTAATTATTCGAAATTGTATAGGAACACGCAGTGCAAATTTTTCAAAAATGATATGTTTACATAAATGCGCACATAGAACTAGAATATACAAATCTCGGATATGTTAAATTTTGTTAATTGGCATGTGAACAAACGAAATTAATTTAACCTACTCTAATAATTAATTATCAGGGCCTTGAATTTTAAACTATGTGAAATTTTCAAACATAACACGTAACGATGTATTTAAGGAAAACTACTTCAATGTATGTACCTGCAATTAGTCAGAATTGCATTTAAATTCATTAACGATCTAATACTGACAAGTACGAACGCTTCAATGTCAGAACGCTATTAAACATCCTACAGCAAAATTATATTGTTGCATCATCAGACTCCTGATTAAGTAACTGCAATGCAAGCAGGACATTGGAACAAAACGCTTTCGGAATAAATTTTACACCCAGCGTCTCTCAAGCGATCAATTATACCTACGACTTATTATATAATATAACACAGGCGTAAAATATAGCAGTTTTATCGTTAATCTATACACTAATATTTTTACAATAAATTTACTAATTTCTAATAACATAGCGTAATATGTAAGATAAATATATAAGATAACATAATATAGCATAAAGCTTAACACGAATTATGTCTGTCTTACTATTTAATAATATCTCAACTTATTTCACAGTAGCGTTATCTGCGCGTTACGGACGCGCCGCGAGAAGGCCAAATAATTATCTCGGCCATTGATTTTTCCTTCTCATGTGAGCTGAAAATGATTTGTCGGAGATGCGTTAGGTTGAGTTATATAAAAGTACGAACGCCTCACGGCGTCCGTCTATGCCAGAACGAAATGAAATCGTAACGTAAATTGAACTGAAGCTTTCTGCCAATATCACGGAAACTAAGGCCGGCCGACGGTAACATGCATAGGAGAAGGTTATTCAGAACGTTGACCTCGACAACATATTTCAGGATCATTGAAATCGATAAAGCAGTCCGCTTTGTAAATAATTACTATTATTACATTATTTTATCTAACGTATTTGAACAGAAATATTATTCATAAAGAATCTCGTTGGAACTTTATGTAAATTTTATTTGTTTTTTTTTTACCTTGCATATTTATATTATAACTATTTTATACATTATTCGAATATTAAATTACGATTAATGATATGATTACGTAAAAGGTTTGTTCGTCTTTCGGTGTTACATTTTCAGGAATGTTATAGAAACTTTACTTATGTTGACTCTAGTGAAGAAACATATAGGTTACTGATATATGGATCGAAAATTTCATCGTGATCGATTGATGCAGAAGGGAGAGGCAGGTATCAGAAGAGGAAAAATTCTTTAAATTTATTATTAAAGTTATACATATATTATATATATATTATATTCAACCGTTTGTAGTTTGAGCATGTATAATATATACATATAACTGACATAAATCTACAAAAGGTATTTTTTAAATTTTTGTTACAGACTCTGATACAAAAAAAAAAAACGTTATAAAGGAGATATTTCTACCAAAACCATTCAAAATGATTGGCCTTTAAAAAATACGTAACGATAGAATATTCTTATATTTATTGATTTATTACTTTCTTACAAAAGGAATTCCATGTTATCCAATACATTTTTGGTATTACTAACCCATCTAGGACCATGATCCCTAAATGAGGGTTGGCACATTTATGAAATTGTCAGATCAGTCACTTTGACTGATGTGGTAGTTCTACTGTTAGCATCATGATCGACCCGGAATTTTCCTGATAATTGACACCATCATATCGAATGACACGTGGTAAAAATTGTGTGGGAAGTTATACAAAACGAGGAAACTGGTTGATTCGGATTCGGTAAACAGATTGTAGGACCATTTTACAGTTTACCAAGTACCAGTCATTTTGACTGATATTGGTATAAGTAGCCATGACACAAAATTATTTTTATTTTGAATAAATAAAAAATAAATAAATAAAATTCATTATATTATTCCTTTAGCTATAGCTGCAATTTTATAGATATTATTGAAATACTACTTATACCCTATACTAGAATCAAATGGTCAACTTTCAAAAGAAGAATTTTCCAGATGCCTCTCTAGATGAAACGAAATCTCGATCAAGAACATATACTGTGTTAAACAATGAATAATAAAATTTCATCTAGTTGCAAATATTTCTATAAATATCGTCGATTCGAAAAATTGTTAAATACAATATATATATTGTACATGCTAATTATCAGTCGATATGTTAGGTAATTATTTGCTTCGTAACAAAGATACTGCTTTACAATCATTCTCCAAATAACGCCAATAAATAGAGTTACGTACGCGTAAGAATTTGTAAGAGAAGAAGGAACGGAACAATCATTATCAATCACGCATTCCTGGCAACGCAAGCGTGTAATTTTATCTTCAGCGAGGAAAAATCTAGCGGAGCCCTCGAAACGTAAAGGAAAATATACTTCTTATGCAGCGTGTCCGAGTTCTGCCTCCAAAAAATATTTTCACAGAGTATATTTAGATATCCCCCATTGTGTGCGAGTACATTAATCTGACGTGTACGTGCGAAACAGCAACGTGCCATAAACTTGCAACCTACTTGGAAACAACGCAACGTCTGGCCTCTTTTCTTTCTATATGGTGCAAAACCAGCTAAAAGTTTCAGAGTTTTCAAGGAAAAATCCTGTTCAACGAGCAACTAAACTGTGTAGACCACCTGAATTTTCAAGTATAAACATTTACGATGGACAATTTTTAACTTGCTTCTAGACTCTACATCGTTTTTAATTCAATCGAGTTTTTCTATGACGACAAAAATTTTTGTTTAGAAGAAATCTTTTCTATTGGCTCCGATGTTGTATAATATACCATAGTAAGGATTAAAGCTACACAAATTATCACAAATGGATAAGTACTAGAAACGGTCGATAACATACCAACGAAAGAGATAGCAAAATATAGGGTGAAGTGAAAGTTGTTGTTCATACAACCGGAAAGGAGATAATTTTCTGTGAAGAAATGAGTAGAAAATTTTAATGTAACGTTTGTTTATTCGAGGTTTCGTTTTCGAGAGAATAATAATACAAGTTGCTATACAAAGAAATAGAAAATAAAATTCCAGAAAAATTTACGTATACTTGTTATACCATCCAAGCATTCAAAAAAACATAGATAACCATAATATGGTATTAATGTTTTCCGATCTTTTTGAATCGAAATCAGAATTTTTGTAATTTCTGATGTAACTTCGTTCCCAAACTTTTATCAATTTAATACTTAATATTTGTTTAATTCCTTCTGGAAATATGCTGATCCGGTTTTTACCCAAGACCTCACACATATACATACATACTTTTCTTTTTTCTTGTAATAATACGGTTAACTATTTCGTAAATTTCTATCGGTCCGTGGAACAACACCGATTACCACACAGACGCATACAGCGAAGTTCTAGACTCGTGAATCGTAAAGCTTCTGACTTCTGACTTCGGCCACACGTCGAAAAGAGAAAGACATTGCTCGGAGGAGGGATCGTATTGCCTCGTTATATACATATATCGTGGCAGTGATTATAAACAAAATACGATCGCAGCTAACAAGGTCGCTGTTGCGTGTTGCGTTGCGAATATCCGTAAACTGTGTTTCGTATTTTTGACTCCTACTCAACCCCCTTGCCTATGGTCATATCCTGGTGCTTTATACTTTAAAGATATACTCCCAAAGAACTACTCGAAACAATGAAAAAAACCACATCGAAATCGGACAATCAACGAAACTATAACATAAAAACGCTTACCGGGGACTATCTTCTAGAGACATCTACATACAAGTATGGTGTCGCGGACCTTTTCTAAACTTCGCATGCTCAACAATTCTTCCATACGCATCGTTCTAATACATACATGCATGTATATGTCTTTAACGGTTTTGGGCAGTATAAGGCAAGAAATCTTTCGTACAGTTAAACCTTATTCGACATCATGAGCAACGCATTTTAAGATTAGCTCAGATACACACACACATTTTATATGCACACACTATGTGTAGATATAGATACCGAGTAAGTTCAAAGTCACTTCATGCTGACGTATACTTAAGTACGATACCATCTTTTGACAATGTTGCGTTTTTCAGTACTTTTGGACAAGCCGAATATATGTAAATATAAAGTTCAGCCTCCAGAGTGTATATAGGATTTCGTGACTAACGAAGCGGCGAATCCCCTTTGTATCTTTTTCTTTGTTGAGATAAGCAGATATTTTTATTTATTAGAAACCGTTTAACTTGTCATCATAACATTTTATACAATTTACCAAATTATGCAAACATTCTCACATCACAGGTATACGTATTTGATTTATCGTTATACCTATGCCTACAACATCTTCATTTTTAAGATCGCCAGGTATTATCTATATATATTAGGTTGTGCCAAAAGTTTCTTTCGTTTTATAAGAAAATAATAAATACACAACATTTTGTTCCAATAGAACATGTTCTGATCATATGCAAGGTGGTTGGTAACTGGTGGCACAAGCGGAAAGGGGGTGATTCTACGCGAAAAAAGAAGTCGAAAATATAGAATAAAAATTTTTCGTTTGAGGCTTTGTTCTCGAGAAAATCGACTTTGAATTTTCGCTCGGTACGCGTGCGGTACGTTATAACAGATCTCACTGTAGATGGTTGTCTCGATAGAAAAATTAAAAAAAAAAAATTAAAAAAAAAATTTTTAATAAAACTCTGTATAATTCAATAAAATAATATAAAACAAAAAATGTTGTGCATCTATTATTTCCTTGTAAAACGAAAGAAACTTTTCGGACAATCTAATATTATTAAACAATAAATATCTGGGTAATTCGTCGTTGAAATGATTGGATTTTTTGATGCGAGCTTTTTCGTAATGTAATTTTATTTGACGATTTATTATCCATATGTTCGGTTTTAAAAATAATCACTTACCGGTTGAACAAATCAATGAGTAACCTCAAACGCGCTAGAGGAAAAGACGTACCGCCGAACAGTCGTCCTAAATATACAAGTTTCCGTCTCAAAGTCTGCCATCCCTGTCCACTTTAGAAAATTTAAATAATTCTAATACTTTCTAATACTTTTTACTTTTGAAATCGCATTTAAGCAATAGACGATTTTACATATGTCACGAACATGACCATAAGCTATCGAAATCCTATCCCATCATATCTGAAGTGCCACGAGGTTATTTGGGTCAATGTTGTATATTGTACATTGTACACGTTGTACACGCGAATTTCTATACGAAGAAATATCACGGTAGCTACGATCGTCAATGATATAGCGATATTCGCAATTAATCGAGATCCCAAGGTAGCATCTAAAATGTTTGAGAAAGGAATTAGAGACATACACAAGGCTGACTGAATACGTGGCAAATATAAGCCAATGAAACAAACTCTGTGCATATCACTTTTGCTAGAAGAGAAGGGAACTGTCCCAGTGTCAAGTTGTATGACCAACTTTTGCCATTTGTAGAGTCCGGTATGTACCTTGGAATGCATTTGAACAGAAGGTTAATGTAATGGGAAGAGCACATAAAAACCAAGAGGGAAGAGCTGCATATCAAACTACGTAAAATTTACTGGTTAATTAATATGAAATCTTAATTATCACTATACGACAAATTAAATATCTATAAAACTATCCTGAAATCAGTGCGAAGTCAGTAATTCAAATTTGAAAATTCTAGATTCTAATATAGATTCAATAAAGATTCCAAACCAAACTTGTTGTCAAATTAATGCTTGACGTTGTCTGGTGCGTCACAAATGCAGCCATCCATAGAAACCTAGAATTACTAAACAGATATTGAAGAAATCCAGTGATACAGTATTAACCATGACATAGACCGAATCGCGTGTGGGTAAAATTTTATGAGAGTAAGAAAAGCGAAACGTAACGAACACGCGAACGAAACGAGTTTTTTATCAGAACTAAATTTTCTATTCGATGTCATGCAAGATAAAGCAACGTCCTCGCCTATTGACATTCTACGTATCTATAGTATAAAGATATTCATGTAATCTATTTTTACTGTCTATTGTTTAAAATTTAAATACACATACAAGATTATATAAAATATCTAAAAAGCAATACTCCTTATCGTTGTTGTATATGTAATCGTTAATATTCGTAGATTGTGATATATTGGCGCCACCTGGTGGTCGCGCACGGTGTACATCGTACGTGCACGAAGCAATGGAATAAAAGAATGTTCTCCGTTGCAACAAGTTTCTGCGTACAATGCGAAGAGCACGCGTTCAGTTAGCTAATTTATAATTTGTAATTACATATACGATATTAAGTTGTAAAACATAAATCAAATATATGTACATACATATTACCGAGTGCTACTGTACTATGTACAGCTACTGTAATACGTAACCAAAGATTATATATAAATATACAAATACATATAGGGTATCAAGCGTATGATGGTCAACGGACAAGGCGACGATTCTACGTGTGAAAATGAAATGTAGAATAAAATTCGCATTGGAGGACGAAATACCTCGCGTTGTCTGAAAATGTCTCAATGTTCATGCGAGGCTTTGGACGAGATAACTCGTGTGTGCCTTTTTATTAGAACTGCTATGATTTGCATAAAAATAAATTTGTAAGACCTTGCGTTTGTGAATGTGAAAGGGATTAGGAATGTTACACAATGCACAAAAAACATTATTTTGTCGTAACATATTTCATAAGAAAGCCTTAAATGAAACATTTTATCCTGCATTTTAGGCTTATTTTTGTACGTATCGATCATCCACTAGTCGCTTGTCCACTTTATGCGGAATATCCTGTACATGTATAATATATCACACGGATAAAATGCCGCTTAACCTCTTAGTTTTTATTTTTCAGTAGTGTTTATAAAAATATAAATTTACATAAATATCTACAGTTTAATTATTAGATTTCCGGCACTCTAGTAAAATTCGATAGCGGCATAAAATACAAAATATTAATATAATTATTTAATTAAGCCCATTGTTTTTAAAATTTCACCTACGTATCACAAATGTATGTAATTTTTACAACATTGTATTTTATATCTTTTTACTTCCATTCCCTTAATAAAGATGAAAGCGAATAAATTGTGTTTCATCATTTTAACAATATACATACATATCTCTGAACATGTCCAAACAATTCGTAGAGTTGATGTTCCTATTACAATATTTTATACTTATAGGACGTAGATAGAGTTTTGTGACTGACTGCATATTCCAGACAGGTGAATTCCATAAAAGAAATTATCTGTTGAAAAGTTGTTACACAACTTCGTATCCTTAACTTCTCTTTATAACATTCATTTGATTGGTTGTGTTCGGTTTCATAAAGTACAGTTAAGATATCGCGAGATACTGAGAAAATTTCACTACGTATGTTTATTATACAATAAAATTGAAATACATTAATTATTAATGATATTTCAAGTGACCGACTATCGATACCACGTAACGTTTTTCCCCGTCGCATTTGCATTTGTGCTCTAGTGTATTATGCGAGAAACGATTAAGGATTAAAAAAAATATGCTTCGCATAAAGGCGTTCGTGCATAGCAATCGTCTCACGAGAAACAGGAAACAAGACGAGAAGTGTTGCTTATTGATGCAAGGTATGGAAAATATGCAACGACCGTCTTTAACTATTTGCAATCGAGTTGAAGACCGCTTTTATTGGATAGTCCACATTCCGGTAATTTCAAATCGAAATGTCGAACGGTGAAACTACTAACTACGCAAACGAACCAACTTCAATCTGGAAATCGTGTCTCGCGTATTATCAACTCGCCCGTGGTATTATCAAGTTCGTCCGACGATGCATTTTAGGTATCACGGAATATTCTATATTGAACGTGAAGCGAACATTCAAACAATATCTTTATGATTCTTATGAAACGAATAAATTGAAATCGATAAATTCATTTAAGCAATATTTATCGTAAACTAAGAATTATACACTCAGAAATGTATAGATATAAATATCTAACCCCAACCTAACCTCATCAACGATGAACATAAATATTATGACATGTGCTGATAGTACAAAGGTAATGCTTCTCGCTGTTTTTTGTTTCTATGTATTTTATCATAAATCATCTATTACTTGTTCAGTCACGCGAAAGTATTCCAGCACTTGTAGGTACACACATTTAACGAATATGTTATGCGTGTTACACGAAACGTTATATCATTAACTGTTTTATACGAAACGTTTGTGAATACATATTATGACAATTGTGTTCTATTTCAATTAATTAAAGAAGAAGATTAATCGTCGTGAATGGAAAAAATTGTTCGAGAGGAAGGAAATTAACTTTTTTGTGATATAACAACATTTAAAACAGTGATAAATGACTCGGTATTTATTAAAACATCATATTTTTAACGAAACGTCTCCCTTTTCAGTTTCGATCTCTTGATAAACAAAATTTATCAAATTCCTGCAGAACGTACATGTATCGAAAAGAAACACTAATTATTAAAATATGCTCTATCTTTACAATTTAAACTTCACTTTCTCCAGACAACATTTTCCCTGTTTCCTTCGTTTCATCTTATCCGCAACATCAAAGTTGTCCAAGTCTATGATTATCATGAAAATTACAGGATTTCATCCGCCGAGTTCCGCAGTATCGAACGGAGTTTGATTAATCGACAACAAGAGACTTATTCTCATTCACCCATACATTATGTACAGTGGATCACGAAAGGATTTGAATATTCGTAGGAATCTTTTATAAATATATATGCAATACTATAGAAGTTTGAATAAAGTAATTTGAAACTTCATTAGTTCACAATTATTACAATTATTAATTTATTATTATTAAAATTTAATTTATTATTAAATATATATATATATATATTAAATAAAGTTTAAAATAAAATTGAATGTGTTCTCGTAGATATATAAATCGGAAAATATTCATTGAAAAAAGATACTTGATAGATGTTACCAAAGTACATTACATTATATTAATAAGCCGGAATATTTAATGGTTTATTATCAAACGTTATTTTTAATACCAAGCTCATATTACATACTGTCATTGAATCTTTTGATTTATTCTCGCAAATGTCATTACATATCTATTACTTACTTAAACCTAATTTCATCATGGCATAATAGTAAAATAATAATACAGAGCGTAATCATTACATATTTATCAATACATAATTTTTTATTCTGTCATTAAGTTACATATTGCCAAAAATGAGCAGCTGTTGGAATACTTTCGAGAGATAGTAAGTATAATATGTTTATGATTTATGACAGTACCCTATGGTAAGTATTCAGAAAATGTAATTCGCGTGAAAATCTTGTACGATTATTAACAGGTAAAAAAGGATGGAACAGATGATTGACACGATAATGGTATCGATTGCAATTCCTGCGACGGTCACCCTTCGGTTTTATTCCCCTATGCCTGGAAAAATCGATATTATCCGCTTTATTTATATCTCAGTGTTTTCTGCGACGCAACGCGACGCAGACGGTGGTGAATTAACAGCGGACTCTATGTCTAATTAAAAAAGGAAGGGTGGAGAAGAAGGGAATACGACTAGTAAAAACGTCTTGCAGTCAGACGTTCCTAGATTTTCCGCTCTTTCTACCTGCCAAAAGATTCTACCGCCTGTCTAGACGATGTTGACATTCACGACCGCCTTATTACTTTAGCATCGCTGATGCAAGACAACGGCGCCAAGTTTTGTTCTCACACAGCTGGCCGCGAACGTGTGCGCGCGCAAATACTCGTACGATCGTTCTAACTTTGTACGCATAGATTTCGTACTTCAACTACACGCAAACACCGTCTGCAATTCATTTGCATGTTCGTACAATGTTCTCGTTCGTTGTCGCGAATGGCTACACACGACGACACATCTCGCGTAACTCTTCGATAGTAATACACAGTGGCTCAAAAAGTATTTCAACACCTGCAATAGAATATTCTCATACATATACATATCATGTACATAACCTCGTGAAAATATTCCAACACCTGTAGACACCCTTTACAAATTTACATATTACGTGTACGTTAGACGAAACATTGTGAAATTTCATTAGCACTGTTATGAGACTTGTTGGAAGAATATCATTTTAGTATACTCCTAGAGAATTTTGTTATTAGAGGTTGCCATGAAGAAAATGACACTATGTGTTATAAGTTACGAGCTTGAGCGAGTACGAAATGTGAACAGATTAGTCGACTAGAGAGCTGTGTGAAGAGAGCGATGCGACGGCGAGAGTAGAGAAAAAAAAACAAAGAAAACTGTGTAGTTTACTTCATTTTTATATATATATCCCAAAAACATTGTATATTTTATTCGATTTCATTTAATTTCTATATGAAACAAGGTTAGTATTCATGTTGTATATTAATCTTTTACCAAGTATCTTGTAACTTTTACATATATATAATGTATATGTACTGTATAACTATAAAATAAGAGTGTTTAGGTATAAACTATGTTTAACCCTTTGTTCACTCTTGTTTCATTTTAGAAATATACTACAGTTTATGGTTAACTGTATCGTCTATATCGGCATCGACAAGAGTTAAGATTTCTTATATCACGCTATACGAACTTCTCTAATATTTTACTTTTATCACTATTTAACTGTGTATGCGCTTTCAATCCTAGAATTTGATTCTGAAGCATATTTCGTTTATTTAAGAATTATATTTTAAGTAATGAAGTTATTAAAATAATATGAAAGTAATGGAGTTATTTGATTGTAGCAGATCATATTCTGATAATATTATTTCTACTCAGTCGTATCTATGAATAATTAATTAAATATTAATGTTAAGAAACTATTTATATTATCTAATATTTTTTAATTTACGCTCATTTTGATTATGACTCCTAAATATATATATATACCTACAAGTACAAGATTTAGTATAAATAACGTCATATCTTATAAATGTACGAAGTAATAGAAATTTCTTAATGATTTTAAATAATATATTAATCGTTTCCATACCTACATATAATATAACGCATACATTAAAATTTAATTCGCGTGAACGTTATATGAAACACATTCTTACTGATATGATTTTTCAAAAAGCTGGGAATGTTAATAATCTCTTAACGCAAATATCCAACATAAGCCTACGCGACGCAGTAACGTTCAAATTCCTGATAATGATTTGTTAAAATTATCTCCTGCGTTTAAAATAACTTAAAAGATTGAAATTTATGGACCCATATTTACGTCTCTGATACCTTACGCAACGCATATTAATTATTCGTCTAAAATGAATATATAAATATTTCTTTAAAACGTTAGTACGTTAACACACGTTATAGATTTAAAAGTTTCTAAAATTTCCACAAAGTACTTAATCATTTGTAATTCAGCAAAAATTCAAATTTAAAATTTAAATAATAATTCAAAATTAAATAAGAAACGTATGTTTAAAACAGAATTATTTTCGTTACGACCTATTATGAATTAATTATTGGCGTTTCGAAAATCTAGGTAACCGTGTCAGAAATTTCTTTCGATACATCTGTGCGAAATCTAGTAAGAACGGTTGCCAAAACGCGTACCAACTATTCCCCTGAGTCTAATACACACAAGAACGCTTTCTTCGGCTTCGGCGCAACAGATATATAAACCCAATTCGTCTCGTACGTCTATTCTTACGTTCATAAGGTTATTTACACTCGGTGTCTGACACCATTTTGGTAGCAAGGCACAGTACTCGGGCCAAACGGCACTACTCTTGTTAAAGCACGCAAAACGTCACGGAAGAATCGAAGCGACACAATTGTTTGCAGCGCGGTTCACCTTGACCGAAAGCTAATTGAAAAGTTACCATCGATGGAAAATATGCGCGTAGCCTAAGATAGAAGATCACCAAGGTCCAATTAAACAACGTTCACATAGTGGTGTCCGTGAAGATTAAGTACTTTCAAGGAGTTATTGCCGATGATTGTTAGCCATGCGAAAATGCACGCGATGAGATAACGGTAAAGAGTTCGATGCACATATCTTGTGTTTCGAAAACCGCGAAACAGCGCAGCAGCAGCACTGCCACGCGATATCGCGTAACGAAAAACCGACTGCACCGACTAGTACTACGACTACGTAACACACAATATGTATATTCGATAATTCGAACGATAGATAGAATACATTCAAACATGTGCATATATGTATGTATATGTATACCAACGAACCCTTGCTGCTCGTCTTTATAATATTTCGTATTTCAATCAGTAATGGTGTAGTACGCATGGTACAGTATGTAATATCAGTGAACCATTTGAAATAAATGTATATATGTACTTACAATTAGTTACACGATGAACTTTACGTCAAATATTTTCAGATATCTCAAAAACGATCTCAACAACTTACCGATTTCTTTCGATTATTAGACCAATGATAACACATTTGACACATCCACCACGCCACACTTTATATCCTTGTGAAACTTTCACCGTAAACACGCGAACGATTAACAGTGATGATTAGTAATTAGATTAAGAAAACTACGACGAAAACGATACCAACCGTTCGAAAGACCGCAAGAAACTGGCCAGTGGCCGCGACCCCACCACGCGGTACACCGTCGTCGAGGATGCCAACAAATGTAAACATCGCTACAGCTGATCGTTGTGACATGTGTGTGTGTGTGTGCGCGCGTGCGCGCGCGCGCACACACGTAAGTCCGTATTTTAGTGGTTTACTTCCCCCGCTTCGACTAATCGCGTCTGCACGTGCGTGCTGATTTTACAATGTAAGTATGTAAATACAATCAAATTATACATCGATTTTTATATTATTATTATTATTATATTGACAGTTGTAATATAATTGTATTATATTATTATAACTTTAAATAATAATGAAGATTATAAACTATGACTGCTAGTATACATGTTACTATCAGCTATCTTTGAGTATGATAGACACATTCTAGACAGTTTTATATGTATAAAGATTTGTCACGTACGCGCGCGCGCGCAGACACATACCCAGTATAAAGATTTACAGTAAAGTTGATAATAATAAGCAAAATTGTTCGTTATTCTTTAACTACAGCTCTTAGTATCTATTACGTGTCATCAAATTGAAATATCTGAAAAGTAAATTATTTGTGATGGTTTTCGGGAAATAAAAAAGTGGAAGATATAAAATTTGAAGGGAATTCTATATCGTTACCATACGTTCGTCTAGCTTACTGTTAAAACTGGTAGTGGTATATCCTTCTATTAAATGCAACGCGTTATGAGTGCAACGGAAGAACGGTGACACTACTAAAAGGACAAATTGATTGATTCTACGGAAACCATTGACTCGGTCAAGGACTTCATTGGGGATTTCATTGAGCAAATCAGTTGAAGTAACGAGTTTCAAATTAGATACATATGATGCTCAAATAAATCGTGAACATCGAGCTCAACAATTTGAAATAAGAAACAAGACTTTTATAAGGAGATTATAAATCAGAAATGAAGGACTCCTACGATTGCTTTTGTGATTAATTAACTGTATATAAAGATTGTTTTCTTCCAAAGTAAATACGTATGTACGATTTTATACAGAGCTATGAAATTGGACTATCAACTGTAATATGCAGGATATTATACACATAGGGTTGTGAATATAAGTATTTAGAAAATAATCATGCCATAATTGAATTTTTTAACTATTCCGATGATTAAATACTTATCTATATTTAAAATATTCCAGTCACGTCGTTTTTTCAAATCATAGACAGTTTAGATACATGCAAAACGTCATACATATTAAGTGTCTTTTTTATCCAATTTGTATGGAATTAAAAATTATAAAATGATAATGATAAAATTCGAGATTTTTATGTATTGATATTTTTTAATTACAAAATCCATAGTCTATAATTGGTGTGTTATATACAATAAATATAAATAAATACATATTTTGAATTGACGTTATTTACTTAGTTACATCTTAATATGTGCAATAGTACAATGTCATTTTTTAAACAAAATAAAGACAACTAATTATCATTTTTGTTCATGTGCGTACATACATATACACAAACAGTTAATAATTTTCCGACCTTTATAACATTAATTTTTCAATTTTTCTTTTTACACCACATTATTATCGTTATATGCTTGATTTAAATGAGAAACACTCCATTGACCGGTACTTATTAATATTATTTTGACTAACTAATCATCGATCACATGTCTAATCACCATAGATCATATATAATACACATATTATATACAAATTATATACATATGTATATTCCTAATTGTTATATAACCTCGAAAGAAAAGACTAAGATTAAACATAGGAAACATTTAAAGAATATGTCAATTTTCATTATGTATTAATCCAAAAATATAGTTTACTGTTACTAATAACTTAAAGTGTGAAATTTAGGGGAATATAGAAAATACTAGTTTTGAATTTCATGATTTATAGTCAATGGAATTTGGTTTTATATATAAACATTCCGTCTCTTTGTCCTTTTCGAAAATTTACCTGGATTGAAGATTACTACAAATTATTTAATGCTTTGAAATAATCTTTTATAACAGTTATACAAATAATTTTCTTAAGTACAATTCTTAGATACAATTCTATTTTATGTCATATAAAAAATTCAGCTTTTAAATAGAATTTTCAAATGGAAAAGAAACTATTGTAGTACATTTGAATTTTCATCTTTTTTTATATGTACACAATTACTTATGCCAATTATTATTAAATAAATAATATACCAAAGAGTTCTAGCGTATTATTTTAATGAAATTTTAGCTTTTATTAAGTACATATAAATTAAAAAATGATCAAACATATTTACATGTTTAATATCAACAATATATCAAAATAAAAATTATTAAAATTATAAATTACTTTTGCAAATTTTGTCATGGTAATAAACACCAGCATTAAATTATAAACTTAAAAAGTTTACTTGTTACCTTATAAATTTTCTACTTTTCAATCATATATTATTATGGTTGAAAAGAACAAATGTACCACTTGAGTTATTAACAAAGAGTCTAATATATATATCTAGTATATACATTTCTTTTATATGTTATTTAAACAACAAGCATAACATATTTTTAAAATCGTATAATAAAAAAATAAAACGTTTTAGTAAGACCTAAAGTTTCAAAATTTTGAAATATTGTTCTTGAACCTTTATAACTTTATATAAAAAATATCTAACTTTCCATAAACCTTATAAGCTTATAAATATAAATTATGCTGAACAAATAAAAAAATATCTACTTTGATATTTTTGTAATTTGAATTCAGAGAAATTTGTCTAGCTTTCTCTATTATAATGAAATTCATCAGTTGCATATACAGCAACTTTAGAAAATGTTCAAGTACATATTATTATATTATAGTATTATAAATATTATTAATTCTATAACACATATTTTCAAATGTACAGAAAATATTGAAAAACGATTAACACAGAATGCCATCAAGTATTTTGTGATATTTCATAATTACTTGTATTCTTTTGAAGTGGTTCTATACCCATAGTCCATATCACTGGTGAATCTGTATTTATAGTTACTTCAGAGCAATTGTCATATGTATTTGAAGAACTCACAAGACTCCCAAATTGTAATGTTGCATTGTCTAAGAGATGAAACACATTTTTTTTCTATAATACTGAACCGATTCAAACATATCACTTTCATTAAATTGATCAATACATACCTAAATTCCATTTCAAACCAGTTGTTATTATACTGTTAACAGGTGCACCAATTGGTAACAGTCCACACCAGCCATTGTTTTCTACCAAAATTTTAGGAATGATTATACTATGAAGACCCGGTCTTAAAACCCATGTCAATGAATTGTTTGCAATTTGAATCACCTAAAAAATACATAAAATTTAATAAATGAAAATATCTTAAAATAAATCTAAGTTACAATTAAATAAGTAATAATTACTTGTACATGTTCAATAATCTTATCGCTTCTATAAAGTGTATTAATATTTCCCATGATATGATCAAATCTCCCAGAAGTGTCTGCAAACACGTATATTCCATTTAACTGTAAACAGTAATCGTCTCATTATTGAGTATAATTCACTCAACAAATCTTATAAAATATTCTACATTACCTCTATATCTTCTTTTTTAGCATATTGTCCCAATTGAAGCAAAGCTTTCGTATAGTCTGTGTGATCTTGATCAGGTGTTTTAATAATCATTGAGCCCATACTCTTTAGTTTTTCAAGAATTAAAGGAGAGCAACTATCCATATCACCAGTAATTAAATTTGGTACATATTCAGTATTATCTTCATTTAATAAATCAATACCTTGCTCTTCTAAATAATGTAGCCATCTGTACGTTCCACCATCAACAGTAACATTAACCTGAGCTGAATAGCATACACTTCTGAATGAATTATTTTTAACAAAGATTGCCAAATATATGTAATCTTCTTTATTTGTTATTCAACTAGTTTTAAGCACAGAAAACATACCTCTTTTCCAAATTTGAAGTAAAGTATTATCTTTCCAATAAAGTGGACTGTTCAGTATAACAACAGCGTACTTATAATGTGTATGATAATTAAATATTTGAAGAGGATCCCACACCGTTGTAAAGTTTGAATCACAGTGCATGACTAGCTTTGATTTATATCTTTTTAAAACTGAAAAGGATACGTATAGATCTGGGTTATGTCATACAATTTAAAGGCACATAATTTTGATTATTTAAATAATATTAAAATATTTAACATTTACTGCAAACGTAATAAAATTTGAAATCGACGTTCTCTATTTTTGTAATATCTTACGTAATAATTGTTGGACTTTATTCACGACGAAACTCAAATTCAAAATGGTACTTTTAAAATTGTACATAATTTGTATACATATATTTTATACTCAAAATAATTATATTAACTCCATTTTATATAAAAATTTAAATGCATATCGTTTTGTTATTGCAACATAAAGATCATATGCTTTGGCATCACAAAAATTTATAGAATCCTTAAGTAAATTTGATCATATTCCACGTCTTACGTATATGTCAATTTTATTCAATACATCAATTTTATTCAACAGAAACAGCTACATTGAAGTACTAAATTATTAAAAATATAAATTCAAGTAAAACTACAATATTGCAGCCATTTAACAAATCCGTTCTTTAGCACTAATATTCGTATTATTGTATTGTATATGTAGTAGACATTAACATTAAACAAGTGTGTATAATTGTGAAGGAATTATAAAATAATTTTGCGATAATATAATTTGTTATATTCACAAATTAGGAGAATATCATAATGTAATTTGTTATATTTACAAATTGGATAAATATAATAATATAATTTATTATACTTACTTTTATTCTAACCTTATTGTATAAAATCATCTCGGAACATTATGTCATCTAAAATTTGGATTTGGAAAAATGTTCCCGGAATTACCGGTCGATTTGATGATATAATTTATTCAAGTCCAATATTATCATCAAGTCAGGATGTTCTTTTATATTTTGGAGGTGATATTCAGGTACATAAAATACTTTGCATAACTAAATTAAATAGCTCTATTAAACAATAATATAGTACAGTGTATAAATATTTATATGAACACATTTTTATTATAGGACACTCAAGAAAACATGAAACATGCAGGTAGCAAAACGTATATAGAATGGAGTTTAGAAAATACAGCCAAGATACTTACTATTAGCTTTCCTAAAAAACATGTGTTTTTAATTCGACCATCTAGGTGATATTTATAAGCTATGTTAAAAACGATATATTTGATTTTTATTATTATTAGCTGCAATATTGTTTTAGGGTATTAGAAACGTTAAGTTATTTTGATAACTTTGTACCATCAAAAGAATATGGTATACCATTATTTTGTCCAACACATAATGCTTTAAAACATTTACAAGAATTACTTAAATTTTCTGTAAATAGAATTAATACATATAATACAGACAAGGTATACATACTATAAATTATGAACTGTAAATTTATGATTTTTAATTAATACAAATATATTTGATGTTTAGGAATTTACTCACTTGAATATTGAGAAAGCAAAACTAACATTAGTTGGCTTTAGCAAAGGTTGTATTGTTTTAAATCAATTACTCCATGAGTTTCATTATTACCAAAATAAATTAGATCCTGATATTGAAATTAATAACTTTATACGTCTTATTGAAAGCATGTGGTGGTTGGATGGTGGACATGCAGGTTCTAAGGATACATGGATTGTGGAGAAATCCATATTAGAATCTTTTGCAAAATTAAGTAATACTATTTATTGAGCTTGAAGCTTTTACAATATATTTATTAAATGCTTTGTTAACTTTATGTTAAACGTTGATATATATTATTGTAGGGATAGATGTTTATGTTCATGTTACACCATATCAAGTTCAAGATTCTCATCGTCCATGGATTGGTGAAGAAGAAAGCCATTTTTGTAATATTTTACGAAATTTAGGAATTCCTATAAAACGGACTTTACATTTCACAGATAAAACAAGAAGTTTACAAAATCATTTTAATGTTCTTAAAGTTATTCGGAATTATACACAGTAATATTATGTACACAGTAACGTCATTTATAGTGATAACATTAAATGGAAAATGTCTATAATGATTTCTGATGTTTGATTTCATTAATTAGGTGATATGAAAATATATGAACCTCTTAAGTACAGTATCACATTCCATAGAAATTTTTTTTATGGTAGAGCATGTGATAGAATTATTTGAATTAAGTATAAAATATCAATTTTGTATTACCATATAAGGGAGAGGCTGGAGGGATGTGTAACCCGGTAGAAGATGACTCTACGTGAAAAGATAAGTCGAAAATGTAGGATAAATTTTTTTCATATAATGCTCTGTTTTTGAGAAAATCAAGTTTGAAGATTTGACAAGTATGCTTAAACTTGGCTAGTACCGGACTGAAGAGGAATTAATAATTGATAGGAGGCTAAACTGCATATGAATATATGTTGAAAATATAAAACAAATCTTTCTGCAGGAAGCTTTATCTCAGAGAAAAATAGATTTGAAAATGAATCTTGTGCTTGTACAAGATCAGGTTCTTAACCGAACATGTTTAAACTTTATTTTCTTGAAAATAAGGTTTTAAATTGAAAAATTTAATTTTACATTATTTTATTTTTAACTTATTTCGTATGTAGAATAACCTCCTGTTGATTTGCTCATATCTAGTCGGTACTTAGCCAAGTTTAAATATATTCGAGTAAATCCGATTTTCTCGGAAAGAAAGCATCGCATGAAAAAATTTTATTCTATATTTTCAGCTTATTTTTTCATATAGAATCATCACCAGCCCTGTTGTATCACCCACCCGGAATCACCCTGTATAATTAAAAAATTGTATGTTCATACAGCAACTGAATAAGGAAATCCATAATTGTAACAAGATGATATAAAATTTTAATTATAATTTATATTCAAATTCTTTTTATAAATCGCATTTAGCTCTTTAATTCAACATTTATGCATGTATAGTGAATATAAAAATAAATATTGATGATATATCTAGCATCATATATTAATGCTAAAATATTATTTTCATATGATAACTTAATATGAACATAAAATATGTTTTATGACAAATTTTGTAACATATTATTAATGCATCATCTAAACAAAATTTTTACTAAATTTTGAAATATCTTTTCAATAACTTAAGTAACATACCCTTAATATTATATAATATTACAAGTAATATATAAATTTTACAAAAAAATTTTAGAAAATAACTTTGATACACTGTAAAGCTTTATCTACAATATAGAGATATTAATTTAGATAATAATCCATACAAAATAAATATTCTGTGATATTAATTTGAATTTTCCTAGCATCTATTTGGACATTTTGTACGATAGTAAATTATACTTCCAGATTCTGAAACAAATTGTCGTTAAATAATTAAATTTATATAGTTTTCTTAATAAAAATAGTTACCATTATTTAAGCGTGATAATTTAACTTCAGCCCATTCATCAGATCCATCGCAACAATCACAATATCCATCATTAACTTTATAAGATGGTATTTTTATTGGGACTTGTTCAAAAATAATCATAATGTCATTAATAGAAAAATAATAAATAAATAATATAATGAAATTTAAATTATTAAGTATACCTATAAATTGCAAGGATGAAAGTTCACAATTAAAGGCACCATTATTACATGCATTGGTACCAGGCTCATCACTACCATCCAAAGGACAATCACAGTAGTTATCATTAATTTTAAAAAAGTCTATTTCGTCTTTTGAAGTAAAACAAACAAATTTCCCCCGTACATTTGGCAAGTATTTTGAAATATCTTGATCACGCGTTCCACGTAACGATACAGTTCGACCTTTTTTATCGCGAAGTAATTTTGAATGCAATGGTTCATTCCATCTTGAACTCATTTTACCATCGATATAATTAGTTTTTCGTACAGATCCACTAATGTATTTTCCTACGGTCACTTGATTAAGTTTTTTAAAGTAAACTAACTGATAAGCAACGAAAATAATAGAAACTATGAATACACAAATTAACGTATATTTCAACTTTTTTCGCAAAAATCGACGTTTACAAAATCTTTCGATTTTCATATTTACCGATTCCCTATACTAATTGGAAAAAAGTTATAAGCAATCAATTTTCTTAAATCAAAATTTTGTTCATATTAATCGGGTAGATATGTTTCATATATCTCATAACAAATTCACATAAAATATGTGTTTTTTATAATTAACGATCACACCATATACACCACGCTTTATTTACAAACAGCATATAACTCATTCTGTTTCCTTCGAACTCGAACACAGGCAAAATTAATCTGTCATAACTGGTTACACAAATGAAGTTGTCTACAAATCTACAAGTCATTACAACTCCAATTATCGAAACAACAGTTCGAATTTCGCTTCGGAAGGTTAATGATTCGTAATTAAACACAAACTTTGATATGAACATAATTGTTATTTTAATTGCTACTATAGTAACAGTAATACTCTTCATGAAAACTTTTAGTGAAAATTTTTATTCCTAGAATAAGCTTACAGTAAAAATGTTTAAATATTTAAATTAAGAATATATGTATTTTAAGGATAATGTAAGGTAAAGATAACGAACAAAATTATATTATATTTTTATCTCAACACTTAAACTTGTGAAACAGGAAATGCTTTTTATTAAAAATAGTAAGCAAATGTAAAATGTTACATTAAAACTAAATCGAGACCTACTTACGAATTTCATGATACAATGATGGCGAAATTTAATAACAAATAAGCTGTAGTTACCGTTATCGTTGATGTTAACATTTATAAGGTCAATAATGTAATGACGATATTTTCATGTTCTTTTAAATTTTTGTGAAGCGTAAAAAGAATTTTTCCTTTTAATATTAAATTTCGCAATTAAATCAATAGTTTACAATTTTATAAATAAAAAGTGGGTATTCTTGTAACTCGTACGTATGTAAAATACGATAAACATAATATTATGTTACTATATTATCCTGATTGTGATAAAATATTTTTGCGATAAAATATTGAACTATTTCCGGAACAAGACTTTGAAATTCATTTTATCTTATATTACAGTATAGAAAAGAAGTATGTAAAAATTGTGTTGAATAATTTGTAATCATATAAGCGAATTGTTGCAATACATTAGCACATGTTTTTTTTTTAAGTTAATAAAGCGATTTATTATTACATTGGTCTTCCCATGCCACGACCCATTGGAGCATGTGGTCCATTATCCTGACTACTTTTGGGGTTTTTTATAGTTTCATCAACAGATAAAATAAGACATGCTGCTTCAGTTGCAGCTGTTAAGGCATTAATTTTTACTACAGCAGGTTCCCACACATAAGCTAACATATTATCACCAATGTCTTCGGTATTGATATCAACACCATAAGTATGCATGCCTTTATGTTGTTTCTGTCGCAATTTGTTCAAAATATTTGTTGCATCAAAACCAGCGTTATCACATAGTTGTCTGAAATTAATATAATTATTATTTTCTAAAAAATTAAAATTATAGATGTTAAAATAAAAGTTGAACTAAAATACGTACCTTGGAATAACCTCAAGTGCACGAGCTATTGCTCCAATTAAAAGTTGTTCTTTTCCTGCTATTACACGAGAATAGTCTCGTAATGTTTTCGACAGTTGCATCTCAATAGCTCCACCACCAGCTACATAGGCATTTGTTTTAAACAAACGTCTAACAACCATGATAGCATCATGCAAAGATCTTTCTGTTTCTTCTAAGAATTGTTCTGCTCCTCCGCGAAGTATAAATGTACATGTTTTAGCACGTGATCCTTCATAGAAGAAATTAAATCTAAAAATAATTATTTTGATATAATAATCATTAATTATTAACGTCCGATTATTTGTTGCATTTAAAATACCTTTCCCCTCCAATTTGTCTTTCCTCAAACATTTCACATCTACCAAGATCTGATTCTTTGATGTCATGTACAGTTGTTAGAATACTTCCACCACATGCTTTCATTGTCCTTTTTAAATCCTCTTCAGGAACTCTACCTGCACAGAACATGTCTCGATCTGCGAAATATTGCGTAGCGACATCACCGATTGGTAATTTCGATAATACTACTTGTGCTCCACTCTTGTGAATCTTGTCAAGCTTGTCATATAAAATTTGCCATTCAGCATCAACTATTTTTTGATATTCCATAACATTATCCACACGTATTTCAGCATTGTCTCTTTCTGCTTTAAGTTCTAATTCTATATTTAATAGAGCGATTTTACAATCTTGATATTTCTTAGGTTGCATTTCAAATCCAGCATAAGAAAATGTTTTCTTAAAAGCTACACCTTTAATCAATTCTGAATCTTCCAATGCTCCACCAGAAACCTATATATATATATGTGTTATAATAAACAAATGTAACTTAGCATTTTTCACAATATTGTGTAAATTAGCTTTCAAATAAATTTACCTTTTTAATACCGATCATATTGAGAGGTAACATCTCATCAAGCATCATGACAGCTTTTACAACCATACGACTGAAAAACTCTTTTTGCTGATGAATTAATTTTGAACTCATAGATGTTGCTGCACACTCTTCTAAAAGTTCCACTAATTTTGTTTGGTCAGACTTATCTATCTTAACACTTACTGCATTTATTTTTTCAATTGCTACTTGAAGTGCAAGACGAAGAGCTTTAATCATTATACGTGGATGTACTCCTTCTTCAATAAATGGCTTCATTTGTTTCAAGAATTCTCCTGCTAATAAAACTACACTCGTAGTACCATCACCAACCTATAAAATAAATGATAAAATTGAGGCATGTATAAAACAATTACGAGTTTAATATAGAATATAACTTAATAAAATGTTTGAACATTATTGAGATAACTACATATCTTCAAGACGTTACCAGTCTATAAGTTCTTAACATACTGTTCTCTGTATATTAACTAGTAATGTTATATTTTGATTACATCACATTTTAAGTTTTTACAGAGTTTATATTTATAACATATTATTTACCTCTGCATCTTGAGACTTTGCAATATCAACTAGGGTCTTTGCCGCAGGATGAACAATTTCCAGCAATTTTAAAATGGTTGCACCATCATTGGAAATAGTTGCTTTTCCATTTTGATCAACAATAAGTTTATCCATCCCTCGAGGACCTAAAGTAGTTCTGACAGCATCAACTACTATTTGACATGCATTTATATTTGATATTAGCTGTTGTTTTCCTTGTGATGCATCTGTGCCTTCTTTAAGTAAAATTATTTGAGGTTGCTACAAAAAAAAATACACATATATAAATGAACTACATAATCATTGTTAATGATGATTATAATAACAATAATTATGTACTCTCATGTATCTTCCCATTTTTAATATATTATATTTAATACATGTACATGTGCTTTTATGACACTATGGCTGCATAAAACTAATGATGTCTGTCAGATTTCAGCAAGACAAATGAATTAAGAAACAATATTTTTTTTCTTTTGTTATCATGTTAAATATTTATGGTAAATAAAACTGATCAGTTTTTATTGGAACTTTAGAAATACCACCACCTATTAGTTAGATTGTTTCCACATGCACATTGTGGGAGTAAGCCGAAATTAATCTCCATATAAGGTTAGAGCTATAATGTAATACTCATTTTTCTGTATTTCGCTTTACTAGTTTTCTAAGTTTAATAACTCATTTGTATAGAATTCCCCATTATTATTAAAAAGAACTGTATTTTGCTGACATAAAATCATATTAATTTTCGACATATAGCGGTTTATAACAAAATTCGTAATATAAATCTAAATTCATATTTTTTAGTAAAAGTTTTATGTTTTCTGTAATTTAAATAAAAAATTTACTCAGCTTACCATTTTTATAAACCCACGTTATAACTTTTCAGTTTCTTGAAATTTCACTCACTGTGCTTGAGCAAAGTTACTTCAGTAACCTGTAAATAGTATTCGAGATGATTCTACTAGGATACAAGCGTTAGGTATCGTTCACACTTAACGGAAGTAGCTTCATAAAAAGTGGCTGACCAATAAAAATTTCGAATTTAAACCTGTTAATGTTTGAGATAATTTAAATTATAATTTTTGAAATAGATAATTACATAAAAATAGAATAAATATATTACATGAGTTGGAGTATGTACACGTGTACATTTTAATACGTATATATTGATGCAATTACATTAACTGTATTCCTAACTATGTAACATTTTATGATTTAATAATGGATAGGAAATATAACAAAGTAATGAAAAAAGTAGATGATAATTCGGCTTTTTACTTTTGTTAGTTTTTAATATTTTACTACATAACCTCCATCACAAAAGGTCGAATATTCGATTCGTTTAAACGAAATTTGTACAAAATTGTTGTTTTCGATTACAGCGTAGTACGTATATACGTATTCTTGTATTAACGTTTTAATAGAAAAAATTTCATGTTACTTTGGAAGCGTAATTTTTTTTTACAATAACTATGATTAAAATGAATAACATTTATGTAATGCCTTTAGTCTTGCTTCAATCTTTTAATGTTATATCATGTATGCCTTTTATTTTACCTAACATTAATATATATAAAATAATAAATATTACCATTCCACCAGTTTAGCTTTTAGTAAGCTTTTTTAAAACAAGCGACAGATGGCGTTGATTTAAACAAAAAGAAAATTTCGCTCGTTCATCCAAAAGCAGACGAAAACCGCAGGATTTGGAGTCAGCAGCTGACAGTCTGATACCAGTCAACAGTACGAAGGGGATTGTTGGGGTTGGGAGGGCGTGGGTGTCATTCGTGGTCCGATTACACGAATAGAAACTGAGGTCCAACATTTACCGCATATTTATTTTTAAACATTGTAAGCATTCGCTTTGTAAGTTTCGACCGGATGCTTTTATATATATATGTACATCTAATGCCAATACAACCACCTACATAATCTGCGCCCTGAGTGACCAGTGTAAGCGCTGAAATTAATCTAGTCGTGTTAGAGCTTTTAAGCGAGGCGCGCAAGTTTCTGACAATTCTGACGGCAATTAACGATAAAATTCTAAAAAGTGTATATCTTGTGTTGCGCGATACTATTAACTTTAAGTGTAATTCAACGAAATCGTATATTCGTGTACGTTTCGGAACAAGATAATTTTATTGTCGAGGTAAAAGCAAATAAATATTTAAAACTTAAAGAATTTGTATCGCATTTCCCGAATATAATTCCATATGCTTATCCTTCTAAATGTGATTTTTACATTATATATATGATTGTGTGTGTGCTGCAGTTTTTCACGCTTGTCGTCCTTAAAATGATTTTACACATTTTTAAATTGATATTTACGTGTAGTAATATTAAGGATGGTAGGAAATTCAAGGTGCCAGGGATGTGAGTTACATGAACTATGTAACACTGTACTTGTACCGTATTCATCTTGAATATAAGATGCTGATGTTACATCATTGCACATGCGTAAAATCACTCCCACCCGATGACGACGAGCCAATAAAAAATCGATATGTTTAAAATTTTAACGGACAAGCTTTAATTAGGTATTCTCTTAACTTTTATTAGTTAATAGTGAAATCTTGAATCTGATGGATCTTGAGTAGTAAGTAAGCGGTTACATGTGTTGTCGCTGTATTTATTCCGATAGTGTCTCTCTGTCTTGTTAAAATACTGCATAGCGCTTTCATAGCTCTGTAGTCGCGCCATTTTTACTGTTTCGTTTTGCTTTCATTACCGTTATCATTTCAATTATTTAATACGCGTTACAATAAAATGACAATAATAAGTGGCTATCACAATGAATATCGAGTTAATTTATATAACAGTGCGTTTAGCACACTATCAGTTAAAAATTTTAAGTTATTACAAATTTCATATTTGCTCTCATATATACATGTACTCTTTCTTTAAGATGAATAAATATTTCGTTTGTCCTCGTATTTATACTTGAGTGCGGTAGATAGGTAATACGTAATTTAATACATAATCGTATATCTAGTACATAAATAAGCTGTATTTTAGCTGTTATAAATAAATTAGCTGTGTTTTATTTTAACTAAGAATGAAGTTATAGATACAAACAGCAATGAAATTGACGAAATTTTAGTTTCGTATCGTTATGTAAAGCAAATTTTGTCTGTTTTGAGCATTTTTTGCGTTAGAAACCGTAAGAAAAAAGTTACTGAAAGCATATACTATAGAGAAGTTTGATACATGTAGCGTGAACGATAATAGTATGGCAATTTGATTTATTTCTTAATAATAGAAACTGTAGAATTTTGGCAATTTTTGGCTAGCTTACGTTCGCAAACAACGTGCCAATTTCAATCTCCTTATTACGAGCAAATATGAAATACTTATCATGTTTATCGTTCAAGCGATATCATCATTTCGAGATGGAATAATAGCCAATCTGACAAACAAAGTCAGCTGTACAAATAAATACTGTATTTTTCTCAAGTGTTTTCAAAATTATATAAATTACTGAACATGCATCTAGATTTATTGAAATAAATTATAAAAAAAGTAATATTGTTTCGAGTATTAAGAAAAGGAAAAAGTATTAAAATTGATAAAAAAATTATAAAAAATTAAATTGTGTAAAAATATTTTGTATATTTATTCGTATTTTTACGAATGATTTTCCTTACTATTTTAACGCGATGTAAAAATTCATAATTCATCGTAATGTGGATGAAAAAAGGGAAAAATGTGTACTTTCGTACGTAATGTGCACTCGAGACTGGGAATGAGTTTAATCTAGCGCTAGCAAGTATTTTTAACACAATCACGTATACGAACGTTAATTTATGTGGTCAATGGGCTGAAGCTAATGCATAACGTTCAATCCTACTACCATAAAACGTTCATGTATGAAAATTACCTTAAAGTTCAAGGGAAGTATATACGGTTAGAGAGAATATTAGAAGCAAAATAGATATATTGATCAAGGGAATCGAAATAACAAGGTACAATTAATAAATATATATTAATAAATATATATAGGTATCAGTGTATTAGTACAAACTAATTACATTAAATTTTCTACAAAAAGCAAGTTTCTAATCGAAGCACTTGTGCCCGAAAATTATTATTTACTTTTAACAGTAGATCTATCAGATCTATTAGATCGAGTCGTAATGCTTGTAGTTAAATATGCTGTATATATGCATATCAACGGTTCTAATTAAAGCGGTTATGAAATATATATATATATATATATATATATATATATATATATATATATATATATATGTATTAATCATATTTCTATCATAATAAAAGATAATATTAATATTTGCCAAAAGCACTTGTACGTCTTGGGTAATTGCTAAATGTCATTCAAAAAGTTAAAGATTAGCTTTGTCTTTTGGAAAATATTGCGAATATAACAAGATTGAATCGACGCAATCTGTTGTATGGATCAGTAAAACGCAGTGTAACAATTTTTTTCATTTCTAGTCTTTTCACGATTTTCGCTAATCGCAAGGATGCTATTTCATAATAATAATCCATAAAAACGCAAACACCTTGCTTATAAGCAATCTATCAATGCCGTAATAGATATAAATATATTTATAATAAGTATAAATAAGAGATGTAAGAAAGAGATATAAACCGTGCTTCTAAACCTTAGATAAAATTAGAATATGATATCTTCGTTAATCCCCTGATAATCAGGTATTTAACCAGTTAACTGCGCTTGACGTGTATACTCGTCATTGTTTGATTTTATCTGCGCGCCCTGTAAGGTATTTTTGATACTAAAGTTCGCAGTTAACAGGTTAAAACGGTTGCTATTAGCGTTTGAAATGACTAGTAGCGTAATCGTAATGCACATGATATGGTGGCATGGTTCGCGAATCTTTAACCTTCTCCGTTTAAAATTCTGAATTCTAAAATCTTCTATCCTCACCTTTCCTTTTTTCACCCCCTCTACTTTCCGCGTCGTCCTCTATGCTAATTTCTCCCTCTGTTTTTCTACAATCTGGTACTAGATGTCTTAGCGCATCTGTTCCCACACAGGTCACATCTTCTTTCAGCTATCACGTTCCATCTTTTTGTGTTTTCATATCTTATCTGTGCTATTCCTTCCTTTCTTCCCGTTGTTCTAATGAATTTATAATTTATACCCTTCACTGTATCTGGATCGTTTTCTTCTACATTTCTTTTTCGCTTGTTTTCCTTCTTTTATCAGTGTATCCACTCCGGCTTGACTTATCCCATCCCTTTTTATATGTATTATAACCTTGTCAAGATTTCGTTACGCCTTTGGGCTTGTTTTCACTTTCACGATCGTGCTGTCATAGTCAAATTCGTCGTGAAGCGATATTAAAATCGGAAATTCGAGAAAAACGAGCTTGTCGTGTGATCTTCTTTCGTGATCTTCGTATACAATGACGTGCGAATTCTTTTGGTAGCAAATACGTTATTGGATACATATGTACGTATACTAATTCATCTGTGAAATATTTCACATTGGTGCAACGTAAAATCATCCGTGGAACATTCGCGTATCGATCATTTAGGGGAACTAACCAAGCAGATCGCCATCATAATGTTCAAAATCTGATGGAATTGAATTAATGGGCAAAAGGTACATTCTTGCTAGGACGAAAAACAGACGGCAGTAGCGGACATTTGCAAGTTATATCTCGAACAAGAATTTATATCCACTGTACGAGAAGCATCGGGAAAATCTGAGAGGATGAAGACCGTCTGGATAATCGGTGGGCCAGGATGTGGGAAAGGAACACAGTGCGAACGAATAATTGCAAAATATGGATTCTTTCACATAAGCAGCGGTGATCTACTGCGAGAAGAAGTTGCCAGTGGTAGTCCCAGAGGAGCTTCGCTACAGGAAACCATGTCCCAAGGTTTATTTGTCTCAACGGTAAATAATGTTTCGTAATGTTTAAACACGATGTCAGATTATTCCATGAATTTGTAAGTTGCTTGAAAAGTATTCGTATTGTTTTTGCCAGTTGATTTTTTCTGTTATATCCTACGCGTTGTACGACTCGGAATGGAATCGAAATAGTTATTTAAATATTCTTTTACTCGATAATAGATACTGCTTGTAGCTGGACATCAAATACATCGAGTAAAAATAGAGCAATTAAGTATAGGGAATAATAGTAAATAGTAGTAGTAAATGAGAAATATTAATTACTCATAAAAAATATATTTCATCTTACTCATATTCTGATCTTGATAAAACATTTTTTTTATAACAAACAAACTGAATATTTTAAAAGCTTTTAAAAAATAAAAGCTAGGTGAAAAGATTTCAAATGAAGAAATTCATTGTCAAGTAAGACAAGTTTTTTTAGGAATGCACTTACGAAGCTACCTAATACCAAATAAATGACAAAGAGTTATCGAAATACGTAAACAGTGCAGACGTTGTTTAACGATGTATTAATGCTATAAGCATATAGATACGTATGTAACATACATATGTAATATCTCCAGATTGTTCCCAGATTTTACTCTGTCGGTTTCTGCATTATCTATCTATCGATAATAGATCTTTAATCAAATAGCGACATTATATATGTATCATCTATTATTCACTATAAAATATTCAATTATTGTTATAATTACTATACTTATATGTACATACGTAATAAATACGAATACTCCTCTTACAGATGCATATAACGGTACATAAAAAATGGTGAATTTTTGTTTACTTTGTTATCGCTCGAAGTTGGTATCTATGACTAAAATTCGCGTACGTCATCGTACGTTATATGAGTTTTAAGAAATGTCGAACCACGCGATACGAGTCTGTAAAAATAATCGTCAAGCGTAGAGCGATAAAATTATAGACAAAATATACAGGGTGCGGCCGAATAATACGTACAAGCGGGCACGAGGTGATTCCTTATGAAAAAATAAGAACAAAATATAGAATAAAATTTTTTCATTTAAGACTTAGTTTACAAAAAAATCGAATTTGAAAATTTATCAAGTATATTTGAATGTAGCTAATTCCGGACTAGACAGAACTGTATAATCGACAGAAGGTCATTCTACGTGTAAAAATAAACGGAAAATGTACAATAAAATTTTTTCTCAAGATGCTCTGTTTCCGAAAAAATAAATTTGAAAATTCATCGTACGCGCGTAAGTACTAGATCGATTCCTAATTAAATATGTTCGAACTCTATTTTCTTGAAAATAAAGCCTTGAACGAAAATATTTTATTTTATATCTTGTACATACTTTCGCTTCTACGATAACAACCTATCAATTATTTACTCGTATCCAGTCGGTAATTAGCCATGTTCAAGTATACTTGAGAAGTTTTCAAACTCGATTTTCTCGAAAACTAGACCTTAATGAAAAAATTTTATTCCATATTTTGTATTTATTTTTTATAAGGACTCGCTTCGTGCTCACTTGTACATGTTATTCGGCTGCACCCTGTATGTTATCTGGCGATGGATGGTTTATTCGTTATCGGATGATGAATCACAAGCTTATTAAAGATCCATTTCCGCACAACGGTACCCGTTCCGTGTCCGCCTCGTGTTTGTGCTGTTTACGCGTTAGTATTTTTATACGACCACTGACCAGGGATGGTCCGGGATGTATTCGAGACGAACGTGCCAGTTGGTTTGAGGTTTCAAGTTAAACACGATACAAGTACGCGCAAGAAAATGTTAGCTACAATAGCGATACTTTTGGCAACGAATAATTTCTTTTGTTCATCGAACTTTATGTAAATTCTTATATTATCTGATTAATCAATTCCTCGATTTTTGTTAATATGAGAATTTATATAAAGTTAGACGAACGAAAGAAATAACAATGAATGTACAATTTTTAATGAAATTTTAAAACCGGTCATTTGACCAGGCCTGGTGAGAATAGGTTATGGATCGTCACTAATCTACTATACGCTTGTACACACATATACTCTTTTACTCTTGGGCAAAAATATCTTTTTCACGGTTCGTTACGCACAGACTGCCGGAACAGTTTCCATTAATAAAAATCACTAATCTGTGCAAAATTTAAGGTCGATTGGGTAAGGAAGATGGATACCCCTGAATCTTCGAACATAAAAATCATTATTTCAATGACGCGCGTAAAGTCGATTTTACATGCGATTATCTTCCAAGTTATTGATTATAGGAAAAAACACTGCATTCTATATTACTATATTCTATTCAGTTGTTTCGTTCTTGAAAAGAACGAACGTAAGCCTAGAAAATATTACGAAACTCTTTTTTTCAAATTTTTCAAATAGCTACATAGTTTAGGAATACATAGTATATATACATAGCATACACACACGTATATCATGTGTTTCATTTCCCATTTTGAAAACATTTTGAACGGATCTGAAATGTACAAGTAGTGTGTACGAGTTAGAAAATATTTATCGCAAGTATGTATACACTCTGTGTAAATCATTTAAAAGATCTTTAAAAAGATTGTCCAACATAGTCCAAGATCGTCCAAATTGTCTTTACATTATTTCATACTTTGTTCGAACATGGCGTATCTCTTAATATCGGACGAGTACGTTTGACGTATATAATGAGCGAAAACGATGGAAAAGAACGTAGAAAAGATTATTAACTATATTCGAATAGGCCTATTTTTTAAGAAATGGACAAAATGATAGCTAATAAAAGTTTCAGCGATCTTTTTTGTATTTGGTCTTTTTCCTAAGCTACTTTCGTAACCCATAACCTATTAAAAAATAAAAATAAAACAAATAATAAAAAGTATACAAACGTGAACGCTGTAATTAAAATATACATAGTACATGACAGAAAAGTATAAAAATATTCTTTGTTTTACTAGGATATCGTACTGGATCTGATAAGAGAACGGATGGAAAAGGCTAAGAAGGAAAAAGCTACAAAAACTGGATTTCTTATTGACGGATATCCCCGTGAATTAGAACAAGGTCTCCTTTTCGAAAAGAAAGTAAGCATTAACACGACGATTATACAAATATTACATATTACGTATAACTAGACTACGCATGTTTATAAGAAAGAATCGTTGACGTTTATATGGGCGAATGTTTTATACTGTTTCAAGTATATGGTTTTATAGTCATAGGTTTTATAGTTTCTGCAAGATGTCTCACGAGGAAACATTAGTCATCGATACATACAGTTTGGTTTAAAACCGTGTCTTTTTAATTTACTCCACAGATTTATGGACCTTTTTTTAACGTATTTCTAGTGAATATTGCCAGTTGTTTATCATTTATGACCAATTTGAAAGAATTCTTGGATTTATCCAATGAGCGATTGAGCAAAGTTTCATGTTGTTATACGCATAAATAAATAATGAAAAGTAGAAAAAGAAGAATATTTTAACGGAAATGTGCGTAACCTAAAAATATGAAAATCTTTTCAAAGAAAGTACTTATGAGTAATTATCCATCATACTTGTGCGATTTGTATGATTTTTTCTTTCTTCTACTTGATATACTTGTTACAATATACCGGCATCGTTTTATGGAAAAAGATGAGACATCCTGTATCTTTATAATAGATACTATGTACATTCTGTACATTTCTAATAAATTTCTTATAAATGCAAATATTCATAGTCTAATTATAGCAATAAGCAGTAGCAATTCCCAATAGAAAGATTATTGAAGTTTCGAAACACCAACGAATCTATGTCGCACGCTAACGTTATAACACAGAGAAATTTATTTACTTTTCTAACCTTCCATAGAACTTACGTATTTTTATTCACCTACAGTGTACAGTAGACTCTCGTATAATGCGGTTAATACGTTACGTGCTATATGAATTGGCGTTGCAGGAAATCGAGCTGTACGGGAAGTTTTCTCGTACATAACGCGCATAACCTAGCAAGTAAAGTACGTTTCATCAAATAAGACGGAAGTTTAAAAATAAATGGCATATATACGAAGATGATTAAAAACAAAACATATTATTAACGTTTGTAAAAAATCTCTTATTTCATTGAAATTTAATAAAAATGTAATTACATAAATTTATGCATCATGCTTTTTAACATTTTTTCAAATTGAAAAATACTTGTACAATCTTGATTGTTAGTCACTATCCGAATCGTCCAAAATCACATTCCAACGCCTTCGTTCCGTTGGAATTAAATATTCATTTTCAATCGTCGAATCGGCTTCGCTCATACAGGTTCGATCCTTTCAATGAATTTATTATCCTGCTTTATTATATGTATTTGGCGCGTTATAGGGATTGCGTTGTAGGAACTCGCGTTATACGGGAATCCACTGTATATTTGACGCAAACACGTAATATTGTCTGTGTTAAAATGTTATAAAGTAATGGACCAAAAGTTATGAAATACGCTATGAAATGAAAGGGAAAGTTGGGAATTGGCAACGTAAAAGAGAGAAAGACAGAGAAACAAGACTAATCGCGAGTGTTTTCATGAATTTAGGTGTGTCCTGTCGATTTAATCATTTTCTTCGATGTTTCGAACGAAACGTTAGAGAAGAGGCTACTAGGGCGCGCAGCAGTATCGCAAAGAGCTGACGATAATCTTGAAACGATCAAAAAGAGAATTCAGATATTTAACGTAAAAAATGGAGAAATTGTTAACCATTACAAAGACAAAGTTCTAAGAGTGAGTATTCGTGCGATCATTTTCTAATTCTTTTCAACATATTGGGCTATTTGGAAAGATTGTAGTGAAAAGGAGTTTGAAAGAACATATGTACATATTGTACATGTATATGTATAGTAAGCTTTCGTGCCATCAGAATTCGCGCTGTTCTGCGTTTTCACAAATAGTTTTTTCCTACATACTTCGGTAACCGATTACGTTAAATTATGATAATTTTGGTGTCCATCGTCTTTCAGCCAATATCAATTTTTATAAAATTTTAAATTATTGGATCTTTACGGAAAACGAATGGCACGATATGCGTCACTTCGACGAGTTTCATCGAGCGATTTATCGAATAGTTTCGTGATCGTTTGCTTCTTCGAGAGATTCTGTTGTTCTTCTTTATAAATCTTTCTTTTTTTTTCTTGTTGTTGTCGGCACACGACGTGTTTTTTTCTCGATCAATACCATCTTTTTATCTTTATCTACCAATATTTTTTATCTTTAATCGATGTATTTGCTGTCCAATTAAACGTAGTAAGTGTGTCAAGCAGCGTTCCGCAAAGGTATACGCTTGTGATAAGTAATTCTTCCGGAAATCTCATCGAGTATATATGACACGCAGAATAGACTAAATTTAGAGAATAGAATAGATCGACTGTTAAAAATGCTACGAATTTTTCCAACAACTCAATATAAACAAATCCTGATAACGAATAGACGCAATAATGGAACCTTCTTCAATGTTTCATGTAGATCAATGCTGAAGGCAGTGTGGATGATATATTCGCCGAAGTTTCCAAAGCGTTAGATGCTTTGTTGAAATTGAAATAGATCCTGAAGTCTCTCATAGAGATCCTTCTATAAAACCGTCAAAATCATTCGACATAATTCTTTGGAAGTCTACGATCAAAATATAAAATATATTTTACGTTTCTTACCCATTTGTATTTATACAAATATTTGATTTGTACAAGTCTATGAACGATTTATTCAACGTTTTGATAGTTTGGCGTACAGTAACGGTCGAATACGTGTATTAGATACCAAAGAGTACCTGTTCTTGTTGGCGATATATTCTATAACGAGTTAAAATAGAACTGTTAACGAAATAATTCACGATATTTCGTAGAAAATACCTCATCGTTTGATTGTTATAACATCGCTCGTAATTTTATCGATTGTTTCGAATAATAATAATAATAATAATAATTAATTGCGCTATTTCACAATCATGGAAAGCCCATTCTCCTAAAATCATTTCCTTCCTCTAGTTGAACGTCGACGTCCTTTCAATCGAATTCATCATCTTCATAAAATCTAGTAAAACTTCGAAATCTGTTGATTGCGTAAATCGAAATTCCGTTTCTATTGTGTACATATCGCGTCGACGTACAGGTTAATTGCTTTGTCCGTCGATCTGTGTCTCCCGATTATCCAAGAGTATCCCAGTTGTACAAAAAAATGATGCATTTTCAAGTAAACATTCAATCGGATAAGATTCTTCAGTGAATTAAAAAATGGAAAAGTTAATTGTAATTGTGACATACTTGATAGCGTGTTTAGGATTACACTTAATTACATGCGATAATTACTGTGAAATTAATTCACGACAGTTACCATACTACAAATTAATGAAATCTAACGCCCGTTCGAATCAGTTAATACTCTCAAGGAAAACGGTGCAAAATGTGAACGAGTGCAGGAAGTTCGCTTCGGTGAAGAAGGCTTTGGCATTTAATTATGGTTTAGACGATGACTATGGTAAGACGAAAGACGCTGATTGGAAACGTATCGTAATGTTCCACGGTGTTCAATCGGTGATCAATAGTTAGACGACTGTGTGTGTTTATGCATTTACAGTGACAAATAAAAGTATTGTGACATGGAATAGTACATTCTAAGTAGGGTCTTGTTTAAATTCCTGAAAAATTACGATTCTTTATTAAACGAAATCTTTCGTAAAATATAACTCTATCATGGGTTGAAAACAATTACGATTTCGATTCTGCTTCTTCAAATGCTCACGTAGAACTTTTATTATCCGAATAATTGTTACAATGAATTGAAATTTTCGTTCTCATTCTAATTCCTATATCAATTCTTATATAGCTTCTAGATTATTTTCTTGTTTTTTTCTTTTGCTTTTGCAACAGGTGCAAAACGATTCTACAATCGATTCTGGTATTAATTATACTATAATTTGTATCTTATGTTTCGCCAAAAAACAGTTTGTTATCTGTCTTTAATTTTTATCGTATGCATGTATGCTTAACGATACTGAATCGGCATGTATTTCAGTTTGGAAGTTATACACGTACCTGTCATAAAAAGATGTGTCACACGTACGAAGAATCAAGTTTTAGACAGATTTATACAGCATTTCTTTGGAAAATTTCATCCATACTAAATATTAATACCGGTCTTTGCTCGGTCACGTCATACGTATAAATATATGAAATATTCAAATAATATTCGATCTTGGTGAATTAAACAAATTCCTGTCTAGATTTTCCTTTAGCTGCGTTTATAAAAATGTGAATTTGCATGAATATCAGCAGTCTGTCGGTAATAATATAAAACTGCGTGCCAGAGTTTTGTTTCTGTTCACATAGAATTGAATATTGGCGTTCAGAATAAAAGTAAAACAACGAGGAAAATATGCCAAGCGCTTCAATGTCCTGAGATTTACAATTTTACTACGCTTGTGAAGGATAAGAATTATAAATATTATAGCACGTATCCCAGCTCCATACCAACTGGTAAAAAAAAAATAAAGAATAAAAGTATCGACATGTCGCAAGTAACAGGAATTTATACAAATTATTTTTATTGTAGGTTCTAGCTTCACACTGGTCTGCGTTCCTAGGACAGGGATATTTGTATTTTCGAGCGATAACTTGAATTACAGCCAAGCACGAATAGCTTGCCAAAAAATAAATGCATCGCTGGCTCACATAATCAGCGAGGAACGTACTAACGGGCTTGCAAAATACATTTCGCCAAACACACCTACTTTTGTCGGACTTAGTAACCGTAGAAATGGAAAATTTTGGATGAACGAATTTGGTATTTAATTTTAAGTTTGTATACGGTAAAATTTTGCCACATAACGTTTACATAAATTCATATTTTTTTTAATTATTGTTTAGAATTAGAAAATAATGCTTACGGTTAGGAAAAAATTAGTTTAAAAAGGATTCTAGTCTTTGATATCTCGCTTCTTTATAAATTCTGAAAAACTTATATACGGTATGATTAATAAAAATATTATACAATTTTTAGACGAACCACTTTTATGTTTTAATTATCGAGCATGGGGAAGGGGACAACCATCGCATTCAAAAGGATGTGTCACTCTGATACAACCACCTCAATTACAACTTGGACCTTTTTGGAAAGTTGTTCCTTGCGGTAGTGTGTTATCTTTTATCTGTGAAATTTCACCGATCTATTCATATTTGCATAGCTAGAAACTTTGAAATTTACAAGCAAGCATATTAATAGGTAGCAGTTTCAACTACACATATATGTGTGAAAAGCTAAAATAAAATAATATATTATGCTTTAAATGCTTTTAATACACACATTCGAATGTACTACTTATTAAAGAATATTCTAAATAAATATTTTTTGATCAGAAAATAAAATGTTAATTATTAAGTTACTTAGAACTTGTAACATTCCGATATTAATATAACTGTGAGTATAAAATGTACAAAAGAGAAAGCAATGAGTTGTTGTTAATGCATTAAAAACACAAATACTAATTATATACATAAGTTTAATACGTAGTTACAAGTATGATACTCATTACTAGCAGAAAAAAGTATTTCCTAACAAATTATTTACATTTGAATTGCTCTGAAAATGATCGATACGAAAGAAAAAACATAATTCTCACTCTTTGTTGATTATATACACGTATACAATTCTAGGATTATACCTTTAAAAATTGTGCTTCTTTCAATTATTTACTTATTATCTATCACATGCTTTCTAAGCTGATTACTTAAGACTTAAAACCAACCATTAAGATGTATCGATACTTTATTTGTGGTTATAATAGGGTTCGGAAATAATATATATACATGTGCATATATATATCGTAATAATAACAATTTGATTATGTCAAAGTTTCATTGCTTAATAATCTTTAATACAAGCATTAATAATAAAGTAAAAAAATTGGATTCCAACATGTTACTCAAATAATATATATCTACACTTCATTCGAATAGTAAATTATCTTAATATATGTATGTTGAAATTCTCCGTCAATAAATATTTAATCGGTATTGTATTTATAATAGAAGAAAATATATATTATTTAATCTGCAATTTTATATATAATTTTATATATATTATTTCATATGCATGTACACTAAGCGGCCAAGATAAAATAATTTTTACTTACTCATTTCCATACTCGTATCAAAATTATTACACAATCCAAATTTAAGAAATGAAACAAAATACAACATGCATTCTAATCTTTTGCTTCACAAATTACTAGCTATCATTTACATTCTTCAAACAAAAAGTCAACATTGTAGACAATAATAATAATAATAATAATAATAATAATAATAATAATAATAATAATAATAATAATAATAATAATATTAATATTAATAATATTAATAATAACAATAATAATAACAACAATAATAATAATAATAATAATAATAATAATAGTAAGAAGGAGAGCATGATTTCTTTGTCATACCAAAAAAATTTATCTTCCATGATACGTGATATATGCATAATTAATTTGAAACAATTAACTTGCATTCTATAAATGACTAAAACATTTCGACATATGTATGTTAATAATGGAAATACTCATTTTTAATGCGTGTGATGCATCATATATTTAAAAATATTTTATATGTAAGCAAGTTTCTATCTACAGCTTTATTTATAAAAAAATGCATGTTAATACCATACAGGTGTTAGTCCATTTGAAAGATCGTTGTTTTGACGATTAATGTAGTAAATAGTCTATATATAGTCTATAATATTCGTTACTAAAGGAAGACAACGTTTTTCTTTATCAAAGTTATTGTATTTAAGTAATTATTTCGTAACTTGAACATATATTTGACTTAGCTATAATTCAAATCTTCATTTTATCATGGACTTGAAAATAATTATTGTGTGATAATAGAAAAATATTATTAATATTATGCACGAACTTGGAAATTTTTCTTGCTTTCGCTTAGGACTATTATTGTCACATATCGTTAATTTGCAATGATGTATGAAATTTAGATTTGCGAATAGAAGTCTTGTCATTTTGTAAAATTTAAACGTTTTTTTACATAAAAATCTTACATTAATCTTTCAGTTGTGATAATATATAAAAGTATAAAAGGACTTATTAATGATATTTTTTGTATGGAGTCATATCAATTACTGGACATTTCTGAAATGTGGTCAGTATGCTAAGCTGTTTTTAGATCAAATCGATTGTGTAAAATTATAACAAATAACATAACTCTTCCATATCCTTTTAAAAATATTTTTACAGAGATATAAAACAAGATAAAAATTAGCGAATATACAATAAAAATACTAGTTTGAAAATTACTCGTAGCTTGTATAACTGTTGAAATTAAATTTCCAGATCAAACTACCAATTCAATGTTATTTATTTTGCATTGTATTCATTTACTTCACTTGTTCGACTAATGGGTGAAAAATCAAACATATTTAACACAATATCCATATAATACATAAAAATATACATTATCTCCTTATGTACAGTAATAGATATTGCAGACATATGACAACAATTTTATTTAAATATGATCAATGTAAGACGTTAGCTCAATTTATTAAGAAATACGTACATGAAAACAATGTTTTGAATCCTATTATGCAACAAGTTTGTGCTTTTGTATTGAAGTTATGAGATAGACGCTACATGAAAGAAATTTTCAGATAGGGTCTATTGCATTATAAGCATAATCTAAAATTCTTCAATGAATTGTAACACACTGATAATTATAATGTTCATGTAATAATCCATGTAAATATTTTGCAATTTCTTATTTACATGCAAACATTTTCAGAAAAAACTTTTTACTCATGGCATAATTATACAAATTCTTCTACTAGATGAAATTGTTCTTGATATAAATTCTGTAAACAAATACAGATATACATTCTGTATACAATTAACGACAATTAATTATAATAATAATAATAATAATAATAATAATAATAATAATAATAATAATAATATTAATAATAATAATATTGTTCATGATAATAAACAAATTTCATATAAAAATAAACAAACAAAAAAAAGTACGTATAAATCTAAAGCTGCCAAAATTTAACATCTTCTAGTGTCTTTCTTCTCATATGCAAAAGAAGTATTCTATATTTTATAACTATTTCATCCCACTTATTTATAATTACATCCCATTTAAATAAGCTACATTCAGCTGAAATGTGTAAAAATTTTGTACAATACTAATACTCTAATTTATATATTACATTGGATATCATTCAAAATGTAATGATATAATTTGTAGATCAGCTGTAAACTATATAAAAGAAAACTACAAAAGTAGTATCTTCAGGCAATAAAAGTACTAACGTTCTAGATATAATGAAGATATTACAAATAAAAGGATTATAAAGATATTGTAATTAAAACATAATGTTTATTAAGTTTTCATTAAATTAAAATATTTAGAAAAAATTTATATCTATTAAATTTTAGGACAATTTTGTGAAAAAGAAACAGACATAAATTATTATAAATCTGATAAGAAGTACAGTGAAATCATTACTTTTTGAAAGATATACTTATTAACAACGACATTTATAGTGACAGTGTTAGTTTCATTGGCCCTGGCACTTGAATCCTTTAATCACTGCAATCTGTTTGTTTTAGACTAGAATTTTTGTATATTTAGTAGTTCATTTGCAAATTACTATAGGAATTTACTGTTTTCTTCAACTCATTTACGATACTGGGTATTTACATATTTGCACATAGCTAACGTATAATCTGAAATAATGTGATTATAATCGGAGGAAATATTATAAACCTGCTATTTTTTCTTTTTAGATAATACTGATGTAAAAAATTAAATATTGTTTTGCTTGTATTTATTTCATACACGTATCCTTAACCATTTCATTCTATACTTAAAATTTCCTTCATTTAAAAAAATAAAAAGATTTGAAATATTCAACATTTTTGTGATTATATGGAACAAAGTTATTAATATAATTTGTTTTTTAAGTGAGCTTTAACGTATCTTGTCACTCTATTTCATATAGGATAAAAATTATTATTCATAGTTTGCTGCCTCATTTAGTCATATTATAATACGTGATATAAAGTATCACAAGTATTTCATCATGTAGCACCATTTTAAGTTATCTTAAACTTATTTCATTTTAAATAGGTATATTTAATACTTTGTTAATGCATTTTTTCTGGAAACTAAATAGTATTAACGTTTTTATGGTAGAGTTACAAAATTATGCAAGGGAAAATTAAATATATTGGCACTTGAATTATTTAATGGACTTAAAAGTAATTAGTATTACGTTATAAATGCGAGGCAGCTTTTCAACAAAAATATAAAATGCATAGTCTTTACTGATTTAGTAATTTAAGTACAAATATATTCCTATAGTTTTGAAATACAGTTTAAGGAAATATATTAGAAAGATATACATATTAATTTTAAAATGTTTTAAATGTTTTAAAATAAATCTCTATATACGTATACAGGGTGAATAAATAAGTATTACCACCTGACTCGTTATCTATTAACTTTATCGAAAAATGTTTGAAATAAAATTTGGTGTATTTGAGAAGACTGACCAGATGAATGTATTTTGATTTTTTGAAATATTAAAGTGACCTTGAGTTTCTCAAATGAAATGAAAATTTATGAAACGTATCGATGGTCAATTATTCAAATTCTCAAACAGATTAAAACAGGATATTAATAAAAAATGCAGTGTCATTTAAAACATTCTAAAATCGAAAATCAGAAATCGAAATATATTCATCTGGCCGAAATTTTCTCGAATACAAAAATTTTGTTTAAACCATTTTTTTTAATAAAGTCAATAGATAAGTTATTTCAGGTGGTAATTCTTATTGATTCATCCTCTATATCAGGTATCCATTACTAAATATGCTGTATTTTTACTTTAATTAAGTAATGAAGCTAATAATCCTTTAATAGATATAGAAAGATTTGGAAAGTTTATATTACATATGTTTTAGAAACTTTGAGATGTCATTAAAAGTAATATGAAAGTAACAAATAAAATACTTATAGTGAAATAAGATAAACTGACGTAAATTGAAAAAATGCTTCTTCAAGGAAGGAATGATATATGGAATATTTACTTAGTCAAATTAAATAAATACTGTTACCACATTAGCGAAACAAATTAAAAATGCCGCTACTAGAATGAATAATTCTAAAAATTATACAGTAAGTATACACTACTGTTCGACGATATTTATAATGGAAAATGAAATTGAGATTTTAGCAGCATTTTACATGAAAAGACATACTGTAGAATTTGTGTTGATTAATCAGGGCTGTTGATTGAAGAGACAGGAGGTACAAATTGTTCCAAAATTTGTCCCATTGTTTGTTGTAACATTGCTTGCTTTTCTTCTAAAGCAACAACCTGTTTCATGTAATTTTCAATTTAATTAGTAATTATAAATATTATATATATTTGTGGAACAAAATATTACAAATTAATACGAATTAAACATACATGGAAAATATTTAATAACTTTAAGCTAACTCTCTTACTATACTCACCCTTTCTAGTAGTTGATTGTAAAGTGCAAATGGGACATAAGCAGGAGGAGTTCCAGGAGTAGATGAAATTTGTTCAATATGCGAAGATGTGTCACATTTCTGGCTTTGACTTTTATCCTTCAGTCTACTTTCTTCACTTTCCCCTTCTAATTTATTAATACAATCAGCAACATTTGTCGTTGTTAATACTCTATATTAAAGTTGGAAAATTATATACAAATTAAAAACTTAATACTCGTACCATCATAAGCATTTATTGAAAAATGCAATTTTACCGTGAACTGGGGCGTTCTTTTTTTTCTTCGGATTTATCAATACGATCCACCGACACAATCTTTCTCCTTTCCAATTGATTCAATTTCAATTCCTCTACCTAGAAACGATAGTCAGCATAAAATACATTACGTGTTCATACGAGTATAATCATGGAAAATTATTATATTTATTATTACAAAATTTGTATATAGATGAATATGAAAGATACATATGTACATAAATAAAATATATAAATGGAATTACCCAAGGTGCTTTTCTTCTTGCTTTTGCAGCCAATCCTTCAGGTTCTTCTTCCCGTAATTGTTCTAATATAATGTCTGCATTACCGTTTGCTAAGTTATCTTCCTATTGTGAATAGAAAATTACATATTTTAAGTATTAACATTTTAGATATTACCGACACATATACTAAAAATTAAAATAGAGCCAAGAACACTAACAGGTGTCGTAGTGGTTGTGGTAATTGGTGGTCCAGTAACGTGGCGTCTTAAACGTTGTGAAGAAGGTGGACGTCGATGGGGTGCTTTAGCTCGAGAAGCTGTTAAATGCGAAAGCGGTGCACCTTCTCCTCGTTCTACGCCATCTAATTCTTCACCCAGAGCTATATTTGTATTTCCATTACCATTATTAGTTCCAACATCAGCTACAAGACGTTTTAAATTCGAGGTAATTGAATGTCCACTTATATTTTTCCTTTCTCCACCACTTCCTCCAATTCCTGGAGAAGTTGATGTCGTAGAAGATGCCCCTGTTGATATGGTTTTCTTAGTTACATCTGTAGTAAAAATATAACAATTTCAACAATTTATAGCAAAATAAACGATTTTATTTATAGTTTAAAATTTTACATGATTTTTGTTAACTAATTAGAATGAAAAATTAGATACCTGCATGTAGATCTTTTACATCCAAACTTTTTCTAGTGTGCACTTTCCCATTCTTTTTTATTTGATGAGAATGTTTTGTAATGGACTTCATAGATGCCTTAAGTTTTTGTTCATGATCTTGATGATCGGATGGAACATTTATTACTTCAACAAAATTATCAGGAAATAAGCCTACTTGGCCATTTAATTCTCCTATCCACCATCCCTAGAAGTTATTTTTCATACTCATGACATGAATACTCTCAAATTATAGTTTTCAAAACTTATTCATAAGAAACGGATAATACTCGATTTAAGTAATCAATACCTTATCAGAAGCATTTGTAGATAGAAGAGTTATTATATCTCCTTCGTTTAATGTCAATTCATCTATATTAGCAGCTTCATAAGGAAAAAGTACTTTACACAACCTTCTGCTCTCTTGATCTTTGTGTTTATCAGATTCTTCATAAACTGGAGGAGAAACAAAATTTGATGGAAAAACACCAACTCTGCCTTTAAGTCTACCTCTCCACCATCCCTCTTCTACTTCACCCAAAAATTCTATAGAATCTTGGGGTACTAAAGTTAGTTCATCTTTATTACATGGTTCATAATTAAAAAGCACTTTACAAAATCGTCTTTTAGATCCGCCGTTTTTTAAGGAGACATCTTCAGATTTAGTACTACCAGCTCCTTCGCTTCCTCCACTTCCTGTACTTCCAACCGTTCCACTTGATAAAGGTTCCAATACCTATATTTGATTGTAATTATTTATATTAATGTATAAAAATTTTACACCAGCATTTCTTCTACATTGGAAATGTATATAAACCTTATCTTTCAAATATTGTACAATCACCATATAGAAAATATATTAATATTAAAAGAATGAAAAGTTACCTTGACAAAATTATCAGGAAACATGCCCCGCTTATCTCTTAAAGTCCCTTCCCACCAACCACCTAACATCACTTTAATTTCAGTAATAACGTCTCCTTTCTTTAAAGTTAATTCATCAGGTTCTTGTGCTTCATAGTTATATTCTACAATTGCCTCCATATTTTTTATTCTAACAGTAGCTTGAATATTTTAACACATAAATATCACAACCTTATATCTGCAAGAAATACAAACTAATTTACACTAAAAACACCAAGGATACATATAAATTTACATGTAGATGTAGATAAACAGAGCACACGAATGACATATAAATGACAGAATACGAACTCTCGAATTAAGTCACTTTTTCTCGAATAAAAGTTTGATAGGTTAATTTATTTACGTGGGCAGTTAGTGTGAAATCTCTAGTCGTTCTCCTTGTAACGAGTTCTTGTTGCAAATGAACAAATTACTCGTTGTGAAAAAGCAGACTGAACACAGAACGTAGCATACGTATGAGTTAAGACAAACTGCACGTCCGTAAAAGTCATTTGTTCTTCGTGCATCCTCCACCTTTCATATCACTGCACGTATTTATTATATTCATTGTATTATAATGTCTAAGAGATGTGTCGGTGTAAACTGAAAATTTAGGCGTATCCCATATTCGGTTAACAGTTCGATATATCTGTCATCGCGGCCATCTTGGACTCCAAGCTCAAGTGAACTTCAAGATGCAATTTATGTGTGGTATAAGGTGCGCATGCTAACCTATCGCTGACTCAAAGAACGCGCCAAGCAATTTATGATTCATTTTCGCAATGTATAAAGCCCATCAATGAGTAGGCCATTACTCCAAGAGACGTTCAAGATTGTACGAACACGTTGGTGATTCATAAAAGACGCTGTTAACTGAATTATGATCGTTGCTTCATATGTATTTACCATTGATCTAGATATTTCACTTTCTGTAGATGTAGGTTATCTACCGATGCTTATCACATTTCTCGTGAGTATTTACATGTGCAAAGAGAACATTCATCTAGAAAGTTATATACCTTGCTGTATATTTTTAAGCAACTGATTCATATAAATCGGTTACCACTAATAATAAATATCCTCACGTATCAGTCAGATATGCGCAGAGCGCATACAAAGTTTCCTATGTATCTAACATTTTAATCATATGTAACGAGGTCATTTTATAAAACGTTACATAGTAACGTTATCTGATACAATAGGTAAAACAAATTTGATTTGGACGCGTAAGCTAAACTTTATCGTAGAAGCTAATTTCAACTGAAATATTTACGATATTTGGAAAAGGTATTGAAGAAATTCTTAATCGTAGATAAAGGGCATATATGCGCGATTTTATGATCGAATCAGATATTAAGTTGCACAGTTGCTCCTATAAATTCAAAAATTATAAATGTATATATGTACATTTGCATACATACATATATCTATCTGTCTATATATATATATCGTAGACCAATATTATCGATCAAACTGTTCAAACGAAACATATGAGATATTCTTATCGCTAATAATAAGGTGTGTACTGATAAAGGAAACGTGTAATAAATGTTCTCACTGATTATATTTTTAGTGAATGGACAAAATATTTTTTGAAAGCAGTTCTTCTATTTTTTATTATTTTAGTTCCTATTACTATTTTAAAGTGGACATCAATAAAAGAAAGTTTATCTTAGAAAGAAGAATTTTTATGTGACAAGTAAAAATTGTCTTTTTTGTTTTTATTCCTTCTTTAAATAAATATTTCAGCCAATTGGGAAGGAAGATATTTTCGTAAGATGTCGAAGAGGAAGGTTTTCTTTCGGAATATATATTTCCTAACAAAATATGGACATATAAGCGATTGTATTTATCGTAAGTGAAATATTGACTTTGTCCAAACTTTGGATGTTCGGACTAAAAGAAATCAGCGATTTTGTATTTTGCTGAAAAATTATTTACATGCAGATAAAGAAGGAGAGAAGTTTTTATTATTGAAATCGCCACCTAAAATGCATTTTTGCTTGCACGCGTTCAAACGAAGCGCTACAATACATACACCTGACACGACACATGTATTTTTCGTACTCTACTTCCTATACATTATTTCATTGTTAACTCTACGAATCGAATCCGCCACGTATTCTCATAGTGATTATCAAGTCGCATTAATCGAAAGTTGGGAAACAGGTGAACTTTACATGCGGTTAATAAAAGCATGTTCAACTAATGAGCATTTATTCTTTAATTAATCGCGAAAATAAATGACACGGTTTTCATAGTAAAGCTGTACTTTACATTTTGCATTTTGTCAATCACTTTATAGACGCGAAGTCGAAACATGGGAATAACGTTTGAGGTACGTTATCTTGCAAGTAGAAAGAGAAACGACGGCTTGCGAATATTGCGAATATAGTTTCCCGTATTTAGATTTCTCAACGTAACGACATCGATCGAACGCCATGCAACTTAACGCTTGTAGATCTTTTCTTACGGAACATTGTAAAAGGCAGAATCTATGCGAAAAATCAATACTTGATCAGACAAACTTTACCCCCTTTCATGCTCGATAATATGTACATCGTACCTTTTAAAATTATTAATTGACTATTAATTAACTAAATTATATTTGTTTGTTTGCAATAAAACTAACCTCTCAAATTGTAGTGTATTTTAGCTTTCGTCACAAATCATTCGAGAAAAAACATTTGATTCTGTCGTTAATAATTAATAACATACAACTGTTCTTACGATTCAGATCAAAAGGCAATTCAGCGGTGAGACACGAGAAAATGTGATAAGAAATTTCAGTAAAAGAGCAGAGATTGAAAGAAACAGTTTTTAGGGAGATAGTTGAAAGGTATTGTATTTCGAATACAATTCCCATGTTTACACTTTACGTTAAAACGAATAAGGTGATTATTAGTTTGTGAATATTTTATATATTTATGCAGATTCATATTTTCTGGATACAACGAAACAAATGGAATCTAAACAAAGATTTGTTTCACCTAGTAGATATTATAACAGATAATACATTTTAAATATATTAACTTTTATATATTGTTGCATGTTACATGCATCTGATGCATCTTAGATTGTCCCATAAATGCAAGAAATGATAATTGGTAATAATTTTTAAAAGATTCAAAGTGGGACACCTTTTGCAATAATCATGCGACTCAACAAAAACGACTCTTGTCAAACTTTTAGATAATAACGTATTCTAGTAGATAGCAGCGAAACTTACAACGATAATGGTGTATATTGCGATATTGTAAAAAATGCTCAGTGTCGAATGAAGATTAATTTGTTGTTAAAAGTCCTTGCCACGAGGTGCGCAATTCCGCGATTTAATTAAATATGATGTTTCTATGATCTATGTATTTATAAATACATTTATAAAGATTATGTAATATAACGAATATTTTGTCATCAAAAAATTGAGATGTATTAAAGAAAAATTAAAGACTATTATTTTTTTTTGCCTGGGAATAGACAAACTGGAAAATGAGGAACATATGTTTTGTCATAAATCTCTCAATTTTTGAATTGTTCGACTTCATTGTTGCAATATGTTATTAATGTTTAGCTTTGCCAACAAACAAAAAAGGAAACAAATGACTTATTTCCATCAATTTATTTATCGTAAACCGATATTGTTATGAGCCTTTCGATCGTAATCTTAATATATTTCAAGTACAAGAAAGTGACTAGCTTTTTTCCTTGAAATCGAATCCTTAAGTACATCGAACGTCTGTATGTCGGTATGCCCGATTTCGATGCAATTACAAATCACACACGCTTCTTCATTAATGGAAAAGCAATGGTCCTCGGTTAATAGCGTTGGCAATGTCGACATCTTTTTGCATGCGTGCCGTTTTATGGTGGCCATTGTGATATTAAACGCTTAAACGAAGTATCTATGTATGTCTTACGTCTTACGCGAATGAGATCGTGCGAATGCTCGAAGCAACAGGAAGATACTATATCAATAACATCGATATCTGTTTCTTTAGGCCTTGTGTGAACGTTAAGCGAGTTTATCCAAATGTTCGTAAATACATATTATACATATGTATTGCTTGCAGCTTGTAATATCCGATAGTTGCGCATATATGTGACTTTCAAATGTATTATTTGTAATTTGTAAATAAATTCGATTGAACCCTCGTGATTGAGCCATTTCAGATTTGAACTGCGAACGAAATCAAACAATTGTACGTATTTATAATTTTCATTATTCGATATAGTTTGGATAGTTGTATAGCGTCCTTGATTGTTGTTGCATATCGTGATTTATAGTTTTGTAAGTTGCAAAACATTTATGAACGACATTCGCTCTGTTATTTGTGTCTTCCTGTTCTTATCTAGTAAGGAAATTCCTTGAAAAAATTGCGTTACAAATACTATATAATTTAATTTTATATAAGTGTATGTAAATAATGTTAAATATTAATTCCTTTAATAATATATAAATATATAATTTTGCTATCAATAAAACAACGAAAAAAACGGGGGCCAGAAACTATGTATATACGTACGTATGTGTATGAGAGAAAAATGACTGGCTGTGGTGTCGTGTGCTTTGGCATCCGAGGGTTAATCAATCGTTAAATCAGAGAATCAACGACGATAACAAGTTTTCACGTACGATTTTCCGCACAACGCACAACTGAATGTGGCACGAGCGAAGAAAAACAATTCTGGAAACTTTTGAAACTACAACTATAAAAGATCAACAGTTAGTTCGAGTAAAACATATGAGTAAAATTGTGCAAAATTATTGCTAAGAAGCAATTTGTAACATAGTATATTTAATATAATAGGACTGTGTTTAAAATGTTATAAAACGTTTTTCTTGTACAGTTGCACCGTATGTTTCGCTGGTTAGTATGAACGAACGTCATACATATTTTATCGCAAATTTATTAAGTGCTTCAGCCTCTTTAATTTCACATGAACGTTATTGATTATTACAAAAGCTTGATGGGTGTTTCTTATGTTTTCTCCCGTGAGAAACGATCGTGACCGACCCACAGATGTCACAATATTATTTCGTCTTTTATTTAAACAGTCACACGCGAATTTCATTATCAACCATTTTCAAAGTTGCCCTGATGATTCACAACAGCGAACAGCTGTTCGTTATTTACTGCAGTTGGAAACATTGTCATTGCAAATGGATTCCTCTATCGTGCACGTGTATATCAAAGTTAACTTGTGGTTGTTTCAATAATTTGTCAAAAATGAAATAATCATATCGGCTTTTTAGTAGGGCATAAGTTGATATAAAGTACGAGTCTCTCTCTCTTTTCAGTAATAACAATAACGCTTAGCATAGTACATATATAATTGTGCTCTTGTTATGTATACGATTTGCGTTGCTCTACTCGTTAATACGCAGTACGTACAATCGTATATTAACGCGAATATTAGCGCGAACGATATATGCGTCCAACGAATTGTATCACTTGTTCGGCGCTTTAAAACCATTAGAAAAGGAATAGTGCAAAATTCACGATAATATTTGCAATATGGCTTGAAGTATTTGTGACAAGTGACAAGTCATTAGCTACACGGTAGACGTACATGTAATATCTAGCCTTCGATACAAAAATCTCTTTCTATCTCTTGCTTTCTCATCTTCTAGCCTTGCCTCTGCGAGGCTCGCGACTCCTGCCTTTCGTAAAATTTTACTCGACAAATTCGTTCACATCGCTGTAAATCGCATAGTGTGTAAAATAAGCTCTGCTTAGTTCGTGATACTTTTTCACTCGTCGCTAGCACAAAATTTAATTCGTTCGAAATTTAATTAAATTTCAATTTAGTGAAATAAACAATTAACACATAGCGTCGGTGTTCTAGTTTATATCATTCTAAAGATCAATTGACTGAAACCAGCGTGACGAGGTAACAGAGTGTTTCTTTGTCCTAAAAGAGGATTACATATTAGTGTAACTTTTAATATAATTAATGCTACTTGTTTATACATATATATAGCATTTATTTGCTGCTTTAGAAACTAACTAAAATATTAGAAACGTAATAGTAACCAAGTTTTTATTTCTTTTGTAATTACCACGAAACCGATAAGTTTCAGTAAAATGAATCTTACTTTTAGTTGATAGCACGTTCTCGATGCACCGCTACATTGTCAGGAACAAACGATCTTTGCCTATGTAATGTACGCTGTTAGTTACGACAATAAAGCTCAAATAAATATATACACTGTACACAAAATTAAATAGTTGCAAAAACGCTGTTAATAGATTAAATTGGTAGACTGTTACGCCCTTGATTCGGCTACAAAATACGCGAATGTTAACAGCTAATAGAAAAATGTTGAGGTTATCACGAACTTACCAGAGTTTATCCTACACTTACATATATTGAAATAACGCACTTCTTCTCCTTTTATTTTTGTGCGTAACCATAAAAGATAAAATCTTGTCCGGAGCAGATACTTCGCATTTATCGATATTCGAAGTATATCGTGTCTCGATATTATTCTCCATAATTATAGCAACTAACATGCGCACCTCCAAGGTTCAGCGGAAGGGACGGAGACCGAAACCGAGACGTGAGACCGTTCGTCAGACATAACTATATTGTTGGCTCCTTCTCTTTCGGAAGCTTCGAACAAACTAGCCTGAAATTCAACAATTCGTTTATAAATATCGTTTATTTAAATTAAAAACTAACGAATCGTATATATACATATATGATGCATTTTACGCGAATTCCTACCACGATACGATAATTATTATTATTCGGATCATCGCGTTTCTTGTATTTAAAAGCTATGACTCGCAATCATAATAAAAACGTATACTATACTTTTCTCCAATTTCGAAAATAAATTCGACTCACTTTTAATTTCAGTGCATAGTGTAGTACGATGTGAAGAAATGAAATCTAAGAGGAGAATTTAACTCGTATTCATCTAGCCCATCAAATGTGTTCAGCTCGTTTTTTGTAAATGAATTGATATTTAGTTTTTATCGTATGTTCTTTTTTTTTCCTTTATTTTTCTACCGTTTCCCTAACTTTAATATAGTTTCAAACGATATAAATAGGACCACATGCGTTTGTCTGGTATTACTTGCATCATAAAAATGTTTACATTTTAATTAAGAAAAAAGGTAAACAAGATAAAATAGTCCTGAGATTGTGTATGAATTTTGTAAGATTAGGCAAAGAAACTAACGATTGCACAATTCTTCACGCTTTTTTTATCTTCTTTTATGTAACGAATCCTACTAAAATAACGTAAAACGACAGACATTTCGAAATTCCGCGAATCGTCGATAACGGAACACGTTCAATCCTCTCATCGTCAAATAACGATGAAACTTACGTACATTGAATATATTTTATACATATGACAAAAAGCACGTATATAAAGAGCAACAATACCCGACGTCCTCGTTGCTCTCGTATTCTTCTAGCTAAAGTAAGGAAAGCTTCCTCGATGTTTATATTTTCCTTACAAGACACTTCGAAGAAAGGCATATCGAAATTCTCGGCTATTTTCTGCCCCCTTTCCGCATCGACAGCCCTATGCGCGGTAACGTCACATTTGTTTGCTGCAACTACCTTCACTACATCTGGCGAGGCGTTCTGCAAAGAAAAAGCATTCAAGAGTTTTCATCATTTTTATCGAATATCCATCGAAATTCAAGTAAAACTGTGTGGTTTCTATTCTTTTCTTTTCTTTTCTATTTTTTTTCTTTTTTATCTTTTCTTTTTTTACTTTGTATTCCAGCAAACAGGATTATTAACGAAATATTATCTCGTATTCTTACTTCTTGAATATTTCGTAGCCAGTAGGATAAATGATTGAAACTTTCTAAGCTAGTGACGTCATACATCAGAAGGATACCCATGGCACCGCGATAATAAGCTGTTGTTAGCGCTCTAAATCGCTCTTGACCAGCAGTATCCCTTAAGAAGTCGATAGTATATTAATAATAGTGATTGATAGAGACATCGTGTAATAACAATTAATCGTATAATAATAAGTTAGCGTATGCAATGCTTATATTTTGCGGTAGATTATCATTGTTATTAACACATTGTTAAGCAGCGATGAACGATAGAGAATTGATGAACAGTATGGCAAACAGTAATACGTAGAAAGTGGCAAAATACAGGTATGAAGTTCGCGAGGCAAGTAAAACATTATGAGAAGCGATTACATCGATAAAATCTTGTGAAAATCAATGCCAACATACGTAAAGGTGGTTATATGTAACCGTCGTATGGAAACGTTAGAAAATATTAGACGGTACGAACACATATTATGTAAATTATCGTTCATTTCTTTGCAAATTTATAATGCAAAATATCCGCTTCCACGGCCTCGGCCAGAGTATGACCACATCAGTATAATTAAATTGTGTACAAATAAAGTTAATGGAACTTATTATTGGTATATCAATTTATTTTAATACGAAGATAACCGATGACACGTATAATTTTTTGAATAAAATTGTCGCTGATATGCACTGATTTTGGGATAAAGTATAATTATCAATTATTGCGTTAGTTTGTCAGTAAAGTAGCTGGTCAACAATGTGTTAACGTTATGCCATAGAGTACTGTATTCGATGTATCCGTGAATGTGTTACAACCAATTACAGGTTGCCTGAACTTGCAGTCCTTGAAAATGACTATATATTTCTAGATATGTTACTCTAGATTTAGCAGTTGGATTGATTTATACATATGTATATCCAACTCGGATATACATTTTAACGTGTATGTTTTCACGTATATATTTTAACGTGTATATGTAGTACGAGATAGAAGTTTCAAATATGTTGCTTAAAGAAATTTCAAAAATCGTAGAAAATCAAAATGTGATAACAATCTGTCGAGTTCGTCACTTTTTCGACTTGCAATGACGATTGTAAAAGATGGTCCTTTATATCCATTATCGTCCTGAATGAAAGTGACATATTTGAAAAAGATAATCACAGGTATGGAAAAATTTAAGTAGGATCACTTAAGCTTATTAACAATAACAAATAATAGTTGATAAGTTATGGTTGTAGCAGTCGGTATTTAAAAATACCCAATTAATATCATTTTTATAAAAATTCCGATTTATAGATTTTAGTTTAAACCATGCAAATAGTCCAACATAATTTAATAAAATTTCTTTCGAGAGGAGTACCCTTACACATACGTAAAAGATAATTTAATATTATTTAAGCATAATAACAAAACATAATAATCTATCTCAGTTAAAATTTTCAATTTAGAGATTATTAAATTTACAGATTTCCGTATACGAATTTCGATGTTACACTACAAGAATGCTTTCATACCGACACAGAATACTATAATAGTCAGGTAAATAACGAGAGTCGGCTGATAAGTAACACTGATAAGAACGCTCCCCTGTATCTCGAGAACGAGAGGAGTTAGAGCCCCGTGTGAGCACTCATCTTGCAGCTACATTCTTTATTAAACATGCCAAATATCTCGATAAATTTACTTGACATAGTATCGTTGAGAGCGAGACTGAATATAGATGGGAAGTTTTTAACGACGGAAAACATTACGTCGATGGAAATTCATCGCCATGCCATTCATCGTGTCATTACATCAATACAACGAAGGATTTGCGAATTTCAACATTTGCTCTAATTTTAAGAATAACGATAGAGATTAAACAAGATAGCTTAAACAAGATAGGTATCCTTTGAGTCTCTCCTCACACACGGTCCAAAACTATTGTGACCGTGTAAAACAGTTCGAAAGCGGCTCACTTAACCATGATGGCAGGGAAATTATCGGCCGAGCCTTCGTAAGCGACGGTATACCGAGTCAAACTATAAAAACAATGTTAGCCCGACTCTTCGTTGGGACAGTACGAGGCGTCATTCTGCCCGTGGGAAAAATTCTGTTGAGAAAAATATCTAGAACTCTTCAAACCAAAAACAAAACATGTGATACGAGAAAGAGGCGATACGGCATACTGAATTCACACAGATCACCGATCTCTCTAATTACGCAAAACAATATTGGAAAGGACAACAGACTCGTGAATTAAAAATAAATAAATAAAAGAGAAAAAGATATCTAGGTCGAAATACAATTTTACATGGGATACATCACTCGTATTGAAGTATATGCAGGGTCTGCACTCATTAGACGACTTAACGTTGAAAAATCTAGTGTAGAAAACAGCGATACTAATAGTATTGTTATCTATCAAAGTCAATAATATTAGAGATATAATCGAACAGGTTGCTGAAAAAATGCTCTAGTTTCTAGAATTGATAAAATCCTCGGCACCAGGTCGTTTCAATAACCAATACTTAGTCTTCCAATGTTCGCAGAGAAGTCTGAATCATGTGTGGCGTCTACTTTATTCGTGTATTTAGGGAAAACTAAACACTTACAGAATAATTGCTACCTTTATCCAAATCTTTATCCAAACTTTTATCCTCTTTGGATAAGCCTGAGAGGAAGATGAAGTTGATACAAAAATCTTCTCAGCGCACTCGACACGCCACACGGCGATCTCTAGAGCTTAATAGGATAAGAGAAGCTCAAAAAAGAAGTATATATATACATATAATTATTAGACTTGTGATATTCAAATGAGGACTATGACCAAAGAAGAATGCAAAAATTCATAAATAATGATAATAAAAAGAAAGAAAGATCTTAAAATTACTGTCTTTGAACAACTATAATCTAGAGAACGAAACATAGAGGATCAAACGAACTTATTATGTAATACATGTAATAAGAATAAGTCACTTTCGTTTAGGCAATGTTGTGACATCTAGAGAACGGAAACGGAACGACGTGTAATCTTTTCGAACGAAGCTCTTCAGATATATAATTACGATTGGACTTCACCAACAGGTAAGTTCGTTTGATCGTTCAATCATATTGAAAAGGAAATATAATATTTTGTAGCTGATGAATTTCTCCATTTTCCATCTTTCATTTCCTTTTTGTTTCATTTCGGAAGAACTTTCGTTCTTGAGATACAGACGAGTGTGCATTGCTTAACAGTTGACTCTCGTACTTAACATAACTATACTATTTTACGGAGATTAACAAAAGCAAAGTCTTGTATATTATTTACAGAATATCCTTTGATTTTCTTTCCTCTTACCCTTACAATTAATATCAATTATCAATATGTGTTATTGTAGAATATAAAATTACAATAAAATGGAAAATTATACAATTTTAATATATATAAGTGTGCAGAATTCTCGAATGGATATATATATATATATATCATATTTCATTATAATATCAGTGTAAATTCTTTCGTAATTCTTTGTTTTACTGCTGTTTCAATAATTCAAACACTTTTATGTTATTAGCGGTCTTAATAATATTAATCTTTATATATAATTTTATATTTACAGAATAAAAAGTTATATTTATATACTATGTTTATGACTAGGAGTAATACATTTATAATAAAAGATTTAACCTTTATATTATATGTTATAAGGATTAAAAATATCACGATAATGTAATGGAGCACATAAATTCATTGACTTTTATCGATGAATTAATTTTACCAATTGATTTTAATAGAAAGCACGTTATATTTATATTTCGGAACATAAAAATATAAATATACGCGCGTTTCATATAATTCACATGATATTTACATAACAAATAGGAGAAATAAAAATATGAAACTCACCAAATTTGAAGTTTAATTGGCGTTCCATCCAAGTTAATTATTTTTTGCTTGAAATCGATACCTGTTGATTCATTATTCTTAAAAACCACAAAACAGACTTTTACTTTACTAAGTATGTATTAGTCAAACATTGTTTATGAAATTCGCATAACAAAAATGATCTACGTAACTATAAGGAAAATGTCCCGTTAGCAATATTGACAAAAAAAAAAAGATATCAATTTTCAAATTTTAACTTGATACTGTATGTTCTAATAAATCATACAAATTTCACCCCATTATAATAAACGCGATAAAACAACTTCATTCATATTATATATATTAAAGATTCTTATTGGGGAAGACTCGTTTCCCTGCAATCAGCTGATTGATGTCGTTAAACAGTTATTTTCTAAAATATCGCTTTATCGTGATAACTTTTCCAATAAAATTATTTCGCTCATCGTTTGTTTTCTTAAGCAAATGCAAGCAGACGCGAAAATAAATACACAAATATCTAAATTTGAATGTTGAATATCTATGCAAATATAAATAGAATGTGAATGTGAAATAAAACTCCATGGAACCGTTATACGTAAGAACATATCATATTGCTAAAGGTAACCATAAATAGATTTTTCGGCAACAAAATTGTCTAGAAAGTAAGAATATGTACTTGTCAACAAGCTCTACAGCTGAAGGATCGAAATATAACATCAATGCGGTCCATTCTTTCCTCTAACTTGGAATCACTGTATTTTCATTATCATCGGTGTTATGAATACGATTGGTAGTCGCAATAGCTTCATAAAACTACCGTAAACAGCTTGTTTTACAGCGATCCATCAGCTTATTAATTCTTAACCGTCGAAGCATATATCGAACACGAACGTAATACGCGAGGATTTCGACGATGCGTCTCACCTATCGTTGATATATAAGTATCGTAGTAACGTTCGTCACAATAACGATGCACGATGCAAGTTTTTCCAACGTTCGAGTCACCTAGCACCAGAACCTTGTAAGTGGCTGCGAAATCAAGCGCCATGTTTGCTTTCGAACTGAACTGTTGTTGAGTTGACAAGAGAGTCGTCGGCCGGCGGTTGTTCTTTGGATACTTTGGGGGTGGAGGATCGATTCGAAGCCTGCGCTTTTCTTCGTGCCGTTAAGGCTGCTCTCACAATTGCAACATCACGTTGGTCATGCGCGACAACCTTTGACCCAAAGGAAAATGCGTACAATATTACGCTACAATTGAAAAAGATCTTTTCTCCCTGCATTTTCGCTGATCTATAATAACAATATGTGAATCTTAACAACCTAGATAAATTAATAATTACAGGAGCAATACTTTATATATACGTTTCCTATGAAGGCTGACTACGCTATAGTGAAGCCTATAGATTGTAAATATTAATTAACAATATGGCAATAACGAACGCATTGAGACTTACCGTAAGGAACTTTTACTTAAGAAACTATCTACGCTCCTGTTCGTAAACGTTACGACACTCGCTGGTTTTCTAGGAAATGTAACGATCTAATCTTAAACTACCAAGGAAATGATTGAATGTAACGTAAGATTGCGATCCAATATACGTAGAAAACAGAAATTTGTTATAACTATTTAAAATTATCGTAACATAGTAAATTGTAATAATTATACGTTGACACGCACCTTCACGTCTCTAGTTTAATCTAAATCCTATTGAAAAAATTTAATATTAATTATTTCATTTAATTAGATAGGACACTGCAAGAAGTCTGATAAAAAGCTGAATCTGCACTGTAAAACTATCATCTGCAGTATACACAGGGTTAAATAGCCAAAAGTACGATAATAATATGAATATCAAAATTAATCGAAATAATCAAAGTACCAAAATATTGCAATTCTATATGATTTGAAAATTACAGGCAGATACTGATTTTATTATTGCCTATTGATTTTTAAGAACTAATAGTAGTCAGAATATTCCACTATATGTAGCTATGACAATCATAAAGAATAAAATCATTACAGTTGTAATTAAAAATTACAAAATACTTTTCAGCGTTAATGTACGTATCTACAATTCGATAATTCTACACATCACTGGATGTAATTAGTGGAATAAACAATTCATGTTAGTTTATGGTATAATTCTTTTTTGTACGAAAATGATGTTAAAATATTATTAAATAGGGGATGACGATTACAGAGTTCATCATTTTACATACGTTACATTTACTAATGAAAAATGAAAAGCATAATAACTAATACGTAATAAGTTATAAATCTGTTCCTCCGAATACGATATCGATTTGGACATAAAATCTTCCTGCAGTATAAAAATATGTTTTTAATTAATTAAATATATCAATTTATAAAGGTTGTTCGTATGAAACTCCAATTATACTGATTAAAATGTGCCAATGATATACACCTTGGATTTAAAAATTTGTTTAAAGAAACAATATTGTAATTATTAAGATGCTTTTATTAGTTTTTAGTCCTTATAGAAAATACTTTGGTAGAAAATAATTAACCTATCATAATGTTTTTTATAGTCTTATTTATGTCTTTTCACTTGAAGTTAAATTGTAATAATATATATTAAATTAATAAATTTGAATGAACTTAAATGTATACGAGTGAAATGCTTCTACGGTTGAAATCATCTTTTTCATTTGAGGTATAAGTCAAAAGTATTTTGAATCCTTCCGTTATTACGTTATCATGTTTATTCTGAAAATTATGAATAACAAAATCATGAAAAGTTCAATCGTTAAAATAATTATTAATGGTGTAAACTGCGAAAAGGGTCTCATGTTTTTGTTTTAATAAAATACTATTTCGTAGATCGAAGTAAAAAGGATATAAATACAACAAACTTTCGGGTAAATTTTATTTTCTTTATACATGTTCCATCAATCACAATTTCAAATACGATATTACATTTCGTTCATAGTATTCTTAATATGTTTCGAATACAATATAAATGTTGGGTCGATCTAATTTTTACAAAAGGTACACAAGAATAAAATAAATTAGACTCTCGTTTAAAATTAATACAATAAATTAGCAACTATTAGAAATATAATTTCATATTATAGGCCGCATCATTAACAATGATATTACGAGATATGATCACAAATGTTTGATATGACGAGAATAAATAAATACTAACAGGTAATTTCAGTAAGTACTTTCAGTAAGAGTTACTTTTAATCATTAAAAAATCAATTTGTTTCCTTAATTGTATAATACACGCAGAAATATAAAATTATCATTGTAGCAGATATCACTCAGGTTAGTTAGCATAAAGCATTGAACTAATGAATATTTAATTATTACTGAAACAAAGTCAAAGTTGTATATATTCAAAAACAGTTCTACTAAATTCTAGATAATACGATAATAAACGTTTATTGTGTACAATGTTATCATTATACAGAAATAAAATGAAATAAAAGTCTCTGAAGTAATTCAAATATTAATTTGTTTTTGAAATATGAAATATGCAACATACAAGCAGAGAGGATGGTACTGGACTAAATTAAGTTATACCTTTATAGTCCTGAAATATTTCTTCTTCTCTCTAATACAGTAAAACAATGAATAGTGCCAACTATTAAAAGTTTTTACTTTGAAATAAATTCTTAAATTAGTTACTTCATTATTGGTTTCCGTAAAAGATTCTTAAAGTCTTATACAATATCTATTATCACCTGTAGAATCAATTCGTATATTATAACATTAATTCAATGAGATATTAACGAAAATAATTCACATTGTATGTAGGCACTTTGTTGTGGCCTTATTCCTTAACAAGAGCACTGCTCTTCAAAACTGCCAATAATTATATTATACATTCCTTGTTTCTTTTATAATTATTTTTATTTTTAAGAAACGTATCGCGAACGTTGTGTATGATATGTTCCTTTCGTTGATATAATTTATATGTATAATCTTGAATGTTCCTCGTTTGTTTAATCACGATATTTAAATAAATGTGCAAAAAATTGCAAAGCTATAACAGTATTTCGTAATTACCTGGTATACACAATATACACAAACAATAATCACAAAAATATATCGATAAATATTTCGAAAACGAGAAAGTGATCTTATCCTTGCATCTAAACTAAACTTCTATAACTATTCTGACTAATATATCTAAATTAAGAACACATTCGTTAATATCAAAAAGTAGGCAATTTTCAAATGGTAATGTATACTACTACTTACTGTGGAATTTATTCTGATCTAAATAATTCGTTATTAAATTGATTAATTATTATCGATATAGCAAGAAAAAGCAATTTTTGTGACAAAAAAATGTGCACAATTTCATCTTTAGACAACTATCGTTGTTCGCTTATCGTTACAGTATACATTCCACTGATGTCAAAGATTAATAGTTAATCAATATCACTAATTATCTATTAATTATTATCGAAAAAGAATAACTATAAATATATTTATTTCAATGCTAAAAAGATATAAGTGATTAATCATAATTTCTCTACTTACATGTACTACTTTTTTGTTAATACCTAAAGTATATTTTGTTTTAGCAGATAAGATAAATAATTTGCTACTTTGCAAACGTAAAAGACACGAACAGCCTAAAAGGATAGTCTTCCTATTGTAAGCAACTTGTACTTTGTAGGCATTTTCAACTATATATATATACATATATAATATATTAAGAATATATAAAATGAAATAGAACACAGAAAGATAAAAGCTCTTCAAATGTGTAACATTGTTTAAGTAATAATGGAAACCACTCTGTAATGGAATCTATTAAATTAAATTGACTAATTGTAAGTAAATATTCTTTCAGCAAAAGTATCAGCACCACAAAAGGTATTATAAAGGTTTATAAATACAGGATGTATAAGAAAGTTGGAGAAAACTTTAAGAGTATGTATATAGTACTCATCAAAACAAGTAAAAAAAGTCTTACTAAACATGGATCCAAAAACTATTAGTTCTGGAATTATGAGATGTTTAGTGTATAATAGTACAGTTTTATAATAAACCAATGTAAGGGATAAGAAAAATGTCAGTAATTGATGTGATAGGAAAAAATGTGCCCAAGTGTGTGTGTGTTTGCATATGTAAATAAACAGGTGGCATATTGAACATATGCTGTAGAGTTAATATCTTATTGGCAAAAACATCTCGTAATTCCAAAACTAATAGTTTTTGGACCTACACTTATTAAAACCTTTTTGCTTGTTTTGATGAGTGCTATATGCTCCTGAAGTTTTTCCCCAACCTTTTGCACTTCCTGTATATGTGTACATATATATTTTTTCAATAATATTCATTTATAGATGTACATCTTTCAAAACTTGGTATAAGAAAATAAGATAAATTAAACGATCATTTCATCTTTAAGATACTATTTTTAGGCATTATAATGACTGAATTACAATATGGCACAAATGCATAATCCTATACATATCATTCCCAACATATAAGCTAGATCTCTTTTGATACTAGGATCTCGTTTGGCAGAACCAGGAAGATTATAAATATGTTTCCACCTAACTGTCCATAATGGAATAGCAACATGAAGAATATCCGGGATCATAAATCCAAGATCACGTACAACCTATTACATAAAAAATTACTAACTAAACATTATAATTTGTATATACATATTATGTATTGCATATTGTACACATATACATATTCATTCATATATAAATGAATTGATGCAAATGATTGTAATATGTTACATTATAAATTGCATATAGTTATTATGATTATGACACATGATTCCTTAAATACTATTACCTGATGTGCATGTCCTTCTCCTCTGAAAACATTGGCAACAAATTGATCCCAACCACCTGCTAAAATATGTAAAATAGCTATTGCAGCTATACCAAATGCTTTTCTATGAGTTACTGAATTTTTATTATCTGCCAGATGAACAACCAGGAAAGTAGAAATCAGCTCAGTGACAGAGAAAAACAATTGATGGTACCATTGGGAATAGAACTCATCATTCCAATAATTCATATAAACCCACCAAGTATAGTAATGTGAGAAAATAGCAGTTAAAAAAAGGATCATCATAGAAAGTCTAAGGCGATTATGAAAAGCTAGCCATGTTAAATGTTTCACTACTTCATAGAAAGTAATAATTCCAATTACAATCGTAATCCATATTTTTAAAGTATTCGATGTGGCATTAAAATACATATGTTTATAAGAGGCAATGCCAGACTCATATGATCCTGCAATAATATATCAATAGTTTTTGAAAACTAATTGAATGTAGTTCTATAACTAGTCACATAAAATATATAAACAAGATTAACTTACCCTTAAATACTGTGTCCCAACATGAACAAGAACAATACTGTTTGTCTACGTCTCTTGAATATTCTTGCCAAAAGTAGTACAAAAATGCAATATGCAATGGTGGGATTGTTAATGGTGCTAGTATTCCTAATATTTTAGAACTGCACGATGCAAAATTTGCATACAGCATACGTTTTAATATCTTTGAAAAACCCATATGTACAAACTTTTATTCACATTGAAACTCACTTATGTTAAAAGAACATACTTAGCAATCATTTCATAATCGGTTTTTTATTAAATAATTTTTACTTATAATTCGTATTAAGTAAATAAATTATATAACATCTGCATTGTACACAGTATTTTAAAATTATTGTGAAGTGAGATAATGTAAAAACCTTGGCAATAATTCTTTGGTACATATAGAAATAAAATAAACTTATATCTTGATCTCTCACTATTTATTTTAATGTATTTCATTAATAAGATTCTGCTCAAAAATGTATTATAACTTTTTTAATCTTTCGGCTATTCCAAATTTCTTAATGATTGACCCAATTATAAGTCATAATTCTATAAATATCCTCTGCATTATTTATAGATCATGCTAGTATAACATTGCAATTACTTTCACTTATGTCCTTTAATCTCTTTTATAAAACTAGTAGCAAGTAACCGATTGTTTACAATAATACTGTTAATTTCAATAACAATCTTGTCTTGCATTTAGTAATGAAGTAATTACATAAATTAGAGTAATATATTTTGTTTCATAATCAGTCTTGTCGGTGCTCAATTCATATAAATCACATAGAATTCGAATCTATCACTTTCTTATGTTTTAAAGTAAAATATCATAAAAATTAATTTTTGATTGGATCCTTGTAGCATTGTAAATGTCACATACAATATTTAATAAAATTCTACTTTTATATTAACATGACACCACGTAAAAATATTGAAATTGGCACAAATGTGTTAAATGAGAACTACAAAATAATGTTTCCATTCTTACTGTCTATCGGTTTTGTTAGACGAAGGGCTTTGCCCCCTCTGAAGATTTCTCGCGCATGCGCAGATCCTGTTTCCATGCGAGAAACCACATGTAAATATCTTTTGTAGGCTCGAATTGTTCCGATTTAAACAAAAATAATAAGTGCATATTACAGGCTGCTAACCCAATTAAATAAAGATAAAACGTGCTGTAAAAGTTTATTAAGTTTAAATTGTGTAAAACATAATGTATGTAATTCTGTATCGTTTTAAATACTACACAAAAGCTTCTCGTTTAAAGTTTGCTTTAACTTTGTCAAAGTATTTGTTAAAATTGTAATAAATATGAATGTGGCATGATATTGATATTGAAGTTAACAAAAATGGAGAAAAATGGTAAGTATATGAATATTGGCTTATGTGATTTGTACTTGCATAAGAGTTATCTTTCATTGTATAATAGCTTTGCCCAATATTAAATGAATCTATTCTTGTTTGAAAAATTTGAAATATAACATATAGCCAATGAAAGTTTGTTATATTCAATCAAAAAATTATAAAATATTAGAAGAATGATCTTATCTTATCCGAAAACAGTATTTACTCTTTAGAAAGTATTCCTATTGAAAATTATTACATATTCTCTTTCTATTGTTACTTGTAATACATACATATGTAGGGTTATTAGAATTCTATATATATTCAGAATTTATTTTCACATTTGAATGTAGAAGATTCATATTAATAATTATATTAATGAAAACAAATGTATCATTTTGGTTATTATTTTTATTAAAAGCAGTTAATTAATTAATTTAATAATAGCAGTTAATTTCATATATCTATTTAACAATAAGACAAATATATTTTAAGCATTGCCAAAGAGAATAAAAACTGAAACTATAGAATAACCGAACGAAAGTATTTTACAAACAAGATTATACTTTGCGTAGAATAAGAAATGATCACAAGTTTGTTCATTCGTAAATAGACTTAACGATTTCTTGTTTTTGCGATTACTGCCCGAAATTTTTCATAAATCATTCCAAAATTTGCTAGATAAGTCATAATGATGTTACATTAATTAATGCACAAAATATACGTTCTAAATAAATTTAAAAACGTTCATCTAAATAAATGTATTAATGTTAGTGAATCGCACTCTTATTAAGAAGATAAAAATTGAAAAAAGGGAATAAATGACTATCAAAGATTTAAGCGTTAACCAATTTCGGGACAAGATATGACATCACAATATAGCGATGGAAATATAACTTATAAATTCTATCCTTGAGTATTATTATAGATATAATATCAACATCGGCAGATATCAATTTCCAAAATTAAATCTAATAAATATCGTTCTATATTTACTATATTTACTGCAATGTTTATCTTTTTATAGAGTATAATATTTTTGTATGAAGTATATATAAAAAATACATTGTACATATGGTGGAAGTGTCTGAATATTTCGTTGAGATTCTAGAGTTTTTAGGATAAATTTAACAGTTTCTCACATATGTTTAATATCAATGGCAGATTCCTCAGTAGTAAGTGGTACAGTCTTATTTGTAGGGATGATCGAGCGGATGACTATTACGGGAGGTTGAAGTATTGTTTTGTTGCTAGGTAAAAAGAGACATTCTCTCATACTCGTTGTTCCGTTTGTCTGCGCTCGCTGGTCCATATGAAAGTCCGATCTACCAGATTGATATAGACTGTACATGTATTTATCCACAGAAGCAAGATTTTGGTGATTTTTTATTCTTTTTATTGGTTTTTTCTTCTTTCCATTTGGCGTAATTCGTCTATTTAGGTTATCGATAAATTGTATTGCAAGTTTATGAGTCACAGTACCTACACTTGATAATATGTAATTAATAATTGATTTGAGAATGCGAAGATGAAAATAGAAAAGATTAAAAAATTCACATTTTTGTTTCAGATATATGAAGTTACAATTTAATTTGGAACTAGTTAAACGAATCATTAACTATTATTATTTTGATAGTGTGTAACGTATACATATGTGTAGTGTACAGTCTTTTATTTTTTAATGGTGTGTAATACTTTCTGAAGTATTGTAGAAGTATAGAATTCTATACTCCATTGCGATTGTAGGATATCCTATTCTATATTATGGAATATCCTACTCTATATTTTATTTATAATTTCATACGTGCAAGAGTATGTATTTTTAATTCAAACCAGCACTATACCGAATCGGTAAAGTCGCATGCGATACGAAAATGGTATGGGTGATCAGATGATCTCCAAAACGTGGAGCTTGAGAAAGCATTGAATATCATGTCTATTTCTGTATCTCGTTTATGGTAATGGTTTAAATTGAAACTAAATTTTCCTGTGAAATTAAAAATAAGTTATCTGTGATATTTACTGTGTTGGCTGTAGCAAATCGCAGAGGGCGTAGGAAATACTCAAATTTTTTCCAAACTGGTATTTCAGAACCTGGGATACAAAGTCCCACTTAATGTCACGTCTATTCTGTCCTTAATTAATGATATCAACACACCGACAAGGTAGTCAATGATGTCACAATGTCACATCCAATGGTTACGTCCATCGATCATGTCTATCAGTCACATCTACAGAAGTCAATGGTCACGTCTACTCTATATATATCTCATCTGTGGTATAATCGTAGCCGAATATAGGAAATATAGGAAATCTTATAGAATTTTATTCCACAGGAATTAATCATAGATAGTTTAAATTCTGAGTATAGATGGCATCATAATATTATTTTCTACTGTATCGGCAACCGTAGAAACGATACAAAGCTTTGCTGAGTATAATCATTGACTAACGTATCTCGTCTGTCGTACGATAATTTTATTTCATATCAAATTTGATTCATTTACACGAATATTATAAAAACTTTAAAACGTAAAAGGCGCAAAGCATTAAGAAGGCATTGTAATCGAAAGAAGAATGTAATAGTTACGAGTATCAAAGTTCAAAGATTTTAGAGTAGTTTATAACTTTTAAACGAGAAGTTGACATTTTCGACGATACTTCGTAAGAATAGAATTTGTCGTTAGCTGGATTTCTGCGGATACCATTTAAGAAATCAATCTCTGTAATGATTAGGAATACAAGGGTAGTGAGAGAAACAGTGAGAGAAACACGATACTACGTGAAAGTGCTTTATTCCTTTCGGAGATCGTTCATCGCAGACATCGGCGTCGGGAATGCCGCTCTCATTTTTCTTTTTTTCATATATGTGTACATATATGTATACATATACATACACACATGTACGGATGCATATGTGTACATATATATTATATCTTATGTACGTACGTATGTATGCATATATACATACATATATACTCTAATAAGCGATCCTAATTATCGAGTAAATTACCGTCTGATATTAAAAAATACGCATGTATATGTACATGTACAATTACAACACACGCCAGGACGGCAAGAATCCTGGTCCAGTGAGATCTTAATGATGATTTTAAAACGAAGGTTGAATGTACAGTATACACATTTACACTTATCGTTTCAGCAACAACAATTTTATTGTACGTAGATTGCAAAAATTAAATAAATAATGACAGTGGTACATTGCGTATTGGACGGAAAGGCCCAAAACACTGCGCAAAGGTGTGAGAGGAAATTATAGGTTTAAATTCGGTCGAGGTGCGATTGCTTCTTCATCTCTCTCTTGTTTTCTTTCTTCTCTCTCGTCTTATCATTTTTCACACACATTCTGTTTCTCATTCATTTCCTTTCTGTATTCATTTTTTCCTCATCTTTGCTTCTGATCGCACTAATGCACTTTATCTTTCCTCATATTTATTTTCACGCTCTCTTCTTCATATATTACCAATTTTATCACTCTCTCTCTCTCTCTCTCTCTCTCATTCGCCCCGCCTTTCACTCTTTCTGTTTCGTTCACTCTCTCTCTCTCTCTCTCTGTTGCTTTCTCTCACTTTCTCTCTCTCTCTCTCTCTCTCTCCCTCTTTCGTTCGTTCGTTCGTTTTCTCAAGTAAATGCGGTCCACATTGCGAAAAACAGAAACGGAGAGAGTCAAGTCTCGAATATGAGAATATTCAATGAAAAAGGTCGGAAACAGATTTTTGCGATTTATAAAAAATCTATTTTGAGGCATGCCCGGTAATACCAGACAAATAGCGTCGTTATCCGTTTCTCTGTTCTCCTTTAAACACCATCCGTTAATTTTCATTTGAAATGCTCCTACGTAGTAATAATGGTTTGGTTTTATCTTTTTCATCTTGCTCTTTTCTTTATATTACAATAATTAACATCGTCACATACAGACTTATACACTAACGATATGACTACAGCTCCAAACCAGCAGAGCGTTCATCGATGGAGAAGTGAGAATTAATTTATTTACGCGTCTTTCTTTCTTTCTTTCTTTCGTTTTCCTCTCGCTAGCATTCGCTCCCACTTTCGTCCCTTCTCCGACTTTTCTTCCTTTTTATTTCCGGAGGGAAGGTTTCCTCTCTTTCGTTCGTTTCCGATTGATAAAGTCGATATGCCAATTTATTTATAAAACGTTACAAAATTATTCGTGAGCGCAGCCGTGTGACCTTTCGATTCTACATATACGAAAGTCTCGCGTTCCTATAAATATATTCATAATCGCTGTTGCCTTCCTGCTGCGCAACGGACCAAGATTTTTCTATCGTAAACACCTCTCGTACCTCTGTCGAGCCTCCTATGATCTTTCCAACGCTCTCTCCAACTCCATCGCTCTCGCACATTCTCTCCACCTTTCTCTCTTCGTTCATCCCTCTGCCTTTGTTCGCGATTTTAACGTTACGAACGCCAGTCAACCCCTCATGCGAAAAGAAACGCTCCGTACGCGTACATCCGTTCAATTTTCTTCTCCTCTCGCGGAGGGACTTTGTCACGCTTTGTGCATCGCGTTTCCACGACCGGCCAACCCAACGAACCTATTCAGCGATATCAACGCGTATCGAGTAAGGCATAGGAAAGTTCGTCGGTGTTTTAGCGGATCTTCACAATACAGTGAATTTCCTTAATTTTAAATCGCAGCAACAAATGATCGCAGATTTTTCTGCAGACTACAATTTCAAGATCAAATAAATAAGAAACGTTATGCATGAAATTAGATTTAGTTGAAGATCGATGTAACGCAATGGTATACGCGCGATTCGAACAGAAATCGAAATCAAACGATTCCGTAACGATTTAAAGTTTAATCGAATTTCCGATGAATTAAGTTTTACGATCTTTTATTTTATTTTTACATTTTACGATCCGCTAAACTCTTGGCGCCGATCGCGTGAAAAATTGAACGGATAAAGGACGTTGTCGCGTGTTACAATTTTTCTCAAGGAATGTTTCGATGATTTCGAAGATAATGCATGCCAATAGAAAAGTAGTTAGGGGATCTCGTTGACGGGCGCGTTATGGCTAGTATACATTATATACGTAATAAAATATTTCTTGTCCGCTCTTTTCTTCATGGAAATTAGTTCGTTCGCTCGCTATCCTCCCTCCCCCCTCCCTATTCACCTTTTTTTTTTCTATCCTTCCATTATCGTAAATCGGCGCGATTTTTGCATCTCTTGTGTGTACGCGAATTGCCGACTCGATTGTACGAAGGCATCGTGTAGGGAACTATTGAGATGTATAATATAATTATGCGTACGTCTATATACGTAGTTTCAATGATGTTTTTTTTCCTTTGCATTCTTTCATTCTGCTTTCATCTTAACGAACGATTAACCGATCGATCGATATTCGAGTAACGTTTAAGTACATCGGTTGACACGGGTGGAGCATTCTCGTTTGTATTTGCCTTCCTCTTTTAGTTTCATTTTTACGTATCGTCTCTCTCTCTCTCTCTCTCTCTTTCTCTTCTCGGTTCATCTTCTTCTTTTCTTTTTTTTTTTTGCTTTTTTACTTTTCGTTTAAACACTAGATTGCGGGGATTCCGGCACAAACAAGGAATGTCGTAGTACATTATATCAACATTTAATAAAATATCTGAAACATTAACAAATAGACTATATGAGTACTACATATCTGCCCTTAATAATGTTTTATAGCTAATCGATAAGTAGTAATCATTTTTTTCTCTCCTTCATATTGTTTCCGCTTTTTTTTTTCCCTTTTCGACTGGTGAATTTTAATCGACAAATAGATAGTAAATTCTGTTTATCATTGAATGCCTATTTCTCTTCTATCTTCCCTCCTGTCGTTTCCTCCTACTACCGTAACGCCGTTTCCCTTCCTATCTGGCGCGAGCTTCTAAAAATATTACGCGCGATCACCGCCTTTTCCTTCCTCTTCTCTCGTTTCGAGCACCCGATATAATTAATCTTCGCTTACGAGTCACACTCGCAGGTATCTCGATCGTTTCTCAAAGACTTTCCTCGCGTCTGCTTATCTCGCCTTTACCGCGCCTTTATCTCCTCTTCGCGGTTCGCGTCGTCTATTACCTTCTCCCTCCCCACAGCCCATTTCTTCCACGCTTTATCGAGAGAAACCAATTATTGTGATTTTTACTTTCAGTGACAAACGGGCTTCCATTTACTACGGTAGAAACTTGTATATGCAACGACGATAGGGCTGGCTAGTGGACGCGAACACGCTGCAAGACAAATAGCGTCGCATCGAAAGTACGTCGCGTTTAGAAGATTCGCCGATAACGCGAAGCTCGTGTCACGAGATCCAAGCGTTTCGTTTGCATTCCAACGAAAATATTATCGCCAGATTTTCCAACGATACAGGCAATTTCGCGAATGAAAATTAAAATTGCTTTGTAGAAAAGTAACCGAACATCACGCTCTTTTAGCTTCGTAATCGCGCGCAGCAGTCAGCCACGGGGGAAATAAGTTTCCATTTCCACCTATGTACTCCGTAATCTCTATATTTGTATATATATATATATATACATATACATATATATATACATATATATATATATATATATATTTATATACTTATTTTTTTATTCAAAATGTTATATCTCGTTTAGAGAAGGCGACGCGCGTCGCCTTATTTATTTACTTTGCTTTTTTTTTTTTTAATGCCTACAAATGCATCGTTTATATCTTTTCCGGCATCATGGACATACAACGTAAATAGCCTAGATCATCGTACAAATAAGTTGATCGATATTAATCGTTGCCCTGAGTGCCTTGGTACCCGGCTTGCGAACGGAACTCGGTTTCCGTGCCTCGTTAAGCACGTTCGAACCTCAAACCATTCCCGCTATCCTGTTCGTTCTCGCGTAAACGCGCCTCCCGGTTCCTCGCGCTCCTGTCGTCCACCGTTTCCATTATGCCATTGTTTTCCACTTTCGAAGCAGCTAAAGGAAATATTGTTAAGCGTCGCAACGCGTCGATCGGCCGCCGATCTCGCGCCATCCGCCGCTCTATCGAACAAGCGTGTGGCATTTCGTTGGTTCGCGGCGATTAATCGACGGCAATCAATTCGAAATCCGATCGTCGAGCTGAACCACGCCTGTGTCTCGTTCTTTCCTTCCTCCTTCCGTTCCCTTGCCTCTTCCCTTCTTCCCTTTCTTTCTCTCTTTCTTCCCACACGCGAAAAAGTGAACGCGAATTAGTGTATTTGTAAACTGTACAAAGAGGAGGATGCGTCGTGCAAGCGCATCGTCGATTGGCGATTTGAATGAACGAGCGGGATGCGGTTCGGCTGGACGCTCGAGCGCGTTCGCGGAGAAACTGTCAACTCGCGAGTAAAAAGTGGCAGTCGAATCAGACAGCTCGTTGAAGCGAATTCCGGTGCGAGAATGATGCGAGTGTGAGGCGCGTGGGTGTGCGTGGGCGCGCGGGTCGCGCGCTGGACAAAAATTCGGATTAGATGCAGGGGAAAGCGAAGAGGTGGTGTTTTGAGTTCGCGTTCGCGGCCGACGAAATGTCGCCAAGCTTTCAACAACACGTTTGTTTTTCATTCGGCATGTACTCGGTGTGTCGACGCGAGCCACGAGGTTCGTGCGGAGATCGGCCGACGACCGCGGTCTCTGCTGTGCTATCGTATTTTGACCCTTTCGCAGTTGCAATTGCGCGACACCTTACAAAACGCTTGAATGTATAGAAATAGTAGATTAGATTTACAAAACTCTCATCGTCGGCGGAGGACGATTAGGGGGAAAAAAAAAGAAAGAAAAAAAAAAGAGACACCGTTTTGCTGTCGAGGCTTGCGGTATGTTCGTTAGAAAAATTAGCCATTCTTTCTTTCGTTCCCTCCTCGTTAACGATACAGTACAATTTACGTTATAGAATCACTTTGCTCGGGCGAAAAATAGATTATTATGTGTTTCTTTCTCTTCGTTTTTTTTTTTTTTTTTTGGTTTTTCTCTTTTGTCTTTTTTTATCGTTCTATACCCTTTCCGCGTATGTATACGAGTTACTTTTATATGCGTTTCTGTTTCGTACGAGTACGTGTGTGTATATTATATCCTGTGTGAACGTGTGCGTGTGTACGTGTTCGCGCGTGTATGCCGACTGTGTACTGAGACTTTACGGTAGTATTTACGCGTTTAATCGACTTTTTTTTTTTTTTTTTTTAAATATCTTCCTTATGTTGTCTGTTATTATCGTGTCCCACTCTGTAAGGCGATCGGTTTAGCTTTTCTTAGCGCTTATAAACGTAGTATTTTTTTTCTTTTTCTTTTTTGTTTTAATGCAGGCCAGGTGGCTCTTAGCGTAACCCGGGGCAACTCGGCAGGATGTTTATCTGAACTAGTACCGTTAAGAGTATAGTATTTTGTTATTTATACATCTTTTTCTTTGCTCGTTTAAATATATCCTGTAGTAATCCTTGTTTTCATTTGTTAAAATGCGTACAAACGGAGATACGGAATTATAATATGTATAACGTACCGAGGGAGATGTAGCGTTCATTACTTATCGATTATTATTATTTTTATTATTATTATTAGTATTGTTATTATTACTTGTTATTTAATTACACATTAATTATTACTATTGTTAGTATTAGCGTTATTATTACATATTAGTACTAATGTTGTTGTTGTTGTTGTTGTTGTTATTATTATTATTATTATTTCCCATTACTTCTTATTTATTGTTGTTGTTATTATTATTATTATTATTATTATTCATTATTGTTAATCATGGTTTCATCTTTGCTGAATAACACTCTCTGCGCGTGTAGATATATTTTTATTCGGCTTTCGTGTCTAGTATTTTACGGTTTTACTTATGAAGTCATTATCATTATTATTATTATTATTATTATTATTATTATTTCTATTATTATTAATATTGTTATTCATTATTTAGTTTATTTTCCTTGCGTCAGAAAAATTGTCGAGAGTGATTATGCAAAGCCAATACGATAAATTACATCATTTTTTTTGTTTTCTCTCCACCCCTTTGAATTACTTCGGTTGAAGCTTCACACAGCCAAAAAATGAAAAGCACTTAAAACAGTGCTCCACACTATATAAATGAGTTCTCGATTAATTAATTAATTGAGTAATTAATTAATTAATAAAACAAATCCCGATCAACTAGAGTGGCAGAGGCAGCCGCCACCGCATTGCCGCCCTCGTTTCCAATGGACATTTCTTCTCTTCTCTTTCCCTTCTTTCTTTCTCGTCCGTTCAGCTTTCCTGATTTCTCGCGTGGCCTACTATAATATAGCTTAATCAAAGTATCGTTCGTGCCCACTGTGTGTATACATGTTTCGTGTGTGTCTGTGTATGTATGTATGTGTCCCTGTTTGTTCGTGTTGCTATTGGTGTCTGGTTCTTCGTCCGTTCGTCTCTCCACGTATTTACGTATGCGCTCGTAAACGTACGTAGCAACGTTACTTTATCACTTTCTCGTTAAAAACTGATTTCTCAGTTGCTCGTATGTAGTCGCGAGCGAGATTTCTCCTCCAATTAGTTCTTCGGCCTTCGTTCCCATCTCCGTCCAAGTTACGTTTTAGATATACGTGCACATAATTCCTATTTGCTTGTTCCTTCCTCTCATTCTACACGGATAGACGTATATCGCGCGTGTAACGCAGAAACGAATTGCTATCCGGCGTTTTCGTTGGAGCAATTCAGCGCACGATCCGGCTGAAGTCGATGGAACTGTCGCTGACAACGAACGTTAATCTTTCAGTTTCTAAAATTATCACGGCGTATCGGATAGTTGCCTCGTTTAGCGCCAATTGTAATATCTAACTATACCACTGGAAAGCGTGATTCGCTCGATCTACGAGTGGTCTTCTTTCTATATTCTTCTTCCTCTTTAAACTATAATACGCGCCATATGCCATGCGACCATCACTCGACCATCCCCTGTTTTCCTTCAAATTTCCCTGCCGCGAGCTACGCTCCTTTTTACAAACCGTCAAACTCTTTTAAACTTATCGCCGATTATTCGCGTAACCGTGAGCAATTTTATCAAGGAATATGAAATGGAAAAGCGATGGAGATTTGTCCGTGACAAGTGCAGCGTAACAGGGGATGCTCGACGAACCTGTCATCGCTAATAATTCGTACAACTGTTTCGTTAAGTTAGTAAGCTCTAGCCCAGGCTGATCGCGAAACCACGGCTTACTCGGCGTTCTTGCTGCGAAAAGAGAACGTGACGGTGTGCATATCTATCGTTTCTCGCGTTAAGTAGCGTTAAGTTTAATAAGAAATTGTTCGTTCTCTACGGCACGACGCGGCGACAGCGGAATATAGGTAACTAGTAGCTTCATAGCGGACTAGCTCTTTCTCTCTCTCTCTCTCTTTCTCTAGATTAATTTTCAGTTAGTTACATTGGAATGCATGCTGGACTCTTTTGTCTCGATCGTTTCAGTCACCCGTCCTCCTTGTTTCACGCTTCCTTCCTCACAACTCACGCTCCTCCTCACTTTCATCTCACCCTTTCTGAGTCTCTCTCTCTCTCTCTCTTTCTCTCTCAGTCATTCGTTCTCAGTCTCGCTCTGCCTTTTTACATTTTTCCTAGCACCAGCAGCCGGTTGCCAAAGCCGGACGATGCGAAGAGGAACGGTTGGACGAGCGACGATCAGCGATCGATCCGACTAATAGCGATATGCAAGATTTGCCGGAGTGGAGCCATGTGAATTTGGCAGAGCGACAAGTTCAACAGTTGGCATCCCTTTGCAAGCACGCAGGTTCTAGCACGAAGGAACATTATTTTTTCTTGTTTTTTCTTTTTGCTGCTGTTTCTTTTTTTTTTGTTGTTTTTTTTTCGCTCGTTCGTTTCGTTCGCATTTGCCGGCTAGCGATACCATCCATTTATTCTACGCGAGGAAATATACATGGATTGTTGTACAAAATGAACAGCATTCTCGCTAACGACTTTTACGCTTACGCCGAGAAGGTAAAAGAAGGCGAGGTGTCGGCGGCCACCTGCACTCGACATACCGTTCTCGCTGAATCGCTACGTTGCATCGCCACTCTTGTGCAATACTAAATGGAACGCAGTGTAAATATCGTAGGATCTTAATTAACACGGATTTGATTAGCTTCGTTTCTTCTTCTGTTCTGTTTATTGTTGTTAAACGTGGATTGATTGGTTCGATCGGTCTTTCGGCTCTCAAATTAGTTACTAGACACAACGGAATGCAATGGAAGTTCGAAAGATTGTTCGTTTGTTTGTTTGTTCGACTTGTGGCAGGTGGGACGCTTGATGTCGGAGATCGATCAATTTTTCATATCGACCACGTGCCGAAGTGGTTGATCATGCCGAGAGAGAATCGACTCGTTTGCTAGACGCGGTTATCTCGCTTCAAGAGAAACGCAGCCTCGAGCGTATTCAAGCAAAAATGGAGAAAGAGTGTTGGTTAAAAAGCTGAAAATTCTTAAGAAAACGTACAAACGATCGTAGAAAGGTTTGTTTTGGCCCGCGATCTCCGACGACGAAACCCCGATCGAGGTGAAAGCTCATCCTCCCCTTCGTCAAGTTTTAGTTTTACGGACGACAAAAGTCTGCCGATGGCAACCGAACGGAATAACAACGCATTGGCTTCTCGAACTCGTGTATTTGTAAAAGTATGTATGTGTGCGCGTGTGTATATGTGTTGGCATATCACCGATCCAGTCTAACATACAAAACCAGCCTCTTTCGCATATTGATCTAAAAAGGAATCGGGAATTTCATAACGATTACTCGATAATTCCACTTGTAACGATACCATACCTTGATACCGTACCAACTACCTAGCTACCTATCTATGCTCTATTTATACCTCTAACAGCTATGACCGTCTAACAGAGTAGTTTCTCATCTCGTTAACTAAATATCATTTCGCCATATTCATCTTTCTCCTCACGTCGATAGTAACAGTAGTAGTTGTAGTCGTATTTAGTGCTAGTATCAGTAGTAATAGTAATAGTAACAGCGTACAGTATTGGTAGTCGTAGCAGTAGTAGTAGTAGTAGTAGTAGTAGTAGTATCAGCAGTTGCAGCAATAATAGTAGTAATAATAATAACAGACGTAGATAATAATAACAACGGAAATAATGGCCACACTACTGTTGATAGTTAGCAATAATATGCAACAGTAGTAGTGTAACGATGACGGTAGTAATAGTAGTAGCAGCAGCAGCAGTAGTAGTAGTAGTCGTAGTAATAGTAATAGTAGTAGTAGTAATAGTGGTAGTGGTAGTAGTAGTGGTAGTGGTAGTAGTAGTAGTAGTAGTAGTGGTAGTAGCAACAGCAGCAGTAGTAGTAGTAATAGCAATAGTAATAGTAGTAGTAATAGTAATAGTAAGAGTAATAATAGTAGTTACACTAGCAGCAGCAGTAGTAGTGGTGATGTTGGTAGTAACAGTAGTAGTATCAGCAGCAGGAAATGGAAGTGCTAACAGTACCAATAGCGGTAGTTGTCGTAATAGTAATAGTAGCAGTAGCAGTAGTAGTACTAGTAGTAGTAGTAGTAGTGGTAGTAATAGCGGTAGTAGTAGTAGTAGTAGTTGTAGTAGTAGTAGTAGTAGTTGTAGTAGTATAGTAGTAGTAGTGGTAGTAGTAGTAGTAGTAGTACAGTAGTAGTAGTAGTAGTAGTAGTAGTGGTGGTAGTAGTGGTAGTAGTAGTAGTAGTAGTAGTAGTAGTAGTAGTAGTAATATAATAGTAATAGTAGTAATAGTATTAGTTAATAGATTTATAACAGTAGTACTAATTTTAATAATAATAAATTTATCTTCCGCGCAGTTATTTTGCATTTTTTCACTTGTTGGATTTAGCTAGGCTGGTAATTTATAATGCGCGTCTTAAAATTTTCCTTTTTCTAACTAAAGTAGCGAGGCGAAAAGTTCAAGTATCGTAATAAAGGCTCGTAACGTAAATCTCTGTATAATTATTGTTTTTTTTTTTTTTAAATCTGTCTCACTCTTCTCGTTACACACGCTCCTCGATCATTCGCTTTCATCGTCACGCACACGGAACTTCGCTCACACGCATTTCCGATTTTGAATCATCGACACGCGCTCTTCGATTTTCCCTTAAAAACTCACGTGCAATTACACTGTCATTTTCTCATAGCCATTCTCGCGTTCTCTTTCTCCCTTTCGTACACAACGTGAAAGTCTCGCTTCGTCTAGCCTTTGCTCGTTTCGTCTAATAAAAGATAGATGAAATATTCCTCGGTAAAACTCGCATCTAAGATCTAATAAATCGAGTAATGGAATCGCTTTTTTATTTTTTTTTTTCTTTGCTTACTTGCGTCTTATTACTTTGTTCATTTTGTTTTGATAGATCGCGCGTTACGATATATTATTCTTTCCTTTCTTCTTTTTTTAATTAGCTTTTAATTTACATCTAATGTGTTCACTTTTGCGTTGCAACGTCAGACTTCCTCCTTCATCGTAGTCGATTATCCGTAGAGATAAGTGTGGGTCGCGTTCCGACTTCTCGAAGAAATGTCTTTGTTTATCGGTTTAGAATTAACGATATCGCCCCGTCAGCTGGTACGTACAACGGTAGCCGAGATATTTTTTTTTTTTTTTCAACGTAGAGAGAAAATTGCGCGTTGCGATCCACTCGCCGCTAAAGAGAGAATCGTCGAAATTAACCTTTCGATTCGTCCTTTCGTTTAATCGGACACTAATGGCATCGAAACGTCACGCTTCCTTGAACGGCGAACTTACGTAAGTGTATCCGCGCGACGACTTCAACGCGGATAGATTCTGACGAATCGACGGGTTCTATCGCGACTTACAAAAACAATCGTGACCGTTTCTCGAATCGTTCGGTCACGAGGATACGGCCCGTTGTACGACGCGGCAGTTGGAAGGGTCGATCTAAGCGGAAAATGTTCGAGCATGGACGATGTTCTCGAAATAATCGTGGATATCGTTACGCGATGTTCTTTTCTTCTTATTTCGTTTTTACTGAGAATGGTGAAATGGCAGTCTTTGCGATTTTGTGATGCGCTTTTTCCACCGGGAAAGAGGCGAAACATCGAGACGACAGCGAAGAGATAGGGAAAGTGTTGTTGCTTCGTATCGAGCACCGACTGGCCTATCAATTCGTTTTTCACCAACTCGCCCCGCTATTTCCTTCCTACTTGTACCGATTTCTCTCGCACCGCTCTATTTCTCCCCCTCTCTTTTGCGCATTCCTATCCTAGCCACTGTCCTTTAATCCCTTGATCGCTTCATACTTTTGCCACTTTTGTAATAGCAAGATAACGGCGAAACAAGCCAGCAAGAGAAAACAATCTCGATCGTCGAGATTAGATTCTCGTTACTCGTCGTTCTTCGTCCCTTTCGATCGTCTGTTCGTTTCGTAAGTGGAGCGATATTTGTAAAGATAACTTGAAATACTGCTTTGCAATTTGGCATTCATCGAAACTATTCGATATACGTGTAACGACGGACTTTATCACCGTTCTATAATTCTATGTTTTACAGCTGGGCGCTCGACCGAAAGGGCAAGAATTTTAGCGAATTTGCTTGCCGGAACGCAAACGAGAGAGTCGGCAAATCTGCGTGTGCGACAGAAAAAGAAACGAAACCCGGAAATTATCGGCTTTAATCGAACCATTAACGCGCAATTACCACTATCTGCTGTCTCTGTCTTGCGTTTTATTTTCCTCCGCCCCCTAATCTGAACACAAAATCGAATTGGCGACTCGATTACAAAATGTTGGCGAATTAGCCTCGCTAAAACTGAATCTCTGCGTGATACTGCTTTCGATACTACTCCACTTTCTCTCTCTGTCCCTTCACAGTTGGTGACACTCGTCGCGAGATCGGCACCATGAACACGATAGTACGCACCATCGGCAGACACGTTTCCGGCCATTCGTCGCAACTTTCCACCTATTGCTAGTCGCTTTTCTTCGTGCAAGCGCTATCGTTTCGAGCTATCGGTTTCGCAAACTCGTCGCGTCACCGACATCCTACGACAAAGCGGAATCCCTCATTCGCCCATACGAAAATAATTGTTCGCGGAGCTTTTTTAGTCGACTCGTTCTCCGATTCGCGCGTATCCCGAACGTGCACGAAGGTGAACGATTCGTTCGCCGCAAGCTTTAGAGGAACATCGGTGCAACTATCTTTCCATTGTAAATGCTACGACAATTTGATGCAATCGCGTTGGAAAGCGCGGCCACCGATGTAGCGTAAAACTTGAAACGATCCCACCGTTCGAATCTCTTCGTATGGCGCAGTTATTCCGCGTTATCTGTGTGTGTGTCTGTGTTGTTACTCTTAGCCCGTAAATCGTGCACGATCGACGGCTACTTAATGGTTGAACGAGAGCAACGCGCGCCTATTCTCCGAAATTGTACAAACGTGGCTTGTGGTCGCGCTACTAACTTCGTACATGTATATATCTGCGTGTTTGTATGTGTGTGTGTGTGTGTGCACGCGCGCGTGCATGTTCGTGTATGTGTTATCCGTATGCAGGTACGAGTAGAGTGTTACGCTCCGAAAAACGAATTGCATTCCAACGGTCTCTCGGATCGAAGTACGTGCGACTGAATGCCGCTGTACTTTGAATATTTGTCCTCGGTGAAAAATACTGTTTCTCCGCTGTGAAACACACTTTGTTTGCTTAGCTGCTCGCCGTGCAACCACCTACCGATATCGTCTTCAAAAGTCTGTCCTCTCACCGCGAGCACCATCGCCATTTTCCTTCCGTTCTTCTCTCCCCTGTCTTGTTCTCCTCTTCCGCTCGATCGTGGCTTCGTCCGTTTTCGCGCAGTGTTATAATCATTAAAACGAATATCTTTTATTTATTTACTTGTTCTGCTTGTTTAGCGTACCTTCGCCTACGTGTACTCGATATAATTACATCGATAATATAATTAATTAGTATTATCTGGTACGATTCCCCTGGTTTCGTTGCCGGCCGATCCCCCTTCGATCCGCCATGCTGGCATGGCGCGTACGCGAACATCGCAGGAGGCAAGGGCTCGACCACGTTCTCTTATGTATTTTTTTTCTTTTTTTTTCCTTTTTTTTTCTTTTTTCTTTCTTAATTCGCGAAGCCGCCGCGACTTAATTCTCTTCCCTTCGTTTCATTTATACCGTTTATTTGTTACTTTTTATTTATTTGTTACCATTTGTATTGAACACTGGAGTCGGTGGTGTGGGGAGTGGACGCGCGACTGAAATATCCTGCTCCATCCCCTTATTAGCACGTAGGTCCCTACGCGGGGTGCGTGTGTATCGTGAACACCTCCGAAACGGCTGTCCTCTCGTTCTCCACGCACGGTTCCTCCTCAAAACTATCGCCATCAGTTTCCTCGTTCACCGCTTTTCCACCCTTGTCACGGCCTTTCATCGTTACGCCTACAGATACACGTTTAAACTCGCTCCTCCACATTTTCCCTTTCTCTTCCCTCCTTGCCTTGTCACGTTTCTCTCTTATCTTTCTCTTGTTCCGCCGACGGGTATCTTCGATTTTCGCGCTACGCCGATGGAAGAAATTACGTGGCAGCCGTATTAGTCAGCCGATTCTTGGTCGTTAAATTTCTCCGTTATTTCTCGTCCTTTCTTATCTCTCGTTGACACGTGGTAATGGATTGGAAGCACCCCTCGTATTGACAGACTATGGACAGACGGCGGGTTGGCGCGCACGTGCGCGCATGCGCAGCCGCGTGCAATCCAACAGCCAGCGCGCACGCGTACACGCGCTATCGCTAGCGCTCGCAGCTAGCGCGACTACGACGACGTGTGAAGGAGGCCTACGTCAGGCACCGTAGCAAGCTGCAGCTGTTTCTCGATAACCGTTCCAGCATTGGCCACCACGTTGCCACCGTCTCCTTCACTGTAATCACACGAACCTTCTTTTAATATTCTCATCCTTCTTCCAATCGTTTCGATCGTAGATAGCGCGTCTAGCGTGCAACGCGAAATACCGTCAAAGTATCGTTAGGGTATGCAAACTATAGTTAACGTTTATGGTGACCCGTTCCATCGTGTTTTTTTTTCTCAAATCAGACTCTTCAGATTGTTATATGGTTAGGGAAATCTCAAACGGTAGGACGAGACGGAAAACCGATGATCGATCAAAGCACCCACCTAGTAGTCAGACGTCAGTCTCGATGCTCATACAGGCTGGATTAATATTGTTATTATGGCGAGGGTTGCAATTGGGCTTCTTCGTAATCTCAGGATGAGTGAGCAGTATGCCCTCTTCCAGCTCCATTATCTCCGACGACGATTCCGACATCGAGCTCTTCTTCAAGTGTTGACCTGCGAAACACACGAGATACAGTTCGACGAGTTGCATCCTCCGCTAGTTGCGAAAACCGCTGCACCAGCACTGGGTAAACTCTGAAAGTGGAGCTTAAATCGCCTCTGCGTGCTTTCCAGATAATCCTGCTCAAGTGTGTTCTCGGTTAGCTGTAGCGCCGACCGAGCTATTCCCCGACCTATCAATTTCTCTTTCATCGTTTGCGTTCAACGTGCTCGAGACGAATCTCGGTAAATCGTCGTTCGTCGACGAAGGCGCGAAAAATTTACCGGCCAAGCGAGCTTGCTCCTAAGCGGATTAAAGTCACGGTAAACTATCAGCGATAGAACAGACACGCGACGTCGGTACAGACTTTCGTTGGGATTTGCCAGCCTGCCGGCAACTTGAAAGCAGAACCACGGCCGAGAATTCCCAGCAAACGCTGTCCTTTCTTGCTGCGCTTACCGATTGATCTCGAACCATCTCCTCGACCAACGAAATATTACATAAATAAAAAATCTTGCCAGCTTCGCTTCGTAATCGACCAACTTCAGATTTTCTCTTTAAATACCGTTTCGCGTGAATCGTTAGGGTATCGCGTTATCGAGTTCACGAGCAGCACGTACGTTGCGGTAATCGACGAACGCGAACCATTAAATTAGACCGAAAGAAAGATCTGTTGCACACGACAGAACGTTAGGAACCTTCGTGTCTCGTGACCGACACCCGCCTTAACAAATAACACGTCAGGTCGCGTTGTCAGGGAACGATCGCCCCTTTTAAAATTCAAATACCGTCACGGTAACATTAATCGGTGCAGCCTAGCCATCGATCGATAGTGTAGTTAGTCCCTGTGACTCTGTTCGAAAGACGCTCCCTGAGAGACGAAAATCATATCGACAAAGTATGTGACTGGAAGTTTGCTCGGAGGATAAAATAGGAAGCTCGTACCAGGGAGATACGGGCAGCTGGTCACGTGATTGAAGTTCTGCGACTGCATCTCTTCCTGGTCAGTCTCACGATGGTAGAAGTAGTTGAAGTTGGAGACGATGACGGGAACAGGCAGGGCGATTGTCAACACACCAGCGATCGCGCACAGAGAGCCCACAATTTTTCCCCAAACTCCGACGGGCCTGAAGCAGAGGCAAACGAAGAGTTTTATTCGCGGCCAGCCACTGGCTCGAACGTCGATAGCTTCGTTCCTCGTCTAGAAACTCGGTGCTAGGTGTGGTGTTTCTATCTTGTGTGAGTTTTGCCGTGTCGAGTCGAGTGTGGCGCTACTTATGCGGTACTGGAGGCTCCTATAGATATACACGGACCGTCTGCGTGCGTTCTGCCGCGTCGCAAATAGACATTGGCCATGATCGGAAAGAAAAATGTTCGATCGACCTCTCGTTCGTTACACTTTTACACGGCTCTTTTGTATCTTTCCTCGCGTTCTTTGCTGCTTGCTCAAACCACATGAAACCGGCGTACGTTGGTCGAACGCTGCATAACCGCAAAACCGTGTATACTTATAGTGATTCGCGTGTCTAATAAGAAGCGGGCTCTCTAGGCTAGACTAGGGGACTAACGTGACTTTCTAAGAAAAGGCTCTTCTTTCGTGTGCCGATGCACCGTTCCAAACAAGCATCGATGCCATTCCGTTGCTGAGATCCGATCGAATTTTCTAACGGTACGGCATGCAGTTCTCTACGCTTTCGCTCTCATAACAGTCGACTAAAACACATTGTCTGTAATCGAACTCGAGTTCGAAGGTGCGGATAGAATTTCGCGATCGTTTGCATCGCCTTCCGTCGAGATGCTCGCACCACCTCGTGCTGCGTTTCAACGCGGCCGCAATAACACGCGGCTGAGGGACGACTGTAAACGTGTGACTAGAAAATTATCGCGTCGAATCGGAGACATAATGAGCCGAGCGACGATCAGACCGCGTTTCGTCCAATTGAGAGCCGGCCGCTTCGATCTCCTCGTGGTCTTCGAACGTTCCGCATCCTTCGGCAAACCAGCGACGAAACGAAATTTTGAAATTACCGTTCGGCTATTCGATTACCACGCGATAAAGAGAAAAAGAGAAGGAAACGAAAGGAAGGAAAAAACGTCCGACTAGAGTTTCGTTTACGACCTTCGACGACGTTGAAATTCAATACCACGCGTACGCGTCTGTTATGCACACTATCTTTTCTAACGCGTGACAAAAATATTCCAACGAGATACCAATTAATCGTTTAAATGGTAGAACGATAAAAAGCTTTCCTCTCTCAATTACCAGATTATAGAACGTAACGGTGCGGTTATTGCCGGCTAATCTATGGCTGCGAAATGATGCATTCTTTGCGGCCGAGTCTAATTGAATAACTGTCGCTGTATACGCGAACAATACCGGTCGAGCTGAAAGGCGGTAAAGAAGAATTCGCCGCTCGTCACGCTCATTCACGCTCGCCCGATGAATACGTTTTACCACAAATCTTCCTCTCGTCTTCTCTTTCTTCTCTTTCTCTTCTTTTTTTCTTTCTTTTCTCTCTCTCTCTCTCTCTCTCTTTCAAAGCCATCGTACACGAGTCGTTATTGTTTCGGAGCATGCGAATTCTTCGGACCGCGGCTGTTGCCGCGCCGTCAAACGTCGCTTCGCCTAATCGTCGATTGCAATCACGCGGATATGCTCGCGTCTCGCGCGAGCTACGTCCATACGGCAGCGACCTCGGTAAGTCCGAGTGTGATCTCTAGTTTTAGTGAGTCATATAATATCATATCGAATTAGTTGCAAAATAACAAATCATTCTTATGCAGGTGTCACTGTACTATGGGCCTTTGTGATCCATGACTGATGGTAGTAGCAGTAATGATAGCGTTGTGAGCGAAAATAGAGATTCGCCTTCCCGGGCTGGTAACGATGAAAAGAACATGGAGTATGTTTGGTCGTGGACAGCCATGCAAAAACGTATCGGGAGTAATCCGGGAAATCGGAATTCGGGACAAATGTTAGAAAAGAAATAGAAGAGCTGAAACGTCAGCTCTGCCTTGCCTGATGTTCCTAACTAGAAACCGGAATTGTTGCACGTGTTAATTGCTATGAAAATCTGATCAGAGCGTAGAACGTGGTTTCGAGATCGTTTCGGTTTCGAAACGCAGATGGAGCCACGCGTTTCTACCGATATCGATACCTTGGGATGTAGAGCGGGCGCAAGTAGCAACAGGCGAAGGGTTTCAACGAGAAACTGCGATCAATCGCGGTAATGGGAAGCGAGAATCGACGTAACGAGACGCGACGTAGCCGAGGGTGGAACACTGAACGATGCAAGTTGGTTGGACACGAGAAACCAGCTTCGATGTAGAAACGTAGAGGAAGCGAGTGACGCCGGTGTCTCGACAAAGGAGTCGAACTCGATGCGTGTATCGCAATGGGAAACTAGAACGGGCCTCTTGCGTGTGCCGCGCGCGACGAACACTGCTCTTATACCGGGTGCTCTACTCAAATATCAGGATTTTCCTTTGAACATCGTAGTTACACCTTGGCAGGAAGTTGAGCTATGCCGATCGAGTTACTTCGCTTTGCTTGCATTCTTCCGCAGATTTGGCAAACACACCGATCCACGTGCAACGCGGTCTTTGATCAAAGTAAAGAATATTTTAGCTGTCGTTTCTACAAATAGTTTTGGGGTGTGCAACCTGCGAAACGTCAAACGCTGCGTGTTTATCGCCTTACGCTATAGTCAGCGGTATAGGTGGACGAAGCTCCCAACGAGTTTCTTCTTTTACACAGGTTTCCACGTCGCGTTCATTGCACCTGTGCGGTTATTAGCGACGCGAAAAGAAAGATTTACTAGTCGCATTCCCGTAAATAACGATGTGCCTTTCGAAAGGGTGAAGACACTTGCAACTTTATTTTTATCGCACGAATTTAACGTTCCTTTCGCCACGAATGAAACACACGAACATCGTATCTAAGAATCTGCGTATATTTTTCATTTAATATTTGGTACACTGATAATTTAACATTTGATAGACGACAGTTTATCGGAACGCACGCATCCGCTATATTCGTTTCAGAATAACATTGTCAAAAAATAAATAAAAGAAGAAACGATAAACCCTGAAATTGTTGGGTGGGAAATATGTAATTGAATTTCACTCGAACGAGGCATACCAGCAATGACAATGCTAAATAGGACACCCTGTACGCAGACACGGTATTTATATGCGAGAATAATCAGCAGTCGCTTCGGTTTCGTTCCCATTTGTTGAATTTCAATGGGACAAACGTGCCGGCTACCTCGCCGTCAGCGTCAAAGTACAACTAGCTCAACCTTAGACTGCAACTTGCAAAGAACCGAGCGTACACCTAGTCTCTGTAATAGTTGAACAATAGACGTGCCATGTAATCACGATCCTCGGCTCATACGTATAACCAATGGTCGAACCAATCGCTCGTCCTCGAACGCGTCGTACCGATCTCCGCCTCCAGTGTTTCCGGTGAAAACGCCGCGCTACCCTTCGCTGCCGTAACGCGTTTATCGCTGCGAGATCCGAATCGTCGCGATCTGTCGGCCCTTTGGGCCGAGGGCGTTTCCAAGAAACGAACCGTACCGGTTGCCCGAGGACACTTATTGATTTACGGCAGGCAATTGCTGAAGAAGCCCCTTCGGTCGCAACACTACAGATCTCGAGTCTCTCTCGACCGGGGCTCTTCAACCTCGAGAGTCTACCGTGAACCACGAAACTACGCTATCGATGTGATAATCGCGGGCTAAATGCGATCCAGTGCGTTGCCATTTGTTTCCTCCGCTATTTTGTCTCCTCGTTTGGTATTCCAAGTACCAAGTGGAAAAGGCACGCGTCTAGTAGAGCGGCGAGCAACAACACGGTATACGTGTCGGATGAATTATCGATCTGTATCATCGGTAACGTGAAACAGATGCGAATAAAGAGACGGAAGCCTTGGGGGCTGGTGAATGACGCTGGTCCGTATCGTCAACAGATCGTGTTCTATAAAATGTAACGTACAAATTCTTTGACGGGCTGAATGGCGAGGAGAATGGAACCGAACGAGAACTGTATCACAGCATTTTCCTCGGATTCTCCGGTATAATCGAGTTTGCAACGTCGCTTTGACTCGCGCGTACCACCCTCTTCGCATTCTTCAGCCGTCAATTATTCTTGCAAAGGGTAATTTAAGCGCGTTAAACGCGTCACTCGCTTCGATCCACAGACGTTTCAACTCGCAGCTGCCGCTTCTCATCTTTTTCCTCCGCGAGATCGCCCGGAGGCTTCGCGAACGGGAAACAGAAATTTCGGCAGAATTCGGGGCGACGAACGACGAGTCGAGTGATCGTCGGCTATGTGATAACGAGAAGTGGTAAGGTCGTGGCGGAAGGAGAGAAAAATGGGAGTGGAAAGCCGGGCGAGCGACTGAATCAGCGCGAACACGCTCGAGGGATATGAAGTGTTCTAGTAGAGCGAATGATCGCAAGAGGCTGTATTTTAAGACGATTCTCGAGAAAATGAGACAACGAGAGACGTTCCCGTGGCTGCGTTGCTGCTGAGACGGAGAGCGTGTTCGTGGGAGAATCTCGAATTCTTCGTTATGATAATACGAACGGGAAGAAAGCGAACGGACGACGAGGAGGAAATAGACGACGACGAAGAGAAAGGAGAGAGAAAGATGAAGAAAAATAAGAAAAAAGATTGTCGATGTAGGAATAAGTGGGGAAGAGAATGAAAACATTCCGATTGCATGGAGAGAAGTTAGAGCAGCTGTGAAGAAAAGATGCGGTGGTAAAAATCGAAAAGACTGAAAACTAGCGTGTTCAAGTTTATCAAGCGCCAAGTAGGTTGACAAATTTCAAACGAAAAACTAAGAAAGCGATCAAACAGAGTGAGAGGATTGAGAAGGGTAGGGGACGTGGAATGGAGGGGACGTGCTGTAAGGAAGAAGAAGCTGAGAAGGGATACGTAACAGGGAGAAGAATAAATCGAGTAGTTAAAAGTAGTTAAGTAAAGTATCGGAGGAGAGTAAGTAGTATGTGTTCGTTTGTTTGGCGGGCATTAACTAGAGTCTTAAGTGAAAGTGAGTACATCATACGTCATGTCACCATAGCCCACGGTCGTCATCGTGACAACGGCCCACCAGAACGCGTCCGGAATGGACTTGAAGAACGAATTCTCGGAGCCGGCCTCCGCGAAGTATACCGCCGATGAGAATAGCACCACACCTGCAATGCAAGGAAGAAAACACCGGTTCAGTGGGTTTAACGCCCCCGGTGGCTCTGTACCTCATGTCCCCGTAGCCCACGGTCGTCATCGTGACCACCGCCCACCAGAACGCGTCCGGTATCGATTTGAAGAAGCTGTCTTGCGAGCCCGCCTCCGCGAAGTAAACCGCCGACGAGAACAGCACCACACCTGGAACGCACACAAGAGGAACAGACGCTTCAAGACACGCTACTTTGCCGGCCTCTAGCTCTTAGTCCGTTTAGCAGTCCTCTCCATCCGCGTCTACGTCCACTGCCGTGACTCCTTCTCGTGTTCTCGTATCGTCCTCACGACCCTGCATACACGAACCGATCCATCGACCGATCAACCGATGGATCGATTGCCACGCCACGCGCCATTCTCTTCCAACTTTCCTCTTTTTCCGCTCAATCGACCAAGATCCACGTCTTTATGGGTCTGCTTCCATTACGTTGATTGGATTTCCAGTCTTCTTGCAGATACGCCACGATCGGCCATCGTTTTTCGTTACCTAGAGATATCTTCGCGCAGCCTTCCACCGACTGCAGCAATACACTTTCAAAGGATTCGTCTGTTCCCTCGCTCAAACATTGGACGCGAATCTTTCCACACATCCGGGCAACGACTCGTCGAGTGCCAGCGAATCTTTGGCATTCGTGCGATCACGAATATGGAAAACTTACGTAACCGTTTGTCGTCCCTTAAGGAAAACCGACACGTTTCTAGAAAAATCGACGAACACAGAGTTTAGAACTCTTCCGGGACCCGAATTACGAATCGATAGGCGAACGAGCCTGTAAATCTGCTGGTGGCAGGCCACCCTCCGAACACACAGAAATCCTCGTCAGCGGAAACTGAAAAACCTCGGAGAATACGCTTCCGGTTTTCGACGAAACGATACTTTTCACCAGACGATACCAGACTACCGTGTTATTTTCGCGGCGACGAGAAGCATCGAAGATTCGGCCGATTAAATTGCAAATTTCTGGCTGCCGGTCGGCCCCTCAATTTCACGCTCTTAGAATCCACCGTGCAAATAAACGGCTGTGTCGTTGCTGGGACGCTCGGAAATCGACTAAACTTCCATGGACCACGTAAACACGTTCGACGCGAGGGAACCACTACATCGTCGCTCAGAACTTTCTATACGCTTGAAAAAACCACGCATGACTACTTCATTTGCTTGCGACTATCGTGAATCGTTGCTCGATCGAGCATCGATCCTGATCTATCGAAACCGACGTCTAAACGTTCCAGCGACGATGCATTGGTTGGTCGGCAATTAAGCGATCGCGGACTTTGTCAATATGACCTAATGACAAAATCCGCAATCACTTAGTTGCCAACTAAATAGCTACATCTTTTGGAATTACGGAAAGTGAAAGAGTCGTTTAATCGATAGGTTGCTGCTGCCGAGCTGGTCTCCTATAGAAGTCTAGTAAACGAAGAGACAAAGCAAAGAAACATGCAGAGAATGGTAAAAGGATAGAAGATAAGAAAAAGGTAACTCACCGATGAAGAGGAAAAAGATGAGCAAGCCGAGCTCCCTCATGGAGGCCTTGAGCGTACGACCGAGGATCTGAAGGCCTTTACTGTGCCTGGACAGCTTGAATATCCGGAACACCCTGACGAGCCTGATCACCCTGAGTATCGCCAGGGACATCGCCTGGTTCGTACTCTTGTCCTGCGGGCTTACCGGCGCCTTTGGTTCATCAGGCGCCTCCTCCTCCTCGGCCATCACGGTACCGAGCGTGATAAAATACGGAATGATGGCGATGATATCGATGAAATTCATTACGTCACGGAAGAAGTTCAGTTTATTTGGACAGGCGAGGAAGCGCACCGATAACTCGAACGTGAACCAGATGATACAAATAGTCTCTATTAGGAAGAACGGGTCGGTAATGTCCGGCACTTCGTCCTCCTCGATCTTCGTGCCGTTCGTTGTCGTGTTGAAGACCTTGTAGTGTTTGAATTCCGGCAGGGTCTCCAGGCAGAATATCACGATCGACAGGAGGATCACGATCACGGATATTATGGCGACTACCCGGGCGCCTTGCGAGCTTTCCGGGTACTCGAACAACAGCCAAACCTTCCTCTGCAACTCATGCGATGGCAGCGGCTTCTCCTCTTCCTTGATGAAGCCCTCGTCCTCCCTGTTCATTTCATCAACATTATCTTTCGCAGTCTGCTCGCTCGCATGTCTAACGTTTACGGTTGCACGCGTAAACGTAATTGTTTAATGGCGCGCCTTTAAGCACAAGCGTACGTCTACTACGTACGTCGCCTCTTGTCTTGCCACGGAAGATGAAACGCACTGAATGAGAACGAACAACTGTCCTCTTTCCTTTCTGTTTTTCTAACCGAAAAGCTGACTAAGCTCGGCAAGCGAGACATCTTCGAGCAAAGCTGAACTTGCTTCGAGTACGCGGGTCATTCGACGACCTTGCAATTTTTATGTTTTTATTTTGTAATTATTGCGTTTCATCTTGTAGAGAATATGCGCGCTATCGTTTAACGCTAGAACTACCGATAGTTAACACGAAGCTATTTCTACCAAAACCAGTGAAAATGACTGGTCTTTAAAAAATACGTAATTATAAATACGTACTACGTAAATACGTACCTATGTAGTACATTTTTGGTATTATATAATTCATCTGGGACCATCATCCCTAAACGAGGGTTGACACATTTATAAAATTGTAGAACCAGTCATTTTGACTGCTGTGGGATTGCTAGTGTTAGCGATCCAGCGATCTAGCTATCCAGCGATCTAGCTATCTAGCGATCTAGCGATCTAGCTGTCTAGCTATCTAGCTATCTTGCGATCTAGCAATCCAGCATTCTAGCGATCTAGCGATCTAGCAATCCAGCATTCTAGCGATCTAGCGATCTAGCAATCCAGCATTCTAGCGATCTAGCTATCCAGCGATCTAGCTATCCAGCGATCTAGCTATCTAGCTATCCAGCGATCTAGCAATCCAGCATTCTAACGATCTAGTGATCTAGCAATCCAGCATTCTAGCGATCTAGCTATCCAGCGATCTAGCGATCTAGCTATCTAGCGATCTAGCTATCTAGCGATCTAGCAATCCAGCATTCTAGCGATCTAGCGATCTAGCAATCCAGCATTCTAGCGATCTAGCTATTCAGCGATCTAGCTATCTAGGGATCTAGCTATCTAGCGATCTAGCAATCCAGCATTTTAGCGATCCAGCGATCCAGCGATCCAGCGATCTATCGATCTATCGATCTAGCTATCTAGCTATCTAGCTATCTAGCTATTTAGCTATCTAGCGATCTAGCGATCTAGCGACCTAGCGATCTAGCTATCTAGCGATCTAGCAATCCAGCATTCTAGCGATCCAGCGATCCAGCGATCTATCGATCTAGCTATCTAGCGATATATCTATCTAGCGATCTACCTATCTAGCGATCCAGCGATCTAGCTATCTAGCGATCTAGCGATCTATCGATCTAGCTATCTAGCTATCTAGCTATTTAGCTATCTAGCGATCTAGCGACTTAGCGATCTAACTATCTAGCTATCTAGCGATTTAGCTATCTAGCGATCTAGCTATCTAGCGATCTAGCTATCTAGCGATCTAGCAATCCAGCGATCTAGCGATCTAACGATCGATCTGGAATTTTCCTGATAATTGATATCGTCATATCGAATGATACGCAGTAAAAATTTGAAAAACGTGTGGGAAGTTGTAGAAAACGAGGAAACTGGTTAATTGGGGTTCGATAAACAGATCGCAGAATCCTTTTATACTTTGACGAATACCAGACATTTTCACTGGTATTTTTATATAGGTAGCCTTGATACAAAATTATTTTCAGTTTAAATACATAAAAGACAAAATAAGATTCATTATATTATTCTTTTAGTTATCGTTGCGAAAGTCATTACATCATTGCGGAAAAAATATAACATGAAGTAGGAATTTAAAAATAAAATTGTAAAACCAGTCAATTTGACTGTGTGGTAGTTCTAGTGTTAAAAGAGATATTTGCTTCTTTTTAGGCAAGACACTATTTAATTGCAGAATTTCGAATAACATTTTATTAGAATCACGCTATCTTATGAAATATCGTTTACTGATCGACGAGAACGATGTCGATTCGTACCTGAACTTGTTGGTGGCCAGCTCGCCCAGTTCGTAGAACTTGATTTCCTCGGAGAAGACATCGAGAGGAACGTTGACCGGGCGACGCAGCCTGCCACCGCTCTGGTAGTAGTAAAGTATCGCGTCAAAGGAGGGCCGATTCCGGTCGAAGAAGTACTCGTTGCGAAGCGGATCGAAGTATCGGATCCGCCGATGCGGATCGCCAAGCAGCGTGTCCGGAAATTGGTTCAGCGTACGCAGCTGCGTCTCAAACCGTAGCCCGCTCACCTGTCGAGATCGTCAGAATCGATTATTGGTACATTGGTACACCGCAGTCTATCCCTAACCGTAATCCTCATTCGATCATTCGTGCATTGCTAATTACGACGACGCGCCTTGCCGACCAGCTTAACGCTTTACCAACCAATAGCCGATTAATCGGTTTTTTGATGCCGACAATCTTTCTCATTATTTGAACAGTAATTTGTTATTTAGTGCTAAGGTACCTTGCTCAGTTACGTTGCTTTGTAAGATCCCACAGTTTTATACCAATTTGAAAAACTTACCGTTCGCGATGAACGAAAAGAATGATATTTGAGGGTCTAAACCGAAACAGAGCCGATGCCAGGGAAAATCTGCGTCTGAGCTACCGATCGGACGTGCGTATGCTGTTGAACCGCTAACGGTCGGTAAAGAGTTAAGCAGGTCACCGAACTTACCAACCTGTTCATTGCACATCGCTAGTCTTGTACGCGAAACAAAATCCATCTGATTTCGCTTAATCTTGAATAAAGTTTGAATAAGTTTCGCGGTGCACAGCTATTTATAGTAGCCCGGAGAGCGATCAGCTCGCGTGGGAGTCTATGTTTGAAGAATGTTAGGAGAGCGGATAGATAGGATGGGTCAGTGAACCCTCTCGGAATAGTTTGCTTCGTTTGACGAGTGGTTGTTTGAAATCGTACAACTTGGAAGCGTCGGACGAGGCGAGCTAGAAACAGCTCGTTAACGCGATTCAAACACCTTCTTCGAGAAGATTTGCGGAGCGTTCGCGGTGACGACCGGCCGATACTACCACGATTCAACGATGATCGTGGTTAGACAGTGTGCGGCAACGTAATGTCAATTACGAGGGGGAAAAGGACAGCTCGGGTGCGGCTGATTTGTTTTGGCTCAAAAACCAACCACTTTCTTTCGATGCTGCTGGCCGCCGCGGAAAACTAATAAACGAAACTAGGCTAATTGCGTGCTGCCATTAGCACGATTAAGAAGAAAAAGAAGAAGTATCGGTTATAACTGTCGCGGAACGACCAGCTTTATCGATAATGTCGGTCGAAAGACCAGCGTCGCCAGTGCACGGCTACACCGTCGCTGTTCAACGATCGCATCTCGTCCAAGGATTGGCAACTAAGTGATTGCGGATTTTGTCAATACCACTTAATGACAAAATCCGCAATCACTTAGTTGCCAATAGTTCTCTTGGCTTCTGGCGAGGCAAAGGCGTGTGTCTCGCGAAATTATTGAAATTGCACGAACAGACGTTTCGTTAAATATCGAGGAGAACGAGCTGTCGTGATTTCCCTTTCGTATCGGTAATGAGGATCTTTCGTATCGACTGAGAAATTTACCTGCTTTATCGTTATCGATGGAATCGCGAGCTGCATTTGCGCCGGTACACACGGATTCGAGGGAGGAAAGTTGCATGGGCGTAGGGGCTTTAGGCGGGGCATAAAAATCTATTATTTCGAAAGTGCAATTAGTCTTTTTGAAGATGATAGCGTGCGATTGGATTGAAAGGACGGGACCGCGGTGCATCAGGATGACGAGCGGCCCGTCGAGAACAGAAATTGGATTGGATCCGCGAACACACGCGCGTGCATCGTCCACCGACTGCACCGTTCGATATTTAGTCGCGTTATCGAACGTCCGTGAGTGGTCACGATTTTTCACGGCGATCGTTTTCTGTGCTCCGCGCGTGTCTCCAATTTGCAATTACGTGGCGACGAGAACGAAACCCGACGAGGATGAACAAACGGTAAAGATACGATGCACAGTCTGCTGGTAATTTAGAGAACAAAGATCGTAGAATACCCGACGAAACAAAGAGCGATAGTCGATAAATCGGGTTTTCATAATTTCGCACGCGCTGTCAATTCGCGTTCGCAACACGCGACAAGGAGACGAGAAATATGGAAGGAATGGACGAGGCCGGTGAACGATCGGCATGGCGGATTTTTCCACTGACGATCGAACGGTTTTACTGTAATTGGCGCAATGCAGTCGTGTCATCCACGAGGACAGATAATTTCGTTCACACAATACGACCTTGGTACTATATTGCCCCTGATTCCAAGACGAACTTGGACGACTGCCAAAATACGGTCTGTAGGTCACTTCGTGTCTTCAGATAATCTTGCCTAGTCGAAAAGAAAAGAAGTATACGGAGGAACGCGCAGCGAGCAAACGGCGCCAGTCGTTGACTGAAAAACGCGTGGAAATCGATCTGAATGCGGCCCGAGCTGGCTGGTTAACGATCACATCGCAACTAACGATATATCCTATCACGACGATTGTCGAAGCGAATCCAGAAACCATTTACATCGTTCTCTTTCGTTCTTTCTCTCTCGTCTACGCTTTTATTTCTTTCCTTTGACATATCGCGACAAGTACGTTTCGTTATTCCGGACAATTGCGATCAGATACGGGCGGCAAGATTTTTCTGTGAGGCTGACTTGCAGCTCGTAGTTACGAGGCTATGAATTTCGACTGCAATTATCCGATAAACCGGTGAATGGAAGAAACGTGAAAGGTAACTGGCGCCGTTTATCACTGTACGTTGCAAACACAGCGCAGAAGAAAGCGCGACGAAATTTACATTAATTCGATCGGTTCGTTCGAATCTCCGGAGTTTCAGCCGCGTCTTCCATACCTTGCGCTCCTCGGTATAGTTTCATAGTCGCTATGATAGTTAACACTTTGACTGCCACGTCGAAATCACGCGTTTCACTGAGGACGCCACGGGAGTATTTTTATTATTCAAAGCATGTAATGGCAAAAGAATAATAAATTGACGATGTAAGACAACATTATTCCCCAATGGACCGTTTATCTTATTGGTGATCACGGGTGACCACCGTGGCGTCTTGGTAACTATTGATAGCGACATATTACAACAAGGCTTCGTTTATTTCAACAAACCATTCGCATTGGTTATTTCGACGTAAGCAGAACGTGCGGGATATATTGTTGAAACGCGTAGAAGATATTAGTAAACGGTATTATGATTATTTTTATGATTTCGACGAAACATTCGACCGAAATGGTAGAGGTCCGGAAAAAAAATTATGTTTCTGATAAGGCAATGGTAGTGGTAGATTACAAGAGAGGAAAATGTGCTGTAGATTTATCAGATCAAATGATAGTATGTTCTACACCACATAGAAGATCCCTCGAGTGGTATATAAAATTAGCTTTAGAGTTATTGTTAAATACATCAATTTCAAACGCGATGATGCTCTATAAACAAGCAACAAAAACAAAAATCGAGGTATCGGATTTTAGAATGGCACTCGCAACGCACCTTGCACAGTGCCATTCACCAGAGCCGTCAAATATACTTATTCGACAAAGATTGCGACACGAAATGCAGAAGAAAGAAGGGCAAGCGTACCTGGCACGAAAATTTTGCAGAGAGTGGTATAAAAAAATGTTAAACAGTTAGGATGAAAAATTGCTAAGAATCGGACCAAAAAGGTGACCACCTATCGTCCAGATTGTATCGACGAGCCACGTTTATGTTTAAAGTGTTTTAACACAGTGCATCGTTAGATGCGACATTTGTTCTCATTTTTTTTTATTGACGTTCTAGTAAAAATGTTTAATCGTTCAATGGGGCACTTTTTGTTTCAAAGTATCTTCTATTTATCAGTTATATTCAAAATGCCCCAACTGTCAAATTTCGTACAATTTTTACAATTGTAAGAAGTTGAATATGCGTGGGCCATATATGGTCCACGCGGCAGTCAAAGCGTTAATCGTATTGGAGAATGGAAAAGAAATTGGCCAAAATGTAAATCGTTACTCGTCAAGAATCGTTCCTGCTCATCTTTCTTCGTACACTGATATTCCTTTGATCTTCGCGAGGGAAACGCGACAGACGTTCGACACTCGTCGCGGAAACACATTGTAACAGCGTATCCGAGGGGAATCCGAGTGGAATCGTAAGCGAGTGCTACGTGCAGTCGCCACAAGGTGGACAAGAGGCAGTTAAAAGAGTGAAGATGCTCACGTTAATGACGACCCTCTCGCAAAAGTCATGATCGTGCGGTATGGGCTCGAACTGCGTGACGCCTGTGTATTGGGTGTGTGGGTTCGGCCCATCCTCGTCCTGGCTGCTGAGTTTCGGCAGCGATCTGAAAAACAAAGACAGCCGCGTGGTTAAAGTGTCCGCGGATCACGGCCAGCGATAATAAATACATATGTACATACACGAAACACGCTGCTTGTATATAAGACGTACAAACGAAAACTAGGTTGCGCTACCTCTGCACTGCTAACAGCCCCTATACCCAGCTATTCTCTTAATGAGCTACTAGACTGGTAAGCCACTAGGTCGACAGCCTAGTAGACTGCGATAGCTTGATAGATCGGCAAAGTGACAGATCGATCAAGAATTAACACCGATCGAGCTACTCGATCGCTAAAGTGGATCAATGGAATACATAGACACACAGACATAGAGAACAGGAAGCCGGTAACATCGGCTATCGATGGCCTACGTTCGTTAATTAGCCGTCTACTGCAGTGGAAAATCTAGGGGCCAGGGCTAATGCGATTCGACAGATCGTCGACTGAGAGACAGAGAGAGAAAGACGCACGTAATTGCAGTGGTGAACGAAATCCGAACGACTACGTTTACGGGCTCACGCGATGTTCCAGGGAACGTTGACAGGACGCGGGGAATTTTTGCCCCATAAATCGGCCGGATCGTCCGGTTCACCGTCTTTTCTCGAAAGAAGTTCGCGTGACCCACGCCGTGGAAGAAAGCCGCGGATCCATTTCGAGCGGAAGTTCGAGGACCGGTTGTCGTGCGACAGGCAACGCGCCAGTTGGTTACGCAAATCTTAATCAACACTCGCCCATGAGCAATTGAAATAACGAGTGTCAGGCTGCGAGCCAGGAATCCGCGTTACTCGACAATCATTGTTTTTCAGTCGTTCACTGCGACACAGGTGTGACGAATATTCTTTCGCGAGCGAAGTTCCATGTGGCTCGGATACCCCGTTCAAAGTTAAGTCTATCTCGAGCTTCGAAAAGCTTGCGATCGCGTTTCCTTATTTCGCTGCTTCCACGGTGACTTTAATCGTTCGATGATACGATGTTTCACGGATGATCGTTGATTATACGATTACAAAAAAGATCATCTGGAAACCTTTAGCTGAAAATTTTCCTCTTTCCAAGGAACCACCTTCCATTGGGGTGAAATGAAAATGTAAAGATATGGTGAAACTTACGGCTCGATCTACCGCTTCGTACGAGATTCTACGTAGCTTTCGTAGCATCGAGCAGATTGCACTTGTCTCGTTGCATTCGCACAACCATCGTAAGAGAATGCTATATGCGTCGTTGCGATTAAGTTGAAACGAATGTGACGATGTAAGCGAAACGAGCGAACGTTTCGGAAAAGAATCACCGAGCTTTCGCTGAATTTCCTTGTGGAAGGGGAGCGAGGATGGTGAAGAGGCGGCGTCGAGGTGTTGCACGAGCAAAGTGGGAAGGCGCGAGAAGAATAAAAGCGAAAGAAAACGGAAAGTATGAGCGAGATGTGCCGCCAAACAGCATCTCCACGCTCCACTTGACGGGGTCGCGATGGTCCTGGGTCGATTCCCGACATTCTTCTCGCTGTTGCGCACCGCTTTTTCCTTTGAAATGTCTTCTGTTTTAAATCGTTTCGTTGCATTGGAATTCTCCGATTTTTTTTCATTGCCACATTCACGGAACAGCGTTGGTGTTAAACTAACTTGTTTAATTGTTATCGCGCCACGGACGAGTTCTCGAAGACGATGGCGGTGTTCTTATCGCTCGCCACAGGCGAGCATTGTGCTCAAAGACAAATGTTTCTTACTCGCGCTACTCGTCGTAGGTCGGCAGCGATTCCGGCGCGAGATAAAGGACAGATTAGCTGAGGAAACGCAACGATTCTGCGAGTAATGAATCGTCTACGGGCATCGCGCCACGCCGAACAAAGGCGAGCTTGGTCGGACGAATTTTCCGGGTTGAAAGCGCTTTGTTAGTTAGCTGCGGTCGCTGCTCGATGCCAGATGCTGTTCTCGGACCTTTCGTAAATTCCTCCTCAAAGCAGCTTTCGTCCAAGTGTTCCACGCTTTCTATCCACGGTATCGCCTAGCTGTCTCCTCATCGAGATCGACGAGAATATTTCTTCGATGAGGAGATTCGACGAAGAAACCCATTTGCATGAATATCAAACCGGTAAGTTTACGCAATTTCCGGCTAACTATCTCGATGGAACCACAACTATTCCATTAAAATACGATTTTCTCGCCGCTGTCTACGTTGACTTCTCAGAACGTAACGTAGCTACGAGTTGAGAGATGCGAAATTTACAAACTGTACCACACGTAACATACGTCGTGTCAAATATGGAAAATATTAATTATCAGGTGAGACGTGTGTGAGCACGTGAACCTATATGTTAAGTTGTCCGAGAAGTGTCTTTCTTTCGTAAACGTGTTTTTTAGAAGGATTCACCTTCCTTTCGGCATTTTCTACAAGAAACAACTTCAACTTTTATATATAAAAAGGACAAATGTATTAAGTTTTCCGGAAAGTGTCTTTCTTTCGCAAACGCGTTTTTTTACAACAATGCACATTCCTTTCGGCATTTTCTACAAGAAACAACTTCAACTTTTATATAAAACAACTTCAACTTTTATATACAAAAAAGGACAAATGTGTTAAGTTTTCTGGAAAATGTCTTTCCTGTGAAAACGTGTTTTTTACAACGATGCACCTTCCTTTCAACAATTTCTACAAGAAACAACTTCAACTTTTATATAAAACAACTTCAACTTTTATATACAAAAAGGGACAAATGTATTAAGTTTTCCGGATATCTTTCCTTTGAAAACGTGTTTTTTACAACAATGCACCTTCCTTTCGACAATTTCTACAAGAAACAACTTCAACTTTTATATAAAACAACTTTAAATTTTATATACAAAAAAGGACAAATGTATTAAGTTGTCCAGAAAGTGTGTTTTTTTCGCAAATGTGTTTTTTACAACAATGCACCTTCCTTTCGGCAATTTCTACAAGAAACAACTTCAACTTTTATATACAAAAAGGGACAAATGTATTAAGTTTTCCGGATATCTTTCCTTTGAAAACGTGTTTTTTACAACAATGCACCTTCCTTTCGACAATTTCTACAAGAAACAACTTCAACTTTTATATAAAACAACTTTAAATTTTATATACAAAAAAGGACAAATGTATTAAGTTGTCCAGAAAGTGTGTTTTTTTCGCAAATGTGTTTTTTACAACAATGCACCTTCCTTGCGGCAATTTCTACAAGAAACAACATCAACTTTTATATACAAAAAGGGACAAATGTGTTAAGTTTTCCGGAAAATATCTTTCCTTTGAAAACGTGTTTTTTACAACAATGCGCCTTCCTTTCGACAATTTCTACAAGAAACAACTTCAACTTTTATATGAAACAACTTCAAATTTTATATACAAAAAAGACAAATGTATTAGGTTGTCCGGAAAGCGTCTTTCTTTCGCAAACGTGTTTTTTACAACAATGCACCTTCCTTGCGGCGATTTCTACAAGAAACAACTTCAACTTTTATATACAAAAAAGGACAAATGTATTATGTTGTCCGGAAAGTGTCTTTCTTTCGCAAACGTGTTGTTTACAACAACGCAGCTTCATACAAACGTGGAACCAAGTCTGTGAAATGTCGTGGTGTTTATCTCAACAGAACAAAATCGATCGTACGTGATTCGACATAAAACAAAAACCATTTTGCTTCTATTATTCCCTCATAAAACGATAGAAACTTTTCGGACAACCAATACACTGCGTAGCGTGGATGGGTTTTCGAGTAGATTCAGTCAATTGGCATCAGACGCTCGAGCCTGACACTGCTCTGATTACACGACAATGATGAGACACAAAACACGAACGTTTCCTCGAATAAAAAAAGGAAGAGCCTCGTAACGGCGATCGATGTGACGATACATTCGGCCTGCGACCGCATAAAATATCGATATTTCAATTTTGTCGTTTAATTACCTGCCACTACAGCCAACTATTTATCAAAGTTTGTCGATGATGTAAGTGATGGGGAAACTTGACGCTGCGGTTCCACGCAACACAGAAGAAAATATAGAGCCGCACATGTAACGTACGAATTAGTTCATTGCGATGGATATGGTTTATTCCTAGAGCACCGATGACAGTCGATGCACTCTGTGCAGTCGGAGCGTAACTGAGAATAGCTTGATGTGTCGCAAAAATAGATACGCCGTGCCGCCACGATGCATCCACGAGCACGTGTTTCCTCTCGTTCTTCGGTTACCAGAACCGACCGAAAAAACATTTAGTCCGTTCACGTCAGCTGATCCTTTGGAGAACCAAAACCAGTGAATGAACGATGTAGCGTTGCTTGCAATTTTTATTTTCTCATCGAATTACTTTAATTCGAACGATTAACCCTTTGCAGAGGCGATAGTCCCTGTTTATGTTAGATTTCGACATCTTCAATCGATGAGATTGCAACATTGTTTCGTACATTGGTTCCTTAGCTCTTTGTGTTCTTTGTTGGCAAGTGTAAAGTGTTAGACTTTAAAATGGAGATAAAATATTTAATCCCATATCCCTGCGAAACTATGGTTCAACTATGGTGTCGAAACAACGTCTTCGACGTTAGTTCGGATTCGACGATCATGGCAAAAGTATTGTATAGTTTAGAAACCCTAAAGAAGTGGTTTTTGGAAGTGAAATTCGTTCAAACGAAGATGAACTTGATTTTGTACTGTTGAGAAATGTTGAAAAATGATTAATTATATCAAGAATGCATCTTGGTGAATGCTTTATAAGTTATGGTATAAATAAAATGGAAAAAAATATCGTACAAAAATATAATGATTTTGCAAGTTAATTTGTATATGAAGTCAATTCACACTAACTGTAAGACACGCGTCACGTATGCGCTAAATCATCCGGAGTAGCTGCTACGCCCGGGCGAAAAAGTCGTCGAGTGCAAAGGGTTAAAACTGATACGCCTTGTTGGTCACTCGATTTGTAAATACATAAAAAAGCTCCGCTCTCCAGCGGCTTAAACCCAAAAATTGTATTATACAACGAAAAATGTAAAGCGCCGACACATAATACAGCATGGCTACGTCGTACCGCCGCGTATCGGTACAAAAATTCACCGTTTATTGTGAATATGTACCTAAAACTGTATTCTTGGACTCAATAAACAAAAAAAAAAAAAAAACAGACGTTACTCCATTTTTGTAGTTACGCGACTCTTCCTGTCGACAAGGAATTTTCCATTTTCGCGATTCTACACCTATCGACAGGATTTTCTTTAAAAACCTCTCCGATCTCCACTGGCGGGTCCCCGCTATTACAGCGAACATGCTAAATTCGCAAAGCGACCGTAGTCGTTTCGACACTGTGTTCGAAGAATTTCATAGTGCACGCTTTTCACGCGATGTGCAGATATATTTTGCTGAAAGGATTAATTCGGATCCGCTCGTTAATACGCAGCGCGTATACGCAGCACAATGGAGGCATTCTACCGAGCGGTGGATCAACCGAGACAAAAATAAAAATAAAAATCCAGCTCGGCGAATCATTGTTGTCCGCGCTGTTACAACGCTATTGTTCTTGTCAGACGATCGTCCATAGAAGTCAATTAACAAGCACTCGAAGGGACCGCAATTAATATTCTCAACTTTGATGTTCCCTAATTGGGGGAACAACCGTATTCATCGTCCCCTTTCCCATCCACCGGATCGTATTTCCGTTAAGATGCAGCAACAAGGAAGAGTGCAGCGGGTTGAATGAAAAGCCATTCGCATTGTCAGCGTCGCGAAGAACAGTTTATTTCCAGTCGTCAATGGGAACGAGCGAGCGAGAGAGAGAGAGAGAGAGAGAGAGAGAGAGAGAGAGAAAGAGAGACGAGGGAGAGACCGCGGGGAAAAGGACTCGTTTCGAAGCCCACGTATCCGAAGAGCGACTGAAAATAGCGCGTCGCTTCGCGGAAATAACGAGTCGGACGTCTTGTACCGTGACCCAGAAAACATGTGCTCTGTCGTTGTCCAGCGAGCTGAAGCGCGCGTGCAACGACACCACGTCCCACCACGAGAATATGAACGGCTAATTAACAGACACGCACCGTTCTCGTTTCACGATCGGCTGCGCGCTGCGCATTCTGTGCCCGTGAAAATTCCAATTTCTGTCCGTCGCCTTCGTATCGCGAAGTTAATCGCACGTTTCCTCGTTTCCCGATCGCGTCCTCCCACAACGCACGGTGGTCCTCGGAGAGAAAAAAAGATCACACGCTCGTTAGACGTTAAATGGAATCATACGACGTTGATTAAACCGCGCGTTGAAAAATTGGTCGGGGCAAACACTATCGGGTCTGGCAATTAAGTGATTGCGGATCTTGTCATTAGGTAGTAATGATAATACCCGCAATCACTTAGTTGCCAAACTCAATAGATGTTACACGACGAAGGCTTTGCAACTGCACGCGTAACGCGCCCTTCCGATCCGAAACGGTGGTCGGTCGGCTATCATTTATCCGCGACGAAAGCAGAAACTACGTAATGTAGATGAGCAGGTCGTGAAAACAGGCGTCAGTGGCGAAACATCTGGCGAAACGTTGCAGGTATATTTCAAGTGGACGAGCCTCGCATCCGGAAGCCTCGGCATTAATAGAAACACAGCTCGTGAAAATCGAAAGAGCACGGAACGTTGGCAAGTTTGTTTTATTTTCTGCAGCATTGTTGTGTTTCGAAATGCGATATGTTTGCGTACGACTGGATCCTGCTCGGCTGCAGGAAATCCAGCTAGTTTCACTAGGCGGATTTAAAGCTTGTAAATGTCAAGACGTCACTCGGGGTCCTCGCCTTTTATATTTTCGTCCGTTTACTCGGATACGTGTGACTGGATAGAACCGTTTTTAGACGCAACTCGTCGTACGAACGAGGTGCGATCGGTTGGTCAGAAATAGCGCGATATTTAACGAGCGAAGCTTCGCGTGTTTGTTGACGCGTGTTTTGTATTTGAAAGGCAGGGCACGCGGTATAACCGCCAAGGTGCCATAAACGTTTCTATCTTCGAAACTGAAAGGAAAACACCGTTCCGAAGATACACGGCCGATAAAGAGTTACTTTTCGCAACAATTCGCAGATCGATATTAAACAACCAACAGGACGCAGTCATCCCGAACCCGGCTACGCTTTGTTCTCGAAATTACATCGAACGTCTGTCTGAAGGATTCTGAAACGTGGCAGCTCTACCGCTGTCATTTAAAATGACACGATGACCGATGGAAAAATTCAATTACAGCTGAGCGGATTTCTGATAGTTTCGAGATGTTCTTCGACATTCCGAAGTCCTATCGGTTCCTTACTTCGCACTCATACTCCACACCATCGATCGAACGAACACTTAATTAGATGTTGCACTACACGTAACTACGCGATCTCGCAGACGCCAACGAAAGATTGGCCGCGGTCAGTCGATCGGAAATACGGCCGAATTGCCCTTCATCCTCTCCACGATACGCGAATACTATTTCAAAATTACGAGCCGAGTAGTATCTTTGGGAATAGGCGAGCTATCGAGGCGAGTAACGACTCTGTTCGTTAGCCTAACCGGGGCAAAAGTCGCGTGATGGAGAAATCGAATACACGCGGCTTACGACCCACCTAACTGCCATACGTTTTACGTAGATCGTTGCATATCGTTTTGCCCTGTTACATCGACCGAGTCTCTTTCGTCGTTTCTGCTCGCGAGTTCGAATGGTCAGACGACAACACGGCCGAGTTAATCCACGGAGATTCTACCTTTGCCAACTGATATTCTACTTTTCGCTGCAGACGCTGTAATCACTGGGCGAGTCAGCAATGACCCCACGGCAGCGTGTAGGATTACGTGGAACACGGGTCTGTTGGCATCCGGCGAAATGAGAAACGACGAAAGTCTGGATTCTTCTTACACGGGGCTTTTATCAACGAGCATCGTAGCGAAACAGAGAATCGGCTTCTCATATTTGTCCGACTTTCTGCAGCTTTTTGTCCGACGTAATAACGTTACAACCTGGCCTTTCTTTACTCGCCGTGGAAACCGGTACAATTGTTAGGCTACAAATGCCTCAGGAAATCATCGACTGCGAGATACCTGAAACCGCCTTCTTTCCACGGAAGCGTAGTCTCGTTTCAAGTCTGTTGAACATCTGAGAAGAAATCCTCCGAGCAAACCAATGTCGCTCCCGCTTCGGTTATTGTCAATTATTTGCCATTAGGTGGTAATGACAAAATCCGCGATCGCTTAGTTGCCAACCTAATAGTATACACGTACGTACACTTTAATTTCGTGGAAATCAGCCGACAGGTTTCCTATGAAAACCGACGAGACATTCGCGAGGGTCGCAATTCGGATACGGTTTGGCATAGGTCGGGTAGAAAAATTCTAAAAGCCAGCCTCGATAACCATTGGCCTAGCTTCCATTGCAAAGCTACAGCGTACCTACGAAATTGCACTTGTCACCCATATTTGGGTGACAGGAACGTCTTTGGTAAGGCGGCGTCACCCAAATATGGGTGACGCTTATTTCACTACTTGCGAAGGATCGTCGGAAGTATTTGAAAAGATATTTCAGAGGAAGTAATAAAACTATTGAATTGTTATAAAAGATATACGAAAATGGTTTATTAAGAGAATTATTTAGAATGTAAAACTTTAAAGAAGAAAAAACTCGTGCCGTGAAAACGCAAGTTCCCGAGCTTTCTCCGCGCACTTGCAGACGGAGGCCGCAAATAGAATTAACTTGCGGCTGAAGGTGATGGTCGGCTCAGGTATTATCAATTACACGCTGACACGTCTGACGTTTGTCTTCTGCCGGTGACTGCAGTCCGCCTTAATAGGCATCGAACGTTACCATTACACAACGTACAGAACATCAGGAATATCGTCGAGTCGCTATAAATTGGACAGTGACAGGCAAAATTGGTGGCGTTGGACCGCGAGTGCCGACTGTGCCGCAGGATATTTTCCCAGGACGCCTGTCGGTGAAGATATCCGGATGAGAGGGAAACGACGAGTAACAGAGACATCGACTGAGGAAGAAGTTTTAGTGGCGGGGGTTTTCACGAATTCGTGTCGAATTGTGCCATTATTTATTTGCGAGAAATGCCGATCGACGCGATCGCGCTGCTCTTTTTTTCCTTTATGCAGGTGGTTTAGGATTATTTGAAAGAGTAAAAATAATTACGAGAAGAAAATAATTACGAAAAGATACGGTTCGCCACAATACGCGAACAGCGCCACGGTTAACACTTTACAGACCGATAGCCGATTAATCGGTTTTTTGTCACCGACGCTTACCGACCCATAGCCTATTAATCGGCTTTTTGTCGTCGATAATCTCATTATTCGAGCAGTAATTCGTTATTTAGTACTAAGGTATCTTGCTCAGTTGCGTCAGTTGCGTTGCTTTATAAACTCGCACAGTTTTATACCAATTTGAAAAACTTACCGTTCGCGATGAACGAAAAGAATGGTATTGAAGAGTCTAAACCGAAACAGAGCCAGCGCCACGGAGAATCTGCGTCTGAGCTACCGATCGGACGTGCGTACGCCGTTGAATCGCTAGCGGTCGGTAAAGTGTTAAGCACAACGAGGCTTTCGCTGAACGCGTTGAACGGGTTCGATGCTGTTGCGATCTTTAAGACGAAAATCTGAATTTCACTGCTTGGAAGATTAAAAAATGAAGAAGTTAGTAGGTAATATTTTAGTCGCGGTTGCACGAGGAACGTCGACGGACACCTCGTCCGCGAAAATAGGGTGGCGCGTAAATTGCCGGTCATCGGAAGCGTCGATAGTTTCTGCCGCTACAGGCCGCCACGGTCGCCCCGAATGGCCGTCTTATGTAAACGCTCGTTATTTTCTTAGCTGGATGTTGCGTGGTTCTCGTCTGATTCGCTGCACGTCCCAGGCAATTAATGAGCCGCGTTGAATCGCGATTCACGGCCACGTTAAAGAAGCTGCGTACACTGAACGACGTACACGACGTTTGCCTGCGGAATGGTCGTGCCCCTTGGAGCGCGGAAAATGTTAGATGCACGCGAACTGATATTAAGGAATTTATGGTCGGGCGTTCAGAGAAGCTGTCGCCATTGCTGCATCCAATTATAATGCGTTTCTTTGAGAAAATGTACGCGTGATGTGCGTTCCAAGTGCGGAAGCGCTCTCCTTCGTTTACTCATTGGCTGGTAAACAGCTACCCTATCGTTCCGAGCAAAAATAGAATACAAGCGTCCTCGATATTAAAGCGTGCATTCGCTGCTACAATTATATATCCGAAGAAGGAGATGCTGACAAACGTGGCGGACGTTTTTCAGCAACGGAACACGCAAGCGTGACGGACGTTACGGCGAACGTTAAACCTATTCGGTTGGCAACTAAGTGATTGCGGATTTTGTCATTAGGTGGTAATGACAAAATCCGCAATCACTTAGTTGCCAAGACAATAGAAACTCGTAGCTAGCCGCGTTACCACGTCAACCTCTTGCCATACTTTTACGTGTGTGAGCCGTAACGAGAAATTTGAGCGAAACGAGTGAGGCTCGTGGTCTAATCTCATGTCAAACGCGAATATCTCGAGTCTCACCCGTAGTGTTAGCCTCGGGCCAAATATGAACGTATCGAATGTTGCTTTTTTCTAAACTCGGCCGCGGTTATCTACTCAGTCGCACGATCTCACGTTTCAAATTCCGACACTCTGTCTGCGTCGCTTCGACTCTTTTCCTGACCATTCGGCCGTAACGTTCGGGCCCCGATTTTTGCTAGTTTAAAGTTTTACATTCCAAATAATTTTTTTAACAAACCATTTTCCTATTACTTTTGCAACAATCCAATAGTTTTATTATCTCCTCTGGAACATCTTTTCAAATACCTACGACGATCCTTCGCAAGTAGTCAAGTAAGCGTCACGCGAATACGGGTGACGCGGCTCTACCGTAAACTTTGCTGTCACTCGAATACGGGTGACGCGTTAACGCTTTGACCGCCACGCCAAAATCACAAGTTTCGCTCAGCACGCCATAGTGTTTTAACACAGTGCACCGTTAGATGCAAGATTTGTTCTCATTTCTCTTTTATCGATGTTCTAATAAAAATGTTTAATTATTCACTTGTTATTTCAAATTATCTTCTATTCGTCGGTTACATTAAAAATGTCCTAACTGTCAATTTTCATTCAATTTTTACAATTGTAAGAAGTTGAATCAATGACCACCGTGGCGTTCACGAGAAACCGTGGGTCATATATGATCCACGCGGTAGTCTAAGCGTTAATGTTACGGCAATGGGTTAACGTTTCCTCATCGGCTGTTCGCTTTCTGAAGCCCGTGCGACCAATTGCACGCTCGCCGAATTTACAAACGCGCCCCGTGTTCCCGATGACCTTCCGTCGCTGTTGCCGAGTATCCGTGGCGGAGACCTCGTTTTGAAAATCGTGCGCGTGCATTCGTGCTGCAGCATAATCCAGTACAGAGTTGACCCACATTAAGAGAGATCAGCGGCGAAACTGTGAGAACGACGAAGAGAAAAGCTGACATCGCATGCATCCCCTAGGCTCGCTCTAACGTTCCCTAGCGGACGAGATAGATGAATCGAGGTACTAACGACGTCTTCGTCGACCCCTGAGATCGTGCGTTCTCGAGAACCGCGATGGTCATCGAGGGCATACTCTGTCAGCTCGCTTCGAGTCATTAACGGTTCGAGCTAGCTGTTAGACGAAAAGGCGGCCTCCCGCCGCGCGTCGCCTGATTTCCTCGAGCACTGCACTTACTTGGAGCATCGAGCGTTGCCAAGAGCGGCGGAAAATTCGATGCTGCACATTTTTTCCACGCCATCGAGTGATCTGCGCCCTACCAGTGCTTCGATCCATCATCGAACTTGCACTCGTTTCAGCTTTCCAAACGCTAAGAAGTCGTTCCTTTCTTTTTCCCAATTTTCAAACATTTTGCCGAATTCGAACGAGGGAGGACGAGGGTGGAATTTTCGAACAGGCAGAGCGTCGTCATTCGTTCGACGGAGACGCTGGATACGCTGTAGCTTGGTTCGACGTAATTAGCAATGCTGAACTCGGCTAATGCAGAAAGTCAAAGGCTAGGGAATGCAGAACACTTGCTTTTGTTGGAAACCTGTACGAGGATGTAGAATAATTGGTAATCGTAACGAGGTTTACGAGGCAAAACGAACAAACGCGAATGATCGATCCGCCGACAGGATTTTGCATGCGCCACACTTAAATCGCCGAATTCGTTCCATTTCGAACCATTGTCCGGAATGAAATCGCGTTTAACGATGCGTTGTCTGTCTGTCATCTGTCTTTGCGCTTCAATGACAAAATTCGCCGTCTCGTTAACCAAGAATAACATACACGACAGTTTCGGTAGACAGCTTACAGAAAAACCGTACATGAAACGAGCAAAAACGATGTTTGAACCAGCGGCTAATATTTCCATAGTTTTTCGAAAAATTGTAATTGCCATTTCTTTGCGCAACTTTCTCTACGTAAACGTGCCAGCCTCGCTTTCGACGTCAATTGCGCCACTTATTCTCGTTTACCTGAATTAGCTGAAAAGCAGTAGCGTATTGTCGTGGAGCACGAACGCAGCCTAAAATTTATCGCAACCACTTTGCGGTTCGCACGGTCCGCGGAAGCTGAAGACTGGCGAGGCAAGCGAGCATTTTCCAAGAGCTTCAGGGCGGTTGGTTCGGCGAGGGCAGCACACACGTGCCTCCGCAGAAGCACGCGACCACTGGAACAGGCTTGTCACAGGGCAAACATTGGCGAGTGCGGCCCGCCTACGCGCGTTCTAACGCACGACGCGAAAAACCGAGCAAAAAACCGTCACTCGACCGAAGGCGAGAACAGCCGCAGCAGCCACTTTCTGCCGCGTGCATTCCACCGTGATGCCCTCGCAAGTCCGCCATCCACCTTCTCCTTTGAAAAAACTCCCCGCTGCTTCAGCCTTTTCCCCTCCTTTTCGCGGTTCGTCTCACGAATCTCGTTCGAGTAAGCAGATCTCCGTATGCGACATTAGCTTCGTTTCCGGGCCGAACCCTTTCTCACTTCGTGTGTCACACACGAGCGTAACAGACAAAGATAATACGCTGTAATAAATCTGACAATCACAGTCGTTGTCACATTGTCATCGTGCGGCAATTTGGCCCACAGCCATTCGGATAGAAAGTCGTGTAATTTGTTGCTGGAACTTTTTTACTTTCGTACGTTGCATTTCTTACGTTTGTAGAACGTTTGTCGAAGAAATTCGTGGTGACGCGATCGTTTCGAGGAAGCTTGCGCAGGTTCCAAGAGAAAGTCAAAATTACCTCGTAAATTAATTCGATTTAATTCGTCCTGTTACTTGAGAAAGCGTGGACTTTGATCGATTCCGTTAATCGAGTTAGCCTGGTCGATCGTAATTTTCGCTATTGTCTTCTTCTTGCCCCCCCCGCCCATCTGCTCCTTCCGTGTCCGACTTTTCCATTGCGAATTTTCCTTCGAACGCAAAACTCGCGCGAGCTTGAAAAAGTAGTTTCGCGAGTTTCCGTTCGGTTACACGCAAACACCTGGCGTCGCTTTCTCGCTCGTTAGTTCGTCTTCGCGTGAGAGATTCGTAGGCAAATGGCGATCCATCCTACTGCAACGATGTGAATGCAGCGCGATACGCGATCGCGACCAAAATTATCTAGCGAAACAGCCACCGCCCCGGTGTCTATCGAAACGCCATTACACGTACGCGCCCCACCGCTGGGGTTACGTTCATAAATATTTATGCAAGTAGTGGTCGTAATGGACCCATCAGCGAACACGTCGAATAGACGGCAGCTCTCGTTAACATCGTTTGTCCATCGTAATCAATTACAGCGAACGCCACGACGTTCCACGCTCTTCGATATTCAACGTAGGAATCGGCTTCGAGGCTAAAAAATGCTGGCGCGTTGAAAATCCGACAAAGAATAGCCGCCTGGCCACGTAAATTCCAGTCGAGTTTCTCGAATATTACCGTGTTGTCTTTGGAGAAGGACGGAAAGCGAGTTCTCACGTATACGCGACACGCGGAGACTAACGCGCGTTGCGCGTGCAACGGATGCTTTGCGCGGTGTCCGAACGTCGCTGAGCAACGTCCGGTTATTTTTAGAGACAGCCGACCTTTCCAGCAGTCGATAATTTCTGGCGAAAGTATTAGCGTAATTGGTTCGCGCGTCTCGGATCTCGGTGAAGAGGAGTCGAAGGAGCGGCGAGGCGTTGCTACATAGCTGAGGTTTATTTTCTCGAACACGAGTCCGACTCTTGTGTAACTTTCGAGCGCGTTGTACGAAAGGAACGCGTGCGTTTAACGAAAGGATGGACCGTTCGCGAATTTCGATTGGGAAAAGTCGATACGGAAAGTGGAATTGTCTGTCGTTGTTGAAACGAGCTATGACGAAGTACGTGACGTGGACGCGTTGTCGAAAAATATCGCGACGGAGCGTGGAAATTTGTCGCGCAATTACGCGCACCAACGAAGGCAAAGGGAACCGGAAAGAAAAACGGGGTGTAAAAATCGAACGAAATAGAATATCAAGAAATTCTGGCGTGCTACGGAAATGGAAAAGAGAAACGAGGCGACGACAGAAAGCAAATATCGAATGTCAATATGCATTGCCGGGTATAAAATTGTTACATGTATTACGCTTCCGGATCGTTGGTCATTTGTTCGCCTCCCTTCGGCCATCAGCCTTTGCCGTGTGCACGGTAGCGGACACGTACACAGGCAGGAGCGAGAACGCGGGCACAAACGAGGCGTGAAACACGGGCCGTCGATCACGCGAATCATGCCACCAACCGTAAACAGGAATAGATACGGCCACGTTCTCGTAGAAAAACGAAACGAGCGGATGGAGATACGGTTGTCGGTATCGCGGCCGTATCCACCCTTTTTCCTTCTCGCCATCGCCTTCTCCGTCTGTTTGCTTGTGCCGCACTTGAGCCCGAGTCGTAAACGTATTTTAGTGGCGATAGCTGCGCAACGTCCCGTTGCCGAGATAAACTCGAGTTACACGTTAGAACACGCCACGTTCCGGACATTCGGATACCTCGTTTTGTCCGACCGTAGCCATCGCGTGAAAGCGAAACGTTCGATTATTGTGTGGCGATCACGCGCACGTTCCTATTCTTGGATCTGCGGAATCGCGATCGCTACGGCAGGCGCATGGATCTCGGTGTAGTAAGAGAAACTCGCTGAGAAGAAGATCTAAAGAAACCTAGTCTAAGCATTCGCATCTACGTTCGAGCGATCGGTAGTGTCTAAAATAGCAGCTGTGGACTAACGAGCTATCGCTAAGTGGCTACGCGAGCTTAATAACTGAAAGGGATCGCGTACAACGTTTAAACCGTGTCAGTCTAACTGCACTACGCTAGATCATGAACAAATGCACCGTATTGAACGGTGGCGGACGATCGGCGGTTTTTCATACCGCGTGTAACATAGTAACGATATTTAACAGTAACATAGTAACAGTATATAACAGTAGAGAATGGTACAGAATAGTACAAAGTGATAGAAAGAACGTAAGGTGTTGTTTGGAAGTTAATAACGCAGGTCCGCATGCAAAAAAAGGTAACTTCTGACGATCGACCGATCGAAAAGATAGAGAACGAGAGACGTGGATGGCTAGTGGTCGTACCTCGTGTCCCCGTGTTCCTCCGCACTATTCCGGTGGGGGCGTAGGTCCTGCCTCGGTTTGAGGACAGGGGTCAGCCCCCATTTCTCGATGAACTCGGTGCGGGAAATCTTGGCGCTTCGCGGCGGTTACGAGAGGGGGCGGATCCCCCTCCCGAGCCCCATGCCCCCGAAGAGCGGTGCACCCCCGCACAACACGCACCCGATGATGCTTCTCCACTCCTCTCCACTTCGCTCTCCTCCTTCTCCTTTTACTTCTCCTTCAACTTCTCCTACACCTTCTCCTCTTGCTCCTGCTCCTCCTTTTCTCCGCCACCTCCTTCTTCTCCGCACACCACTACCAACTCACGACTCTGCGACTCGCAACCCCGTAGTACGTGTGTTTCGGTACACCGGTAGTTCTTGGCTCCTCTCGAGTTCTCCCTTGCCTTTTTCCACCTCCTCTCCCCTCCCTTTCCACCTCCCTCGCGCTCCTCTACCTTTCCTTTACTCGCCGCCCCCAACCCGCCCTTGCCTTGTCTATCGCATACCCTCCTCTTCTCTTCTTTCTCTTACCCTCCCTCTGTCCCTCTCGTTTCCTCCTTCCCTCCTCCCTTTCGCTTCGGCCTTGTCCAACTTTGTTTGCTCTCTCGCACCAACACCAACGGACACCGACACGAGACCGATCCACCACGAGGAACCAGCACGAGCACTATGAAAAACGATCACTGTGACGCGAACACCAATGATCAGCGACGCTAAGAGGCAGCACCAGCAGCGCAGTCAGTAGCGGCAGCAGCGCACAACACACAGCCACCTATCAAAATGGCTGCTCGCTCTCTCTTTCCTTTCCTTTTCCCTCTTTCTTTTCCTCTTTCCTCAATCCCACCGAAAATCCATTCTCCGCCGTTTTCCCTTCTCTCTTCGTTCTTTTTTTTTCCCTTCTCCTCGACCGTCCTCCTGCGTTTCTCCTTTCTCAACTCGCCGTTCTCCTTCTTCTCTCTCTCTCTCTTTCGCTCTCTCTCTCTCTCGCTCTCTCTCTCTCTTTCTTTCTCTCTCGCTTTCTCCCGTGTTTCCCTTCTATCGTTCCAGTCGTTTAACGTTTACATCTCCATTCGCACTCGGTTCGCTTCTTATCGCCTATCATTCGCTCACACGCTCGTTCCTCTTCGCTATAATAATACCTGGCACCCTTCTTTCAGCAGCGCACTCGCACGCTTGCACACGCACCCTTCTCGCTCGATCCTCCCTTTTACCGTGACGGCGCGTTCTTTTTATCCGCGCACAACAGTTCGCCAGTCTGCTCGCCGCGTTTCGATCGAAAGAGAAAAGAGCAACGGCGGACTGTCCAAGGGAGGAGAAAGAAAAAGAACGAAGAGATACGCGACGTGGCAAACGGATAGGAGAGAATAGACGAGAAGAGATGAGACGAGAAGAGAAGACATACAGGAACCGTTAACTGACGCGGTACGTTCCGTTACTCTGACGCATCGTTCACTCGCGATCACTGACGGTGGTGGTGTCGGTGGACGGGAGAAGCGAGCGGAACGAAAGCGGGGACGACGACGACGACGACGGCGGCGACGACCACGACGACCACGACGACGAACGAAGGTACGAGAGTGGAGAGGCGGGTCGAGCACGGTGGCATCCACGGCGCACGAGCCATCGAGATCCGTTCGACGCGTAACTACGGCCAGGCGAACGAGACCGAGTTGTCAAGGACGACAACGCCTTCGGTCACGGGGACGACCACGACGACGGTCATAAAGAGGACGACGAGCTACGGAAGGACGCGAACGGAGGCCGCGACACGCGTCTCGTCGTCGCAGCAGCGCGGAAAATCTCGATCAAACGGATCGCGGCCGGCCGACTGAAGCGCCTCCACCGGGAGGCACCTATCATCTGAACGCAACGTTCGGTACACTGACACACTGTGCGATCTTTCCGCGGGTCTCCTTCCTTTTCGCTTCCCTCCTCTTTCCTCCCTTCCTTCCTTCCTTCCTTCCGTCCTTCCTTCCTTCCCTCCTCCTTCCTTCTCGCCTCTTTCCTCTTTTCCTTCTCGCTCGCCGTTTCGGATCGCCACGCACGTACCCGTTTCTGTCCGATCGCCCCGCTCGCGCCTGCCCCCTTTCGCTCTCGGCCTCGCTCGCACGCGCGCCTCACACCCGACCACGAGGACCACGGACCGACCGACAGAGTAGTTTTCCGTTCCGTTCCACCTTTGCGCTACGCCGACGAGAACTCGTCTGAGAAACCTACCGCCACCGCTTTACCTTCCGCACACGCTCGCTCCTTCTTTTTCTCCCTCCCTCGCTCCCTTCCTCCTTCCCTCTCTCCCTTCTCACTCTCTCTCGCTCTAGCTCTGTCTGTCCGTCTTTGTCGTATCCGAAGCGCCAGTGGAGGATACGCGGTGGAAGTTGGCGCCGGTGGAGGTGGGCCTCGTTCGTAATACGGTGGTGGCGGTCGCGCCGCTGCTGCTGCTATCGGTGGTGGTGGTGGTGGTGGTGGTGGTGGCAGAGAAGAGATCGCCCTGCTGCTGGCAACTACCCGACAAAGAAATATCGCGAATAGAAGGCGCGGTGTTGCAACAAAAGCTCGCTATAAACGCCAGCCACATCCGTTATGCCTACTTTTCTCTTCACCGCTGTTTTTCTTTTCTCCGTTCACCCTGTACCCGACTCTACGCGTTCTCCCCTTCTATTCCTCCTCCCCTCCACTTGCTTACAAACCTGCGCTCTTCCACAAATACCTCGTTGCCTCTCTTTCCCTCCCCCTAGCGCTCTCTCACTCTCACTTTTTCACCTGCACGACTCTCCTTTCTCGCTCGCTCCAATCGTCCCACCCCACCACGCTCCCCACCTACCGTTTCTCTCCCTCTCGCCTGCCCCTACTACCCGCCTGCTCGCCTTCTTTCTCTCTGTTTCGTCGTTCGTCTCACGAAACCATACGCATCTGCGAGGCAACGAAGTTCGTCGGCGGACTATCGCGCGCCGATTACGCGCTTATCCGCCAACCTCGACGAGCCACCCAACGTGCGACTGACGAGCGCGTGCATTGGCCCGCTGTCGGACCTGTGCTAACGTGCGACGAGAAACGTCTGTCCGATCACACGACGAACAAAGGAAAATTCGCTACGCGATGATCGTTGGACGACCAGCCAGCCTCGCGGCAGCGTGAAATTTAGCGAGTGGAAGCGCGATACGCTGTCCCTGGAGAGGAACGCGACTTAGTCCGGCATCGTGGGGAGCACGAGGTTTCGACTATAGGCACGAGGAGATCAATGGCTGTTGCGTAATCATGCTGGGCAACGAGGTGTACCCTCTGCCACCCTCCCCTCGAGCATCCTCGCGACCCTCCGCAACCCCACCTCGGCCTCCAGCCCCAGTTCACGGTCCTCCTTCTCCCCCCTCTGCGGATAAGGCAGACCGTTGGTCGCGATCGAGCACGCTGGCAAAAAGTACTCGTTTCGAATGGTCTTTCGACGACCATGACAAATCGGGCCGCAGGTCATCCGGCTGCTTGCAGATACGTTCGTAGCCTAACGACGTTCGCAATAACAACGACAACGACGACATCGACAACGATAAAGACGCTCGTCCTCGTGAGTTCTCGTATCCGTTCGTCGGCCATGCGCCATTTGTTCAACGCGCGCGCTCAAACACGACCGCGCGCGCACTCCTCCCGTGCCGACTTAGTCCACCGCCGCGCCGTTCCCTTTCTTCTTTCCTGCTGTCTGACTTTTTTCCCTTTGCACCACTTAATCTTGCGCCCGATCCTTCTCTCCTGCCAGCGATCGCTATTTCTCCAGGGGACTTTTGCTAGCGTTGATCGATAGTAGTCGCGCTTCTCTGTTCGCCCAACCAAACACCGACGATACCCGATCCTGCTCGCTTTCGAATTTCCTCATCGACCATGCAATTCCATGATTTCCTCACGATTGTTGTATCTTTCGGAATTTCAAGGACTTGCGACTATCTTCAAAGCAACGTTAACATACCGATCTCTTAACCTGGTTTCGAGTTGTTGGAAAAAGTTACACGAACGTAGAACAACGATTGTGTATCGTTTAGAACGTATGCCCGTGTCACGTGCTCGATCAGCTTAATCCGTCACGTTGGAAGCACGCATTTTAGCCTACGCTACGAGCAATACTCGGCGAGAAGCGAACGTCTAATCGATATTTCCGTTCATTAAGAGTACTAACGATGAAATACGAAGTTGTATCATTAATGGATACAGGCGTTGTATTAGTTCCCTTAGCGGGCAACGACTGGCTGCGCGAATTCCACACTTTTCGTGATACGAAAGCTCGTGCTTTTGGCGTGGCCGTGGAAATTTGATAATTTTAATGTCAGATGTAAAACTGTACATGTATTGGTCGCTAAACGCATAACCGTAAGCGCGTTCCCAAGGAATATCGATAAGTCACGAATGTAGAAAAGCTGGCTGTGAAAAATGGAATTGCGGAACGAACGTGGCTTACGTAAGAGGACGATCGCGCTCCAGCGCAAAGCATCGGCGAACAGTAACGAATCGCAAGCCGTAATTCGCACGATATTTCCAAGGAAATTGTATAACGCTGACGTCAGCGAAGACATGGCACGTAAGATATTTCGGTTTGCAGGCGCTCCAGCCTCTCGATTCGTCGATTTCTTTCGGCCCGGCGATGCAGCCCGCGATTCCCCTGAAATTACGAAACCCGATCGGGTTTCCCCTTTGGCTCGCAAATCGTGCGAGCAACGCGCGCCTGGAAGGGTTACAAAGCGGCCCGACAATCTGCCAGTTCATCTGCGACTTGGCGCGTTATTTGCCGCGAATAGAGCGACACGAGAACGCGGAGAAAAACGCCAGTGGCGATCGATCGGAAAGCTGCGGAGTCGCGCGGATGAATCTCGCCGTTTCGTTTCCATTGCTTTCTCGGATTTTCCATGCGACAGAAATCGACGACTGAAATCTACAACGCGGCCGCGTTGCTCGATCAATGAAGTCGAACTCGGCCACACTGGCGAATCTACAGGATTCTCTTTTTTTTTCTTTTTTTTTTTTCCGTGTTTCATCCTTGGTTGCCGTGGTCCCTCTACTTTTTCCCGCCTCGCCTGCACGGTCTCGCATCGATTTACAAGATGGAGTACGTCGTAGTGACACCGGATAACGTTGGCCACGTACTCCGCTAGCTTTTCATACGGTTGCCGCACGATATTTCGCAGTTCGCGTTACTCGCTAACGAGTAAGAGGTATTGGTGCTACATATTCATGTCGGATTATGAATGAGTGGCCCACGCGTGCACCACTGCTATATTCTGCCTCGTACTACCTGCTACGCCATCTACATTTCTCCAACAGTGCTACCATTCCGTTGGTTAAAAGTGGCTGAGCCAGATACGTGTTAATACCTGACGATTTCCAGCAGACCTACGCACACGCTTTCGCTGGCTATCCGTTCGTTCGATCGATCGCACCCATTCATTGATCGCCGCTGTTCTTGTATTTTCCTGTCCCTGCGCCTTTCGCTATTTTAACGCGTAAACACGAACTTTAGCCAAACGATCGTTCTTCTTGAATCGGTGGCTGCGACTTGAAGCAACTCGGCCGGACAAGTTCGCAGAGTCTCGAGAGAAGAGACGAGCGAGCATCCGAGGACGAATTGGTTGGTTGGTTTACATGGTCGCGCGAGTTATTCGCCCGACGATTCGAGACAGAGGAGATGGGCCGTAGAGGATCGCGGAACGCGAAGCGAACCTCAGCATCGCTGTGCATCGTGGCTCGCGTCTCTGACAAAAGATATTTTCCAGGTAGTTTGGACTCGAGATTTCTGAGTGAAAAATACGAATAACGAGCGAGTAAACGGTCCGTTGGTGGTTCAGGCAGAGAAAAAAATTGCCTCGTTGGCTGGTTAATATCTGGCACGAAAGGGATACGAATCAACTGGAAAGTTCCGTCGTGAAAATAGAATTCGAGCGTCCCTGAATCATTTCCGGAAAGCCTATTCTCCGAAGGGATTTTCCAATCGATAGCGTAACAAAAACAACTTCGAACTCGGCCTAACGATCGGTGACGCTTAATTAATCCCCGGCAAACGTTTTTCAAGCCGGCGTTCCCCCGTGTAACGAGTTTCTAGTCCGTGCTGCAGGTTCATTCATCGAATAAGAAAAAAAGGCGTGCAGCTGGTCGGGTAAATGGGTGGAAATCAATGTCGGCGGCCCATTGATCGAAGAGGCGGTTCGATCTCGGCTGGTCGGTCATTGGAATTCGCCCGTTCCTCCTTCGTGACTTCCATGACACCATCGTACCGACCTACATCGCTGCGACGCGACGTACCGTTCCATGTAAGTAGACGAACCCTCCGTGAAACTTCGGGTCGCGCTCGACCCGGCCGGAAGGAAATGGAATAGCATGTGGCAGCATTGCAGTGTAACGGCATTGATCTCACTTTCTCTTTCTCTCTCTCTCTTTCCATCTTCCCTCCTCTTCGCGCGCGTTAAGAATCCCAATAACCAGATTATGCGATTGCCAGCTGCGTCACCGGCCACTTCTCGTCTCGTTCTCCTCGCTACGCGTGTCATGCCGCGCCATAACAGATACCAGCAACATCCAACAGCGGTAATCGAAAAGGATTACGTCTTTGAAGAACGTTCTTGCACTCTGTACGATACCTTTTACCACGCTTGGTATCTTCCTCTGTCGTTCTTTCTCTTCGCGCGCTATTATCGCGCTTCCTGCCTTTCGAACGTTTAGCCTACTCGTCCGAACGTTGTTAGCCGGTCTATCTTTCTTTTCGTTACGTTTCCAACGTCTTATCCGTCGCGCGATCATCTCCTATTTTCCGGCCACTTCCGTTTCTCCCTACGTGACCCGGCTCACCGTTTCTTCCGGCTTCTTTATTTCCTCCTCTCGCTTTATGCAAATGCCCCCTGGCTACCACGAGCGTAGTCTGGTTCCTAGTCTTCCCGTCTCTCGTTCTTCCCTTTTTACCTTCGCTGTCCACCTTTCGCCTCGCTCCTTATCTCCGCGTCTGTTTCTTCTGCTATAATTCAAGTCCCCTCCTCATCCCCCTCCTCCGTCTTACCTTACCAGCTCCCTCTCGCACCTGTACGAAACTCCCCGTTGCACCCACCAGCCTGTGTTCGCGCTGTTCGTCTCTCTCGCTCTCTTTCGCTCTCTCCTACAGCCCTTTCTACTCAGCCTGTGTTTGTCTCTGTCCAACACACGAAGAACCCTCCTCGTCGCACTAACCGCACGCAATCAATACATCCCTCTCTGCCGACCCTCGCCCCCCTCTACGAGGGACCAGCCACCCCGCCGTCACCCCAACAGCTACTCTTGATCCTGGCCCTTCACCGGCAACTCCCACTTTCCAGTTTCTCCTTTTTCATTTGCCCCTATCCTCCCTTTCGCCTTGTCTCTTCCTTTCTCTCTCGTTTTTTCATCTTTTTCCTCTGCTTTCGTTTCCACGCGCTTTCTACCTTACCATTGGTAAGCTCCTTCTTTCTCCTTTTCCGCCATGTCCCGTCAGCTGATCCATCTACCGACAGCGTGCTCGACCACCATAAAGCCAAGGTCAGTGCATGTTGCAGCAGCGCGTGCCGGACCATGGAAGGCGCTCTACTACTTACACGAAGCGTAGCGTTTCTCCCACTGAATCATCGCGCGCATTTTCATCTTCCGATCGTTTCTTCCTTCGTCCTGTGAGACTCGTACGAAGAAATCCGCTGCGATACTCGGAGTCGAGGTAGAGTTTCAAGCCAACCTCGAAGCGAGATAACGAACGTAAGAGAGAAGCTACCTTTCGAAAGAAGCAACCGATGCAAAATACGAATAAACTGAAGGTTTCCGTAACCTGAACCCCCTTAACGAGATGCCAAGTTTCGTCAATTCTAATTTTTCGATTCTTTCGTCCTCGAAGGTCCGAGATGTCGAGCGGCCAGACCGCTGCGAACGAACGAAGAAGCGGCAGAAAAAGCCGAATTAAAGAGTTTATCGGTACCTTGGGCGCCCCTCTTACAAATTGGCAAAGTTTCGTTGAAATTCAGGTCGGCCACTTCCCTCGGTCCGAGCTTCTTTCTCTATCCAGGTCGGACCCTACACATGGAGACCTTGCTACTTGCCTCGTGGCTGGCGGCACACCTTGTACAGATCTGCGCTACTTCAATTCGCCGATCAATTCATCAGGCGCATTTGACATTTCAAAATAAATAGAATATCACGACCTTGCCACGAATTTGAAATTATACGTTTGAAACTTTCGCCATGGCGATTGACCATGATTGGACCGAGGATCACAGAGTGGGAATGGGACGAAAGGAAAGAGCGAAGAAAAAATGGCAAATATGGTCCAAGAAAGACGTTTCGTCGTTGTAATAAAATGATCTCCGAAACTTCTTGCACTATGCCTTCATGCTTCATTCCGCGATTCTTCTGCAACATCCTGACCTTTGCACATACGTTCAAACGATACCATAGACTCCATGTCTTCCCATTGTCAGAGATACAAAGTTTGCTGTGAGGTGGACGTTGTTCGTTACGTATTTCTGCGAGCAAAAGAACCGCGCGCAAAAGTTTATCCGAGTTCCGTCGCGTGCGTTACGACAGTTAGTCAGATCGTTGGACAAACCGATCTAATTCAGGCTTCCACCCGGAAACGGGCGTTTTGCGTAACTGCGAATAGATTGATTAGAGTTTCGCGTTACAGAAATCAGAGAATAATTCGGCCAGGTAAATATTTCCGACTGGGTGTATCCTGTTTGTTTGGGGGCGGGATCACTGGAAGCAGCTTCGTTTCGCGGCCGGATACGACGCTACACAATTACTATGCTAAAGGACACGATAAGATTGAAGCGTGGCTGGAAAGCGGCTCGAGTTCTAGCGCGGAGCACAAGCTACGCGCAACACGAGACTGCGTCAACTTTTAACGTTAAACTTTAAACCTTCTAATTACTTCCAGCTAAAGTGTGTTTTAAACGTTAATTATCCGCGATTTCAGCTAATTAATGAACTTTATGAACGCTCGCGGCAACACCAAGTTGAACGCAGCTGTTGATAAAGTCGAGTCGAATGTGGCCGAGCAAGATGCGACATGGAAGAAAAATGTAAAGACAGATAGCGTAAGAAGATCTCGCGAACAGAGACGATGTACCGATCGATGATATCGATCGAATTTCACGTCACGTTGCGTGGGATTCAACGCAGAAAACTTAACACTTTACCGACCGATAGTCGATTAATCGGTATTTTGTCGCCGACGCTTACCGATCGATAACTTATTAATCGGCTTTCTGTCGCTGACAATCTTTCTCATTATTTGAGCAGTAATTTGCTTATTAGTATTAAGGTACCTTGCTCGGTTGTGTTACTTCGTAAGCTGCCACAGTTTTATACCAATTTGAAAAACTTAACGTTCGCGATGAACGAAAAGAATTGGTATTGGAGAGTCTAAACCGAAACAGAGCCTGAGGTGCGTATACTGTTGAAACGCTAGCGGTCGGTAAAGTGTTAACAACGAATCTCTTGTATAGAACGATTTCGGTGGAGAAATTAGAGAGAAAGCAGGGACGAAGCGGACTAATTGGTGGCCACGACGAAAATCGGCAGCTCATAGAAAACGTGGCCGATAGAAGGAAAGTTGCGCGACAAAGGCGACTTTTCTCGTAGTTTCGCGATGAAAGTTGCAGCCGAGTCGATTCGAGGCAAGTTTCCCCTCGCGATCCTGCGAAGTTCCAAGTCGAAAGTTAAGACACGCCAATAAATATCTGTGTATATGGGCCAGCGAAATACAACCGCAACGCGACGTGGAGCTAAGCCAACGACGCGGCTCGCATCCGCAGCCTGGCCGCCCTATTTCCAATTACACCGCACAAGTTTTCATATCGAAATTCGTTCTTTGCGCCGCTGCAATAATTCGGCCAATTGATACACGACGTTCCTATCCGCCACACCGTCTCCCAATATCTTCGATACATCGATTAGCCGCATCGTCGCCATCCGATCGCACCGAAAACCTCTATACACGTTCATCTTCTAGTTTCTGCTTATTCAACGATTGCACGAATTCTCGCCACTTTGCCAACCGTCCACAAATTATCGATCCTCGAGAAACTCGATCGCAGCGCGTGCTACCATCGAATCGACTGAAATTCGATAAACGAAACGCACAGCTTACGAAGAGCGTGAGCCTCTCTGAGAGGAAACGTAAGATGATCTGATGTAAACGTAAGATGAAACGAAGCTACCTCGATCGAAGTTGCGATCGGTAAAGCAGGTTAGCGAGCGCCACGATATCGAGCGAAAAAGAAACACGCGATCACGCAGCTGATCCTGCGGATGGGCAGATAAAGCGAAAAAGTTTGTGCATGTGCCGATGGGGATGTTGGCGACGCCGCACACACCGGCTACGCCACTCGAGAGTCTTGCGGCCGAGGTATTAAACTCATCGTGACAAAGCGTTACCACCAAGGAGACCTCGCGTCAAAGAAGACAATGGGAAGCGTACCAGTGGGTACTCTCAGTGATTGATCTTACCAAGTGCTTCTTTCACCACGAGAACGCCCGCAAGATCCACATTCGGAGCAACAAGAGATTAAACGAGTCGAGATATCGAGGGGTACAACCTGTTAAAAACTTTAGCAACCCGCTAAGGATTCCTTTTGTCGATTACCAGTTAGTTTTAAACAACCGCTCCACCTTCCGATAGTTTCCTCTAACTTTTTCCCTCTGGAAACATCTTCGATGGTCAAATAGAGTTTCTTCTCATTTTGAATTTGCCTACTTACTCGTCGATATTTTATCGCACCAATTATTTCGAAAAAAAAAATCACAGCGTCTGGTTGTTGGATTTCGTGGGGTTTGGAGAAAGACGATCGTCGAGAAGACGGAATAATTTAAAGCGTTGCATCACGTTCGACGTTTCTACTTTCGCGACTATGCCGAGATCTCCTTCCACCGCCATTTGTTCCTCGAATTAACGTTGGCCCGCCTCCCATAGCCCGTCTAATGGAAACCTGCTAGCTAGCGAATTGGAAATCTATTATTGGCCGCGTCTCGCAAATTACATTTGTCGATAATCATGCGTTAGCTCGCGAATTGACTTTTGCCAATTCGCTATTTCCTATTACCTTGTGTCGGGCAATCGGCCGCTGTGCATCGCACGTTCGGAATATCGCGCAGAACGTGTCTATTATCGGTTGGTAAAAAAGTGGTTGACACGGGATCCATATCGCTTTGGAAATTTTATTTCTATTTCTTTAGTTCGAGAAACTTGATCGTTTCACTCGAGAAACTCCTCTGTGAGAGCAAATGGAAGAATTTTGATTTGAATAGAAAGCAGGCAATTGTGTACGTCCGTAAGCTGATGCCAGAGAAAAATATCCGGCCAGCAGAATACCCGAAACTAGAAATAAATCCTTTTATTTGTTACGATCCTGAAGGATATGGCAACGATGGAAGCAGACGTGCCGCGGGATGTAAAACTTTCCTCGTTAACGACACGAGCGAATCTGCCGTGTTGAACGAAAAACCGGTAGAGAAGGTAAAAAAATCTTGCAATTTTTTGTCCACGTTTCCGTCTACGGTAATTGGAAAAAAAATCTCGAGAAATACTCGCGGAGAATCCGCCGTCGCGTACTTGTCGATTTTTCTAGACAACCTCCGTTTCCACGTTTGTCTTCTTGCAGTAGCGTACACGGTCATAAATCTAATGGGTCGAAACTTTCGTCGGTGGCGCAATATTTTCGCCGTACGTTGCAAGATACCAGATCCGAGAATAACTCGCATTGTAACCGTACGACAGAGGACGAGACGCGATTATCGTTAACCGCGACGCGAAAATCGACAAGCTACGCGTTAAACTAATTTTTCGCTCGACCAGCATCAACCCATAATCTCCATACGACTTTCAACAGGAATTTTTAGCTTCCCCTTTTGAAGCTGCTCTCTCGCTTCCTCTCGGTCGTCTTAGTTACTCTCGTGCGTTCTTAACCTGCCAAAGACGTTCACGCGTGATTACCTCGAGACCAGTGCGCCATTAGGCACGGCAGTAAACATAACACACACATGATCGCTGGGCAATATGAAACGTAAAGGACATACAGAGATCGACAGGAATTGGAGATCGCGGAATGGTAAGAGGGCCGCGTTCTCGATGCTCTTACGTGAATCCTGGCCGGTTACGTAAAGGAAATAAGGTTATGGATTGAGAAAAGGAGAGACAGAGACAGAGTGACGGTTAGAGGGGGAGGGAAGGAGAGAGCAGTATGGTGTGTGCGTCATGTCGTTTCCATTCACCGGCTTCGGTGAAGATGGGGCGAATCGGGTCGTGAGCATAGTTATCTAGGTCAGCTTCCCTGCTTCTCATGGCCTCGATGGGAGTGGTTAACTCTGGTTACCCCGTGAATGTAGTGCGAGGCATCAATGAAACGTCCAGAATGACCCTGATCCGACGAATTGCCAGTAACAAGCCCGCAACTGCAGTCGATATGCCCGGCGACTTCTATGTCACCTGGCAAGCAACGTCGATACATCGTTGAGAAATTCTTTTTCCACCTCCACGTCTCTTTCTCGTTTCTGGTTTTTAGCGAACGAAAGAACGAAGGAAAAAGGTGATAATAATTTTCCATGTACGCGCAGTTGTCCGAACGCAATTCTTCTTCCAGCGAATAATCCGATCGCATATCTTCGGTTGTAGATTCGATTTGTCGAAACGTCGTATCGGTAGCAAGTTCGCTGGAAATTCTTCCCGAAAGGGGAAACGATCGGCAGGGAAAAGGAATTGGAGAAGTTTCCGTAGGAAAAATTGAAGTGGAAAGCGTTCGGAGATGGAAATGGTCAGCGGAGCTTCGTGTAACGCGGTTATTACAAGCGGCACGTTCATTTCCGTCGATAAGGAGGAAGCCTAGCCACGTAAACGCGGAAACGAGTGACGTGGACGTGCATCGAATTACTGACCTTACCCATGGGAACGGTTCGCGTCCTCTGGCCGCTTTAACGAGCTTATAAAGTAACCGTCCCAGTTCTCTTGATCCATAAACGGCTCGGTTAAACGGCTCAATTCCACTGGTGTCTGGTTCTCGTTCGGGAAAATACAGGAAGCGGAAAGAAAAAACAGAACGAAATAGCGAGGAAACAAAGATGTTAGAGGGTAAGTGGGGCGCGCTCGAGCGTTAAACGGCTCGTTCGGGGCGGAAACTAGTCGTCTGTTTGGAAGCGTAAGTCGATTCTCGATTCGAGAATCCCTTAGCCGATTACTCCGAGTACGCAACAGCGTACGTAAAGCAGCATTATCCATCGAGCTATTTAAGCTTCAACCCAGTGACCCAACTACTTGTCGAGTTTAAGGCAACCAATCGCGTGTCCATACGATTTCCAATAGAATCGCCGTAATAAACGAAAGCGTACGATCGGAAATCCATTTTTTCCAGTCAGATTCCGAGAGGAAATACTCGTTCGAGATTTCGAACGTTTTACTCGCGTGGAGATTTCATCGGAAAGTCACGACCCGTTAACGAAACTGACGAAAGCTGAAAATCTTCTGGTCCTTCGTTGCCGTGCGATACGCATCGAAGTAAACAAAAGTGAACCGACCATGTCAGCTAATTGGTTCGCGTTTCACGTGTTAGCCGAGCGTCGATTCGAAAATTTGTCGCGACTCGTCTCGTTCGTCGAAGATAAGAAGCTCGCGATACGAACACGAGAATCTTTCGCAAGATCGATCCGGCGAGAGTCGTCCGATAATCGTGCAAATTCTGCGAAGAAAGAAGGAACGAGGAAAGCTTCAGCGAATGGTATCTGAACGCGCGTTCCAATTGCGTCACGTCGCGACGTACGGAAATCGCGACTAACGGACGCGATACTCTAGGCATGCAGACGTTCTAGCGCCACGTGACAATTCGAGTGAAAAGTTAGCGGTGTTACGCAACACGCAATGAATTCACAGCAGCGTGGTTTACGGGAAAACACGTTGCAAAGCATTCGATAAAGCGTCCGACGAAGCGAAAGCATCGGTTGAAACCGATCGGTTGCGCAGATTGCAAATCGTAGCGTGACGACGATCTTGCCGTCGCGTAACACCGTTCCCTTTTCTTTCTTTGGTTTCTCCTCTCTTCGATGTTTATCAAAGCGGCTCCGCGCGAATGTTAGCTCACCGAAAGCGTAGCTGGCGTTCGAAGATATCAACGCCGTTCTATCTACTTCCTTTCTCACCCCATCTTACTCCGACCAGGCAACACCACATCCACATCCGTCAGCAAATCCACATGGTCCTTTCTGACAGCATTTTAAATCGTTGAACCGTAATGAAGCGGCGGCAAGTGGCCGCGTCTTTGGTCGGTTGCCGAGCCGAGCCGAACCCAGCCGAGCAGAGCCGACTCACAGCCGTGCGGAATGCGACGCGTTAGCGAAGAATCGGACGCTATCGTCCGAGTGCCGAAGGATTGGAATTCACTCGCGTAAACAAAGCATCGCACCCTGCACAGCCCTGCGAGCTGGCGCGCTGGCGTGCAGTTTCCCTGCCGAGTCGGACGATGATAATGCCAGGGCAGATTATTAGATGGCGCCAGCCATCGGCATCCTCGCTACCCTTATCGACTCTATTGCGTCAAGCGATCCTGTGCCGACTGCCGAGACTGCCACATGCATACCACTACCCCGACAAACCATACGCGCAGGGCGGAAAATATTTCGGCATGTCAGTCGGCCTGCCAAACAGGTCGACCAGTCGTCATCCAGCACGATTTTCGCCAAGCCGGAAATCCTTTCAGGGTCAAGTTAAAACGCGACCGAATACAATGCGGAAAAAGAGGGTTACGCTTCGTCGCGCGCCAACTGCGTCGATTCCGATTCTCTAGCACGCGCTCGCTTTTGTCGATCGAATTCGTCTTTCTTATCTTCGTCACCTGACATCTACACTTTGTTCCATACTTTAACTTTCTGAACGACCAGGCGTAATATTGGATTGGTAACTAAGTGATTGCGGTTTTTGTCGTTAGGTGGTATTGACAAAACCTGCAATCACTTACTTGCCAACCCAATATTTACACGTTTCGTTAAGCGGACTCGATCGCGTACTGGCCTAACGCGGAAAGACGATCGAAACGCTTGAACCGCGTTGTTGGAACGTTGGTCCTGGCGCAAAATCTATGCAGTGCTGAATTTATGCCAATCGAAATTTTTTTCCAAGCTGCTGTCACGGCTAAAATGCATGGAATGTGAACCGATAACACGACCGTAACACTTATAGTCGTAGCTGCAATTAGGTTAAGCAGAAACTTAGGAAATTTGTAAACCGCCAGAGTACTGGACACATGGAAAGCAGTTTCCATCTTTCTCGGTTGGCGATCCCATCGAACTTGTTCGTTCGTTGTACGGTTAACGCTGCAGATAAAGAAAGTACTCGGAACTGGCGTCGACGATATCGCAGTTAGACTTGTTGGTGCAGCGTTGAAGAAGCCAAAGCGACCGGTACAAATGGAACGACGAAGATGGAAGAAGAAAAAGAAAAGGAGAAACGAAGATTGCGGAAGACAAAGAACGATGGAGGCAAAGAGAAGAGGTTAGCGTCCCACACGACTACTCTGTTCTGGAAGCTTCGAGAGAAGAGCACGCGTTTTCTCATTTATTTCTTCTCCGAAGATTACTTGCCTTCTCGAATCTTCTCCTCCAGCGTATTTCGTGATCTTGCTTAACGAACTTGTTTCCATGCTCGAATCCCATATTCGCGAATAACGTTAGCTTCGATTAAACACCGCGACGTGCAACTATCGAGAATTGTGAGATAAAAAAGAAGGAAAAAATTTGCCGACGACGAACGTGGTTCGACAACTGGAGCAACCGTACGATTGCTTTGATCGACAGAGGAACGTGTTTGCGAAGCTTTTCCGCCAGATACAGGAAATCTCAAATACACAGGTTGAAATGGGAAAAAGCATTTGAACAAAAATGTCGAGGGATTCGGGATAGAAGAAAATTTGACGAAAGAGCAGTCGATTGATCGACGCGAGCAAACAGCAATTCGATAAACGAACAAACAAGCGGATGCGATCTCGATGAACGGAAACAGCGTCGCTATAGGCGAACAGAATGCGCTTTCAACCGCGTTTTCCACGATCGCTAGATCGACAGAGGCGACTGATCGTGAAACATTTTCGCGAAAAATTCGTCTGCCTCGGCAGACCCGATTCGAAGGATTTCGCTTATTCGTTGTCGAATGCTAAAGCGAGATTCGCGGATCTTAGGAATCGATCGTGCGATATTTTACGTCGTTCGCGCTATACCTCGATAATAACCATTCCGCTCGATCGCCATTGAATGGAAATCGTTTCGATGAAGCAGAGATTCGAAGATCCTAAGTGGCTCGTTATTTTTCCCTACGTTCGTGTGGCGCTTATAAAATTTGCATCGAGGGATGTTGGTCGAACGCTCGTGTTTTACGACGCAACGTTAAATTAATATGGCTCCGCGTCTTCGCCTTTTACGGCCGTAACGTGTGGCTACCCTATTACGCTTGCAGATGAAATAAATCGGTCCATGAATATAATCCTACCATTCTCCAGTAAATCCCAACGAAATTTAGAAAATTTCTTCTAACGCAAGACTAACGGTGCGACTATGCAACTTCCTTTCGGCATTTTCTACAAGAAACAATTTCAACTTTTGTGTATGAAAAAAAGCAAATGTAATAGGTTGTCCGGAAAGTGTCTTTCTTTCGCAGACGTGGTTTTTTATAAACATACACCTTCCTTTCGGCATTTTCTACAAGAAACAATTTCAACTTTTTCATATAAAAAAAAAAACAAATTAAGTTGTTCGGAAAATCTTTTTTTCGCAGACGTGTTTTTTTATAATGATACACCTTCCTTTCGGCATTTTCTAGCAGAAACAACTTTAACTTTTTTTATATAAAAAAAAACAAATTGTTGTTCGGAAAACGTCTTTCTTTTGCAAACGTGTTTTTTACAACAATGCACATTCCCTTCGGCATTTTCTACAAGAAACAATTTCAACTTTTATGTATAAAAAAAAACAAATGTATTAGGTTGTCCGGGAAGTGTCTTTCTTTCGCTGACATGTTTTTTATAACGATGTACCTTCCTTTCGACAGTTTCTATCAGAAACAACTTCAACTTTCATATAAAACAACCAACTTTTATATACAAAAAAAACAAATGTATTAGGTTGTCCGGAAAGTGTCTTTCCTTTGGAAACGTGCTTTTTACAACAATGCACCTTCCTTTCGGAATTTTCTACAAGGAACAACTTTAATTTCTATGTATAAAAAGAAACAAATTAGATTGTTCGGGAAGTGTCTTTCTTTCGCAGACGTGTTTTTTACAACGACGAACCTTCCTTTCGGCAATTTCTACAAGAAACAACTTCAATTTTTATATATAAAAAAAAACAAATGTATTAGGTTGTCCGGGAAGTGTCTTTCTTTCGCTGACATGTTTTTTATAACGATGTACCTTCCTTTCGGCAGTTTCTATCAGAAACAACTTCAACTTTTATATAAAACAACCAACTTTTATATACAAAAAAAAACAAATATATTAGGTTGTCCGGAAAGTGTCTTTCCTTTGGAAACGTGCTTTTTACAACCATGCACCTTCCTTTCGACATTTTCTACAAGAAACAACTTCAACTTTTATATATAAAAAAAAAATGTATTAGGTTGTCCGGGAAGTGTCTTTCTTTCACAAAGGTGTTGTTTACAACAATGCACATTCCCTTCAGCATTTTCTACAAGGAAAAATTTTAACTTCTATGTATAAAAAAACAAATTAGGTTGTCCGGGAAGTGTCTTTCTTTTGCAAACGCGTTGTTTACAACAATGTACATTCCTTTCAGCATTTTCTAGAAGAAACAACTTTAACTTCTATGTATAAAAAAAAACAAATTAGATTGTTCGGAAAATGTCTTTCTTTCGCAAACGTGTTGTTTACAACGATGCACCTTCCTTTCTGCAATTTCTACAAGAAACAACTTCAACTTTTATGTATAAAAAAGCAAATTATGTTGTCCGGAAAGTGTCTTTCTTTCGCAAACGTGTTGTTTACAACGATGCACCTTCATACAAACGTGATACCAAGTCTGTGAAATATCGCGATGTTTATCTCAACAGAACAATTCGACAAAATAATATAAAACAAAAAAACGTTGTGCGTCTATTATTTCCTCATAAAACGAAAGAAACATTTCCCAATACATAAAAATACAAGACGAAGCTGATAAAAATTTCTCCAACAGGAGACAGACTAAGTTATCTCGTCTTTTCTCAATGTTACACGTCCGTAAGTCTAAAGATTCAAGTTGAATTGACGGGTCGACACAATGCACCGTATGCGCCACTCCATCGACAGGAAGATCCGTCTCGCGGATCGTCAACCAACGTACGTACACTCGGAACGTTGATCTCCCGGGAATAGAAGGAGAGCGACACGGTCACAGGATCGATGGGTTGGTTTATTAGCCGAACAGTTCCGCCAGTTCCTTTCTTTGTTCCTATTGTTGCGCGATGCTGTGGCTGGCGTACGCACATGCACGACAGCAAGAGTTAACGATGCACGCGTTCATACGTGACACGTATTCACGGCATATGGCGTAACGAGGCGAAACCAGGAAGACAGAAAGGCCCGTGGGAAAAGGCGCGGAAGCCGCAGGGTGCACAGTGCACACGCACATGGAAAAGGTGTCGTGAATTGTCACTCGGATCGATCCACGCTGTGTTCTATTCGCTGGTTTGCGAGCGTCGTCGCACGATACGAATCATGCACGTACTTCAATGCGATGTTCCAACGATCGCCATAATAGCAATATTATTATTTACCTGTTTATCTATTTGCTTTATCGGCCGAGCAAACCTAATCAGATTTTTGGATTAAGCTAATCGCGCGTTCCGAACGTTTGTCGTCGTATTTAACTTGGTAACGAAAGATGTAATCGCTGGACTGCGTATGTTTTACGACTGTTAAAACTACAAATTAGAAACTGCAAGGAGATATTACATATAATAGAAAATAATATAATAAGATAATATAATATAAAAAGATGTAGAAATAAACCGAAGCAATGTACATGCTGTAACATATTACAGCTATAAAAATAGATCTGTTTCTAAGTTTCATTCGTTTATTTAGAAACATGAAGATACTATTAAAGCTGTTAGAAATATTCGTCGTAACGATCAGCTTTGAGATTGAATTATAAGTTGGGATTAAAACAAGGTTGAATTACAAGTTGGAGAAAAATTCTGCAGTAGGTTTCGAGAATGTGGGTAGCTTTAAACATAGTTACCAGAGATATTTTTAACATTACGCTGTATTGTCATCGCATTCTTCGCCATTCTATTTCGCTGTCATAATTATTACGTAACAGTACCTTGGAAATAATAGAAGGTAGAAATTCCCAACGATTGAATTTTAATGAAAATCGTCTGAATCGTCTCTCGACTACATTGAAAGAGAACCCGATTGAAATTCAGATCAAAGGCGGACGATAATTTTCTGCCGCGTCGAGAACCAGATCCCACGCAATCTTGCACGGCAAACGCATTTTCCCTATCCTTTGCGAACAATCCACGCAGATGAATATTTATCGTTTCGAATTATCGATTACGTAAAGGCGTTGGCAGAGAGGCCGACTGACATTTTACGGGATTTCCATGCAGCACGGGATTACCCGAACCTTAATGGAGTTTCCTAAAAGCTTCTTTCGCAAACGTTACACTTGCTGCCAGTTACATCCAATTTTCTTCGCTAATAGGACAAACTATTGGTCGACTACGTGGCCGAGTCACGCGGCGCAATCGTCGTGAAATATTATTATCGTTGTTTGCCGAGCAGCACGCTCCTTTCTTTCTTTTTTTTTTTTTTTTTTTTCTTTTTTCTCGCCCGTTCGCAACCATCGCTATTCTTGGAACAATGAAGCGTTTTTCTTTTTTAACAAGATTTCCGGATAATTCTACCTACAACTACTATACTATTATTAGCCTCTTATTAGCTTATTCTGGTAATTGCATCGTAATTACGAGGCTCGTATTTCCTAATGCTCGTTGGATAGAGCGTTTCAACGTCAGAGAAAATAAAGAGATAAGAAGCTACAGTCTGCTGAATAATCGCGTTCTACGGAGCCCGTTTCTACGCGTATTTTCGCCTTTCTTCGAAAACTAGCGTCGACCGGGTCTGCGCTGTGCGTGAAATTCCACTGAAACACGTCGAGTTCTCAACGGAGAGAATCAGGACCGATGATCAGGAAAAAAAAAAAAAAAAGAAAAAGGAAAATAGAAAAAGACGATAACAGAGAGAAAGATAGACGTACAATATTTTAAGCCGGTTGAAATCCACACGTTATAGGTCAGTCGCCTATTTCCGAGCCGGATCGATGAACGCCCAGTCACATGGGAATCACCATGAATCGTGCGTGCACGTTGCCAAGCTGTCTACAACCGCTGCTCGTATTTTACCATTTATGCGTTCCTCTGGGCTTGTTCACGCTCGTGTAAATTTCGCCAAGCGATGAAAACGATCTGGCGAATTATACGGTCGCTTCGTCCGATGCCACGTCAAGTTTATAAATACACAGATTTCGCGTTTCTCTATCTTTGCGCGGCGATCTTTTCAATTCGGCGAGAATATCAGCGAATGAGTTTCTTACGACCGTTCGCGGAGAGACGCGGTCGCTAGGAGAACGCGTCAGCGAGAGGCGTAAATTCTCGCTACGATTATGTTAACCGACGCCGCGAAATAGTCGTTCCCCTGTTTCGTTTAGGATAACAGAGGTGGTTTAATGAATGTAACACTCTATTAACAGGTTAACATAGAACAATATATTTTACAATAATATGATGAAGATGTTACAGAAATTTGACTCGACTTTGCGATATCTCTAGATAAATTCGTTTGCTCGTCAGATTTGTCGAAGTGTCACGCTTGACTCGTCAGAAGGAACTGCACGCCCTTCGATTATTTTCGTCTTTTCTGGAAGGCGACCCCTTAATGAACCATGCTCATGCCACTACAATGTTTGTTTGCCGGACAGCCGCGACGATCCGTCTGCGACGTTGTAGGACCGCGAGCGACGGTTAGAAAATACAGCCTTTGGTAAACCTCGTGGCGTAACAATAGGTAAATTTAATATATGAACTTTATAAATTGATGAAATTATTTTATTCATTTTTTTATCCTGCTATTATTATTAATTGGATATAGAACGCTGCTATATAATATTGATAGTTCAAGGAAAGTATTAAAGCAGTGAAAATTACAGAGTTGTAAGAAAGACGACGACAGAAGCAGTACAGAATCGCAACAAACGGACATTGCAAAAATAACTGTTGCTCCGCCTCCAAGGGTTTGCACCCCCCCCCCACCTGTTTTCAAAATTTCCTAAGGAATTATACCTGTCTGTATACCCCACCAAATTTTATGAGCGCATGGAAACATACATCTTAGTTTCCTACTTTCTTTCATACTTCCCCATTCCTATTTTCGTTGTTAACGAGTTAAAACTATTATTCTCAATGTACTGTACGTATTAATTTCAATTCAGTGTATCCTACTAATATTATTAATTGGATATAGAACGCTGCTATATAATATTGATAGTTCAAGGAAAGTATTAAAGCAGTGAAAATTATAGAGTTGTAAGAAAGACGACGACAGAAGCAGTACAGAATCGCAACAAACGGACATTGCAAAAATAACTGTTGCTCCGCCTCCAAGGGTTTGCACCCCCCCCCCATCTGTTTTCAAAATTTCCTAAGGAATTATACCGAGCGTTATACACGAGCAAATTTCATGACTGTATGAAAACGTACTTCTTAGTTTCCTACTTTCTTTCATACTTCCCCATTCCTATTTTCGTTGTTAACGAGATAAAACTATTATTCTCAATGTACTGTACGTATTAATTTCAATTCAGTGTATCCTACTAATATTATTAATTGGATATAGAACGCTGCTATATAATATTGATAGTTCAAGGAAAGTATTAAAGCAGTGAAAATTACAGAGTTGTAAGAAAGAGGACGACAGAAGCAGTACAGAATCGCAACAAACAGACATTGCAAAAACAACTTTTGCTCCGCCTCCAAGGGTTTGCACCCCCCCCCCCCACCTGTTTTCAAAATTTCCTAAGGAATTATACCTGTCTGTATACCCCACCAAATTTTATGAGCGCATGGAAACATACATCTTAGTTTCCTACTTTCTTTCATACTTCCCCATTCCTATTTTCGTTGTTAACGAGTTAAAACTATTATTCTCAATGTACTGTACGTATTAATTTCAATTCAGTGTATCCTACTAATATTATTAATTGGATATAGAACGCTGCTATATAATATTGATAGTTCAAGGAAAGTATTAAAGCAGTGAAAATTACAGAGTTGTAAGAAAGACGACGACAGAAGCAGTACAGAATCGCAACAAACGGACATTGCAAAAATAACTGTTGCTCCGCCTCCAAGGGTTTGCACCCCCCCATCTGTTTTCAAAATTTCCTAAGGAATTATACCGCGCGTTATACACGAGCAAATTTCATGACTGTATGAAAACGTACTTCTTAGTTTCCTACTTTCTTTCATACTTCCCCATTCCTATTTTCGTTGTTAACGAGTTAAAACTATTATTCTCAATGTACTGTACGTATTAATTTCAATTCAGTGTATCCTACTAATATTATTAATTGGATATAGAACGCTGCTATATAATATTGATAGTTCAAGGAAAGTATTAAAGCAGTGAAAATTATAGAGTTGTAAGAAAGACGACGACAGAAGCAGTACAGAATCGCAACAAACGGACATTGCAAAAATAACTGTTGCTCCGCCTCCAAGGGTTTGCACCCCCCCACCTGTTTTCAAAATTTCCTAAGGAATTATACCTGTCTGTATACCCCACCAAATTTTATGAGCGCATGGAAACATACATCTTAGTTTCCTACTTTCTTTCATACTTCCCCATTCCTATTTTCGTTGTTAACGAGATAAAACTATTATTCTCAATGTACTGTACGTATTAATTTCAATTCAGTGTATCCTACTAATATTATTAATTGGATATAGCACGCTGCTATATAATATTGATAGTTCAAGGAAAGTATTAAAGCAGTGAAAATTACAGAGTTGTAAGAAAGACGACGACAGAAGCAGTACAGAATCGCAACAAACGGACATTGCAAAAATAACTGTTGCTCCGCCTCCAAGGGTTTGCAACCCCCCCCCCACCTTTTTTGAAAATTTCCTAAGGAATTATACCTGTCTGTATACCCCACCAAATTTTATGAGCGCATGGAAACATACATCTTAGTTTCCTACTTTCTTTCATACTTCCCCATTCCTATTTTCGTTGTTAACGAGTTAAAACTATTATTCTCAATGTACTGTACGTATTAATTTCAATTCAGTGTATCCTACTAATATTATTAATTGGATATAGCACGCTGCTATATAATATTGATAGTTCAAGGAAAGTATTAAAGCAGTGAAAATTATAGAGTTGTAAGAAAGACGACGACAGAAGCAGTACAGAATCGCAACAAACGGACATTGCAAAAATAACTGTTGCTCCGCCTCCAAGGGTTTGCACCCCCCCCCCCCTGTTTTCAAAATTTCCTAAGGAATTATACCTGTCTGTATACCCCACCAAATTTTATGAGCGCATGGAAACATACATCTTAGTTTCCTACTTTCTTTCATACTTCCCCATTCCTATTTTCGTTGTTAACGAGTTAAAACTATTATTCTCAATGTACTGTACGTATTAATTTCAATTCAGTGTATCCTAATATTATTAATTGGATATAGCACGCTGCTATATAATGTTGATAGTTCAAGGAGAGTATTAAGCAGTGAAAATTACAGAGTTAATAAGAAAGACGACGACAGAAGCAGTACAGAATCGCAACAAACGGACATTGCAAAAATAACTGTTGCTCCGCCTCCAAGGGTTTGCCCCCCCCCCCCCCGCCTGTTTTAAAATTTCCTAAGGAATTATACCGCGCGTTATACACGAGCAAATTTCATGACTGTATGAAAACGTACTTCTTAGTTTCCTACTTTCTTTCATACTTCCCCATTCCTATTTTCGTTGTTAACGAGATAAAACTATTATTCTCAATGTACTGTACGTATTAATTTCAATTCAGTGTATCCCTACTAATATTATTAATTGGATATAGCACGCTGCTATATATATTGATAGTTCAAAGGAAAGTATTAAAGCAGTGAAAATTACAGAGTTATGCAAGAAAAGACGACGACAGAAGCAGGACAGAATCGCAACAGACGGACATTGCAAAAATGTCTTTTGCTCCGCCTCCAAGGGATTGCACCCCCCCATCTGTTTTCAAAATTTCCTAAGGAATTATACCTGACTTTATACCCGAGCAAATTTTATGACCGCATGAAAACATACTTCTTAGTTTCTTACTTTCTTTCATACTGCCCCATTCCTATTTTCGTAGTTAATAAGTTAAAACTATTATTCTCAATGTACTGTACGTATTAATTTCAATTCAGAGTATCCTGCTATTATTATTAATTGGATATAGAACGCTGCTATATAATATTGATAGCTCAAGAAAAGTATTAAGGCAGTGAAAATTATAGAGTTGTAAGAAAGAGGCCGACAGAAGCAGGACAAAATCGCAACAGACGGACATTGCAAAAATGTCTTTTGCTCCGCCTCCAAGGGATTGCACCCCCCCATCTGTTTTCAAAATTTCCTAAGGAATTATACCTGACTTTATACCCGAGCAAATTTTATGACCGCATGAAAACATACTTCTTAGTTTCTTACTTTCTTTCATACTGCCCCATTCCTATTTTCGTAGTTAATAAGTTAAAACTATTATTCTCAATGTACTGTACGTATTAATTTCAATTCAGAGTATCCTGCTATTATTATTAATTGGATATAGTGCACTGCTATATAATATTGATAGTTCAAGAAAAGTATTAAAGCAGTGAAAATTATAGAGTTGTAAGAAAGAGAACGACAGAAGCAGGACAGAATCGCAACAGACGGACATTGCAGAAATGTCTTTTGCTCCGCCTCCAAGGGTTTGCACCCCTCCAAATGTTTTCAAAATTTCCTAAGGAATTATACCTGGCTTTATACCCCAGCAAATTTTATGACCGCATGAAAACATACTTCTTAGTTTCCTACTTTCTTTCATACTGCCCCATTCCTATTTTCGTAGTTAATAAGTTAAAACTATTATTCTCAATGTACTGTACGTATTAATTTCAATTCAGTGTATCCTACTATTATTATTAATTGGATATAGAACGCTGCTATATAATATTGATAGTTCAAGAAAAGTATTAAAGCAGTGAAAATTATAGAGTTGTAAGAAAGAGGACGACAGAAGCAGTACAGAATCGCAACAAACAGACATTGCAAAAACAACTTTTGCTCCGCCTCCAAGGGTTTGCACCCCCCCCCCCCACCTTTTTTGAAAATTTCCTAAGGAATTATACCTGTCTGTATACCCCACCAAATTTTATGAGCGCATGGAAACATACATCTTAGTTTCCTACTTTCTTTCATACTTCCCCATTCCTATTTTCGTTGTTAACGAGTTAAAACTATTATTCTCAATGTACTGTACGTATTAATTTCAATTCAGTGTATCCTACTAATATTATTAATTGGATATAGAACGCTGCTATATAATATTGATAGTTCAAGGAAAGTATTAAAGCAGTGAAAATTACAGAGTTGTAAGAAAGACGACGACAGAAGCAGTACAGAATCGCAACAAACGGACATTGCAAAAATAACTGTTGCTCCGCCTCCAAGGGTTTGCAACCCCCCCCCCACCTTTTTTGAAAATTTCCTAAGGAATTATACCTGTCTGTATACCCCACCAAATTTTATGAGCGCATGGAAACATACATCTTAGTTTCCTACTTTCTTTCATACTTCCCCATTCCTATTTTCGTTGTTAACGAGTTAAAACTATTATTCTCAATGTACTGTACGTATTAATTTCAATTCAGTGTATCCTACTAATATTATTAATTGGATATAGAACGCTGCTATATAATATTGATAGTTCAAAGAAAGTATTAAAGCAGTGAAAATTATAGAGTTGTAAGAAAGACGACGACAGAAGCAGTACAGAATCGCAACAAACGGACATTGCAAAAATAACTGTTGCTCCGCCTCCAAGGGTTTGAACCCCCCCCCCACCTGTTTTAAAATTTCCTAAGGAATTATACCTGCTTATACCCGAGCAAATTTTATGAGCGCATGGAAACATACATCTTAGTTTCCTACTTTCTTTCATACTTCCCCATTCCTATTTTCGTTGTTAACGAGTTAAAACTATTATTCTCAATGTACTGTACGTATTAATTTCAATTCAGTGTATCCTACTAATATTATTAATTGGATATAGAACGCTGCTATATAATATTGATAGTTCAAGGAAAGTATTAAAGCAGTGAAAATTACAGAGTTGTAAGAAAGAGGACGACAGAAGCAGTACAGAATCGCAACAAACAGACATTGCAAAAACAACTTTTGCTCCGCCTCCAAGGGTTTGCACCCCCCCCCCCACCTGTTTTCAAAATTTCCTAAGGAATTATACCTGTCTGTATACCCCACCAAATTTTATGAGCGCATGGAAACATACATCTTAGTTTCCTACTTTCTTTCATACTTCCCCATTCCTATTTTCGTTGTTAACGAGTTAAAACTATTATTCTCAATGTACTGTACGTATTAATTTCAATTCAGTGTATCCTACTAATATTATTAATTGGATATAGCACGCTGCTATATAATATTGATAGTTCAAGGAAAGTATTAAAGCAGTGAAAATTACAGAGTTGTAAGAAAGAGGACGACAGAAGCAGTACAGAATCGCAACAAACAGACATTGCAAAAACAACTTTTGCTCCGCCTCCAAGGGTTTGCACCCCCCCCTCTGTTTTCAAAATTTCCTAAGGAATTATACCTGTCTGTATACCCCACCAAATTTTATGAGCGCATGGAAACATACTTCTTAGTTTCCTACTTTCTTTCATACTTCCCCATTCCTATTTTCGTAGTTAATAAGTTGAAACTAATTTGTATTCAATGTATCTCAAATATTATTAATTATAAATGATGAAATTAAGTAAATAAAATATAATGATGTAAATAATATATTTAAATTTGTATATGGGTATTCAATTATTTGTTTTCCTAATCAAGTAAGTATAATAAAGATATTAATAAATCATCAATAAAAAATTTTATTTGTGAAATAAAATTTATTATTTTTTATATTATTTAAATTGATTAAAGGAATTAAATATAAAATAAAAATTGATATGAAAAGTATAATTACTCCTCCTAGTTTATTTGGAATTGTTCGTAAAATTGAGTATGCAAATAAAAAATATCATTCAGGTTTAATATGAATTGGAGTAATTATTGGATTTGCTATTTTAAAATTATCTGGATCACCTAAAATATAAGGTATTTGTAAATTAATAAATATAAATAAAATAAAATAAAATAAAATATGTAAATATATAATGAAAAAAAATGATGCTCCGTTTATATGAATTAATCGAATTAATCATCCTGAGTTTATATCTTTTATAATATTTGAAATTCTATTAAATGCAATATTGATATTTGGACAGTAATTTATTGATAAAAATAATCCTGAGATAATTTGAATTATTAAAAATATTCCAAGTATTGATCCAAAATTTCATAAGTAATTAATATTAATTGTTGTAGGTAAATTAATAAATGATATAGGTGTTACGACCGTTCGCGGAGAGACGCGGTCGCTAGGAGAACGCGTCAGCGAGAGGCGTAAATTCTCGCTACGATCATGTTAATCGACGCCGCGAAATAGTCGTTCACCTGTTTCGTTTAGGATAACAGAGGTGGTTTAATGAATGTAACACTGTATTAACAGGTTAACATAGAACAATATATTTTACAATAATATGATGAAGATGTTACAGAAATTTGACTCGACTTTGCGATATCTCTAGATAAATTGGTTTGCTCGTCAGATTTGTCGAAGTGTCACGTTTGACTCGTCAGAAGGAACTGAACGCCCTTCGATTATTCCTTTGTCTCATTTGGAAGACGACCCCCACCATGCTCGGGTCACGCCACCGCTCGCGCCTATGATCACGTATACCTGTTCTTGTGTGAAAAACGTAACGGTCAAAAATCGACGTTTCTAGAGCTCGCTGCTTGGCGACAACTATGCTCTCGTCGATATATTGTATATGATCCGGCGAGCAGATAAGACGGTCTGCCTGCGACGTTGTAGGACCGCGAGCGACGGTTAGAAAATACAGCCTGTGGTAAACCTCGTGGCGTAACAGAGTTAAATATCGAGATCGGATAGCGACAAAAAGGGAGAAGGAAGCGGAGAATAAAGATAGCTCTTTGGTTATGGCGTTAATCTTACGTGGAACGAAAGTGGATTATAGTTAATGTCAATCTAATTGCGTAATTCGAATCGATATGACGATAATATCGAAGAAGAAGGCAATCTCTTGCCGCGTGAAATAGCAAACCGATACTTTCGTTCATGCGGTTCTTGCACGCGTTTCCGCCACGTTGTAGCGGAACACAATGTGATGGAAACACGCTACTATTAGGTCATCCCATAAGTTCGTGCCGTTTTTCGAGCGGTTATATATGTTATCTTTTTTAAACACCTATGAATCGTTGTCCTAGGTATTTTCAGAACATTTCACATCTCTTGAACTGTCGAACTTCGTGATTTTTCAACAAGATCCCGAATTTTATCTTCGTCTGTCTGAGGAGGACGCCCGCAGCGTTCCTCGTCTTCTAAACAGAAATTCCCAGCTCTAAAACGTTGGAACCACTTCCTACAGGTGCGAGATGAAAGCGCATTTTCTCCGTAAACAGCACATATGTTTTTCGTGGCAATTGTTACAGAACTTCCTTTCCAAAATTCATATAACACGAGATGTCGAAAATGGATACGCATTTCACTCGTGATTTTTTACTGTTAGAAGTCACTCTGTTCGCTATATTACGATCTTATACCCACGAAAATCTGCTCTAGCCTGTTCTCGATCAGCTAAGCTCAAGTGCATTGGTCCCTTATCGCTGTATGTTTATATACAAAAGTCGGCACGAACTTATGGGATGACCTAATACGAATATCGTTCAGCTTCCTCGGAATCTTCAGTGGATAGTTACGCTTAGCAGGTTAGAAGAGGTTTCGTGGAAGGTGCTTGCCAAAGAACAGAAAGTGCCACTTTCCTTCGAGATGAGTGAAAGGGGTGGCAACCGATAATAAGAAGGTGGCATTTTAATTGGCGTCTTCAACCGCATGGAAAATGCTAATTGCCAATTTGTCGTTGGACAATCCTCCCGCTGGTCGTTCCTCTTTTGCTGAGGCAACCGACAAGTTCGACAGATCTTGATCAATCTGCGCTACCAAGCAACTGGTGACAACGTCGCGTTTTATTCGATGCATTCTTCCACTTGAGAATAATTTCCTGCTTCTTTTGGAAAATTCGTTTTAGAAGAAACATATAGGAGATTTTTGAGAAAATATATATATAAGTAACATATAATTTTAATAAGTATAATATATGCAATTTAAAAAATATGCGAAGATTAAAAGTTTCATGTAATACACGTGAACGTTTGAAGAGGAATGACAACGTTCGATGATTATAATCGCGTTTTATTCAACGCGTTCTTCCACGCAGGAATAATTTCCTATTTCTTTTGGAAAGTTCGTTTTAGGAGAAACATATAGGAGATTTTTGAGAAAATATATATATAAGTAACATATAATTTGAATAAGTATAACATATGCAATTTAAAAAATATGCGAAGATTCAAAGTTTCATATAATACACATGAGAGTTTGAAAAGAAGAATGACAGTCTTAAACGATCATAATCGTGTTACATTCGACGTATGTTTCCACGCAGAAATACTTTCCTGCTTCTTTCGGAAAGTTCTAAAAAAGTTTAAAAAAAATATGTATATAAGAAACATATAATTTTAATAAGTTTGTATGTAAGAAACACACAATTTTAATAAGTTTGTACAATTTAAAAAATATTCGAAGCTTCAGAGTTTCATGTAATGCACGTGAAAGTTTAAAAAGAAGAACATCAACGTTCGACGATCATAATCACGTTTTATTCAATTCATTCTTCCACTTAAGAATAATTTCCTATTTCTTTTGGAAAGTTTAAAAAAAATATATATAAGAAAGACATAATTTTAATAAGTTTGTACAATTTAAAAAATATGCGAAGATTCAAAGTTTCATGTAATACACGTGAACGTTTGAAGAGGAATGGCAACGTTTGATGATTATAATCGCGTTTTATTCAACGCGTTCTTCCACTTGAGAATAATTTCCTGCTTCTTTTGGAAAATTCGTTTTAGAAGAAACATATAGGAGATTTTTGAAAAATATATATATAAGAGACATATAATTTGAATAAGTATAACATATGCAATTTAAAAAATATGCGAAGATTCAAAGTTTCTTGTAATACACGTGAAAGTTTAACGACAACGACAACGTTCGACGATCAGAACCGCGTTTCGTCGGAGACGTCCGATCAGTAGGAAGATTTGAATCGCGAGCGTTCATCTCGTGTGCCGTATCGCTGTATCAAACGCGGATATCCAGACGGTCGGTAAAGTCAAACCCGTGTTCCGCACTTGCCACACTGCTGTACCGTATTCAGAGATGCCGCTCCAACAACGACGCGCGGCGTTGCATTATCCCTACCATTGTCTACCATTTTACAGGAAAAACCATTCTTGTATCCGTATCGGATTAACCAACGATAGCAGAAACTTGTTTCTGCCAGCTTTGCAGAGCAACTCTGCATCGCTCGCATTTTGCATCGATGATCGTTCTCGAGCACGTTCGCGCACCATAGCCCAACTTTTTCACGACACTGTCGATTCATCGATACAACCAAACGCCAACAAATCTTTCGATTGCGATCGATCTTTACCACCGAGTCGTTGAAAAATCGACATCGGTTGTGCCTGCTATTTGAAAATTAGGTGTCAAAATTAATTGCAACGAACAGCGTGAAATCGTCATAACGACGCTTAAAACTACTGTTTACGATTAATTATCGATACGGTGCACGATCGCAGTTACCTTCCGTCGCCTCGTTATCGTTTATCAATCTTGGTCGTTGGATCGGCCACACATTAATATCGAATCGAGCGGATTTTTTAGACAAATGGCTGGTGGCGGCTGGCAAGACAATAACAAACGAGGCTCGAAGGCAGCCTGATAATTAATACGTCAAAATCACCGGCGAACAAACGACCAGTCGTTCCATGCACAACGCGCCTAACTGAAATTCATTTGCGCACCTATACGCGTACAGAAAAGCTGCCCGTAGCCATTACACTCGCAGCCTGACAAATTTCAACCGGGACACGCACGTGCAACTGGCAGCTCGGCCATTTCCACACTTTTAATCGATCCGATTCTGACTTCAGTCACTTCCCATCGCGCTCAGTCGAAAGCGGACAAAAGGGAAACGCGACCGGTCCCGTGTAAACCGCCGATCTCTTAACTTTCCGTATACCGTGGCGAAGGTCGCTGTTACGCGCGAGTTCTACCCGAAACTTGCCGATCGTTGGTATCGCGTCTGACAGGAACAGCGCGTAAATGGGAAGCTAGTCGAATGTGTTCGTTGCATTCTGTTCAATCGAAACGTATTGAAGAAACCTGCAAGTGTGAGGAGATCCATTGTCATACTGGGAACGAACGATCGTTTAGCATTTTGCGATCTAGTGATCGATCTGGAATTGTTTTGATATCTGATATCATCGTATCGAATGATACGCAGTAAAAATTGTAAAAACGTGTAGGAAGTTGTAGAAAACGAAGAAACTGGTTAATTGGGGTTCGATAAACAGATCGCAGCATTCTTTTACACTTTGATATGTACCAGCCATTTTGACTGGTGTTGGTATAAGTAGTCTTGATGCGAAATTATTTTTAGTTTGAATACATAAGAAAAGAAAAGAAAATTCATTATATTGTTTTTTTAGTTATCATTGCCAAAGTCACTACATCATTGTAGAAAAAAATATAACGCGAAGTAGGAATTTTAAAATAATATTGTAAAATCAGTCAATTTGACTGGTGTGGCAGTTCTAGACTAGAACTAACCTAACCTCAATCTAGTCTAAAAATACCACACAAGACAGAATGACTGGTTCTACAATTTTATAAATTTGTCAAACCTCGCTTAGGGATCACAATTCATATAATGAATTTTATTTTGTTTTTTATGTATTCAAACTGAAAATAATTTTGTATCAAGGCTACTTATACCAACATCAGTCAAAATGACTGGTTCTACAATTTTACAAATTTGTCAAACCTCGCTTAGGGATCACAATTCATGTAATTCATATAATGAATTTTATTTTGTTTTTTATGTATTCAAATTCAAAATAATTTTGTATCGAGGCTACTTATACCAACATCAGTCAAAATGACTGGTTCTACAATTTTACAAATTTGTCAAACCTCGCTTAGGGATCATAATTCATATAATTCATATAATGAATTTTATTTTGTTTTTTATGCATTCAAACTGAAAATAATTTTGTATCAAGGCTACTTATACCAACATCAGTCAAAATGACTGGTTCTACAATTTTACAAATTTGTCAAACCTCGCTTAGGGATCACAATTCATACAATTCATATAATTAATTTTATTTTGTTTTTTATGTATTCAAATTCAAAATAATTTTGTATCAAGGCTACTTATACCAACACCAGCCAAAATGACTGATACTTGTCAAAGCGTAAAAGGGTCCTGCGAGCAGTTTATCGAACTCCCATTAACCAGTTTCCTCGTTTTCTACAACTTCCCACACGTTTTTACAATTTTTACTGCGTATCATTCGATATAATGATATCAGATACCAGGGAAATTCCGGATCGATCGCTAGATCGCTAGATGCTAACGCTAAAAATACCACAGCAATCAAAAGATCTACAATTGGTTCTACAATTTTATAAATGTGTCCAACCCTCGTTCAGGTCGATCATGGTCCCAGATGGATTAATAATACCAAAAATGTACTAAATAACATGGAATTTATTCCGTAAGAAAGCAATAAATCAATAAATATACAAATATTCTATTATTACGTATTTTTTAAACACCAGTCATTCTCACTGCTTTTAGTAGAAATATCTTCGTGTTAACTATCGGTAGTTCTAGTGTTAAAGAAAACCTAAGGAAAAACGTACAATATCTATCGTCTATTTAACGATTTACAAAAATGGCAAAAACTAACGAACGTTTTGAACGCCTGGTGAGAGTAGCTTCGATCGATACAGGACAGCAGACGGCTGAACGAAATTGCAGTGGAAATCGAATTTTCGTTTCGAGCTTGCACCGCACGGCCTTTTGAATGCGTCGCTCGATTAGCAGAATTAAACGGGCCACCTCATCGGTAACCACGAAATGCAGCTGGCTAAGTGCTCGCGTTAACCGCAGGCAGGACGAAATGCGGCCAAGTAAGTAAAAGAAGAAACGAAACGATAAAGTCAACAGAGGAGAGAAGGTGGTTGCAAAATGCAATTAACTGGCGCCATTCACCGATACGGACCTATGAATTCTCAATCGCCGTTTAATCGGTACAATCTGTTCCGCAGTTAGCATATCGGTAGTTGATTGTGTGGGGGACACAGGATTGCGCTTGTACGCGGCTCCGAAGGCCGGTCAGTCAGCCAGCTATTGGAAATCAATTAACCCACGACCGTGGCACGTCTCAACTCTACTCCTCTGCACTGTCGCGACCGCCCTTCCGTACATATGTGTGCACCGCCGAGATTATCGATATACAAGCGAGCAATAGCTGGAGAAGAAAACATCGACACCGGTGATTAATCCGGTCGCGATTTCCCGATTTACGCGTGCAAACGCTTCTTCCAAGTTGGAATTTTCATGGCTCGCGGAGGTGGATGAGAATCAGCCCGATCTTAATTGCTAAGAGCTTCGGCCTTAATTGCTGACAAAGTCGATGAAATATAGGTGTTTCGGGTGGGTGGGGGGGTCGTGTTGCTGCTTGTTAACGTAGTTGTCAATTCACGATCATAATCGACCATTCTCTTCCCATCGACCGTGACTTTCGCGTATTTATACGTCTAATCGAAATATTACGTAACGGGTGTCCTTGTAAATGAATGTAACATTCCTGGCGGTATTTGCAGAACGAAAGATACAGCGACGGTGGAGAAACGTTCGGAAAGTACGGGAAGAGATAGCCGGACGTTGCGTAGTTTGCCACACGGAGAATGCAAATGCAACGACCAATTTCTACGACTCGTGGCGGTAAAAACTTTGCAACTGGGTCGGTGCTAGTCCATAGCCAATTTTGAGAAAATCAGCGCGCACAGCGGAACAAGTACATCCGCGTTTATATCTCGAAACTGTTCCAGCTTCTTTCTTCCAACGCCAATAAAATATATCGCTCGTAAAGTTAACTCCTGGCCAAATTGACTCTGTCATTTGTACTTTGCGATCCCTCTCGGCCCATGAGAAACCCTACGAATAATAGTTTCGTTGCAAACAGTTAGAAGAGGAAAAAGAAGAAGATAAATCTCTTCTATGCGGAAACATAGCTCGGTTCGATTCGATTAAGAAATACAGGGGAAAAGTGAGGGAAAGTTTATGTTCACAACAATATGCGTTTATATGGTTTCACCGAGTAGGAGGATCGATTGAACGTGTACATAACAAGAAGCGGTGTTTCGTTCTTCGAACGCAGCGAGTATAGGCGCAAAGTGATTGACAAAGGATCAGCGTAACCAAGTGACTCGAACCACGTGTCCTATTGCGCATCTGCATTATTCAATTACCAAGTTGCGAGTAAGCGTTACGGGAAGGCAGCTCGGCTGGAAAATGCGAGTTATACCATGCATCCGCCGACGCCAAAGAACTCTTCTCCCTTTGTAATTCCCCGTTCGACTCGAACGCATTTTACGAGCCAACTCTTTTTTAATCCCATCACCGGTGCCTTGTCTCTCTCGTTTACCACTTTTTTTTTATCGCCTTTAAAATTCCTCCTTCGAAATCAGTTTGAAATGAAATCGTCAAAAAATGTAGCGGTACATGGAGCCAGAGAACAATTCGAATCATGTTGTTGTTTTGCATCGGAGTATCAACATCGTTAGGACGTACACAATGTAATGATAAATAAACTCGACTAAGAAAATAAGAAGAAGACTAATTTGAATTTTCCGGCACCCCCTCGATCAGTATAAATAGATGACCATGTTCTCCAGTTTATCAGCCAGTCGTGCGAATCAATATCAGTATCTATCAGTTATGAATTAGTCTCGAACGATCTTATTAGCGATTTGTACACTGTCTTTAGCGAATCTGTTAGTACGAGCGTTGTAAAGGCACTCGACAGTAAACTTTCTTCTGACAAGATGATTGCCAGATTGCACAGAATATTTTCAGTTAGCCTAAGGAATAGGCTGATCATGATTAAATACTTAGACGCTATAACCGCAACATTTCCAATAGAAGCTGGCATAGCCCAAGGCAGTGTCCTTGGACCTCTGCTGTTCAACATTTACACTGTCGATTTGCCAACTTTAACAGAGATAGCCACAGCGACATTTGCTGATGATACAGCTTTATTAGCATCCCACTGAGACCCGATAATTGCCTCCTCGACTCTCCAGCGAGGTCTCGACTCTATGGAAAAGTGGCCCCACAAATGGCGCTACAAAATAAATGAAAATAAATCAAGTCATATAACCTTCACGCTGCGAAAACAATCCTGCCCACGGGTGACCGTAAATAATATTCCAATTCCAAACAAAGATACAGTCAGACATCTGGGCATGATTCTGGACAGAAGAATGACATGGGAACGGCACACTGTAGATAAATCCAAACAACTGAAATGAAATGAAAACTAAAAAAATTCTGCTGGCTTATTGGCAGACGCTCCGACTTAAACACGCAGAGTAAAGTAATGCTATATAAAGCCATATTAAGACCTGTTTGGATCTATGGGATCCAACTATGGGGAACAGCGAGTAATTCCAACATAGAAATTCTCCAGCGATTCCAATCAAAAACTCTAAGGTCCTTAATAGGTGCACCTTGGTATGTTGCCACAGTCAAAGAGGAAATAGCAAAATATAGCGACAGATATAGCGAAAGAGTCAACAAACATCGAAATCCCCTAATTACTGGATTACTTGATAGTCGGACCAGATCCGCAGGCTGAAGAGACACTACCCGTTAGACCTAAACACTAGATTTAATTAGATATTTATATTAAGTAATATTTACTTATTTACAATACTTACTTATAAATTATACTTATCTATAATAAAGTATTAACTTATTATAAATAATTAGCCATGTCACTGCGCCACGCCAGAGAAAATTACTGAAAATTCTCAATGCGAGAATTGATTGTAAATTTTAATAAATAAAAAAGAAAACCTTGGTTTTTTGCCAACGAAACAATACATCGCGACCTTAAGACACTCACAGTTAAAGAAGAAATATCCAAATTCAGTAACAGATATGGTATAAGAGTTAACAACCACCAAAACCCATTAGTTAGCCAATCACTTGACACGACGGATCAGATCCGCAGACTGAAAAGACGATACCCTTTACATTGAAGCGTTAGATTCAACTAGAATCAAACATACTATAAACTCTTGTAATCCAAGTTACAGTACCACGCCAAAATAACTTACTTGTAATTCCCAATGAGAATTGATTGTAAAAAGTCTACCAAATAAAAACAAAAAAAAGCTAGCCCAAGGACTCGCTATAAATCTGAGGATTTATTTAGCTAAGGTTCTCCAAAGGAACAAATAGTCTCTGTTTTAACAGTCCCTAAATCTATCACCTACTACGAGAAGATACAGAAAATCTGCTTTTCTCACGTACGATGCTTCCCGCTGGCAACTTTCTGTCAAGGGCGGTTAGCATCCTTCTCCAACCATCAACACAGAAATTAACCAATTAACAGCAACGTCAATTTCCCTCACTGTCCGAACCGAGGCTTTTCTCAACTAATCCGATGATCTCGTATCCTTAGACACACCCCATCATAGTTTTCGTCTGCAGCATCATCCTGACGGAAGGTCAGTCGTTAGACGCCTGTCCAAGTCGATAGTTGGTAGTTAGCAGTAATAATTGATTCGAGTTTCTCAACATCTTAAGCAATCATCATCCGAACTTGAACTTGAACCCGAAGTCGAACTTGTAATCGCGAATCCTAAGCAAAGTGTAAGTTGATAAATATATGTCGTTAAATATACTCGAGTGTTTCTTTCGCACCTAACACGACATATCCACCTCAGCATCTTAGCGAATATTGTCCGTTTTTATTTATTTGTTATCTTAAAATAAACTTGACGGTTTCCACAGCAAGTTATCTCGTTATTCAAACAACAAACCATCCTCTACATTGGTAACCCCGACGTGAGTTGAACACGACTAAACATCCTCTACAAATATCCGTGGACCAAACTGCAGCGCAATTAAAACTGCTTCGACCAGCCTCGACGAGATTCCCTTCATCCGTGCTAAGAAGTTTTGCGCTAATAAATTGCACGCCAATCGTCCAGCTTTCGTCCTGAACTCGCGCGAAATATCGTTTACCGTCGACTCGAGTTCGCAAGATTCGCGTTTACGATACGACGGCTATATTTAAATAAAGAACGTTTAAAGGTTGAACGTACTATGGCGAATGTTTGAATTGAAGTAGATGTCAGCGGAAGCGCTATTTTTCCAGGTGGAAGACAGTTCGGATGTTCGTTAACACAGTGCATGCAACGTAACCCGCATTCAAATGATTTACAGCCATGGAAAGTACGAAGGTAGAAAAGCGAGGAAAAAATAGGAAAGAAACCCTGTACGATGCAGCACGTCCCAAAGGAAGTTCTCATCCCGTCCGCTTTTTACGGGTCTTTCGGGAAAAAAAAAACGATCCGTAGAATTTCGCTAGGAATCTGTGCAAAATTTCATCCGCGGCAAATGTTGACGGCGATAACGCGGAATAATTCGTACGGTTCTTGTTCCTTTTCCCAAAAGACACGGCAAAATAGCGCGACAAAAGGATCGCGTGGCGTAACCGTAAGCGAGAAACGTTCAAGCAAAAGTAGTCTAAGATAGTTCGGGGCTATCGATTCGCTTTCGTCTTTCACGTGAAACTCACGGATGCTGCCGATGCTCGGAATATCTGACGTGTCGGTCCTCTGAGAAGCCATAGATGCCGGCTACCGCGGCCATACCTCAATCTCCACGGGCAACAGAGAACTCGATGGCCATTCCAGTTTCATAATACCTCGCCGAAGCTACGAGCGTGGATGATCCGTGTCCGGTGTCATGTCGTATCTCCGTGAAGCCTGGCGCTCTCTATTTTCAGCCCCGCTTCCCGATCGACCGTCTGCCCGTTTCGTTCTCAGCCGTAGGAACCGCTCGTCGTGCCGCTCCATAAGTGGCCTTGTCCCTCTTTTAAAATAATCCTCGAGACCAGCATCGACCAAGGTCGCGCATCCCCTTCGCTTATCGCCGATCGCCTGTACTTTCACACCTTCCCCGACTCAACTTATTTATTTTTTTTTTTTTTTTTTTTTTTAATCTTCTATCACTTTACCGTTTCGTCTTTTCTTTCACACATTCTTCGTTACGATTACACTGAATAGGAATTGGTTCGTACACGAGAAACCGCCAACTGCTCGACAGCACGAACGTCACCTTAGGTTGGCGAATCGCAGATGGTCGTAAGGCAGACGAACGTGCAACATCTATCGTCGATTCGTTTCATCGAATAAAAAGTAATGGTATCTCTTAACGCCGGTGAGTTACAAAGAAACTTTCGTTGCAAGCTTTCTGCAAGAAGGATTTCTTTTTTTTCTTTTTTTTTTTTTTTTGCGAACTAAGCGTAGTAGTCGAGTTGAAAGGAAGTTACTTAAGGGGATTGAGTTCTCCGTTAAGGAAGAAGCAGCACCGCGTGTCCGAGATCCGCTAGTCTCGCATTCTCTGTGTATCTGGCGAAAACTGAAAAACGAGGTCCCATTTTGCGAAAGAGCTCCGATTGATTTATACGCAGCGTGATCGCTAAAATTAATCGAGTGTCTCGCACGTGTTACAAATTCCAACTCTTTGCGTCCCGTGCTTCGTCGAGAGAACCCGCCGTGACCTGTTTACCAATTACGTGTTTCGCGTTACTATTTCAATTTTAACCCAACCGATAATAACCCAACAAGACCGTCGATAAAAGAAATTCCCCTTTGTCGGAGAGAAAAGAATTTCCCTAGTCTAACCGTCTTACGAGCGAATTTTCTGAAAAATTCTAATCGCGATTTCACCAGCAACGACGACGATCGATCGCCCCTTACGTTCCAATTCGATTCGAAACGAAGGAAAAAGCAGCTCGTACGAAACGTACGTTTCCGCACCGACGATTTCAAACGGACGAACGCGAAGAGCAATTCGTTTGCCGAGCTTTGTTCCATTCTCTGTCGAGCGAGTCGCACGATGCAGCATTGCGGTGTTGCAGCCTCCGTTACCGAGCGGATCGCGATAAACGCGACTTTTCGTCCATCGATTTCAGTCACGCGACCCTCGTTCAACGAAATAGAACGTTCGCGTTCCGCACCGCGAGTCAATCTTCCGCCATTGCTTATTCGCTGAATTTACCTTTTCTTTACTTCATTTCCGTTACCATATTTTTCTGCTCTTCCACCGAATGCAAAACGAAGTTACAATATCGGCGAACAACGACTATCGTTTCTCTCCAACGACGTATGCAACTATCCGCACTGGTACAGTTCGAGTAATATTGCCGAGGTTGGTGTACGAAAAATGTCACGATCTTGAACAAATGACGAGAGGTGACGTTTGTTAACCTCTTAGGTACTGAATTTTGCATGGGCCGTTTCTTTGTACGGCAGAGTTTCACCCGTAAACGATACGGCACTGCAACGTGTGACGGATCATGGTGTTGCCTACGCGAGCACATTGGAACGAAGTTTTTGATAATTAAATTATAATTTTTCGTAAAGATACGATGCGTATACTTGAACTTGAATAATTTACTTTAATAATCGATAATACAATCGAGTGTGATATATTTTAAAGCACCACATACACGTCACGCGTAAACGATACGGCACTGCAACGTGTGACGGATCATGGTGTTGCCTACGCGAGCACATTGGAACGAAGTTTTTGATAATTAAATTATAATTTTTCGTAAAGATACGATGCGTATACTTGAACTTGAATAATTTACTTTAATAATCGATAATACAATCGAGTGTGATATATTTTAAAGCACCACATACACGTCACAATTTTCACGCTCATAGCGCGATAGTGTTTTTCAAATTGCTCTTCGTTTTCTATTTCCAAGCGATATTTTCAGCTTGAAGATTCTACGAAATTAGAAGGAGACGGATCGGTATGTTAAAAGGAGCATCTAATAATAGTACGTTTATTTTAACGCAAAAAATTGATATTTGACACTGGCAAAAACAAAGACTATATATTCTGTCTGTATATCGTTAACATTGTCATAGAACGTTGCGAGAGCACAAAAGAGTGCGAAGCGAGACATTTGAAAAAGATCATTTAGTTGAAACGGTGAGCGAATGAGCGAGTAGAGTGAGCCACCATAGTGGCGCGTCGTAATATAAGATGACATTCGCGAAAGCCACTATAGTGGCGCGTTGTACCTAAGAGGTTAACGGGAGTATCCCGCAATAGGAAAGTTCGAGTCGTTGGCGGACCTTCTCTCGTTTTCACGCTTAACGAGTACTCCATTCAAAGCGATGCTCTCGCGACTCTTAACGATCACGACATCCCGTTGTTTATACACAGGTACTCGAGAGTGGAAATTCTATTCCTTTGGAGGCGTAGCTCGAACGTGCCTGATCGTCGGCAAAAAATCAGCCAGGAGCAACTTCCCGACAAAGAAACCACTGAACCGCCACACCACCTCGTTACCGCGACTAGAAACCTAATTATCAATTAATTTGTAATTATTATTTAATTACAAAAAATTAACGTAACGCAATTCAAAACCAAAGCCTTTTTCGCGAAGAAAGTAAAGTAATCGAACGTCAGATCGGATGCAATTGCGTCCAAGCTACAATTCACTAAACACACTCGACCAACCACTTTTCACTGCGTGCGATCGACGATTGACGCGAAAATCTTTGAAAAATTTGTGTAAGGACGACACCGACTCGCTGGACCGGAGAGCGTGACGTCAGAGGCTAAAGCGGCAGACCGCAATGTTCGAGTAATATTTATGCCTCTATTATCGTTCCAGCTACTCCAGAAATGGTAATCGATACTCCGTACGACACTACAGCACACACTTTCGCCGTGGCTCTGACGAATAACATTTCGAACGAACAGCTCATCGTTTCGCAGAAAACTTGTCGCGGAAACGTGATACCCGAACGAAACATATTTCTACTGTTTTTACGGCCACTTGCGTGGCAAACAGTAGGACACGTTGAGCGGTTATTTATCGCTTTCGATGTTTTCAAGATCACCGAATCGAAAGCGAGTAGATTCTAACTCGCGACGATATTCGATCGGAAGTCGCACTGTTCGATGCAAGTTCTTTCCGCGATATAACTCGAAACGACGCGGCCAGCCATGGTCACGAAGAATTGTCGGTTGATTCGCCTCGACTCGACCTCTCACTTTCGATCGTTCCGCTCCTCACTCGGATCCACTACCCGCCTCGTCTAAAGCTGCTGGACAATTCGTCACGTCACTATGAAATCGAACACCGTCTCAGTATTTTTCGGAACCACCAGCGCAAGTGTAAGTTTCCATCTTTCCCGATGGAACTCGGTGCACTTTCCGGCGATGAAACAAACGCACGGTTTAAACGACGAGGGAAAAGAAAACGGAGCACTGTGTCGATTGAAAGTTTTACTTTTTTTGCACACGAACGTGGCGGCAGTGTTTTCGCGGTCGAAGCGTGGAAGAAAATGAGTGGCGTGGCGCGTGCGACGCGCTACGTCTATTGTTGACAGGTCGAAAGGTAACTGCGGCACGTCCAGTTCTTCGAGGCAGCGTACCACGCGCGCCACGTGCTCCGCTCACTTGGCTCCGCCTACCAGTCGCTTGGCGGCCAAAGAAACCGCCGTGAATCCATAACGAAGCAGCTTCTGTTAAAGCCGATCTTTCATCGTTACTCGCGATCCTAATTGGACGTGCGCCGTGAATCAGTGAATTTATAGTCCCTGTTGAAAGTGCAGATCGCGCGAACCATCGGTATTTCCGAACGGAAGCGAGGAATTTCTGCTGAAGAGCAGAAAACAAAAGTTGGAACTGAAAGGAGCGACACGAGCAGCGTGGAAGCCGCAGGGTAAATCCATACTACGTTCCGTGGAAAGAAACGAGTTCCCCCAGAAAGTGCAGGTAATTCCTGGCGGTATCAAGGCCTCAATTAGTCTCGCAATCGCGCACGCCACCTTTAAAAATGTACACGTGACGCGTAACGAATTGTGGCTAGCAATTGCCGCCATGGTTTGACGCGCTGAAGCTTGTGTTCGCGCGGACAGTGTCAGAAGCGCCCTCGATCCTCCGATAATTTCCAGCTTTGTATTTTATGATCGAGCGGAGAAAGAATCGCCGAAGGATCGAGTGAATTTTTTCAACGAATTCCGTATCGAACAGCGTTCACGCGAGAAACGGTGGTAACGGTCGTAGGTTTACACGCCATGCTTATCGACGAGGTTTTTAGCGTGTCCGGGGGAAAAAAACCTAGCGTCAGCCATACCGTGCAACCATGTTCCTTTATCGCTATCTGCAGCGACAACCGGTTCGGTTCAGGATCTAAGTGCAGTATCGATGCGCAACTTCCGCACTGACTTCATTTACAACGCGACTATTATAGTAGCCACGAATATATTACTATGGCACGGATTAAACGTAGCTACTTCGATGTAGTCACACGATTCCGATGACCTCACGCGACCAGACGGTTTCAAGACAGATTGAAAATATTATTCACGATCGAACGATTAGCTTAACACTTTGACTGCCATGTTGGTCATATACGACCGGCCATGGTTTTTCCTGTGGCGCCACGGTGGTCATTAGCGACCGGAACGCCTCAACTTCTTACAATTGTAAAAATTGTATGAAAATTGACAGTTAGGGTATTTTCAATATAACCGATAAATAGAAGATACTTTGAAATTAGAAGTGCCCCGTTGAACAATTAAACATTTTTATTAGAACATCAATAAAAAAAATGAGAACAAATGTCGCATCTAACGGTGCACTGTGTTAAAACACTTTAAACATAAACGTGGCTCGTCGATACAATCTGGACGATAGGTGGTCACCTTTTTGGTCCGATTCTTAGCAATTTTTCATTCTAATTGTTTAACATTTTTTTATAGCACTCTCTGCAAAATTTTCATGCCAGGTGCACTTGCCCTTCTTTCTTCTGCATTTCGTGTCGCAATCTTTATCGAATAAATATATTTGACGGCTCTGGTAAATGGCACTGTGCAAGGTGCGTTGCGAGTGCCATTCTAAAATCCGATACCTCGATTTTTGTTTTTGTTGCTTGTTTATAGAGTATCATCGCGTTTGAAATGGATGTATTTAACGATAACTCGAAAGCTAATTTTATATACCACTCGAGAGTTCTTCTATGTGGTGTAGAACACGCTATCGTTCGATCTGATAAATCTACAGCACATTTTCCTCTCTTGTAATCTACCACTACCATTGCTTTATCAGAAACATCATTTTTTTCCGGACCTCTACTATTTCAGTCGAATGTTTCGTCGAAATCATAACAATAATCATAATACCGTTTACTAATATCTTCTACACGTTTCAACAATATATTCCGCACGTTCTGCTTACGTCGAAATAACCAATGCGAATGGTTTGTTGAAATAAACGAAGCCTTGTTATAATATGTCGCTATCAATAGTTACCAAGGTGCCACGGTGGTCACCCGTTGATTAATAAGATAAACGGTCCATTGGGCAAGAATGTTGTCTTACATCATCAATTTATTATTGTTTTGCCATTATATGCTTTGAATAATAAAAATACTCCCGTGGCGCCCTCAGCGAAACACGTGATTTCAGCGTGGCAGTCAAAGTGTTAAAAGCTCCAGGAACGTTTCTTTCCGCAATATCCCTCTATCGGTAAACTCATCAAGCTTCTTCCTTGGGGACATCTGTGTACATTTTAACATAGACACAATGCGCGCGGCTTGACTCGAGCGATTTGTCGATTTGCAACGGTGATAGGTAATAGATCGTCCGAGAAGTTTCTTTCGTTTTATAAGGAAATAATGGAAAACAGGGTTATGTTCACACCTGCCTGAAACAGCTGACAAACTAGTGTATTGTGGGAAAAAAATAAAAGGGAGAAAATATCGTTCTTTCTTCCTACGTCACGTGAATTTGTGGATGAAAAGCTGTTTCGGAAAAATTGAACTTTTCTTGCTAATTTCGAGAATGAAAGAATCAAATTAAACCTCTTGATGAGCTAAGAAAAAATCCACCTTGGCTTCATTAAAGAATGCAGTTATGTATAAAAGTTAGATTTCTTATCCACCGCGGAGAAGAAACTTAGTTGCAGCGTAAAATTTTCCTGTAGAAATAAACACGTAATTATTAGGTCGCCCGAAACGTTTCTTTCGTTTTGTAAAGAAATAACGGATGCACTACATTTTCTATTTTATATTATTTTATCGAATGATCCATTATGATCCATTTTGTTCTATCAAAATAAAGATCACAACGTTCGACTGATCAGATTTCATGTTTGTATAAAGATGCATCGTTGTAAAAGACGCGTCTGTCAAGAAAGACACTTTTCGGGCAACCCAATACAACGTTAGAGTCTGCAAGCCAGCCATCGTCTGATTGTCAATCAATTTATAATTAAATCAGCGTGTAATTAAAGTCGCCAAATTCCTGCGCTGCACTCGTGAAAACAGCCGATGTACATTCCCTTAAGTTGCAGCAGGCATATCACATCGTCATCGACGTATCGTAAAACCTTCGCATCTGTCTTTACGTCCAAAGCCGTTAACGTAGAGCAAACGAGCGAACAGCTCCATTAGATTTCTCAACCGGTTTATTTAAAAGGCACCTCTTTGCGAGAGCTCGTATTTCCACCGAAAATAAACGCCTTGGTAGAAGCTCGCTGGCAACTTACGGGGGACGATAAAAGCGAAAATGGTGGGGGAGGGGGGGGGGGCAAAAGTTTGCAGCATACAACTCATCGAATATAATTCACAAACCACGTTGGACCGTATTAGATCGATCGCAACGAGTTATCGTCTGTTTTATCGACTCATCGTTAGACGCGAATTTCCAAATTTCTGGCGACGGTTTGTCGCGTGGGTCAGCTCGGCCGTCGATCGCTGCGATCGCTTGCGGCTGTGCCTGGAGGAAAATGCACGGTGCACTGGGCATCGCGTTAGGAAAATTCGACGGACGAGATTTCAGCAGCGACAGCTGACTATAGCTACAGCCGACGATAACGTCATCAATAAATGACGAGAAGTTGGCGGAGTTAAGGACAATTATTGCGCCAGCGTGAAATTCCGTGCCAGGTTCGCTATAACACGCTGGAAAGAGACGGCGATTTTCAGCTCGTAAGGAAACACGCGAAGCTGAAGTCGCCTCTGCTTCACAGATAATTTATTTGCTTTTTGATAGCTTTCTCTGACGTTCTTCGCGAGTATGAAAAAGTGCTCAAAGAAACGACGAAGTATTCTGTATCTCCTCTGATCCGTTGGAAGGAGATGACGCAGTTATTAATTAGTTTTTCACGATATGCTTCTCCTGGATGCGTCATCGACATAATAAATCAACCGTGGCAAATTTCCTTCGTCCTGATTCCAAAATATCTATACAACATGACCTTCCTATAGACGCACATGAAATTGAACAGGTCAACAAGATCTTACAACTGTCTTCATCCAAACTTCATTAAACTATACTATACGCTTCGTGTATATTAAAAAGTGGAAATAAATAACCAAATCGTACTACCACTCGATACATTTAATTTACCTTCAGGTTGAACGTTAACCCTTTGCACTGCTATGTCGAGTGTGACTCGATGTCAGATTTTATCTCAGGAGCTGCTTTGTCTAAAAATTAGAAAATACAACAATAGTGCGAATAAAACTGGTATTTAAGTGAATTTCTATCTTCCTTTATTTATTTAAATTGTCTTATTTTTTAGTCCAAGTAAATTTCAAATAAAACGCTTAAAACCGTCGCGAGCTGCTGCTAACGAAATTGAAGTAAAATTCCAAAGTGCAAAGGGTTGATATTTTTAATTTTACCTATATTTCTTTATACTTTTAATTTGACGTTTCGTACAAACGATGTATGAAATCGTAAAATAAAATTATTCCTGCAAATATAATTAACCACTTAAACAATTTTTAGACTTCTCTATTTTTCAAGTAGTGAATAGTAGTCCTCGATACTTGAAAAATTGCATGATGGAAACGTATAGCTCGCTGTGGCGCGCGCGGTTGGCTAAATGTTAAAGTCTAACACTTTACACTTCCTAACAAAGAACACAAAGAGCTAAGGAACCAATTTACGAACCGATGTTGCACTCTCATCAATTGGACATGTAGAAATCTAACATAAACAGGGAGAGTCGCCTCTCGAGTGCGAAGAGTTCAAACTTGGAATAGATAGCGTGCGGATCGCAGGATGACGGACGTAGTTGAAAGCGTTGCGAGCTGCTGCTAACGAAATTGAAATAAAATTTCGAGTGCGAAGGGTTAATCTCGTCGAAGGTTCGCGATATCAACCTATCGGTTGCAAACTGACTGATCGCTATTTAGTCGACCACTCTTAACGACAGGATCGCCATAAAAATACATCAAGGTCTGTAGAATCATTTATTCGAGCATTAATACAGATCTCCATAAAAATATAATATCGATCATAGTTGGCAATCTCCCTTTTTGGCAACATTTAAGCCACACGTAAGCAACGCTAAAATGATTGCAACGATCCCGCCATTATCGCCTGTATTATCTCTATATACGCGTATAAATTTCCCGACTAACGTTCAGAAATTGCAAACTGGCACCGGCAATTTTCTATCGCTGTAAGCTCGAGCCCCGAAGAAATTGGGCTAAGTATAAAATACAAGGGAAACGAATTCGGTCAACATCGTAGCTGGCGCGCGATACAGAAATTTACGATCGGTTCGTCCTTCTATCTCGATAAGTTGCTACATTTTTACCGCTTTTCGACGAACGTACTTGCAGGATTCGAAATGGGTCGCGGTCGATGCGTCCCTAATTATCATTTACAACAGCTAACGAGTGTTTTTCCATCACGCGAGCGTGTTTTTCGTGCTTTTTACTGTCACGAGCCACCCGACGCAACGTCGTACGTTTATCCGGAAACATTCGCATCGCTATCCGTATCTGTTACGTCCGGTGACTCTCTACACAAACCAGGCCCCACGCAAGATGGCAACTGGATGTCCACACACCTTTACTGCGTACCCTCAATAGTCTTAAGTACCCACCATAAATCAACATCTCTCTACTAGTCGCCTAGTCGTTAAATCGCTCAACCCATCTCTCGGTTCACGTCTTATTTACGATTTATACCTCTCGCGATACTGTAACTCACTACTTGCAAGTCACTTTTACTACAATTAACACTTTACCGACCGCTAGCGATTCAACAGCATACGCACGTTCGAACGGCATCTCAGGCGCAGATTCTCCCTAGCGCCGGCTTTGTTTATGTTTAGACTCTCCAATACCATTCTTTTCGTTCATCGCGAACGGCGAGTTTTTCAAATTGGTATAAAACTGTGGGAGCTTACAAAACAACGCGAATGACGCAACTGAAGAAAGTATCTTAATACTAAATAACAAATTACTGCTCAAATAATGAGAAAGATTGTCGGCGGCAAAAAGCCGATTAATAGATTATCAGTTGGTAAGTGTCGGCGACAATAAACCGATTAATAACTTATCGGTCGGTAAAATGTTACCAACGTGATCTTGCTAATAACTATTCGAGTCGAACACTTCTAACCTTATTGTAAACGACATTACAATTCGACATCGTAACCTTACCCCGCGAGTCTCTCCAAACATTTCTATAATTCTGAGACAAGTTGTTGGAATAAAGTATATATTATAACCTGTTAAACTCAGTGTTATACTAATTCAACCAGCTCTATTATCCTAACCGAAATAGAGGATCGATCAGTTTGTGGTGTCGATAATCTACTCGTAAATTATCGAATTTACGATTCCTGTTGACGCGACACCTCCGCGATCGGACTAAACAGTATCAGTGTCTTTATCGTGGCAATCCGGCGAAGTTTAGTTGGAAAACTCGTAATCTACACGGGAGAAAGCGGAACTATGCGAAAGTCGGATACACCGATGGAAAGTAGCAAGTTGCATAAACAAATAGAATCGGAAGAGTATCGTATTTCGTTGTCGACCTGTGTCCCATTAAACGGAACCAGTGGCACCGATAAATTTCGCGGATTAAACGGTTGCTGATAGAACAGAAGGCGAGGCGTGCATGCGTCGCCGACTCTATTGTTGCGCGTGCGTGCGCGAATTAATGCACGGACGCACATTTCGGCTGCACCCGTTCGTAAGATTAAATTATCATCCGCCTCGTTCACTCTCCGATTTTATCCCAACCGGCAACTATCTCGTCACGTCGATAAAACGCTTAAAATAAAAGGCTAAATTCGTAACAAAAAGAAAAAAGAAGAAAAAACCAGTCTAATCGCAAGGAATAATTAATCTTTGTTTCTCCGTCTATCGAATGACTCGACGAACCAACCTCGAATTCAATTAATGCTAACAGCACGACCAAAGCTTAGCAGAGTGGTGCGACCAAATTCTCGGAAATTTTTCCGGTCACCCGGTACAACGGTCCGGTCACGGGACAGTGGAGGACGCAGAGACGAAAAGAGTGGGCCGAGAGGATGCGGCAGATGCTTTCGGTTATTTGTGTGGAGAAAGAGAAGCCCGACAGGACTAAAAGTCCTCGCGGATAATCTATGTGCTCGCACGTCCCCTAATTCGCCTAATTCGGAAAGATCGGATTAATGCACCGCCACGTATCTCGGTTGAGCTTGAGTCGAGGGTGCAATTAAATTTCGACTACAGACGCTTCCTAACGATGTGATCGACTGTTGGAAAAGGAGATCGCAGCGAGGTCTCGCAAGATTCGTTAAGGATCAGATTAATCGCGTGTCGTCGTGACCAGCATAGATGATCGTTAAGTAGATTTTACAGGTTTTAACGCGTTGACTGCCGCGCTTGTTTTCAATGAAACCTTCTTCAGGCACACACACGAATGAGTTTCAATTTAAGCGTGCAGAGTAAAATAATGCTATATAAAGCCATATTAAAACCTGTTTGGACCTATGGGATCCAACTATAGAGAACAGCGAGTAATTCCAACATAGAAATTCTTCAACGATCCCAATCAAAAGCTCTAAGATCTTTAATAGATGCACCTCGATATGTTACCAACGAAACAGTACATCACGACCTTAGGATACCTACAGTTAAAGAAGAAATATCCAAATTCAGTAACAGATATGATATAAGAGTTAACAACCACCAAAATCCATTAGTTACCCAATTACTTGACACGACGGATCAGATCCGCAGACTAAAAAGACGATACCCTTTACATTGAAGCGTTAGATTCAACTAGAATCAAACATACTATAAACTCTTGTAATCCAAGTTACAGTACCACGCCAAAATAACTTACTTGTAATTCCCAATGAGAATTGATTGTAAATAGTCTTGTAAATAGATTGTAATAAATAGTCAAATAAAAAAAGGCCACGAGTGCCGCTGTACCAAGCGTACTCTGCTAGGTACTCCCACCGATATTTTAGTAACACTTAGTTTTTTAACGCTTATTTTAGTAACAATAACAAAAAATTCCCGCCAAAAGATATTTTTCATTGCAAACTAGGAAAAGGGGAGATGGTATCCAAAGAAGATGATAACGGGATTGTCGTACTCAAATGGAGAAATACACCGGATGTGAGAATCTTATCGACAAAACACGCTCCCATCATGGTACCAAGTACAAAAAAAAAAAAAAAAATCGTAGCATTCGTGCTGTTTCCGCAAGCCAACAGATATCTGCAACATTAAAACAGAATGAGGACCCTTTCCGAGTTATTTTCTTAAAAGGCGTTATAAGGTATGGATATTTTTATACAAATCGTTATATTTCGACGTAATACAGTCGAATTAAACGTTTATTTGATCCCTGGAAAGTTTTAAAAATTTAGTATACTACGGACCGATACGACCGGGATGTAGGGACTTAGAAAAATTTCGCACCGGTTCGAAGAGACCGAAGACCTTTTTCGAGTTATTTTCTTAAAAAGCGTTATAAGGTATCGATATTTTTACACAAATCGTTATATTTCGACTAGCTGTTGTTGAATATTGCGAAGGAAAGCGTGCTATAGATTATTTCGACCAAATGGTTTCTTATGCCATCACAATTGGAAAAGGAATCAAACGGTACCGAAAACTTGGCGTTCAACTCCTTCTGGGAATTTCTATTGTAAACGCTTTGACGGTTTACAAAATTACAACAAGGAAGGATATAAATATTAAAATATTTAGAGAATTATTAACTGGAAAATTATTAGGGCTGTTTGAAAATACAAAAAATTCTCAGCATAATATCAACATGCAAACTATGTTGTGCAGATAAAAGACGTCGAATGGACCGAACAAAGACACAAAGAAATTTAAAGAAAACAACAACTTATTGTCCAAATTGTCCCGATTAAACTCAGCTTTATATAGAATGCTTTAAAGTTCTACGTTCTAAATAATTTTCTTAATAAACCATTTTCGCGTTACTTTTATAACAATTCGATAGTTTCATTACTTCCTGTGGAATATCTTTTCAAATACCTACGACGATCCTTCGCAAATAGTCAAATAACGGGTGACGCAGCCCGATCAGAAACTTCCCCGTCACCCGAATATGGGTGACGCGGCAGTCAACGTGTCAAGGCACAGACTTTATCCTGTCGCGAATTTTCCCCGTCGTTGTTAGCCTTCGTTTCGATAGATTTCCATATCTCGTTCGCGAACTAGGCTGGCAAATTCTATACAAACGGGGAAGAAGAGGAATGAAAGGAAACGATTTGAGATTTAAAAATTTACGACTCGTCAGAAGAAGTTTCATTGTCGTACACCTGACGTGTGCGCGATATTTACAGCCGCGACTTTTCTAACAGCTAAGAATATCTACACCTGCTATTTACTACTCTGCGATAATAAAAAGTTGTTGCGTTTCTGTTTACTCGCTCTCAAGTATCGTTCTTCTGTGTTACTTTTCTTGTATCGTACACTCTATCTCCAGTGTTTCTATTTTAGGAGCTTTTTACGCACGCAAAACAACGTAAAGTGAAATCTCTACGCTCTCGTATGGCGGGAATTCTGCGTCGCAGGAAATAAAAAAGAAAGAAAAAAAAAAAAAGAATAGAAAAGGCGCGTTCTTATTTTCCCTGTTTCGAGCTCGGTTCCTCCACCGAGGAGACAAAAGAGACGTTAAAACAGCACGAAAGGTCAAGCCTGCGGTTTGAAAAAAGCCACTAACCATCGAACGACGTTCGGTCCGACGATCGAATCCTCGTTTTCTCTTTAATAATAGTTAGCCACGTACGCGGCCTGAATATTTAAGGAGCAACGCGGGAATATTTCAAGGGATCCGAAGGAGCAGTTGGCAGTTGCCCCGGATCGATGCGAGTCGCCGTTTAATTCAATCGGCTAGTGAAAAAATATCTGCCGGGATTATCGTGGTCGCGATCCTATTGGCCGATGCTCACCGTCGTCTCCAATAGTTTCTCGGCCGAGTGTCGTTCGCGTAATCGGTCACATTTCGATCACAAAGAATGTTAATTCTACCAAACTCTTCGATCAGTTTCCTCGATCCTGCACAAGTCAATCCTTTCCACGAAACGTCACCGACCGGAATTACCACGGTCTGTTCGAAAAAAATCTCACACTGGCCCGGCCGTAACTCGCACGAGTTCGACGACGATTCTCGATTTCGTAAAGTTTACGATCACGTGCCGCGATACGATGCGAGCTCGTCGTCCCGTGTGATCCGTCACTGTCACCAGGCTGAACGCACGACACTGGTTTTTTGTGCGCGCAACGCGAGCACCGCGGTCGCAGCCGCGAGCAAGGCGCGAGCGCAATAAAAAGAAGAAACGATCGGCAGCGACAAAGATGTAGAAACGAAGAAAGAACGGTCGGAGGACACGGCGGACCGCGTACCGCGTAAGTACGTTTCTGCTGGTCTCGTCCGCTGCTGCAGATATATCATCCTGCACCAAGGTCCGCCCCCAAACTGAGGCACATCCTCGTTCTGGTGCACGTCGCGCTACACGGCCACACCACTAACGATTGTTCCTTCGAGGAATGATTGTGACGAAAATGGGGCGTAAATGTAACTACCCCAGCGTTGCTCCGCCAATCAAGTCTCATGGCCTTTTTGAAATCGCGTCGTCCTCGGCGATAGTTGCGTTGTTAACCAATTAGAAAACGAATCGCGAGAATTCCGTGACGGTTGGAATTCGAATGTGTGCGAGTGGAGGGGAGCGAAGCCGCGTGAAGAGCGAAACTGTCGTTGAATTACAAGTTTCTGCGCGTAGCGAAAAGCCGAGATTTGTTTCCACTGCATCGCATTCATTCTCGCTGTTGTTTTCCATCCGACGTGTCTTTATCGTTCAATTTGGTCGCAAGACTCGGATCGATGCAAAAACGTGGCCACCCAGTGGAAATAGCTTCTGATCTACGAAATTCTTTTGCATTTTCATTTACTTCCGGTGGAGGAAAACAGGGCGTAAATTAATTAGGAAAGTGCTGGACCGCGGTATCGAGATATAGCGAACCGATAAAAGCGAAATTTTTTGCCCGGGAAGAAAACCGTAGCGAAATTCGAACGCGTTTAATTGAAAGCGACTGCTTCAAACTGCGACACGAATGCGCACGTTGCTGCGCAACTACAGAAACCGCATTTTAAACGAGACTCGAGATACGAGGTGCACGCGGTTCCCAATAACCGACAGGCCGAGTTCTTTAAATTTGAAACACTGCGACAGTTACTATAGAGGATTCTCCTACTGGAGACTTGGCAGCCCGCTTCGCCTCGTTACGACTAATTCATTGGCGACGTGATAATTTTGGTGGTCGAAGCGAGGATCACGACTGCGAAATGCAATCAGAAATTCGCCAGGGAAATTCATACATCGAACGACCAAGTGGCTGGTAGACGAGAGCCATTATCGAGCTTCGTAGAAAACAAGACTGCTGATGATCGTGAATTCTTGAAATGCACTGACAACGACCGTCTAATGGCTCGCTTACCAACGTAAATTCGTTGGTTGCGGACCATAACACTAGAACTACCGGTAGTTAACGCGAAGCTACTTGTACCAAAACCAGTGAAAATGACTGGTCTTTAAAAAATATTTAACAATAGAATATTTTTATAGTTTTTATATCGTCATATTGAATGATACGCAGTAAAAATTATAAAAACGCGTGGGAAGTTGTACGAAACGAGGAAACTGATTAATTGGAGTTCGATAAACAGATTGCAGGACCCGTTTACACTTTGACAGGTACCAATCATTTTGACTGGTATTGGTATAAGTAGCCTTGATACAAAATTATTTTCAGTTTGAATACATAAAAAAATTCATTATATTATTCTTTTAGTTACCGTTGCGAAAGTCATTACATCATTGCGGAGAAAAATATAACATGAAGTAGAAATTTTTAAAAAAAATTGCAAAGCCAGTCAATTTGACTGGTATGGTAGTTCTAGTGTTAGTCCAGAGAAGAAATATGTTCCTCGTATGTTCCTCGTATGTTCCTCGATTGTTTCATCGACCGAGTATATCATCGGCGAAATACGAAAGGTGGGTTTGTCGATGAAACTAGAACGCCGAACATGAGACGTAAAAAGACGGTGATCACAACGGATTTGCATATTAAAGTGGTGGAATGTCTCGGATCGACGAATCCAGTTGGCCGCGATCGCTTCTTTTCTACGAATCGCTGTAAAGAAGTTGGCTGGGAAACGGCAGCGAACATGTCAAGGTTAATGAAACCGAGCAATTGTTCGCGAAGACGTGGATTCTTCTTGGCCAATGAGAATACGCAGTTTCCGATCCACAAGCAACAAATTTCCATACTTCACGGGACACACACACACACACACCGACTAGTTTCGAGCAGCGTCGCGTTTAAATTTCATCTGAAAAGAAGCGAACCGTTCCCTTATCTCTCGTACACCAATTTCCTTCGAACAAGTGTCTATTCCAGTGTCGAATGCCGGGTATTATGCAAGGAACACGTGAAAGGAGAAACGAGGAACGGAGGAATACAAAGCTGAATATCAATGTTATCTCTTAGCAGGAAGCACGAGGGGAAAAACAATATCACAGGCAATTGCATCCCGTTTCCTTGCGTTCGTCTTCAACGAGCTACGAATGGTCAATAGACGATCTCGTTTTCTCTACTTCTCACTCCCCTCTTAGCCTGTGTCTCATTCTCTCGCTTTGTCACGCTGAGGATTCAATTAATCGAGAAACCAACAGACCAACAACGTCTACTGGCCGAAATTTTGCAGGAAAGTGAGAATGCAAGCTGCCTTCCGGCATGGTCGCGATTGTTCTCGAGATCAATTGTTCTTTGTAAAGAGTACGCGACACACTTTGTCGTGACGTCATACCGTTACTTGAGATTCGTGGTCGTTTGTCCAAAGAACGAACAACGTGGCGAATTGTGGGAAACGACTCCTCCGGTCGACGAAAAAACGTCCAACGGTTTTTTCCGCTCCAGTCGCGCTCCTTCGCGTTTCTAAACGTGCCTTTTACGCCCCGAGGCTTACTATAGGCGGCCGTGTTCCTAACCGTCTCCCTTGGTACTACAGCGTCACAGACAGATCGTCTTACATGACCGGCGAGATATACACAAAGTAGCGATAAACGCATAGTTGTCGTCAAGCAGCGAGTTTTAAAAAACATCGATTCCCCTTCGGTCCGTTACTTTACCTACACAAAAAAGGTGGCATACGTGATCATAGGCGCGAACGGTCGCGAGACCCGAGCGTGGTGGGGGTCGTCTCCAAGAGAAGACAAAGGAAGAAATCGAAGGGCAATCAGTATTACGCGAGGAGTCAAACCGAATGCATCGAGAGGTTCAAAGAAATAAAATCAAGGTCGCTCAGTCAAACAAATACGTCGAGAAATACTATAAAATTGAGTCGAATTATAATAATAAACCAGTTGTATCATCGTTAAATCATTTGTAACGTGTTAATTATAATTTTAAATATTGTTAAAAATAGAAGCCTATATTAACCCTGTTAATTCAGTGTTACAATCATTTGAACTACCTCTGTTATCCTAATCGAAACAGGTGAACGACTGATCCGCGGCGTCGACTATCAAAGTCGTAGCGAAAATTTACGCCTCTCGCTGACGCGATTCCTCGTGATCGCGTCTCTCTGCGAACGGTCGTAATAGTGCTGTTGACTCCAAATTGCTTGGAATTTTTCAACTATCAAATTCCACTTTAGTGCTATTGGGTTGGTAACTAAGTGATTGCGGATTTTGTCATTAGGTGGTAAAGTTGGCACTCGAAGATGCAGAAAATACATTCGCGTAACGTGACACTCGACGTAGAAGTAAATTTTTATCGATAACATACTTCAAGGATTTTGATCGACTTTCCCGCGAAAGTCTATCGATACGTTTGCAAGATTCTACGGAAATGTTTAATTGAGCCGGATTTGAAAGCTTCGTGCATCGACAAAAGCGCAGGAAGCAGCCCGGATCCTTCATAATCCGACGTGAATATTTATCTTGTAGCTGCTTCGCTTTAGAAACTTTGACAAGTGGAAAGAACACGTAGTCGATTGTCATCGATTCGCGTCGATAAAGGTAGCCGCGTCATCGGCGCGAAAATGCCAGCAAAGAGCAAAAGTCGGAAAGATGAACACGAGCGCGAAAAACGCGGTCCTACGTCGGCGCGATTTAGTCGTTCGATAAAAATCCGTCGCTTACGTCGATTGTCCAGCTACGGCTCCGGGTTATTCTGAAGCGCGAGTTTTCGCAAATATCGTTGGTAGGTTAAGTCGACTGGTTGCGACGAAAGCGCGGAAAACGTACGAGCCGCGCCGCATCGCGAACAGAGGGAAAGTCGGTTGACCGTGAAAGGAAAACTTGTCAAACGACAAGGCAGTTGGAGTGGGGGTGGTTCGAGGACGTTGTGCAGAGGTTGGCGTACGGTCGCGGCAATGGGGATAGCTTGAAATATTTATGATTCGCCGGAGTACAGAAATAATGTATCGCGTGTAAGTTTGAAACTTCCGCTCTCTCGATGTAATTCGTAGATGGTCATCGATTACGCTGTTTAGAGAATCTCGTCCGAACGAATTTGTACGAATCGTATATCCGGTGATGTGTTAAAAAAGTAAGCGTTCATGGAATAACGAAGGTTAGTATAACCTAGCTTCTACCTTACGTTGTTTCCTCGTAGCCGCGCGGTTCTCTTACCGTCCCCTAAATTCGTCTAATTTTGTAAATGAAGGCCATGCAACATGGAAAATAGGAAAAACGATGATTAATTATTAAGTCAGCCACGGTACCGATCGCAACGACCAACGTGTCTTACGGGTGAATTTCAATGGATATTTTGAAATATGTAGCACGCGATACAACGTAGAAATAGCTCGGAGGATCGCGCCTCTTCAATTATTCCTCGCGATATTTTAAACATTGGGGAAAACATTGCTCGTGCACGAGCGTTTCACGCCGAGCGTTTTCGGCGAAAAGAAAAGTTCACTGTTCCAGTTAACCGGAATTTTAGAACGACCCCTGGGGGAGGGGCGGCGCACCACAACATCGAAATAAAATGATTAATTATTAACTGGATGATACTACGACTACGATTACGATCGATGTGACGAAGGCCGAGCCTGGAGGCATCGGCGATACCGACGCGATTATCAGAGCGATGTATCGCTTCGATATCGGTGATTGCCAGGTGACAGAGCCGGAATGCCGAATATAACGAATTCCAGCCACGATTGAACTCCACTTTGACAAGCCAATGACGATGAGAGACGACCTGGAGACATGCTGCTACCGTGTCCACGTTTCGATCTGTCGTTCGTCTCTAGACTGTTCTACTCGCAATGCCTGATACCGTTGCTACTAAACCGAACGAAAACCAACTGTGAATTGCTCGTACGCCTGTGAAAATTACAAATTTTGTTACAAACTAATCCTTTTTTCACTTCGACGAAGAAAACCAAGATACGTAGAGTAACTCGAAATAGCAAGGAATTTTCCCGCAACGATCGGCCGCGCAAATTACAGACGTTGTTTTCCCCATTGAAATTCACGGTATCCGAGACACTCGTTTAATCCTGCAAACACGATGCGTCCTCGTTTCTGCCACATCCACGAAACACTCACTAGCTCGATTCGCAATTTCGTACGAGCGAGACGATCGAGGACAGCGTGGTGTGAACACTCGATGAAATAGCTTCGACGGTCGAGCAATCGGCGCGATTTCTTTTCGATCGAGCGAAAATAATAGAAAATTGAATGCGACAGGAGCTGGAATTAGCGAGACGCGCACATAAATAGATAGCCGATGTTGGTGGAAAATAGAAACGAGGAAACCGTCGTGGTACACTCGCGGACGCGACGTTTGGCGAAAGCGAAGACGAGCGCGGCTACGCGGCGCTTCCGCGGAAGCGGAAAGCTAAGAGCGTGACTCGGTTAGTTTGCGAAGGCGCGTGCCGCGGCATCCTTCGATTCGAAACTCCTCTCTCTTACGCTTAGTTTGTTGAAGCAGCGCGCGCGACAAGGTAGCCCACCCCTCGGTCACCTGCCATCGGCCACCCGCAACCGCCTTTCTGCTCTTCTACTCGCCCTCCCTTTTCCGCTCGCTCGAGACCCCTCGCTACTTTCCATCGCAACCACCACCGGCTCGATATTCTTTCCGCGCTCCTGCACGGAACGCGATCAACCGCTCCGGTGCGCGCCACTCGCTCCACGAGGCAATCTACTCCTCTTGCTCTCCCACCAGCTTCTCCACGACCGAGTCGCGTTTGCCGTAGTCGTCGTCGTTGAACACGTCCCTACCGTCGCGTCGACCAACAAAGTTAACCTACCTAAGCGAACTTACCTTTCCTATGGTTACGTTAACGTGTTAACGACCGTTCCGACCAGTCCCTGCCTCCTATGTTTCTTTTATGTCCTCTGATCGTGCTACTGGCTTGCGTTAATGGCGCCACCTGCACCTGTTCGTAAAACCAACCGATCTGTACAGCCGATCGACGTTTTATCAAGCAACGGTTCTTGCTGGGTTAATGTTATATTTTTGACAAAACAAAGCACTGTGCTTTTATCGAGTATAATCGTAGATATCGTAATTCCGATTTTCTTTTTTATCGATGAAAATCATCGATAAAAATGTGGTTGGTATTCGATCTTGACCTACCCTCAGCCTCTAGAAATTAATTAGATCGCAGTATAGAAAGCAGGAGTTTGCTGGCTTGCGTTAGTGGCGCCATCTGCATCTCTTCGTAAAACCAACCGATGTGTACAGCCGATCGACGTTTTATCAAGCAACGGTTCATTGATTCTTGCTTGTTGAATGTCATATTTTTGACAAAATAAAGCACTGTGCTTTTATCGAGTATAATCGTAGATATCGTAATTCCGATTTTCTTTCTTTATCGATGAAGATCATCGATAGAAATATGATTGGTATTCGATCTTGATCTACCCTCCGCCTCTAGAAATCAGCTGGATCACAGTATAGAAAGCGGAAGTTTGCTGGCTTGCACTGGCATCGATCAAACTTGCTTGTGCATAAAATCAGCAATTCTTTGCGTGAGGTATGTTGCCGGTGAACAGTCGTGCATCCCTGTGCTCGGTATTCCATCCACGATGAACACGATGTTCGGTTGACGTTTAAACGGAAACGGGTGTTTCTTGCAGCAACCAACAGACATCGTAAGATATACGTCGACTCGTAATTGTGAACGGAGAATGTAGAGAGTGTTTCGCGACACGCGAGACTCGATTCGTCTGATAAGCGAGCAGGTGGGCTATCTCGTCTTGCTTTCCAAGCTATTCTCTCCTTCCGGTAATTGCGTCGTGATTCGCTTTGTCTGGCTGGTTGCGAGTAATTGTCCACGTGAAAAGTACACGTCATTCGCGTAACTCCGACTAAATTAATGACAAGCCGTGTCGTCTTACGTCAAGCGTTAAAATCTGGCGTAAAGAGATGCTCGTTTCGTTCTCTTTCGACCCTTCGGGTATCGGGGCAACCGAAAAAAAAGGACTTTTTTTTTAAATGAAAATGGATCATTTTGAGCGCGTTTTACAACATTTCGTGCGGATAGCTGTTCAGACACGAAATATTTTACTTTATAGACGACCAAACGTACATAGGGTTCACCTCAGGGCCGGCGCAAGGCAGATTCGGCGCGTTCCCCGGAACCCGCGATCTACGAAAATTATCCAATTAAAAAACACCGATTTTGATTAACTTTTTACAGAATGATGATACTATTAACAGATGCAAGACATTTTTTTAGTAGCGATGATTCAGTTTAGAGGAGCTTTCAGAAAAATGTACTTTTTAGAGAAATTAAACTACATCAGTAATTTTTTGCAAAAGTCATACACGATTACAGATTTTGTACTTTCATTGAATTTTTTGCCCCTCGAAAGTGAATTATGGATGCGAAAAATTATTACCTGGATATGTTTCAAAAACTGCTTATAAAAATATATAATATGTAACAGTATTTGTAAATAAATAATTCCTCGTTGTAAAATTTAAGTGTAGAATTTGAATGTGTATTCAGGCCCCGCAAAATTTTTGAACCTGGCCCCGCAAAAGGTCACGCCGGCCCTGCTTCACTTTTCCCAGCTTATTTCGATAAGCATCGAAAAATTAACCTTATCGGGACGATCGTTTTCACGAATCAGCGTGGCAGCAAGTTCCGCGTGCGCGCGCATCCACGTTCGAAAATCCGACGCGCGAAACTCGCGGTCGCTCGCGTTTCCAGGCGAACAGCAGCGTGTCGATAAAATTTCGCGGAGGACACTGTAACGATCGTGTTTATTGCGAGTTACGTGATGGGCGCGAATGGCGTGCACGAGGAGGTATCGAGCGCGCCTGTTTCACCGCGGGCAAACGGCGCGCAAAAGAAAACGTCGCGATCGTCTAATGAATTGAATTTGAACGAGCGGAAGCGCAACGTCAACTTACCACGAAACAAGTCGCCGCTTATCGATGGGTTTTTTCGGGGCGTTACGGTGAGGTAACACCGTGACGGAAAGCAGCCGGGGCCGCGTTTCACGCGATCCTCGCCGCGATAAATAAGCAAACGCGGGGATCGACTCGACCCGGCTCGTGAATTAATTAACGTTTCGCGTGCCGTTCATTTTCCAGCGAAGCTCATTACAGTGGCCATCCGCTGTGTAATAATAATGATTACTCGCCGTGGAGTTTGTAACCATTTTATACAGGCGGAATAAACAAAATGCTGTCGGCCGCTGAAAATCAAAAGGGAGAAACGATCGAACGTTTTGTAATGAAATTAACCCGAGATGTTTCTAAGACGATTAATTCGCGGGTAACGCTATTATCATTTTTCCTTTTCTCACTCTGCTTTATTTTTTTGCCAAGATCTATTTATAAAGCCTGTTACGATAATCCTTCTTGTTCTCTGTTAATGTTAATGTTGTGGTGTTAGTTCTCTGAGAAAACAGACGATTAAAATATCAGGGGCGATGTTTACACGATTCGAATTATTATCGCGTTGAATAAAAATTGTAGCGTAAATCGCGTTTTCCTTACGCTCGGCTGACGTACGTACAGTGTACGCGTAAGCGTTCGATGACATGTGGAGTTGTTAGAGCAACAGGAAAATCAAAATAAATGCTTCGCTAGTCGATAAGCGATTTCAGTCGATAAATTGATTCCCTTAGTTTTCATTTCCTCAGAAATCATAACCGACAGTGGTTCTGTCTTTGATTCTGGCGAGACTGCAAGCAGAGTGCAAATGCCGAAATGAAAGATAGTGGAAGTTCGGCGCGTAAATCAAACCTTTCGTGCTTACAGCTATCTGTTTTACACGTACGCGAATACGCCCCCCACCTACGGCGGCTATCGATTCCTACGAACAACTTCAATAATTCGTTGAAATTTGAAATTTAAACCGATGCGATTGCCAAAAAGTAGCCGATCTTCCGTGACAAAGGACCACGTTAAATTTCACAAGTTTTACGAGTTTCCTCGTTCGATATGAGATTTCCTCGCAGACTGATATTAAGACACCGTTGTATTAGGATTTGGGATACCGAAATTTCCATCAATAAACTTCCATTGAAACACATAAAGAAGAATCGTGAAATATTATTATCCGCGTAGATTGTAACACTAGGGGAACGTAGTTTCGAAAATGGAACGTGAGTGGTTGCGGACGCGCAAATTGCAGCGGCAGGAAAATTATCGAGACTCGCGGTCGAGCGAATCGCTTTTGAAAAAACCAGGCACAAAAGACTATTTCGCTTCGTTCCCCACAAACTACACTAATTTTCCTGTACCGCTAGGCCATACTTGCTGCTATTCTATATTTCACCTCTTCGCCAGTTCCATGCAAATGTACCATTTTTTTAACAATATTTTGGAATGGAAAGGAAGAAGCTTCGATAGAACCTTGCTGGATTCAAACCTTACCTTGCATTACATACAATATTCAAATAAAAAATAGAAGATCCGGCGTTTGTAACAAACTGGCTTGCAATACGTTTATTCGCGGTAAACTTTCTGTATAAGCGTAGGGACCTTCAACACGGTCCCTAAGAAGCGTATGCTGCTTTTCATCCACTTTCGGCTGAATAAAACAGCCACTCATCGATGGTAAACGTTAAGCAGCTCGAATCGCATATTAGCGCGATCGACTCGGCTCAGTAACCCTCTTTACCCCCACCCCCTACCAGTGTCGCTATCTGGGAAATTCATCTTGGCTTGGTTACCATTATTACCGTTATCCACTTCCAATAAGCATTATGCCGAGCAAGTCAGGCCACAAGTAGAATGCGAACGTACGAGAAACGGTGCAACCTCGAGCTTTCCAGTCGGGATCTTCTTTCGGTAATCGTCGATAATGCAGTTACCGTACAGTATGCCGCTAGTGGATCGTTTATCGATCGGACTCGTCGTTGACCTATATTCGAATCCGGCTGAGAAAGCTTTCACGAGCGGATCCGTGGTCGTTCTTCGTTTCAACGGGCCGATACTTGGCTTTTGCCCGAGGAACCGGCGGATCCTGCTGCTGCGTTCTCACCGTTCGAACCTGTGTCACACGTTTTTATCGTACGAACGTGGTGTCGCGTCCTATCACGTGAATACGAAATTCTGACGAAACGACGAAAGGCTGTTGAAACGACGTGTTGGACGTTGTGAAGGATAACGCAGGGAGCGGTGAAATCGACCCGGTTCCAGCTGTTCTCCGTCGTCCTGCGGAAACTCTGCCTTGCCGAAATCCTCTTTATTCCGGAAAATCGATCGACCGAATTTCCTGACGTAGGTATACGTGCATCGAGGCGATACTGGAAAATCGGGACACGGACGCGGTGATTTCGCGGTCCGCGTCACGCCGCTCGCATCGATTTCAAAGAGAGTGAGAGAGAGAATACGTGGAAAGAGGCAGCAGAGACGAATTTCCAGAGCAACTTTGTCGATTCGTCCGCACGGCCTGACGAATTAAGCTTCGGCTTCACCAAGTTATCATTTCACCGCGTAATCGTTTCAGCAGCCGAACCAAGCGATTCGTCCGGTTGATTCGTCGAGGCTAACCGGTGACCTTGCAGAAACTCGGCCTGGGAAAACGTCCGATAATTTGAAAACCGATTACCTTCGATACGTTCGACCTGGGCGTAGCGTTTCGCCCGATCCAGCGACCCGACTCGGTCGAATCGTTAGCCGAGTCAACGGAACAACGAAGAGGGCGCGTGTCGCGCTTTTCTTAGTCCCGTTTTGCGTACTAGGCGCGGCAAATGCATGGATAAATAAATAGCGCAGCGGGAACAGTTGGCAGCCCGTGGAAATCGCAGAAAACAGGTGGACGCGCGTTCGTTGCATCCAGAAGTTGGATTAGCGCGAGCGAAACGGAAGTTTCGCGTTCGCAGTGAAAATAAATCGAGTGTACCCAGAACAGGAAAGTCACGCAGCCGACTAAAAATACAGCCTGCCGAAAGTATCACCGCGTCGATACTTCCTTCCTACCCCTAAAAGGATCGCGCAAAACCCATCGTTTTTCTCATCCAAATATTTCCATATGGAGAACGCTGAAAAATCGAAAGAGCTGTCGCGACTGCAACATCGCCTCTTTCCTCTTCTTCGCCGTTGTTTCGTGTTGTACCACGGAACCTGGTCGGTAAAAATAACTCAGCAGAGAGGTTCTGGCAGGAAAATTGGACGAGGAACCCTCACGTGAAAAGCAACGGCAATGAAAATGACGCAGCGGCCATTAATGCCGCATGAAAAATTACTCCCGCCCCCTACCTCCCTCCTACGTGTACTCTGCTTTTACGAATTCAACTGCCACCTCTTCGAGTATCGTTGCACGAATTATTCTAGCAGCGGAGACGTCGCGACCATTAGTTTCGTACAGGGCCAAGGAGAAACGCGACGTGGACGCTCTCAGCCCGCGTACATCACCTTCGCTCTGTAACCTTCGAATCTCGTTCGATCGTTCAAACGCCGATAAATTTACCGGGTCTATCCGAACGAGAAGCTTTATTTTTCCTAGGAAAATTATCCGACTGAATGGCAATGGAAGGGAAAATTGGCGCTGTCCAGGTTCGCGGACAGAAGCCAATGCAGAGAGAAATTTGTTCGTTTGGAGGAATTTCTAACCACTGTACGACCTTGGAAGCGAGAAGGACGCGGTGCAACGAAAGCTGCAAGCTCGTAGGAACGTAGGCTCGTTGCGGGTCCCTGGAGGAGATGCCACGTAAATCAGCGTAAATAGCGAGGAAATTTCCAAAGTTGAGGCGATTTCTCAGCTTGCGAGGCAACGAGAAACCCGCAACTTCCTCCCGCTGGCTATTTTTCCGCTCGCTAGCCGGGTCCCACGGTCTGTCAGAAGAATTTTCCAGCCGCCTACAATCCGTGGGAATATTTTCGTGTAATTTCACGCTAAATAAATTTCCATTCGTCGTCGCAAGCAACTCGCGAGTCGGTTGACAGGGCGGCGTGTAATCGACGCGCGCTGTTCATTCTGTCTGTTCGACCAACAAAAAATAGAACGCGGTCGGAGTCGCGATGACAACAAAAATATTTTCAATGGCGCGGCGAGTAATTGATTCGTCCGCTTAAGCCGGCCGATACCTGTGCCGGTTTCGATCAGACAAGGAGTTTATGTCAACGAACGAATAAGCGGCCGATCGTTTTGACCCGGATCTTATTTCCCTCGTAATTGACGTTCAACCTCGAACGGTAGGTTTGCTTTTGCAGAAGGAATCGCCGGTACCTCGCATTAAAAAAATTACTTACGCGTGAATGCAGAACAAAAGCAAGGGATTGTTTATCGAAGGGATAAAATGGCGTGGATACGATGGCGAGTAATAAACGACCACTTTACGCAGCAATGATATATCAGTCGGTAGCCAATAACGACAGGAAATAACGCGTTGACATACATTCCGGTTGCCTGCAGCATCGACAAGAGGCGAATCGACCGCCCGTTCCGCCTCATTTTCCACCAGAAGATTGGACGGTCTTTTTAACTCGTGCAGCAGCATGGTCGTCGAATGTGTACGTTGCTAAAGACATTTCGCCGTCATTGAACGACCCGGTCAAATGTTTTCTTACCAAAGAGGCAACCTCGCTGTTCCACGCGAATAAACGCAACAACATCGTCTGGTCGAAGTTATCTTTTGTGTGATATCCTTTGTCGAACATTTCCAATGGTTATTTTAAGCTATTAGATACGGTTGAATTTTGTGCAGAGTTTCACGCGAATTACGCGTAAGCGATACGGCACTGCAACGTGTGACGGATCATGGTGTTGCCTACGCGAGCACATTGGAACGAAGTTTTTGGTAATTAAATTATACTTTTTCGTAAAGATACGATGCGTATGCTCGAACTTGAATAATTTACTTTAATAATTGATAGTACAATCGAGTGTGATATATTTTAAAGCACCACATACATGTCACGCGTAAACGATACGGCACTGCAACGTGTGACGAATCATGGTGTTGCCTACGCGAGCACATTGGAACGAAGTTTTTGATAATTAAATTATACTTCTTCGTAAAGATACGATGCGTATGCTCGAACTTGAATAATTTACTTTAATAATTGATAGTACAATCGAGTGTGATATATTTTAAAGCACCACATACACGTCACGCGTAAACGATACGGCACTGCAACGTGTGACGGATAATGGTGTTGCCTGCGCGAGCACATTGCAACAAAGTTTTTGATAATTAAATTATACTTCTTCGTAAAGATACGATGCGTATGCTTGAACTTGAATAATTTACTTTAATAATTGATAGTACAATCGAGTGTAATATATTTTAAAGCACCACATACACGTCACGCGTAAACGATACGGCACTGCAACGTGTGACGGATAATGGTGTTGCCTGCGCGAGCACATTGCAACAAAGTTTTTGATAATTAAATTATAATTTTTCGTAAAGATACGATGCGATGAACTTGAATAATTTACTTTAATAATGCGAGTGTGATATATTTTAAAGCACCACATACACGTCACGCGTAAACGATACGGCACTGCAACGTGTGACGGACTTGCCTACATTAAGTTTTTGATAAAGATACGATGCGTATCTTGAACTTGTGTCGAATATATTTTAAAGCACCACATACACGTCACAATTTTCACGCTCATAGCGCGGTAGTGTTTTTCAAATTGCTCTTCGTTTCTATTTTCAAGCGATATTTTCAGCTTGAAGATTCTACGAAATTAGAAGGAGACGGATCGGTATGTTAAAAGGAGCATCTAATAATAGTACGTTTATTTTAACGCAAAAAATTGATATCTGACACTGGCAAAAAAAAGACTATATATTCTGTCTGTATATCGTTAACATTGTCATAGAACGTTGCGAGAGCACAAAAGAGTGCGAAGCGAAACAATTGAAAAAGATCATTTAGTTGAAACGGTGAGCGAATGAGCGAGTAGAGTGAGCCACCATAGTGGCGCGTTGTACCTGAGAGTTTAACGGAAGATTCCTTCGATCGCGCGTTATCTCGCGAAACACGCGGCTCGTAATTTGACCGCGAATTTCACTTCAGCTCGCGATAGGTCTTTTGTGCGTGTTAACTGATCCGCGCGAAAATTCCCTACACACAGTTCACGGAAGTGGAAACGAGAGGAACAGGTGACGGTCGTTGCTCGAGTATCTCGAGAGGCAGCGCGTACCTCGCTTAAGCTGTCGTTAGACCAACCGGAAGGGACCATTGTCTGCGAGTGGCGGTCCGCGAGGACAATCGAGTCCGAAGAAGCAAAGTACTTTCGCCCCGCAGCTTTCAAAACAATGACGCGCTTGTAGTAGAGCAGGAACGAAAACGTCGACCGAGCTCTTCGCCGAAAGACTATCGCCGTTGCCAGAGAAAAACGTTTTACTTTGTTTTTCACGGCGAAGGGAACCCAAAACGAGCGGAATTTTCGTAGAAACGAACGTTTATTGTGCTCGGTCGAACGGTCTCGAGCATTCGCGTGCAAAAGACGAAAGAACGTTTTCGATGAAATGAAAATAGAACTGCGGTTCGGGAAAAACTTCATTTTTACCAACGGGAATTTCTGAATAATCGAAGCGATCCACGTTGGAATTCGATGCAGCGGTTATACACCGCTTCTACGAAACTTAACGCGTGTTAGGAAACGATATTTACGAAAACAAACAAATCTGGTATCCGTAAGAAGAGAAGAGTATTTCATGCGTCTGAGACTTCTTGCAAAGTTTTTTTTTATTAATTATTTGAGGTGTAATGTGTAGTCAGTGATAATAGTGCTACTAACTGTTGGTGTAAATGGCGCTTGATAGGGTACTGCTACTTTTTTTCTCATTTAGATGTCGTGGAAAGAAAAATCGAACTACAGACGCCGGGATTCGAACTCGGGTCCCGAACGTTCGTAACCAAAGACGCTAACCACTGCGCTATCGTCGTTGCTGTCGAATGCCGCTAAATATTATTTAATTTGTACTTTACAATTTGTCCAGCTGGACATTTGGTAAATTTCTTGCAAAGTGAAACTGAAACTTCCTTTGTCTATAGCCCAGCATTTCTCATGCTGTTTCGCGCTCGACGCGATAGCACGAATCTTTACATCGGAACAGAAACGAGCTTTAAAGCATAAAAATCACAGCGATGAATCAAGATACGAAAGGATCGATTCGAGTACTAAACATGACACCGGCGGAAAGCCAGTGTAATCCGATGTATAAATGAACAGATGAACGAGGATTTTGTCGCTGAAAGAAACATACGACGTATCATCCGGCGTATTTCCACCGGAGTATGTCAAAGTTCGGATTCTTCGACTTGAACCACGAGACCGAACAAATCACCGAGAACGTAAACGCAGACGTCGTTTTATATTGACATTTTTAGGCAAACGATCTGTTTGAAAGAAGTTGAAAAATCGCGGTGACATTATCGATCGTGCACGTTATTAAACAAGAACGAACGAAAGTTGAATCATTGAACTGGAAACGCGGAAGTAAGTGTAATTTCGAACCGGAAATGTGGAAAACGGCCGAGCTTACGTAAGAAGAGATCAACTTTGGTTGCGAGGAGACTCGGGATTACATAACGCGGTTGCATAATATATCGTCTCCGTGGACTTTCAACGGCGCGCAAATTGATTACTGGAATCATCGTTCCAGCGAAAAGAATTCAATTTTCGCGTGTCGCTGGCACACGCGTTCTCGAAAAAACGCGACAAACGTGCGCCATCATTTCTCCACCGAACAACGTCTACGACCTAATTCTCGTTATCCATCGTCTTTCCCTAACGACTGCCACGCGATTGTTTACGGAAACAATGGTAATTACCGACCTTCTGCAGTCGGTGAAAGAGATGGCGTTGCAATCGAGCAGTACGACAAATTACGGGTTCATCGGGTTGTCTCGCGCGCAAAAAGCGGCGATTATTTGCGCTATCATTGTGAAAATGTTCGACTAATTACCAATTGGACGCGAATCGTCAAATTGAAAGAAACGGTCGTACGTTTCAAAAATGCTTGAAAAACGCTGCGAAATAGAAGGTAACGGGGCGGTAAAAATGAAACTGCAGCCGTAAGCTGGAATCGCAAGTAACGGAGGACGAGATCGAACAATCGAACGTTTTTGTTCGGGGATGACCTCGTAAAAGGAGAAAAAAAAAAAAGAAAGAAAAAGAATATCGCGCTCCAGCAATCGGGTAACTCTGAATGGTCACTTGTTAAAAGTTTCGTGTTGTACAACTCGTTTCCACACGAGCCCGAGTAATTCCAATTATATAATAATGCTCCGGCTGTTCGGAAGTTTTAAGGATAATTATAACTTTCTACGACCGGCAATAATGAAACGGTTGGGTATTAAAGCGGCCGCGGCTTCGCGTATGTTCGAACGAGCGCGCGCCGAGACATCGCGTCGCGTCGCGTCGCGTCACGTCGCCTGGGACGCGAATTTATCGGCTGCGAGTTGACGTTTCTCCGCGCGTAGCGCGCCGAGTCAATTGCTTCGTTGCAGCATCAGCGAAAGCTCGGGAACATGCCACGTCGCCTAGCAAGTCAGCTACGCTGAAACCAAACGCGAATCACTGCAACTGCCTACACTGGCAGCAGCTTTTCCAACAGCGAACAGTCGTTCGTTTCGTTATTGGCATTTAGCTTTCGTTATTTCAAAATTATATGCAGTGTGCGTACTTTAGAGACGTTCGATCGATCTCTACGTTACATTCGAAAGCAAATTAATCTTTGGAAACTACTCGAGTAACCTGCAACCTTTGTATTGGGAATTATGTCTCAGCGATGTCCGCATCGATTACCTCTATTTCTCTCGTGAAATCAGTTTGGCCATTTTTATACAGCCCGTTCCATGTATAGTTGTAATTTATTTATTTATTAACGGGTTAAAGAAAGAAGCCTCCGGTGTACAACGTAAATATGCAGCCATCGCAGGTGGCGTGCGAATAAAGAAAGTGTAGAACTTGGGAAAATTCATTAAAATTGAATAAAATGAGCATAAAGCTTATGATGCGATTATTATGGGAGGAAACTTAAAACGCTTTAAGCTGCGTCGAGAAACAATATAATTTGAAACAAGATAAAATTTCGCGATTTCTAACCGTATCGTTTAATATTTCACGTGCAAACAGCAGGATCATCGTAAGATCGTAGATGAGTAGTTATGGTTATCGTAGGGCATGGCGGATACCCAAGCAACTTATTTGAAAAATATTATTTGTGTAATTCAAATATTTCGACAACAGTGTGACCAAACAATAGAACGATACTCCTCGCTATAGCGTTATAGTAATATGTGATCCTTAAAGTATCTGTGCTCTTAGAGTACCTACATGAAACTACCATAAATGAAACTAAGCACTTTGAACGGTGTACCAGCAATTTTGATATAGATCAATATGACAATACAGATTACAATGAGATCAGTATAAATGAAAAATTATAATAAAGATAAAAATGGACTAAGATGTTGAGGTTGACTGATAGAGAAACGAGTGGATGAATTTGTAATAGAAAAATATATTGAAATAAGTATACTGATTCAGATGCTCACTCATACAGTGTTACAATACAATAGGAAGAGGTTATGTTAGGGAGCACGTTCATATATTTATAGCAAAAGAACATTACCAAAAATGTTAACCTTGTAGTTCTATCTGAAGGCTATAGAAATCTATTTATAATTCTTTTGTTTCTAAACCTTGTAATTCAAAATAAAATTTATATTCAACAGCACAATAATATGAACTTCCCATTATTTCCAATTTTTTCTTTCACTAAATTCTATCTTCTCTGCAACAGCAATCTTCAGGTCACGGATACACAAAAGAAAAGGTGTAGAGTTTTCCTTGAAGTGATTACTTCAACGTAAGATAAGCTGATAACCGCAAAGTGTCGAGCAGTGCTAATAGAGGCCACAGTGGTGCCCTTAAGATATAACTATATTATAAGAATTTATAAAAATATTATAAATATTAAAAATATTAAAAATATTATAGAATTTATAAATATATTATAAGAATATGATATATATATGTATATGGAAATATCTCTCAAGTGAGAGAAAAGGATAACCAAACATTTGGATTAATTTTGTCAGTTTGCACATGAGCTGGAAGACAATTTATATCTTGTTATTGTTTTGCCTCGGAGTATCAATATCGTTAGTATACACATAATGTAATAATAAATAAACTCCGGGCAAAACAATGTCGCCGCTACGTGCAACCGTCAAACAAACACGAATTTAAATTTCCCGCCTCTCTCCCTACCAGTAAAAATAGACGAACGGTATAGGTGACCAGTTTTCTCAGTTAGTCTCGAACGATCTTATGAGCAATTTGTACACTGTCTTTATCGAATATTGTCTGTATTTATTTATTTATTATTTTAAAATATACTCGACGGATTTTAACTTCGAATTATCTCGTCATTCTAACCACACTATGAACCATCCTCTAGACACCAGATGGAGATACAACATGGTCCTCCATGACACCAAAGACAAACACAGAAAAAACACAAAAAAATACTGGTGGATACAGAATCCATAATAAAATAAGAGAGAACATTAAACCGACAGAACTCAATTCTGACGCCGCATAACACAGGTGTAAAATGTATATACTGCAAATATTTGTAAATAAACCTATTTGACACCCCCCACCCCCGCCCCCTCACTCTCATCCCACCCCTCTCCAAAGTTACACAGCACCCAAAAAGCAAACTACCGAAGCGTCCTGTTTTGCGACCAAGTTTTCAGGACAGAAAGAAATAAAAAAAAATATGTAAAAAAGCTCCGCTCTCCAGCGGCTTAAACCCAAAAATTGTATTATACAACGAAAAATGTAAAGCGCCGACACATAATACAGCATGGCTACGTCGTACCGCCGCGTATCCGTACCTTTGCCTAACATATCGTTACAAAAATTCACCGTTTATTGTAAATATGTATCTAAAACTGTATTCTTGGACTCAATAAACTTTAAATCTCCTTAAAAAAAATCAACCATCCTCCACAGCACTATGATTCTAAGTTGAACAGATCACGCCGTATAAGTACACGTCTGACAGAGATGAAACAATGTTAAATCATCAGGAAATAAAAGTAAGAAGAACGAAAGTATTCCGATGCGTCGTTAGCGTAATAATAAATTCATTCGCCGAACGACAACAGGAAGAAATAGATGTGTCTGGGAAATAACTTTTCATCAGAGTTATACTGTTTCGGAACAAGTTTCGATACGATCAGGTACGAACGGACCTTGTGGACGGTAAATCGTTCGGCCATCGTCCGTTGCGTGCAAAACAAACAGAGAGAAAAAGAAGGTTGCCATGTCCGAGCTAGCGGAATATGAGGCAGCAGGAGCTGCTGGTCGCGGTGGTTTGGTCGATCGTTGGAAACGATCAATTCCACCCACTCGGCGAGTTTCGAGACTCTCGGGCAAGCAGTTCGAGGATCGAGCGTTTTCAACGGTGCAGCTTCGACTATCATTTGGAGAACGAACTGAGCGATCGCCTGGTTTCTGGCGAGCGTGGATTTAATTACGTCGTAATTAGGTCGACGGTTTCAGACGTCTCCATTTGCAAAGGCTTCGATACGAATTAGAAGAAGGTGTTTCGACGTGGAAACGTTAAAAATCACAGCGAGACGGTAACTGCTCTCGGTTGCCATTATGCTTTGAGCTCGCATCACGTTTCATAGCGGAGATCGTGAGCTGCTCTAAAAGTACACTTACGCGCAGAAACGATGCACTCTGTGGCAGCGTGGCCGTGCGAAGTTTTCGTTCGTCTGAAAGGCAGCATTTGATATTTTAAGCATCGAACGACCCAAGTACGGCGCGCAAAGCGCCTTTAACCCCACCGATTTTAGACGCCAGCCCATCCACGTTTCAGGTAAACACCGATCTTCTCTAAAATGGCATGCTTCGATTTGTGCAACAAGAACGAATAAATAGAATCAATAAACTTCTCACCTGACAGCCGATGCTTACGCGCGTATATCCGTCCGCTCGCTATCTAAATAAAGTGTCGCTGGTGAAACGGTAAACTGTTGCACGAGAAACTCTACAAAAATATATAGCACACTTGACCAACCCTATGTCGACAGAGTGGCGCTCGCGAGCAAGCGTATCATATTCAAACCTATCACACACGATACAGCAGTCTGTTGGTCATGCAACTTCGCAAGACAGAAGCGGTCAGCGTGCGTAAAACATGCGTGTACGCGCGTAAACACGCGTCCACGAGTTCGCGTTCCAACTTTTCCCAACGTAGTACGCGTCGTTGGCGCAAGAAACAGAGGGGCAAGTACGTGGACAGCCGCGAAGAAAACTCGAAGGGAAGCGTCGAGCCGGTCGAACGCGTCGCGTAAACAAATTTCCGAGTAAAAATCGAAGCGTGTGCGAGAGTTGAGCGGAAGTTGTGCGGAAGTACAGCTGCACCGTTGCGGCATCAGAGCCTATCTAGGCACGCGAAACGCGGAAACAAGCGGAAGGCAGCTGCCCGCGATCGATGCGGCATAGTCGAAACGTCTTCTCGGGAAAAACGCCCTTTGCGCTCTTCATACTTCCGAAGGAACGCGTCCGTTCGTGTTCGGCCGTGATTTGTCCTTTGGAAATGCCAAACGATCCTAACATAACAACCCGGCACACTTCCGAATAATCAAGTGGAATCGCCGTCATCGTTCGTAGTATCCCGTTGGTTTGCCTGGCTGATCCGTATTCCACGTTCGAGTCAAATATTTCCAGTCAATTCGACCACTCGTTCGAACACGTATTCTCATCGACCATTAACACGTTCAATGCCATGCCAGTTTCACAAAGTTTGACAGTGGCGTCACGATGAATTTTTTATTATGCGATACATGCAATGTTGAAATATTACCTACAAGAAATATGCTACGGTGTATAACCATCATTGATGAATTTATCTCACTGAGGTCGCCGGTGACCCCCATCGCGCTGTATTCGCTCGATTCACTTATTTTTTCCAATTATAAATTACCTCATATTGTTTGTTCGTGTTGCTAAATAATTATTCTATGTTGTTACGTCGCGGGACCTACCATAAACCATAATCCATCCCTCGATCATACATGTTCGGATCGGCAATAATCCTAAAGAATCGCCACAAGATTTAGCGTGTTTTACTTTACTGTCAAGGTCCTTAATTGCCATCAAACAGGTATCAAATCGAAACATTCCTTACGGTTATTGTTCATTATGGTAAAACACGCAAAAATCTGGTTTTTCCCATGTTTCACAGCCATTGGCCGGAGGAGCACGTAATAGATCTACATTTCATGTATCAAAAAACTATTTTTATATGTTTTATACTTCATTAATTTCGGCATACCATTGTAGTAACGATGGTAATAATAACAAATTTATAACTATTGACATTTGTTCAAATTATGTATTTCTATTAATCTTGGTGCGCCGGTCACCGGTGACCCCCACGGCGCCACGGCCAAGTTAAGCGCCGATCACCAGTGATCCCCATACAGCCACGGCCAAGTTTAGTGCCGGTCACCGGTGACCCCCAACTAGCCACGGCCAAGTTTAGTGCCGGTCACCGGTGACCCCCATACAGTCATGGCCAAATTGAGCGCCGGTCACCGGTGACCCCCAACTAGCCACGGCCAGGTTTAGTGCCGGTCACCGGTGACCCCCATACAGCCATGGCCAAATTGAGCGCCGGTCACCGGTGACCCCCAACCAGCCACGACCACATTGAGCGCCGGTCACCGGTGACCCCCAATCAGCCACGGCCACATTGAGCGCCGGTCACCGGTGACCTCCACGGCGCCGCGGCCAATTTTAGTACCGTCTCCGGTGACCCCCACACAGCCACGGCCAAGTTGAGTGTCGGTCACCGGTGACCCCCATGGCATTCAGCGTGTTAAGCACGCCTTGAATCGTGTGATGCGATTACGAGCGATTAGAGTCCCCTTAGAAACACGCGAAGGCGATATTTAAATCGGTGCAAGGTAATAAGCTTGCATAACACTCCGCTCTGTCAATCCATTTTTCCCCTTCGATCGCGCAGCTTCCCGGTAAACAATTTTCCCGGCGCTTTACCGGCCCCTGGTAAAATAAATCGCATCTCGACCAAACATCCTGCCCGTCGACTTAGAAATAACGAGGGTAGAAAAACGAATTCCCTGTCTGTTCGAACGCCACGTCCTCGCTTCCAGGCTGCCGAATAAATGGCATCCGTTTTCGTTGTCATCGATGCCGGCGCACGAAGGAAATTTTCGCTCTCAAGACGGACGCAGTCGCATACGCTGCGATCGATGCACTGTGTGATTTTTCCCAGTGGCCGAAAACCGAAAAGGAGTACGAACAAACCCTTTCTCGTACGAGCCGAGGTTTCTCATCGCGATATCACGCTCGCGAAGTACCGGAATACCGTGTCGAACGAGCGACTGTAAAATCGTACGATCTCGCAGGAAATCGAGGAGCAAAGTAAACCATGGCTATAACTATGGGGCTAAGGAAGGAATTTTACCGAGACTGAAACATTCGAATATTCAGTCAATACCGCTGACGCGACGCAACGCGTCGGATTACCGCTCGATTCGCTCAGATCGTTTAACCATTCGTCGGACCATCGCTGGAAGCTCAGAGCTAACGTTTAATTCGACTCGTAATTTATTCACGACGTAGCTGTTTGAAACAAAAAAATATAGCATACATCTGAGCGATTGGCAGCGAGATCCACGTGGTTATTAATAACCTTCTTTTCAAAAAATGATCTAATAGTAGCATGTATAATTTGGTGTATTACGTAACGCTCCCTAGATAACCAGGTTGAAAGCATTTTCAGATTCCATCCCAGAACAGCACAATTGCTATATTCAACCTTCGCCAACCTCTATCGCTAGATCGAATTATTTGCTCGACAGACACGAAATATAATTCACCACGATACACCGTACCGATTTATTATCGGAATTTATTATTATGAAGAGTTTCGTCCGGTATCATCGGTGTACTGGAAACACGCGCAAGAACGCGATCCTATTTAATACGAGCACGATACGTTTCACGGGTATAAATATCATTTGCCGGAGGAACAGAATTCCACGACGTTCCTCTCTCCACGGATATAAGCCAGGGAGAGAAAAAAAAAGGGGCGAGGTAGGCTGACGAACGAGCTGCCTGCCCCGTTTCCCCTCTCACGATACACACTATCACACCCCTAATTGCACTCTCACGTTCGAGCCATATCGGATGAGTGTAGCAACCCGTTCACCATACAAGAATAATTCTATGAATTCCCCTTAGACATGTTTGTCACGCGATCCTGCCACGTTAACGCGCGTTCCGTCTCTCAATTACCGCCGCGGATTATACGCCTTTCAACCTATTTTCCACCCTTTAGATCCGGCTGAAACAGTTGGCGATTATACAAGCGCGCGGCTATCACACGCAAATTCGCCTATTCGTCGCACTGCTCCAATCTTTCGGTCTCCTACAAACGAGACGACTCGGTTGGTCAACGAGTGGACGAAGTTCTACGACGAATCAGGCTCGCGATCGAAAATGGTTACGTAAGTTCGTTAATCGCGCGACAAACGGCCGATACTTCGTTCGTAGCAACTTGGTAGAACTTAATTCTTGACGAGTCGCGGTCGTTCAAGCATCGCATCGCCGAGCGAAATTCCTCAAAACGGACCAGGAGGATCAGGTTATCGTTCGATGTATCTTTGTTATCTTTGCACCGTGGCAAAGAAACATTCGAAATATACATCGCGATAAGCGAAATGTCTTTGTAATTGGACTACGCTCGTGAAGAAAATTAGTTTCGGACGAACGACCGAGACTATCGTAAGCGAGCGACTATGCTCGGATTGTCTGCGAAAAAATAGTGTTTCGCTAAAAGCGTTTACCCGTCGGCTAATTGCAAGCACGCAATCGATGTTCCGAATTAGAAGTACGAAAATAGAATCTGTGTATTCGTGCAGAACACGGGAATCGCGTTATCGTAGGTCGATGTACTCGTCTTAATTTCAGTTACGAGGCTCGATTCACAAAACGCTGTCGATAACCTTGAACGCCTGCGAAGAACGTAATCTGAGGAAAATCGTTTCTCCAATGCCGATATTCGATCCCTTTGAAGAGCGAAAGCTGCTACGGTGAACGAACAGCACCGTTGCAAAACAATGGACAAATTTCGAGCAACCAGACGGTAAACGGTGCGCGAGCGCGACGCGACGACTCCGGAAAAATGTACAGTTTCCTCGATGGCTGGTTGAGCAACAAAAGAATCAAACGACCGTTCACCGCGTTAGCTGGCTGCAGCTCGCAGCGCGCATCAGCCTTCGCTTACAAAGGGAAAAAGAATCGTCGTGCCGACCATTGAAATTACGCCAGGCACTGTATACAATTTACGTCGGATAGCGATAATTAACGCGTTGTTACCTTCCGCGTTTCCTCTATACAATTGCTTCTTCTTAATTTACACCGATCCTAGCTTCATCTGTCACGTCGAAAGTTGAAATCGAAATGGAAAAAATATTTCCTTAACTCATGCAATTTTAACGCCAATCGCTTATTTCCATTTTCATCGATCGAAGATCCACGCATTTTTTGTACGGACTGCGATCGAGATGTACGTACGTTCGAGCGATTAATTTCCGCCAAACGTTCATATGCAAAAGTTTCCAATCACCTGGTCGAACCGTCAAGAATTATGAAACAGCGTTGGTGTAACTGGAACGATTGATAGCTTGGTAAGCCAGGTCCTGTCGTATTTGCCGGCGACACGTGCGGCTGTACGAGACAAATTCCTGTACGCGTTACCCCTTGCTGTGCGAGGTGATATTTCAGCGGGCTCTGATCGCATGCCAAGAACAGGCGTTTCGAAGGCGGCAAAACAAAGGCTCGCGAGGAAAACGAGACAGCGATCGAAGACGAGTGTAAGAAAGAAGACGCGATTAAACAACGACAGTTTACACCGATAAACTGGATTCGTGCTCGTTTTGGCAGCGAACTGCGATTAAAAGGAAACGATGGAATGGGCAATGAACGGCGGCACGTGTAACCCGAATTTAACTCGAAGAAAAAGAGAAGAAGACGCGTTTCTAAATTTATTCCGCGATCCCTTGCAATCGATAACGAATGCAACATAAACGTTTCTCGTATATCAAATTCTGGCCTATTTACGATCTGCAGCGACTTAAGAACTTGAACTAGTTAATCTTACTGTGGAATATGTACGATTGCTGATAACTATATGAATTTGGACCTCAACCAAACGTACAAAGTTCTGTTTGCACGCGGCGCTGATTCGCAAACGAATTAGCGATGCCTTTCTCGCCAGAATAACGCGAAACTCGCGTGGATCGTTTCGTCTCAACCTAAAGGAGACGACGTGGCAACAAGACAACTTTCAAGGTCGTGCGAAAGTTGCACGAGTTTGTTAAAAAAAAAAAAAAGGCAAAAGTTACAGCAACAACGATAATCCGATATTCAGTAGATATTGCTCTGTCTCGTGTACTGTTATTCACCGATCTGAATTCGCAGTTCCCAGTGAAATATATACAGAATATCGCTCGAACCTTATCGATCTTCACACGCGATTTACCTAACGAAACGATTAAACCAAACGATAAAAGTACAACTAAATGCGAGAAGAAATTGCTGAAAGATAACGGTGCAAAGATCGCTTGGATTTGACAGTTACGAACGTGACGACGTGCGACGTAAACGACGATATATGGCTTACCGATAAATCGACGCAGGCAATATGCTTCTGCGTGAAAAGAAATAAGGCGACGTGACGTACAAATGACTAAACATGGAAAGGATTCGATCGCTTAACAAATCATACGAGCATCGTGAACGTTCTTCGTCTTGGCGTTATTAGGTCGCGAGCGAGTGCATTTGAAATTCAAATGTAGAAAGTTAGGGGAGTGTCAGCGGACACGCGGCAAACAATTTCCTCAGACGTTATGCAACATTTAACGGCGCAGGGAATTTCGCAAACGGCGCGCCAATTACCCTTCAATTTTTTTAAATCTTTCGTTCCCTTCGTTGTCCTACAGGACACGTATCCTCCGGCAGTTGCGTAATTCCGACGATACGCCGCTTCGTCGACAGTCATCGGGTTCAAGCAGAAAGAATTTTCGCTTTCGCAAGCTTCGCCATTCCCTTTGTCTCTGACTGTCGCGGGTCGTTCGTTGCACGCGCGTCTCGATCGAGCAATTTCTGCCTCTTGCCAGAGATTGCTGTAGGTTGGATGGATGAATTTTAATTAACAGGAACGACCGCAGAGGAATGCAGAATCATCGGTCATTCGATTCGCGGGTAACGCGTTGCACGAGATTCTTGTCGTAAGGAACGCGATCCACTGACCATAGCAAGTTGGTTCACGCATGTTTCAGATATCTGGCCGCTTCTACCTGCAGCCTTTCGAGACGTGGTCGATGACGTTTATAACGCGAAGCTTCGTGGTAGTTGGATCAACGGCCAAAACAGCAGAAACACCAAACAAACATACAAACGTGTAGACAAACGAACGGGCAGACGTACGAATGGACGGACAGACAGATGTACGACACAAACACAGAGAAGCCTGGCGGATCGGAGAGCTCCGATTAAATTGGCGACAGTGAGGGTATTACAGCGCTGGCGATAAAACAGATAGGAGGGAAAGGCAGAGGCAAGGTAAAGGGGTACACGTAGGATGTTGTGCGTGACAGTGCGTTCGTTGGGAGACTATGGTGGACTCACCCGCCAGCAACCAGGATCATCTGCATGTTGCATGGAGGCGGCCTCTTTGTCGCTTTTTCGCAGAGGGGGCAGTCCGCAGCGGTGAGTCCTCTAGTTTCGCATGCGGTGACAGAATATAGCTATAGAGTGGTAACTAGAGACAAACAGACGGACGGAAAAAGAAAAGAAAGTCGATGTCCTGCTTAAAGTATCCGATCTCTTATCGTGTTGCGCGCGATGCATCTCCGTGTCCATCGATGGGACAGCGTGGCGCTCGCGGCCATCAAAAATTCACGGTTGTCGGCGAGATCTTGTGAAACCGAGGAGACAACGTTTACGGAAAGTTTGAAAGCACCGCGGTTACCGTCCCTTGATCTATTTAGTCATTTCTCGCGGGAGAACACCGCCGAGATTCTCCAACTTTCGCCAACTTCCAAGCCATCGTATATTTTAAGCAGGGATAGAAAAGGAAAGAAAGATAGACAAGTATGGAGAAAAAAGTTGAGAAATACTCGCTAAAATATATATATATATATATAGATATATACGTATATGATACACATACTCTTATATATATTATATATTATATTAGGCTGGCAACTAAGTGATTGCGGATTTTGCCATTAGGTGGTAATAACAAAATCCGCAATCACTTAGTTGCCAGCCCAATATGTATACAAATATATAATACATAAATATATATATATATATATATGTATATGTATATGTATATAGGTATATACGGTCTAAGATAGTGGCGAGAGAAAGATATCGAGAGCAATGGAAATGGAAAGAAGTGAAAGTAAACGAGAAACTCTCTACGTAGAGTAATAATTACGTGTGAAGGGATGGTCGTGTCGGTTGTTCCGTGACGGATCAACCTTGAAACCAGAGGCTCGTTGGCCGTCCTCGCGAGTCAACGAGGAAATCGTTCAGAAATGTTGCCAACAAAGTTCTTTCGTCGACGAGATCGACCGTGCACCGAAATAAATACGGCGCGAAACTTTCGCCATTTTTCGTAGAACGAAGCTCGTTTGAGAAACGAAGACCGAGAACCAGATTCGCGGTAACCTTTCGATAAAAGACCGTTTACAGCGAAACGGTAATTCGAGCTAACGGCACAGGAACGCGAAACTCGAATCCGCCGTTATCTTGAAATAACGTTTTTTTCACGGCTCGTTGGTGTCGATACGCGTGCTACGGTCTTCCCACTTCGTCTAACTGTTTCCTTAAAACTTTCAACGATCCGGAAGGTTTACGTATTAATCCTCGATCGAAACGTTTTCGAACGACATGGTTTCATGTTCCAGATTCTCCGTGTTGTGTTTACCGTGCTGTTTATTTATCGCCGGACAAACAGAAATTCCGTTAACTGTACAGGTAGATGCGATCATTTTCCACGCGCTGTTAAATTAGTTCCTGTCTCTGGACGAAATAAACTCCAGTAACAGAGGCAACGCGATAAAACAGAGTTTTCGAATAATAAAAGTGCCGTGGTTCGATTAATGCAGCTGGTAAGCCAAGAATCGGAAGCAAATCGTCCAGGTAAAAGATGCTTGAACAGTGATGTGGAAAGAGAGTTTGCAAGGATAAAGGAAAAGACGATAGAGCACAAGTAGGATCTCGAGATCTTACGTAAAGGTAGCCTGAGCGATTTCTCGTTGCACTCGCGCGACGACCAACGACGAAAGGCTTTCAAATTGACTCGGAACGATCTTTCTGTGTGTAACTATATGCTTCGTGTCACGCAGTGCACGCGCGTGGATGTGTGCCTGTACGTGTGTAAATGTGTGTGTGTGTGTGTGTAAACGCGTAACAGCGTAAAGTAGATAGATAGAGAAGAGAAAAGTACAGTGGCTAACTGGCGATGGCCCAGCAGATCGCCGTGGCAGCCCGCACTATTGTACCTTCCCGCATGTTGCGTTTATTACCACGAACCCCCGTGTGTCCCACGCACGTCCTAGGACAGCCGGTGGTGTGTGTGTTATGTGTGTGCCACTTACGAATATTCTTCAACCACTGTCACACCGTACACTGCCGCACAACGGTCACGAATGGCCCGACGACGATGTTCGATAACGCGCGATCCTTTGGCCTGTTCATCGTCGGCGACCAGGCACAACGTTCATTATGCCGCGACAGGCGAGTCCACAAGATCCACAGAGTCGTTCGTACGGCGGAAACGGTCGGTCTATCGGTTTCAGAGAACTCGTGGCTCGTTTGCTCGATACACGATGGAGTTTCGAGACGAAGGATGGCAAAGGACGCGAGGAGTGAAGAAGCAGGTTGCGAGAAAGAATGACCGTGACTGTCGTCGGTCGTGTTCACTGGCACACGCGTCGGTGGTCGCCACGCAGTCGCGAAACACGGCGGTCCTGTTTCAACGAAAGTGCGAGCGGAACGCGAAAACTCGGCGAGACTGTGGCCGCCGCGCCGTGTCTCTGTGTGTATCGAGCCGAGCGGCGCAATCACTGTTCCCCGCGTCAGCTGATCGGCGACCGACCATCAGCTTCGCACCGCGTTCTCCGCGCCAGCGAACGGATCGTTTCGACGCGGCGTGTCGCGCGCGCTTCGAACTTTCTCCAGCAACACACGCACGCACCACCGCTGCACCACGTTTCAACCAGCGTCCCAGCACCACGGGAACAATTGTTTGGCAGCGTAACCTGACCAACGAGCAGCGACAAAGTGGGAGAAAAACGGTTTCAGTGGATATCGAACCGCGGCGGCATCGTCGGCCAGTCCGTTCGTTTCGTCGCGCTAGACGAGTCCACCTCGACCAAGGACGTTCCAGGAAATCCGAACGCGGTCGTGCAAGGCATTCTCAAGGACGGCGAAAGCATTCGAAGACGTTGGCGACTGACAGCGGGTAGTCGGCGAGGGGTGAACCGTACGGCGGAAGGATGGCATGGGCGAAGGCAAGGGAGCTGCAAAACACCGATAAAGCGCACCGTCACGCAATCATTTAATTTAATCGCGTCCTGGACACGAGTTCGCCTCGTGTAACCGTGTTCGCTTCGTCCTCGTCCTCGATTTCGTCCACTATCCGCTCGGTCGGGTTAACGAACACCGCGAAACCACCGCCTTCTCGATCGAAATTTAAAGCGGAGGGAAATACGGAAAGAAGGCGAACGCGATCCGATGGAAAAAGTGGAAGGGGCGAACAGAGAGAAAGGGCAAGGGCAAAAAGGAACGGACACAAAAACATTTGGCAAGCGCTGGTCACATTCTCCACCGAGAAAACCACTGCCACGCGGTCTGTCGATTCGATTAGCTCCGTTAAACCGTGTTTTTCGCTGTTTCAACACCCGCGAAATTTTCTCGCCTGCTTCCCCCTTGCCCTTCGCCCCCACCCCTTCCCCGTTAGTTTTCCACGAGTCGAACGAAGCACGCTGACGCTCAGACGAAAAACGCCAAGGTACGTTGGCGTCCGAGCGGAGTGTAGGTCACAGCGTGGCGTCACGCGTTCTCTTAATTTGCCCGCGCGAACGCTAGACGGGTCCACTTTAGCGCGTGATCCTGGCCAATCTGGAAAATCGTGGAAATCGGGTCGAACGGTAGCGATAAAGTGTCGCGGCCACCAATATCGTCGAGGTAAGTGTAGGCGTCGCGAGAACACTGACGAAGGTTTGTCGGCACCGAGCCGAGCTGACAACAAAGGGAGGGCAGGAGGGTAGAAACGTGGACGCGCGACACGGAACACAGGTGACACAGGACAAACAGGGAAACGTAAGAGGAAGAAGAGGAGGGACGGTAGAAGCAGCGGGCCGTAGAGTATTCGAGCACCGCGAGACACCACACACTGGCGCACACAGAGAGACGGTTGCTTCGACGACAACGACAACGACGACGACGACGCGACGCGACGACCTGTAGGCAAATTCACCTCGAACAACCACGTTTCCCCGCGTTTCGTAGGTTTCTGAATCGTCGAGCCGGACGTGCGTGTCGCGAGACCCTCGTAGATACCAGAAAAGGATGAAACGACCGACAGGGTAGGGGTGAAGGGGTAGGGATTGAGGGGCGGGCGGGAGATGGGAAAGGGAGGGAGAACAGCGGGAAGATGGTATAAGCCGAGGAGTACGAAAGGAACAACCACGGAGGATGGAGGAATGGAAACGGTGGTGGAAAGATGGTGGAACGACGGAAAGCAGTAGCTGGAACAAGCAGCTGCAATGAGAAAGAGAAAACGGTGAAGAAGCGCGTGAAAAGTGGCGGAACTACGAGGAAGGATGACCGCAGGCGTTTAAGCGGCTACGAGAGGTTCGCGTACGAGAGACAGTCCCGCGCCTCCGTCGAGTTAAAACGGTGAGGTGTTTGTGCGTTTACGGGTACGGACAGACAGAGAGACGTAGTAGGTTGGACCTGGTGGGACAGGGCGGTAAAGGACGGTGGAGGTGCCAGGCTTGCTGCTTGGAACCGCCGTGGCGCGGCGGCGTTGCACGGCGGCGCCACCGCCGCTGCAAAATCTCTCCCTCACGTTTCGCTTTCCTCGCCCCAGCCTCTATCCTATGTTTCTCTGGCTCTATCTTTCAGCCGCCCTATGCCTTCTCGCTATTTTCATCTCTCTCCCTCTCTCTATTTTTCTCCGTTCACCATGCGTTCGTAGTTTTCGAGCAGCGTCTTTGTTACGACGATAGTTGCGTCTCGCTCGATCGTACGGTCAGCTTCCAAAGAGCAAGCGAAGAGAAGTACGAAATGGAGAAGGGTGGGGTTTAGTTGGGCGTGCAACGTGTGGCTGTTGGCGTTCGCGGCACACGCTCACGCTCGATCCCCGTTACGCTCGTAGTCGCTGATTCGTGGCTGTGTTTGAGACCGGGTTTCACCGCGTTTGTATATGCCGAAACGGGTTCGTGCGCACCCGTGGGTGCGCGTGAATGTATGAACGGCGAGGTAGAATGTACGGCCGCGCGCTCACCGTCCCACCCAACCGGCCACCCACTCGACCATCTATCCACCTCGTCCCCGCCACACCGCCTCCGCTGCTGCTCGTGCGTGGAGTTCCAAAGTCGATATCTAGCCACACCGGCGACTCCAGTATTATCCTCGAACACTTTCCAACCGCCCTTCAGGATTTCCGAGTGTCTTGCCACGATTTATTCCGTCGCAATAGCCTTATTTGCTTCGGCCTCTCGATCAAGCTACGCGACACGACGTGACGCAACGCCACAGGGTCAGCCCGCTGCGCGAAACGGACCAATCCTCCCTTCGACGGGATGAAGGGATTTGGAAGGTCGCGCGGCGCTACGGCCAACCCGCAATGAATGGATCGTAAGAAGCAACGGTAGCAGTGTAGCCTTCGTGCAAAATGGTTGCTCCGTGCAATCCACTAGCGACGATACGGAGAACTTAGTCAGAATTCTGCCCGGAGGAGACGCCCGGCAGTTCTCGTAAATCTTCGCTGTCTTACGCATTTTCACATCGATCGCCGAAAAGGACTCGAAAGTCGTGCGAGAAGGAGGCAGTTGAGAAAGTTCGACTGGATAAAAGCATCGGAAGTTTCGATAAGCTACTCGTTCAGAGACGATACTTCTTTCTTCGTGTCGTGTGCTATTTTCAATTCGAATGAGCAGCTGCAAATGTAATTTTTGCGACGTCCTGCGATACAATCGACGAACAGAACGTCGAAAACACGTAATCCGTCTGCTAGGCCCGCGACAAGCTTTGTTTGATAATGCAGAGACGAAAAGAGATAAATCTTGAAATCTGGCGTACGACTGAATATACGTAGAATTCGTAATACGTGGCGACGATTTACTATTTCGCGATAAGCTTGGTCGTTGGGAAGTCGATAATGCAGGAATGACGATATATGGCGATCGATAACGAATAATCAAACGTTTGCCTGTTACGTTTCTCGTTGTTTATTTGACTCGATAGATTCGGTCAAAGCCCCGATGCTCTTCAGACGCAATTGCTTTGCCAACTTTATCGCGAGAATCGTAAGTTTGCCAAGCGCCAAACAACACGTTAAACGACCTCGAATTTCGGAACGATAATTTCTTTTCGCCATCGAAAAGATGGGAGAAAGTTTTCTAACCGTTTGATTTAACTCTCAATCTGCCAAATAACGACCTGTGATCGACTGAATAGATATCAGGCAGAATATTATTCGTATGAGCGGCGGTAACTCCTTGCGAAAGGACGTGACCACGCGATCGTTATGCACGCGTCGCAACTATTCGATATTACTTTCTCGATTGAACCTTAAACGAGGGTACTTTGCGCGAGCGCTGAAGGATGCGACGGTTCGATACGTACGGGCGTAGCAATTTCCCCTCGAATAAACGTTACTCGTTAAAGTGGCGTTCTTTGAAAAATTACCTGACAACGCGATCAACTGTCAAACCATCCCAATTATCTTCCTTTGTTTCGTTTCTGTTTTTCTCTTTCTCGCTGAATAAATCGAACGATCGAGATCGATATGGTGGCCGAAACGAGTCGACTGAAAAGATCGACGCACACCCGCGGAAAAAATATGCACGTTCATCTTGGAGATGGCGCATAATGTATAGATCGGTGCGTCGAAATCTTCGATATCGATGATAACAGGTTCGAACTAGCGTCGGCCACGAGGGAATCTAGGACACGTGAAAATCTTTTATCTGCACTGACCCAGACCTAATTCAGGATCCACGGTAATCAGAGCCCTGCACACGCCGGGTTGGTTCGATAGCGCGGTTTAACGCTAACAGCCCTCTCATCTAGTTCACGGCAGTGATCGATATCTGACTAATCGACAGCTACCAAATCGTTTCTATCATCCTGACCGATGAACTAGCGGCAATTTTCGAGCCCGCTGGCAGTTGCATCCTCGCCACGACCTACACTCTACACTAACGCATGTCGTAATTCCCAACGCAGCTGACCGTGATATCGTTTGACCTAATCGAGTGATCTCGATGCGCGTCAAGCTTGCCTTACAAAGTCCAATGATTAACGACGTTCCACAAGACGTGTAGCCTGTTCGGATAAAAATCTGCCTCCCCTTTCTTTCCTTTCTGTCTCTCCAGTGAGGCGAATAGAATCCGTTGAAAAAGAAATAAGTGTTTTCTTCCTTGAATTATCAGGACTCTCGAAGACCTCGATCCGATCTTCCTCTTTAATGGAAGGTTGAGCCGCCCTTTAATTAAAATCAGACAAAGCACGAAGAAAAAGGTCAGATAGCGCGCAATGATTAACGAATTTTCTAAGGGTCCTGACGATCTTGCAACGATAGCGTCGTAGACAACGAACGTGGAAATTGATTGAGACGCCGCCTGGCGAGAAGCTCCTGAACTGGCACATTCAACCTGAGAGCTCGTGAGCTCTGATTCAAGAAAGCTTTCGTATCGTTCGTCGATACCTGCATTACCAACCTGACGTTGAATTCAAGCAGGTTCGGCAAGAACGTGCGACGCGAATCCGCTGTGCTTGGGTATAAGCTTTCTCGCATCGTTTGGTATCTTTTATCGCATATTGTGATCGATCAGAGAATCGACAGACTACGAGTACAACACAAGCGTCGTAATTCTTCTGCGGAAGATAAACGTATCTACATCTATTCCAAAGTTACCATTTTTATCGATTGATACAACTCGTGTTAAAGCGATACGATACGATATGATTACATTACTCGGTAAAAATGATTCTTTCTAGCTACAGTCGACTACCAATGAAGTTTGCAATAGAAATAACTTATGAAATAACCGATTACTCAAATCAAGGGCTACTTATAATCGATACAGATTTTCCAAATGAGAAACTACTCGCAATCGATGTTTAATTACCGATACAGAATTCTAAACGACGAGCAACAGCTACGTTCTGGACGAATGTTTCAATCGATTTACAACGATAGAAAAATGATACAAATTAAAAGTGACAAAAGAAGGAATTTTCATCGATATTTTCGGTTTCTTCTTCTCTCATTTAAAACTTAGACGAAGCGTTCGTTATAATCTTCCTCGGAAGATAACACGCGCGTAAACCGCGACGACGAGTATTTGCTCACCGATTGCTCGGTGGCATTGTCAATTTGGTCGAGTTTCTTTCGAACGATAAAGTGACACTGATTGGTATATGTTGCTATAGAAAGGTTCACGGCCGCGGTTTACAAGCAGAAGCCCTGGACAACGCGATTCATAGTTTTCCGATGCAATAAAATTCCAGCTTTGCGCAAACTGAAAATAGTGAGCGTCTAATAGAGCGTACAAGGCAAGGGGTAGATAAAGTCGGACAGCGCGCAGCATTAAATTGTCACCGCTTTTTGCGTCGAGGCAACTGATTACGATGGTTGCCCTGTCCACCCGGAAGTATCACCAACGAGAACATTAATCTCTCGATCCACATCGTCATCTTCTGCGGCTCATTCGAATTTTCCCAGTAGTTGCTGTTTGGTAAGACATCGCGTAAAAGTTTTTCGTGCAAACAGCATCTTGCCTCAGAGCCTAGATTAAGAGAGGAATCCTTAGAAACACACCGCCAAATGTACTTCTTCGCCGGAATAAATGCAAACTGTAATTAACCTGTTTACCTACAGTCGCTACATAACCCTTTGCGATTTGATTTACTTCGATACGATCTGGCCGGACAAATAACTTGCTCGTACTACTTTCTGTTTCCTCGTTCACGCTAATATTATACATATTAATAATATGACCGCGTACCTCGAGTCTCCCATTGTTAACCGCGGTCCAACAATACGTTATTGTCCTTGCCCAGCCAATAACCGTGACACGTGCCATTACGAGGAAAGTAGTTACGGTCGTTCGTGTCAGACGCAAGACCAACGAGATTACAGCGATATTTGGTGGCGGCCGGTGACAGAAAGTAGTTTCGCCCGGTTATGGTCAGACCATGCGCGCAGTAACATTCCCTCATCCAAGTACAATGCGAAACAAGAGGCAACTGTTCGCAGATTTTTACAGCGTCGTTCTGTTTACGACGAAAGGCAGGTTAATAAGAGGGAAAGCTAATTAACCCAGGGAATAAACAATAATAAAGGCGCGTAACCAGCGAGCAGATTCGAGTGAAATCGAAAGTAGTCAGACCGCAAAAGGTTAATCTACTCGAATGACGAGACGCCAATCCGGTGCAGCCCATTTCGAGAAATAAGTACATTTGTCCGCGGATCGTAACTGGACGACGGTCGCACGGGACCGCGTCGACTTACGTTCTCGGTTTTAAATCGTACGAAATTCGATCGTCGCTCGCCAATGCTCGCCGCTTAATAAAGAAAAACGTCTGGTGTCGTTTCATTCGATTACGACAGCACGAACCAGAAAATCCAATTTCAATGTCCAATATTTCCATTTCGATTATCGGCTACCATCTAATCTGCATTTTCGTCTGCGTTTTCGTGCAGAGTTGGATCCAGCCAACTCTTTCTTTTTCCACGTCGGTGCATTCGCTTTAAGACTCTGCACTTTCGCCGATGCTTCGCTAATGATCTCGATTTCGATCAATTTACGATCGAAAATACGTCAAGGTCAAGGACTCTTAGGGATCGAAATACGTCGCGGAAAAAGAAAAAATAGAGTCATAGGAACAGAGCTGGTTGATGTTACATGTAACTAACTCTCGACCATGTGGAATTCTAGCCGATATTAGCTGGTGTGTAAAACTACAAGAACGATACTTACAAGTGTAATGTGCTGGCGATGACAACTGTTACAACCAGAGAATATGGCAGGCAGAGGGAACAAATTCCGATAGATCGTAGAACGATGTTGGTAAATATGAACAAAACCATAGAGTGTAAAACGAGGAGTCCCAGACCCATATCACACTAGCGACACATCGTCGCAACACAAAAATCCGCTGTTATGCTCGGAGCTCGCAATCTGTTAAGCACATTTCTGTTTCTTTCTTTTCTTTTTTTTCTTCTTCTTCTTCTTCTTCTTCCTCCTTCGTTAAGAGTAAAAATCGCCGATCGAGATTAAAGATTCATACGGCCGGAATGGCAACGATTTTTAATTCGAAAATGCGAGACTCGATTCCCGGACAAAATGACTCGAAAGATTATTCGAGTGTACGATCGCTTGATTCGATTTAACAGTTCGACGAATCTGTTCGAATTAAAAGTTAACACTAAGTGAAGCGCGAATATCGTTGCAAACTGTTCCACGAATCTTGCGCGTGCTGTCAGTTCCTCTCTACGTACGATGATATTGCGTTGGCAACTAAGTGATTGCGGGTTTTGTCAATACCACCTAATGACAAAATCCGCCAACCCAATAATTCTATTTTGCCGCATAATTTTCTGCCCATTTTCATTGCGCCATAATTTTACCGTGTGCGACGAGGATCGAAATTTCGTCCGATGTAAATAAATTTTTCGAGAAGACTTTCGCAAAAATGCGCTCACACGCCAAGTCAGGCAAAATCGGTCGGACAGGGATGGAAACGAAATATCACGGCCGCGGGCGCATTCTTTTCATATTTAAACTAATAAAGCTGCCATGGAGAGAGAGCGCGTAATTTCTGAAGCGAGGCGAGCTCCGATGCATAAACGCGCGTCACGAACGCGATCGTGAAATTCGCGAAAGACTCATGGTACACGCGAACAGAGACTGATGTTCACCAACGACGGTCTGAAGCCGTGCATACGACTAATCGCTAACTATCGTGCCAGCATTGGCTCGAGATAGCGTTAGCCTGTTCAATGCTACGTCGCTGTATCTTCAGTGACGTAACAATACTACTGACGATTGATTACATATTCCTTATGCGTGCAGCATAGATCCGAACGCGGTTAATTACGATAACAGAGAACACATTTGTTCCAGTAAAATAGATCAAACGATAATTTTTTCCATAAATGTGATAAACATTGGATGCAACAACGAACTAAACCGAGACGATGAATTCGGAGAAAATGTGGTACAGTATCAAGTGACACGTGTCGTACGACGATCGAAGACAAACATAGATCGATGAGAATTTGTTCTTTTCGTAAATATAGGACGATCTTTTGTTGCAGTTGTTGGCTGGAAATGGAGAAAGAAAGAAGGGGCGACTGTAGGAAAGAATGACGAGCCTGGCCCGAAGGCAATAGTTTACAACACAAACGCTTAAAAGGCTTCAGAAAGCTTGTAACCACTGAGAAGAAATACCACGAGTGAATGAAGGATCGTGTTAAAAAAATGGGCTTGTGGAAACGTGTTAGGTAACGCCAAATTAGATCTCGCCTTGACTCGAAATTAGCACCAATTACGATGGGCCACGGGACGCCAGGAATGCGCTATAAATGCAGAAATATGGCCGAATGAATCTCACAATGATACCATTTTAGGTAATCTTCTACCACATTTGTAAAGCCAAGGCATACAAAGCACACGAGTTTCAATATTCTTCGTCAACTACTCGGCTTTCAAAGGAGGACCAAAGACGATTGAACGTTTTCAAGTCACATAATGACAGTATGTCCTTCACATACACTCAGCTCTGATACTTCTTGCTATCTCTCTATCGTTATATCTTGCTATCGTTAACGATAGAACCGAATGTATTTGAACGACACAATCCAGATCTTACCATCAATTGATACATTTCGTAAATGATATCACCGATGCTCGATTCAGCGTAATTAACATTTTACCGACCGAGAGCCGATTAACCGGTTTTTGTTACCGACGCTTATCGACCGATATCCTATTAATCAGGTTTTTGTTGCCGACAATCTTTCTCATTATTCGAGCAGTTATTTATTATTTAGTACTAAGATACCTTGCTCAGTTGCGTTGCTTTGTAAGCTTCCATGGTTTTATACCAATTTGAAAAACGTACCGTTCGCGATGAACAAAAAGAATGGTATTGGAGAGTTTAAACCGAAACAGAGAGAATCTGCGCCTGAGATGCCGGTCGGACGTGTGTATGCTGTTGAATCGCTAGCGGTCGGTAAATTGTTAAAAACGACTGTAACTCGAGTCGATCTCTAAGCGTTTCACAGAACTTTGCACGTGCGTGCTAAGAGAAATATTTCACTTGCCGCGCTATTAATCGTACGCTTGCTTCGTCTTACGATATATCATCCGGTATTCCTTCCTTGCTAATTCTTTCCCCGAAAGAATTAGTTATCGAACGTCCGAAGCAAACGAAAAAGCGAGGAAATAAACGACGACCGAGAGAGACTCGATGTTCTTCGATATCGGAAGCGTTCGCTGCTTTAACGAACCGAGGATTTTCTTCCCGCTATCACTGTCCTTCTTCTATCATTTCCTTCTTTTCGCTAGATCCCGGCCGTTCGAGAGCGGCGCTGTAAATTAAATCTCCAGCACAAGCAGCAAATTAAATCTCCAACGCGAGCTACATACCTTTCTACTTTATCGTTACGGAACAGAAGTCGGCCACCCATCGAACCGACTGCCGTGAATCGCGGGCGACAATACGACTGACTATAGTCGGTAGAGTACGGTTGTTCCACTTCACGCGATGTGTATTATTAATCCCGGGAACGTTTAACTCGTCATCTGTCGCTCACGCGACTCAGCGCGCCCCCTCGTCCCTGCGAACGTCGCGCTATCTCTAACGTTTTTCGAGAAACTCGTCGCTTCGCTCTCGACGAAACGAACTAATACATTTTCGGATAAAACATTACGAAACGTATAGGAAAATTGTTCGGTTTCATTTCGCCACACATTTGGCGAAACATCCGCGATTTCGCGAAATATCTGTATTTGCAGAAACACGTGGGTGGAAGTTGAAAGGCTATTAAAGAGAGAAGAATAGCTCATTCATATTTATCGATCAAGCTGCCCTTACTTCCAATTACCAAACTCTGTAACTGACTGAGAATGCTCGATCGATCGGCCGATTCGAGACTCTCCATTGCGACCACCGGTATCCTATTCTCGTTTGGCGCCACCGTATACGAATAAAGAGCAAGAAGAAGTGGTACACTAGAGATACGACATGCGATATTTAATTGTAGTCGGGAATTCTAGTAGCAAAAATTGTTTGCAATTTTATAACGGGTGTCGAGATCGGGCGATATATATCAACACGATAGAAATTCGCAAAGAATTTTCAACGATGCACAAGTACGCGTGTACTGTCGATAAAAAAGCGATAGGTATTTATTGAAATATTTTCAACAACGGTACACGGATTCAAACGGTAAGAGGATTCTCGTGACGTTCGATGCAAATACACGTAGAAAATCGAACGATCCAGCTTATAGAAAATTCCAGGCCAACTCTTTTCACCGAACCAAGCGTACTCGATCACACGATTCGCTGATTAAAAGTTCGCCACGAACGTCACAACAATGGGCGAGTTGTTACACGGCAAAAAGTATTAATTGTCCATGGGAATATTAACAACGTCTGCCGTGTAGAATTTATAATTCGTAGGCGACATTTGTGACGGGTAGGTGGACGCTTCAGTCGTCATACCGTGCCTACCCTGTTTCAACCCCCATTCTCATGCCTATCCCCATCCGAGTCGACCATCTCCTGTGACAGTTTTCACGCGTAAATTCACACTCGTCCCTCATTTCAAAATCATCCATCTTGAAGCACACGTGCACATTTGATATAAAAAAAAACAACGCATGCAACGGTTCGTGGCAGCGAACGATTAAACATGTACGACCTGGTCGGAGCAACGAACGCAACGAAAAAAATAAAAGAGAAGGTGACATTTTGACGACACGATACTCCAAACGCTTTAAACATAGGGTGAAACATTCCATTGCGCACTGAGAGAGAAACCTAAAAATATATTAGTTTTTTTTTTTTTTTTTTCATTTTTCTCGTGTAACGCAACATACAAAGTTGTCGTGTCTCGTTTCGAAATTTATACGAATCGTGTGAAAAATCGTGCACAGACAACGACGATCTCTCTCTCTCTCGGATGAGGAAAAACCGTGGAGTAACCGTGTTTGCTGGGAGAACTCGTTTTCGTGAAAAATGATGTAAAGCGTAGTTCTTCGTGAAATCGAATTACACAGGCGGTGTGCAAATTTTGAACGTCGCTTTCCTCCAGAGTAGCAAGCTTCCCTTCAAGCAACAGAATTTTACAGCCAATTTTTCGTTAGCGTCGCGTCGTTCGACGCCGAAGACCGGCGCACGATTTTTCCCACGCCCTTGAACGAATCGTGTGACGTTATCCACGTCGAAACGTCTCGACTCTTCGATCCTACGATCGAACGAGTGAAATTACCATCGTGCCGATTTATTTGATTGCATGGAAGTACGATCAAGGGACAATCTACAGATCGCGATGGTTGGAACGGGAGTGGCAAGGTTTCTCTCAGTACACGAGGCGATTAGAACGATGGAAAGGAGGGCGGTTCCGGGACGTTTCGATTCCGATTTCCTGCATTTCCTCGCACATTTCTCGAGAGCAAGTGAATTTCTTTCAGGTCGGCACATCGAACAAAGCATTTCAGATATATTCGCGGCGAGAAACGAGAAGAGGACAGAGACGCGTCATCTCTCCAACGGTCCTCGCCGATAATCGAGTAGTGCGTGAAAGCTTTATCGTCCAAGGTGCAAGACTCTTCATTCCATTTCATTCCATTCCATTGCATCGCATTCCAAGCTTCGAAAGCATCGGGACATTGACGAGACCTGATATTATGCTGGTCGCGTATATTTTTGTTATATATATATATATATATATTCTTTTTTTTTATTTATTCTTTTATTTTTCCTTTACAATAATCGTATAATCTATGCGATCTATCGTGGCGACTCGTTGACGACGCATTCGTTCGTCCGATCGAACGACAGGAACCGTCGACTGAGGATGCAACGCATCGATTTAGCCGCGTTGCGTTACATGCAGCATAGGCCACGCAGCCTTTCGTCTTATCGTGTTACTTTTTGGTTCGTTCGTTTTATAATTTTTTTTATTTTTTATTTTTTTATTTATTTTCAGCGCATTCGTTCGTGACGGGGGTACAACCAGTAAGCGATCCAACATCGAACATCGCAAGCTTGTGTGTGTTTTAATGCCTCGTGCTGACAGATATATGTCGGGAGATGTCGGGGAGGTCTGTGTCCGGCGCCCAAGGTCACGGTGTGGAACATACAAAGCCTCTGTGAACATTGTGCATTCGCTGTCAGTGGAAGCTGTGTGAAAGGCTGGAACGCTGTGTTCCGGAAGGAAATCAGGGATCAAGGTTACGCTGGGATCATGCTTCGTCCAAGTTCCTCGTGTTTTCCGCTTGGCGCCCTCGAGATCGCGTCGCGCCCTACAAATTTCCAACTACCAACGCTATCTCACGCTAAATTTCAACCGGACGAAAAGAACAGTCAGCTACGCTGAACAATGCCGCTACTGTCAGCCAATCGATAACGAATCTATGATGTGCAGCGGAAATAACGTCGGGGAAATTCGTGAGTCATTGTCTTTACGTATCGGGCCACGACGATTTCCTCGAAACGAAATAATTATATCTGTTACACGTACTTCCAGTAAGCTGTTATTTCCATTGCACGTTCATCGGATACGTTGGGATTCTCGAGAGCGGGAAATCAAGAAGCCATCACGCGGATTCGAATCTCGGCACGAGCAGAGACGTCTAAATCATTGAAGATGAACCGGTTCTAGAAAAGAAATGGCAAACACGTTCGGAGACGGTAGACGACGGTCAACGGCCAGGACCGGCCGGTGTCCAACGGAACGGCAATTTGGTCGCGGAGACACGAGGATTCCAGGATTTTTGCAGCACCGGGTTATAAGGCAGAACATGAAAATAAGGTACGGGTGAGTTAAAGACATACGGAACGAGTTACGCAGCTTGCACGGCTTGGATCGTCTTCGTTAAAAGCAGAAAGATCAGCCTTTGACGAGCTCTAACCTTTTTACGATTCCGTTCTGAACGATATGGTCCGAGCGTCGAACGTTCTTCGCGAAGCTTTCATTTTTTGTCTATTCGATCAGTGAAACGAGCCACGTTAAAGCCGCCACTTGGCTCGAACGTAATCGTCTATCCTCTAGAGACAGAAGATACTGGAAGCCGTGGCAAGAACCGTTCTCGTTCCATACACAGAGACAAGGTATATAAACTGTATAAACGGCAAGGTGAACACGTAGCTCCGCTCGAACGGAGAAAATAGAAGAAAGGCAATATGCGAGAGAAACTCACCGTTTCGTCGTTTTAACGCGACGATAACGGCGATAGTCTGTGGCGTTTACGTCGTTGGGGTCGAAGCCCCTTCGATGCTTGGGTGGCGAGGACATGGTCGCAGCAGCCTTGGTACCGTTCGAGATCGCGTCCGGCTTGGCGCTAGTATTGTTGTTGCCAATGGAGGTGCAGTTGTTGACGGTGATGTGCAGCGAGGCGAGTGGCGGCGGCGAAGGCGGCAGCTGGGCGGGGACCAGGTGGCCGGATGCTGAGATCGCGCGTTCCGAACTCGAAGCCGAAGTCGGGTGATACGGACAGGCCGGTGGTGGTGGTGCTGGCTCGCCGATTACGAGGGTCCGATCCCCGTGACCGACGTCGCTCTTTGGCACCGCGTTCAGCTCGTGCCTGCTAACCCTACCGGCTCCCGGCCCACCCATTCAAATCCTCGATTATCGCCCGTTCACTCCACCTCTCTCGCTCTGCCTCCGTGGCTGCTCCTGCCGCGAGCTCCTCTCGCACACACGGCCACGCTTTGTTCCGATTTCCTCTCTCTCTCTCTCTCTGTGTGTGTGTTTTTCTCTCCTTCGCTTCTTTTCTTCCTTCTTCTTCCTCTCGCTTGCTGTTCTTGATCTGGCGAGTCGCTCGTCTATCGTCTTCTCGGCCCTTCGATATCCTACTTTTTCCGATTCCTCTGCTTCCGTCGAACGATACGCTCCTGGTCCAATCGCCGTCCGATGTCCTGCAGACGCGGCACATTCGATAAGGACGAAGATAACTCGGTTGTCTTAACTCCTGCCGACCTCGTGCACGCACGCCACCGATTCCTCGGTTAACCTTCCGCCTATCGACACAGCTCCGCCACTGGCGAGCCGCCCATTCGCGACAGACTCACGCACGTGCAACCCCATTCGCGACTCACACTTACGCGACGAGTGTCTTTCGTCAAGCAACGGAAAGCGTCCGACGAAAACGTGCCAGCGCACGGTAAACGAAGCAGAAAGCGAGCGAAGGGGGATAATTGGCGACAGAACGACGATGAGTAACACGATGAAGAAACAGGAGAATAGAGGCGGGAAGAGGCTGGAAGCCGTGACAACGCGTGTACAATAGCGTACACAGCAACGTCCAAACACGGTCTTCCTTCCGTTCCGCGATCACGCCGACTCACTTCGCGCACCACATCGCACGAATCTCTCGCCCTGTACGACTCGTGCTTTCGCTGAATACCACCTGGTGGCAGCACCGGTGCGCGAGCCGCGAGAAATTGGCAGAATCACGGGGAGGAGGAAGGTCGGAAGGTGGCAAGGCCACCGTGTGCTCCCGATACCGATCGGATCCCGCTAACCGATACGCCGAGCTAGAAAGCGGCCATCGAGCGTATCCGATCGAGCGACCCTTCGACACGGCGCGACCTCGCGCCCCGAACCAATCTCCGGTGTGGCGTGCTACGCTTCACTTGGGAAACGCCAACGGAATTCTAATAGGCATTCCGACCAATGCTCGGCTATGTTCGCGCCCTCGCGAATCCCTGGATCCGTGCCAACTTTCCCCCATTAGTCTGGCTATCGACGACATTCCCTAATTTGTAACGAAAGGGTGGAACGTTCGAAAAGTAGAGCGAAACTTCGCAACTTCTTAAACGATTACGTTTAAGCGGTTTCGCGCCTTTTCCTCTCCCTTACTCGGCTGGTCGTGGAACGCGACCTAAACGGTCGATCGTTAAACGCGAGAAAGAGTGAGCACGAGGCGGAGGACTACTCGAACCAGAACATCCATTTACATTCAATCTCACGCAGTCACACGTCCGACCAATTAACCCGCTATCCACGCCCTCCTCACCGCCAAACCAAAATAGATATAGTTGCAGGGAGTGCCGCGAGGCGGCAGCACCGAAAACGTCCCACGAGACAGATGCATCGGGAGATAAGCGAGGAATTTCGAGTTGAAAAAATTCGAAAGCACGGAAAAAAGGGGAAGAATACACACGACCGAGCCAGACGACGAAAGGAGTCGCGTTTGGCATGGTGCAACGCGGCGAGCAGAACCAGTCGGCGGTTACACCACGTGCTCGACCTACCGTGTCGATCGAGCTGGCGACCATCCAGCCTCGCACGAACTCACTCGCGACGATTACAAACGTCTCCCTTCGTGTGTATGACACCGCGAGACCGATGATCCAACCATCTCGGACATTTGCCTTCACGGAGATCGTTCACCCTCGCGTCGATCAGACGAGTCGTGCGACGTATCCGAGTTCGTTATTGTTTCGATTCGCCCAATCCTCTCCACTCGAGTGCACGGAACACCGTTGTCGCGCCTTCGCCTCGACATTGTCAGCGTTCGTTCACCTCGCGAGATGTCGCGAAATTTCTTTGCACACAATCGGTTGTAGATTACTGGTGCGTGCTTTTCTTCGCTGAAGCGATTACGAAGCCGAGTTCCTCACGATGGGAACGCACATCCCGATCGTCAATCACTCGCGTCAGTCGTGCACCTCCCTCCCGCCCAAACTCATTTTTCCGAACGGTGAGTCGAAGCTCCGAAAGATGGCGACGGCGTAGCACGCCACGAGCGCCCACCCGGTCAATACCAGAAAACGAAGAAAGGATCCAGAGGTTTGGCGGCACGCTAACCTCAATTCCAACGGCGCGCCACTGCCGCAATTCTTTATTGCCGCGTTCTTGCTCCCGATCCAGGGAACCTGCAGATCGATACGCCAAGCCCGTGGCCTTGAGCGCGGCAAACTTTTTAAACCATCTTTACGCGTTTACAAGATTCGTCATCGCGTCGCTTTACATTCGCAACTAAGCAAACTGTCGAAATCGATCTCTCGCCGTCAGTCGTTTTTCAAAATCGCACGGCGTAGTCTTCTCCGTTCGTAGCGACCCGTTTTTCTAATTTAATCGCGATAATGCACGGATACGGAACGGTGTCGGATTATTTTCGGATATCGAACGAAAGAGAGGGTCTGTCACGAAGCCATCGGCACTTGCACGTTTAAATCTCATACGGTACGGTTCGATGGTTGCTAATGACAAGCGTGATCCGATCACCAATTTCACCCGCACTAATCGCGCGTGCATTCAAACGGTAGTCTTCTGTTCGAGCGTTTTGACGGGAGAAAAAATAGAAAAAGGGGAAGAATAAAGAGAAATGAAGCGGGCCGTTAACGTGCTGTTTAATTGGAGGACGAAACGCGTCGAGAACCAGTCGCGTATCGATCCGCGATCGCGCTAACTCGATTCCAGAGGTCGCGTAATAAAAAATAGTTTTCTACTCCTCGTTACTTTTGCCACGAACATAGCAACCCACTTCGAAATCGGTTCCCTTCCAACTATAGACACACTTGCCACTTGCAGAACGAAACTTTCGAAGTGTCCCTCATTTGCCACATTTTCTACCCTAATCGAATTCTTAAACTCGTAGCACATAGCGCACCGACGAGTTTCGCTCGGTCAAAGCGCCGATCCAATTAATTTCGATTCCCCTGCAATACCAGACCCGGTGCGATCATGCGAATCATTCGGCGAAAACTAACGAGGAAACCATACCATCGAAATTAAGAACTGTACCGGAAACTGGTTATTTCCAGTGTCTTCAAGAAGATACGAAGTTGCAAGAATTTTCGCAGATTCCCAAGGGAACAATTTTCAAAACTTTGTCCTACATTCAGTTTCTACGCGGAGATTGAAAATTGACAGCACATTTTAAGAAGGAGATTCGAAGCAATCGACGACTGTTTCTAAGAAACTCCGCACTCTCCTGTTCGAAGATCTCGAGCGAAGCAGAGCGGATTCGAAATTACGCGCAATCTCACACTCGTACCGCCGTGTCACCGAGCTAATTCTCTCGAAACTCGAGTCTTCTCTTTGCAGACGATCGTGTCTCTACCCACCCGTCGTCCCGTGACGGAGAAATCGGCGTTGAAAGTGAGATTCGTGGCTATCATCCACGAAGATGAGAAGCAGAGTAGAATTGCCGAGAAGACGAAGACGAGTTTGCAGACCGATTCTGTGGTAGATCGGGTTTGCGTGGTCGAACGGTGTGTATGTTCGAGAGGAAGCTGTCGTCAGGATTCGGCCAATGAGTGACGCGAATGGTAGCACGGCGTCGGTATAACTGACTCTCTCTCCTGACCCAGCGTACACGACCTGGCTTGTGGCAAGCAAGCAAGTAGCAGGCGTATCCGTGGTTGGTCAGCCGGTAGAGACCGTTTGCTAGCGATGGACTTGATCCGATTACCGACTTTTCCCTGTCGCGATCGATTCGGTCGCGGGGCCAACCCCTCCGTTCACGATTCAAATAAGCCTGAATATTCTTTTGACGTATGCTGATACATGCGAAATATCCCGGTAGGAAGAGATCGTTTCCATAAACTATGGCTTATCCTTTAACCTAAAACTTTTCTCTCTTTTTTTTTTTTTTTTTATCTTACGATCCATTTTATTGGCGGCATAAAGTCACTGGTATACGTACATCGCTTTATTGGTATAAATTCTCCCTAAGCTGGAATAGTAATTTAATTCATTCGGTTGGTAACAACGATATTCTGTGAAATTGTTCTACCATCGGAAATTAAATTCGATTCGAGTTATTATGACGGAGGCAACTTCGCTTCTATGATACTTGGACCCATCGCTGCCCGCAACCCGCTTGACACGTCTGTCGACTTGCGTGCGTTCCATACCATGGGCTCTCGCAATAGCACACGCTGTTCCTTGCAGGATCGGTATCATTAAGAATTTGCTTTCGTCGCTTGCGCCGATGTCGCGTGTTACTCTCGTATCCAGGAAATTAGGTCGGTTGTTCCAAACAGGGGCAACATCGATTCCCGAACAAGGTCGCCAGGAATGCTCTCAAGCAACTCGTTTCAATTACTGCCGTTTCGTTTTCCCATTTCCAGCTAGTTCTTCCGCTTCACAGAATCTCGTGACGAAATCGAACCTGCGAACGCCACTCTCGAGTGCTGGCTAATTCACATTATTTTTACGATTATCAAAGAAGGGGACGCTCTTCGACAGCCTGATTTTTTTTTTTTTCGAGGAACAATTTTTAAAATGCAAATCCGAGGACACGATCTGCCGTAGACAGCAGAGAACTGACGTAACAATGTTCAAACAACGATTCTTCTAAAAAGGTCAATTAGGGGTTTGTTTGTCAAGGCTGTGCAGAGGATCCAGCAGAAAGCGTTCCCGCTATTTTCTTTTCACTTGGAGCAATGTTAAAAAATCTGGGCCGCTGGGTAGCGCACACCGTTGGATTTGAAGCAAAACGGCAAAGGCTCGTACACAGAGAGCGAACAACACGCTATAGACCATCGTCGCCACGTAACAGAAAGTTTACCCTGGGGGCGGTGGTTTGTGGAACGGTGGCCTGCAGGGCGTCGTGACGCTCCGTAACCGTATACCGCATGTCGCCGACCCCCACGTTCACCTGTTTAACGCGCCGTGCCCCAGTAGTCGAGTTTACCGGACATGCACGACACGTTCTGCGCGTCGATGCTGATTCAGCCGGCGATTAAAAAGATTCCGATTAAAAGACGCATGCCACCTCCAACCTAGCCGCAAATATCGTTTTTGCTTCTTCGATCGCCACTATACTCCACGATAGCGTTTAAGAAGATATTCGTTTCGTTCTATTTGCGTCGAGTTCACCATACGTTGGCGTGTAATTCCTGCCCGACTATAAACGTGGAAATAACTCGGCTTCATACGTTCCAATTTCACTGGTCGCAGTGGCGTTTACGGTTTCATAATCGTCAATGGAGGCGAGTGAACAAAAAGCAAAATGTTGGCCGACCTCGTGCCATGTGGAACACGTGCTAACAAGGTGACACGAAACGGTTGACAAGTCGTATACAGTTTCGCGTACGACGACCTATTGGACGGGTTGCTAGTCGGCCCGCAAGCCGTTTCAGTTCTATAGCTTAGTCGGGTTTCAAATGTACAAACATGCCGCTTGGTATTCAAGATCGCCTATCGAAACCTATTACTACAAAGGAACTTGTTCGAATAACCAGTTACCGACAGTAAGCAATGAAAATATATCTTTGGTTCGATTATTCTGACAGATTGTGCGTTCAATTTCCGAAGGTTATCGCGCGATTGTTAAATGATTCTTTTTACGGGAAAGTCGGGTAGCTTAAGCTGGCGTACGTTGATTAAAGCAACGCGCCTTGAACGATTGTCGAAGATATTTTCACAGCAGCGATTAATATAATAAGCAGCAAGAGGGTAAATATGTACGTGACATGCGTAGGGAGAATAAATGCACGGGTATGTTCGTTGCAGCGGTGCACGAGGGGGGAAATATGCGATTACTTGCAGGCGATTCTCGACCTGGGTCAATAGTGCACAGTTCAGTTGCCCCTTTTTTTCCTTAAACGGCATTCGTCAAATTGCCGGCCGCGACTTTGTTCGAACCGACCGGGATAATGTAGAAACCGTGAAATCGCATGCGGCAATGCGTTACTTCGACCGCTAAGATAATAAGAAGAATAGCGAAGGAACAACAAACGTAAAGAAAATATGCTCAACTGAATGGCTGCAAGCATTTCGCGTTATTCTTGGAACGAAGTTAGCAGATTTCGGGCGAAACGCAGCGCCGCGATAGAGGCAAATAACATTGTTTGCGAATGTCAAAGCCTACCTCGTAGCTCGTAAAACTTTTACGGCCGAAGGATATATATCCGTAGGTCGAATCGCGTGGAGTAGTTTAAAAGAACTGCATAGCGATTATGTTAACGGCCACCGTGACGCCGAGGTGTCTGACGCAGGTAATTTTGCGAAACGATCTACACGAAAGCAACGATGTACTCGAGCTTGTCCAGTAGAGCTGCCAGAACGCGAAAGTTGTTTGCCAAATTCTCGGTAAAGCGCATAGAAACTCTCGATCGGTTGGCGTTCGATTCGAATACGCCTTGTTCATCTCGAAGGGCGATCCTCCTCGCCGCTCGTGTACACTCGTACACAGCCTGAACTGACCGCAAACTATCCAATCAATTTCAGCCTGTATGCAAGTTGAACAACCTATATAGCGGTTGTCACGGTGTATCTGGTATACTCGGATCTATTATACGACCTGTGCGATTCTATCGTTTCGATTGCCAAGAGGCGATATGTGCACACAGTTGGACAAAACGTTCCAGCTTGTTTGCCAATCCGGGCGTACGTTTTTCTATGATCCTTTGTATCGACGTATATATCGATTCTTGCAAACGAGATGACGCAACGGTCTCATTTTTTAAGTAAAAATTAGGGTAAGTTATTAACGAGTCGGTCATTGAAAGTCGATCGATTATATTTTTTCTTTGAAATTTTCAATGAAAAACAAGTATCGCCAAGTATCGTCCAAATGCTTGGCGAATGAACACGTTGCAATTGTTATCTGGCACCTGCATTAGTGTCGACAAGGTCGGGCGCGTCCTTTATCGGTTTCCTAAAGTTTGCGTTAGATGGCAGCAGCTTCCCAAGAATAATCGTCGTACCACTTATCTTCCCTGACAATCTATATTTACCCAAACTTTAAAGTATTCTGATAATGAAAATGTAAGTGGGAGGAAACAAGTGTCCTTGAATTCCCTGCTTACGGTACAAAAGATATTTGAATAATATTAGCTAGTACCATTTCATTGAACAGCGGAAAGGGTTCTCGTATAAATCAAGGTTCGAATCTTTTCTAAAATCTCTTCGCTTTTCGGAAGCCATCAATATCTGTCTTGTAATGAATAAACCTTTAAATGATATTTTGGCGTATCTTTGCTCCTACGAAATCAAAGATATTGGCAAACTCGACCGATTGACAATTCACACGATTATTCTCAAACTCTTAGGAAGCGTCATCGCAAAGTGTACACTTTATGGAAACAAAAGCCGATCGTTACCTTTTTTTATTTTCCGAAGATATCCGTCGGTGTCGCGGTAACATCCTCATGCCGATGAAAGCGCCTCTCATGCCAGCATGCATCGTGATTAATCATTTAGTTACACACACCGGAAATTCAACGAAATTTGCACAATTCAACGAGCAAGGAGTGCTAGTAAGACGGGAAAAAATAAGCCTTTGTAGATCTGTGACGTCGCAAAGACATTTCACAGACAAAGCGGCCTGGAATGCCATGAAATATTCTCGGACAATTCGCTGAAAGAATAGAAACGCGACTCGTGAAACACATCTCTACTTCGTGTACTCGTTACTTGCCGAAAACGACCCTTTAAGACCGACCGAGCGAGAAATCGAGAAACCAGCTTTATGATTTCAAAGGGTCAAACTTTCAATATGATTTACCGTCGATCTCTTCACCGTACGATTGTCATCAATGACTCACTAATCCTTCACTCTTTGACCATACGACTTCCGACACCAAGTTCTTTTCTTTTATTCACGAGTATACACTTTGTAGACTACAGTCAGTGTATTCTGTATATCCAATTTTCAACGATGACAAATTTCGAGTAGATTTTTTTTCCATTCCGATTGTTGCGCATTGCCGATCGGGTTTCCTTCGCCGCTTGCTTATTTTTCCATCCTGTCTTTATATATCTCGCTTTCGATTCGTAATCGGCGACACTACTGCACGCGTCAACGAAACACAGGACCTTTCATTTTCAATCGAGCAAAGCCGAGTTCGAAAGGCGATGCTCGCGGCAGCAGCCATTAGGGTCCAGTGAAACGAAGAAATCGTTCGACACTGGATGATAGTTTGAACGACACATCGTCCGAGGTCCAAAGTCGTCCGTTGCTTTCGGCTGCAACTATACGTTGAAAGGGGGGGAAAGAGCAACAGAGTCTCGAAAATATCGCGTGCCCGGTTGCGGGAATCGCACAGTTCAAAATGTAGATTTCGGTGAAAGTAAAGTGCTTCCCTTCGTGTTAAAACGATATCCACGTACTTAATTTACGAGGGAGAGACAAACGGAAAACGAATAACCATCGAAACTGAATAACGATCTTTCTTAGTCGATGACACGATACTGGACGAATATTATGCGAAATAACGCTTCGATTGTTTCGCATTGCCGTGACCCCTCCGATGCACTCGTTTCCGCGCACAAGTTTTATTATTCTAAGCATAGTTACCAATGCAGGTGACGAACTCGCCGTGCATTCGTATCAGCAACAACCATCGCTTTATGTTAATTAACAGATAAGCAACACGATTTAATGGAACGTTGTTTCCAAACGGTCTGCTGCATATTTATGCACGTACGTATATATGGAAATATTTACCAAACGAATAAATATTTGACCGAGTTGATCGTTTACGTTTAATAATCCTCGCAATTTCGAACAAATCGTTCGTGACGTAAAACTCACGGGACCGTTGAGGCACGAACCGTCGGCAAAATATTGATGAAATGTTTTCACCCATTCGAACGTCAGTCATCTGCGCTCTATTATCATTAACCTAATAACTTACGAAATATTATTGGCACGTTTGCTTTCCTACATTCTCAAGTACCGCCAAGTTACAGTGTAAACTATATAGGCTGCAGGTTATACGGCGGTTAAGATTTTAATGGCCAGATAACAATCTTAATGGACTCTGCTAATCTTCCGCGAGAGGAACAGAGGAGTTTAACGTCCCAGGTGTCTATGTAGTAGAGGTCGCGGCGACGGCCTATAAATTACAGTGCCTGCATATACTACGCGTATATACGTAGATAGGTTCGGCCGCCTAGCGGAGCGATCGGAAGCAGCCTGAACGAGCAAGTGCTTTCTTGAAAATGAACGAATCGTCGCATGTAGCGATTTAACGGGACGAATGAAAAATTTTTCTGACCCGGTTTCTGCTCTGATAGATGATTAAACGATGATTAAAATTACTCCTCTGTATAAAACCTCTGCGCGATCTTCTCAAAGACGATAGCTTTTCCAATTTCTTCCCAATTTCTGTATTATTCGTGCAGAGGTTTGAATCGGCGGAAGAGAAAAGGTTGGCGATTCCTTAAAAAGCCGCAGTTCCGAATTAACGGAGAACGAATGAACGTTGAAAGACAGTCGCGTCTATTTCCAGACACTCGCAGGTGTGGTGGCTCATCGAGATTTTTCGTGCGACTTTTATCGTGAGAAGTAGGGGAAAGGAGAGGCATAGAGGGGTGTCGATGTGGCATCGTTACGCTCCTGACATATTTGAATATGTGACAGAGCGTGGGTAGAGTAAGAGCCAGTATATTTTGGAAACGAAGGTAGCGCTCTGCCTGGCAACGACAAGATGGAATGGCCACGGGCGAAACGCCAGAAACTACATTTCCCGTGGTAAATAGGGTAGACACTAGACGCGGCGTAGCCACGGCCGCCATTGATAAACGGGCACGATTCGACCCCGTTTCAAGGTTTTGCGATTCATAAGCATCGTTGGTGAATGGTTTAGATTCCCAGTCTGTTAATCTGTTAAACGCGGACTCACTTGATTCGAGTCGTTTTCCCTGTCTCCGAGTAAAGTAAACCGCTACCAGTTAGGCTCTTTTCAAAAACGATCTAAGCAATGCCGATTGCAATCTAACTTTCGAACAAATGCGATACATCGCGTGAAAATGGGAAGACCTCTTGTACAGGCAAATACGCGTATTTTTCTATTTAAATAATATTTCCTTATTTTAATCCTTTGTCCTACAACGAGTGAGACTCGTGGTAAGAAATTTCGGCGAAAAACAATAAACACGAGCCTGACTCGTATTTCGTTCGGACCAAACGTAAACAACACGAACCTGGCTCGTGACTCAGTTTTTTTTTTTTATTTATTTACATTTTACAATTTGTCCAGTAGGACATTTGGTAAAATATTATAGCTTAGTGGTATAATAATATAACACGTGGATGGCTACCCCCAGTGGGATACCATCTTCGAATTTGATTGATTTATTTCTTTAGTGTGGTGAGTGTTTGTTTGTTAGGTTATGTCCTTTGTGAGATCTGGGTGACTCAGTTGTCCTCAATATTTTCTTACTTTAGTTACGTGTAATTCTTCGTTACGTTCACACGTTTAGGATATAATTCTCTAAAAGAATGAAAAAACTCTTATACTTATCGTGTAAGTGAAAGGAAAATCTAATATTGTTGATAATAGTGCGAAGTATGTTATTATCGCGGACAGTGATTCGATAGATCCTTCCGATAATGTGACGGTAGCGATATTGTGTTTACCATTGTGTTTCATTGTTTCTAAAAATATCATACAGTTGAAGATTACTAATTTTCTCAAAACGCTATTAATTTAAACAAAGTATTAATTTACAAATTCTTACCGATACATCGCCCACTTTTAAATAATAAATCATTTTTGTTCACCGATCAGTCGATCATAATTACTTCCCAGACATCTTCAAAGTATTAATTGTGTCCAAACGTGTTTATCATTTCATAATTCCTTTCGTGTGTCAAAAACGCATACATTTTGCGCAAGATCGAGCACACGACTGAACAGCTAAATGACTCGACGCGTGACCGACCTTCTTGTTTACTGCGGCCGGAGCAATCGGCAGTTAGCGGGTAGGACAAAGGGATAATAACGTAGTATCGTGTGGAAGTTTCACATTCGATACGCGTGCAGAAAAGTTATTCCCATTTAACGTGGCATTCTTTGATAATCCTAAACGGATTAGACAAGGATGGCGATGCACGCGCACCATTTTGATAACTCGGTTCAGCCGCTCGATCGGTTTAGTGGGAAATCATCGCTTTAAGAGAATTTCAGTTTACAAGCTGCCGCGAGGAAGCTTTAAAAACAATTACGTCGCGTTTAATTGCGATCCGTGTAAGCGTTTACGGTATACGGAAGCGATTGGATCCGTTACGCTCGTCTGCGCCCGAAATTCCCCGGTAACGAGAGAAAAAACATAAAGGGAAGAGGCATAAAGTACTTTTACACGGGCGACCGATCAAATTTGTAAATCTATCACGTACGTTCCACGTGTTCCCGTTTGAATTTATGAAGCTGCGTTCCGTGCAACGACCCGCTGCATAAAATAACCCGCTATCACAGAGTGACGTGCTCGTGATTAAGCGTACGCAAACATACGATTCTACCTAGGGCTAATTTAAAAACAACCGTTCTCTCGCCTGCTGGTCTACGGGTTAAGAGAACAACGTGGAAGCCGTGTTTAGCCCTGGCTCTGATCGAAGATTACTTTCCAGCGGAAATGAGACAGAGGGTTCAACGTCTGAAAAAATAAACGACTAAAGACAAAGGATAGATTTCGTAAGATAAAATACAAGAAGGTACATGAATATGGATGAGCAGAAAACGTAGAAAATTAAATTTGTAAGGACTTTAGAAATCCTGGCGCTCTTAGAACCCTCTACGATTCTTTAGTTTTATCCCATTCGAAATATACCAGTGTATAGTCGATGCAAGTAGAGCAATGCTGTCGAAAAAACGTAGCGTAAATCTTTTTGCGTCTGCATTTCGTTCCCTTATTCGTCTTATGCATATTCGTGATCATAATTACGACCCCGTACTACCCGTAGATTGAACATGGTTATCGCTGGAAAACAGGAGACAGATTGCCGACATTTTTATCTTGTTTAAAATTTTATATAATTTCGTCGATCGCACTCAGCTTTCCCGGCTTATAAATTTTAGCGCGTATTCGCGGTCTTTGCGTAATGCTATGGTTTTCCGGGTTACTTTCTTCGCGTACGATATCAGAAACAGCAACTCCATTATCAGGGCACGTACACGTGTTAACGCATTATCGGATCACGTTCATCGCGTTTCTGCATCTTTTCATAATTTTAGACGTTCGGTGTTGACGATACGTAAAATTATTTAGAACGTAACATATTTCTCTATTTAACGACGTAGTCCTACTTCGCTTTGTTTCGCTCGTAACATAACCTTCAAAATTCTGCGACATTGCAACGCCTATTATAAACGTATATTTATATGTAATGAATAAGTATATAAATAAATAAATAAATTTGGTAATAATAAATAATAACAATACTCGTTAACAGCGATCAAAGTTTCCCGATAGACGGTAGTAATAACAGAGCGGAGGTCAGGTAACATTCGACGCGATAATCGAGCATGGCGGCAGCCTAATTAGCTCCGCGGCAGAGAGATACGCAGCCGGAGACCGAGTCTGGTGGACGTTCCATTCTGCGCATTCTCCACGTGCCAAATTCCAAGGTAATTCCCATTCTCTGACACAGGGACGCGTTGCTGGCTGCGTGCTGGCCGTTCCGAAGCCACGCGATTCCTGTTGCTGAACGACGATTGCCAGCGATCCACCGGATAGCTAGCTGAACCTTTCTTCCAACTGTGGGGGACCGAAATTTCGTCAGGTGCGCGCAATGACGTTAACTGGATGCAGTCGTTGCACGATCGATCACGCGGCCAGGCCGCACTGCGAAAATCGCTGCCATTGCCTCGAAACTTTTCGTTTGTTTTAAAAACATCTGCAGCCCGCGAAGAATGCCGCTGTATCGTCGGCGATGCGACGTACAAAACGTCAGCCATTCGCTCGACCGATTCCAGCGCCTTCGTTTCAGCGAATATGTAGTATGTATGTATACATCTAATTAGTCGTGTCATTGACGCGACGTCCACGCCGCAAATCGCTTGCCTCGAACATTGAAAGTGCCACGTGAAAAGTCACGTCGGTATTCTCTGCCGGAAGAGGTCGGTCAACGCTGGGTGACAGGCTAATCGCGGATTCGTAGACAGAGAAGCTGGAGATCGGCGAAAGACCATCTAACTGCAGCGCGAAGCGTAAGACGCTACTGTTGACGGTTATAAAGTATTCATTAGGTAATTTTCTCGACAGCAGTGGAGTTAAAGGATTGGGTGGAGAAAGGAGTGGTGGTACTTTGAATTTGACGAAATACCTTTTAAACTCTTGTTACGTAATCGGACATAATCGCAGCGTTAGAACGACGCCGAGGACGAAACGAATCCTCGCAAGTCAATAGCTACTTGATACCATTTTACGTTCTCCTTGTTATGACGCGTTGACTCGATCAACGAGTAAGACTTTACCTACCGAGAAAACCGATTCTTTCCGAGACCAGTACTATCGGACGATTTTACAATTGGTTTCTACAGAATTCCTGTCTGAATTCGTTTACTTATCGGCAGCCAGATGAAACGGGCTCTTCCGATAACTGCACTGAAAGAACAGTTGGTAATACCCACTTTCCGGTCTGTCTGCGAATTTATCGTTCTTATACGAGTGTTTTATTCGCTCGTGCGGATTTTATTCTCTATTTACCGACAGCTATCCTTTATTTCGATATTTCTCGCCTCAAGAGGCGTCTTTTTCGGGAGATTGTTTGGCATTGGAATTTCAATGGTCTTTCTACGGCGATTTCCATTATTGTTAGTCAAAATTCATGAGACCGAGTGAACGCGGTTTAGTGTCGTCGCACTCTTGAAAGGGGCGTCCTAGGACACGAGCGCGCTGGTGCACGTGCACTCGCGCCGGTGCACTCTGCCTCCCCACGCTAGAAAGGAAAGGGATATTAAAGCGAGAACACATTCAACGGAGCGTTGGTAGGCAAACCGTAATAACAGCAAGTGGAAACGTCAGAACGGAAAACTCGCTCGTTGTCAAGCGTCTATTCGTAAAGCGGTTTCAGCCTAGGCATTACCCGCTTTCTTCCGCGAATCCTCTTCCTCGTGGTTTTTCATCTAAGAACGAAACCGCGTTCAATTCGCATAGTCGCGAGTTACGTTACATTACTTAGAAACGCGTCGCCCTTCTCCAAATTATTCGAAATCTAAATCAAATCTGTATTATCGTATTCCATTTCATGCCGTTTGTATTTGGAGACGAAACTACATTTCCAAAAAAATAAATCATCGACGATCTTTCCTAAAGCACGCCGAATTCTCAATCTTTCCGAGCAGCTTTTTAAAGACACGAGAGGCGTAAAAGCGAATCCATCGATTCCGCGGTAACCACGAAGTCCGTGGTGGACGAGGGGTGCTCGACCACTCGAAAGAGAAGAGAAAAAAGAGCGTGCCGACTGTTTACCGGGGATACGCGCGAGAAGCGAAGCGAGGCGAGGCGAGTGCGAGGCGAGTGCAGGCCAAGCAGGAAAGCGGGGCAGAGGGATATGTCGCAATGCGTCTTGACGTCACCGGTGGGACGTCGTTGGTGGGATTCGCTGGTAGATCGGCCTGCAGCGGGGCGGTACAGGACGAAAGAGGGAGGAACGGATGCACGTGCACCCGATGCATCTACGCCGCTACGAACCCCGCCATCTGTCGAGAACTCTTGACAACCGAGTCACGAGTTCGTTCGCTGATAAGACCGATCCTTTTTATCGATCTGCCGTTTCCTCGCCGCGGTCGTCGCTACCTTTCCCTTTCATTCATCCTATTGCAATCACGAACGCGCCCCAGCCCTTGGTATTAATTTTTAGTAATTTCGGTGAAACGAGGTGATACCAAAATGGAAATCAGATTCCGCGGAAGAAGATCCATGAAATTTTGTCGAATAAACTTCAAGGGGATAGTGGAACGTAATACGTGTTTCTTTGCTGGAGTTTCTTTATGCTCTGTGGCGGAACGCAAATTGATCTATCTATTATTATAGACGATATACGAAATCGGCCGTCTAAATTGTGGTTAGAAGCGTTTAATGACACGAATTAAACGCCTAAGGAGAGTAAGGTCGCCGATTCACAGCCATGAAATAGCAGTGAATTACTTCCACTTTACGTTTACCGCGTACACACGCGCCTCGTCGTAATCTGTCGGTCGGGCCGTGAGTCGAAGTCAAAGGGATAGAAACGAACAGAGCGTGTAACGATATCGGATAAATATAAATTTCACAGGGCTCGGCGCGACGTTAACTGAGCGCCGAACGATTTCGAATTTTCAACTATATTTAGTTAGCCTTTGACACACAAGACAAGAGAGACGATTCGCACGTCCGACATTAATTTACCGGCTCTGGAATCTTTCACCTGAATATTTCGAAGCCGGCCGCTGCCTCGCTTACCGACTATGTAAATTCTTCAACCAGCACGAGATTTACACGAAGATTCTGCTTCAACCGCGTTACTAATTGCAAGCTCGTAATTCTAAGGGACGCGATGTACCATGTAACGGGTGCAACCGAGTAATTTTCGGCGAAACTTGCTAACGAATTTCCTTGGCTCTCCTGGGACAGCGCGTTTCCAGCGAGGCGATAAACATCCAGTAAATCTTCGCGAAGCTCGCGAGCTTGTGATTCCGTTAATCTCATCTTGGGCCTAATATCCTGAACGAGGGCGACCATGTAGGCCGAAAAACTGATCCAAGTGAATTATTATCGTCTCTTATGAAGGACGCTCACTAAAATTACTTGTTCTCTCGAACCTTCCGCTCGAACGATAATGTCTGGCGTATCTGCCTCTCTCTTCTCCTCATTTCCTTCTCCACCCTTCCCTCCACTCTCGGAGAAGATCGATGATCTCGTCGGTTTCTCGTCGCTTAGAAACTTCCGGCGAAGGGAATTTAAGCCGGCGAGGGCGTTCATCGCGACCTTAAAAGACGAGGCTATTTTTGTCCCGTCCTTTCTAGCCGGTATAAACGTCCGAGATGAGAAGTTTGCGAACTTTCCGTGGCGACCTTCTTTCCTCCGAGAATCGGGGTTACTCCTCGTGCGTCGCGGAGAGTTTCCGGCCGCGTGTGTGCGACCGTCGTGGCAGCGCGAGCGCGAGCGCGCCATCGAACGTCATCGAAAATCTGTTCGTGTGCCACGAGTCGGCTCCTAACTACGTTTCCAGATCCAACAAGAACGAAAGCCGAGAACCCTTCAACTTTTTCGCTCGCAAGTTATACGAGCTCGTTTCGATATGCTCGTTTCCCACCAGATGACGGTTATCGACGATCGGTTTCGAAGCACGAGCGGCGTCTCGCGACCAAAAAATCTATTAATTAATTCGTACTTCTTGCTTGAACGCGCGGCAATCGGTAGGAAGGGCCGAGGATTTCTCTGAACTGTCGGTAATTAAATGTTCGCGCTGACAAAAGCCGGACGGTTGCGTTTAAATAATCGAGAGGAAACGAAGCGTTCGTTAGCGAAACGCCTATCGCCTCGATGGAAGATTAAGAAACGATACAATTTCCTGAATATTCCACCCGATTGGCCCATCGTTGCCGTTAATAGCCTGATCGATACCCGACGATTCGTACGATCTCGATTCCACGGAAATAATGAAAGAGCGTACGGTCGAGCGGAAAAAAGTAACCCATTTCCGGCGCAAATTGTCTATGTTCTTTTTAAAGGCCTTTACGTCTTTGTCCGTCGGTAATTGGGCTCTCTCTGGCATGACAATTGCCACTCGCATCCCGGTCTAATTTCAAGAAAGAAAAGCACGTGTGTGTATGTGTAGCGGTGCCAATTAAAGGCAGCGAAACGATGGTTACGTCGGAAAGTAATCACAGACCTTTCGACCGGCTATACGCGTCACCTTTCGAAATTGTGAAAGTCGAGTGCCGGCTCTTGCTTCCACACCGTTCAAACACCGCTGTTATTACCGCGTAATCTTCTACTGAAATTAAGGAGAGCTTCTTCTTAAAATGATTTATTCTTGTCGTTAGCTTAAAAAAAGTTGTACGACGCGACTTCGAATACGTTTTAAAGTAGAATCGGCTGCAACTGTTCGGAGTCGAGGTAACGTTTCTAAAAATAATTTTTTCCACGTCGTTAATCTGAAAAACGTATGTAAGCAGATTTATCTCGTTATCGGAGAAATTTATCTCCGATTCAATTGCCGACGATATTCTCTACTTTTTCTCCTCGTTTTTCCCGCCCTTTTTTATATCACCGATGATACTTTTTAGTTTATAACTTTCATAAGAGAGCATAGATTCACCGGTGCGTGTCGATATCGACGAGCACCGCTTTCAAAGCAGGCACGGAAAAGAGCCTTTAGATCGCATACCAATGACCGCTCGTGTTTCACGCGGCTTTAAAAAGCGCTCCTCCTTTAGTGTCAACAAATGGCTCCGTAACTCGCCGTTGTCACAGTCGCGCGAAATAAAAATAACCAGCGTCGCCCGTAGTCGCGAACTAACTGAAATCTCAAAAATAACTTAGCGCCATTCTCGTCGGTAAGATCCCTAAAAATTCATAGATATGTAATCGACTATCGATCTGTCGTTCTAACGTTGCTGTCCGCGTTGCGATTAAAAAACAAAGCCTGTTAGCACGCCGATCGTCCGATCGAACAACGTCGATATGCCTCGCTGCTTTTTGTTTGGAACGTCGCGTAGAGACAGCAATTTTAAACGAATCTAGAGTTGATTTTCGTTTATTGCCTTTAAAAAAAAAAAAAAAGGGCGGAAAGCTATCACGAAAGAGGAATGCACAAAAGAGGCAGTCACGCTCCCGTATGCGGATAATACAGAATTATAGACAGCCGTGGAGATTAGTTTACCGAATGCATTGCGAAAGTTTCCTATCGAGACCAGTAGATGGCTCCACTCGTATGAGCCACGCCGACTCGATACACGTGTATCCTTAAGCACGACGTGCCGCGCTTTAAACGGACTCATACTACTGCGGCTGCTTAATACGATGCTTGTCTCCTCACGATCCTCGTTATTGAGATACATTATACCTCTCAAGCTAAACACTTGCTCGTGTTCACCGATCCACACCGATAAGGGATACTTGTTTTCGCTGTCGTGTCGCGAATAATACTGCAAATGATGTAGATAATTATCCGCAATTCTTTCTGTATGTTTATTTCCCCCGACAAATTACATATTACTATTCTTCCACTTATTATTATCCTCTTGTGTTATTAGCATCGTTTCCGTATCTTGCCTTTCAATTTTTGCCAAAATGTCTAATACCATGTAGATATAACATATACAATATCCGATATCCTTTACATTGAAAAACATGTAACTAACGATAATCGTGTTTCTAATCAAACAGCGTCGATTGTGCGTACATTACAGAACGAGAGACGAAGAGTGGTTGAGAAAACGAGATAATTTCGAGGAGAAATTCTGCGACGCCTTGGCCAAAGTCCGCATAGAATCATAGAGAGGCGAGCGTGCGCGCGCTCTCGTTTCTCTACACTTGAACCCTAGCGTCTGGAGCGCACGTTCCATCGATTCATCGTGAAAATCATGAATGAACGTAATCCCTTCGACGCGGAGCATGCAGTTTGGTTTCTCGCCCGGCAACAGTATCAGCATTTTGCGAAACGAATAAGGAAACACGAAAAGGTTTAGAAGATAGCGTAGCCTACCAGAAACATTCGTTTGAATTCTCCTAGGAATTTCAGTGCTTTGGCATTGAACATTTTCGTACGACTATTTTTAATCGCATTAAAAGATAAATTAAAGTGTGCACGAGGAAGTATCGTTTGATATTTATAATTAAACGGAATAGGAATGTCAAGAGCAATTTACTGGTTGACAGAATTTGGCGTTTAGAATTTCAGACGGAGACACGAAGTTAGAAGATTTAACGAAGCATAGTTGGACGAAACGATTACGATGAAAAATCATGCCGTCGCTTAAGGAGAAGGTCAGGAGCGTGGCGATGTTTCTGGGACACGGCGAGCTTAATCTATTCAGCCCTGATTTAAATGACCTTCGATTGTGGACGGCAATGAGTTAAATTTAGGTAGCCCTTTGGGATTCTAGTTCACACTCTTGCACCTTTTATCCCGTCGCTAGCTTTGTTCTTTGCATTTCTTTACCGGCATCGTTACCAAACCGAAACAGTTCACTGCCCAATAAATGTCTCCTCTGATGTACAAAAGAGCACGCTATAAATTACCCCGATAATTTTCAAACTAAGGACCTTTCTTCGATTGCAGATCGCTAACGAGTACAAAGTATATTAAGTAACCGTGCGTATCTTTTACTTTTAAACGCATTTTCCATTCAACTTTTAATTCGATAGTTTCAGCGATTCGAACTTTTCGTAGATGGATTTCTGGTACTTGCACGTTCGAAGGAAAATACGAGTTCGTGAACTGAATCCATAGTAACTGAAACTCGTAATCAACAGCCACGGCTGTTCGTTAGAATTTCAATGCTTTGCCAGATCGTTCATGCGTACACTCGGCGAGAAAAGTTATCTGGTTTTGCCTTTGCACGTTGTTCCCGACCAGCGATACGAGCACAAGCTTCGAACTGATTTCCCTTCGCAATTTGCCCTTAGAATCGTTCGACCAAGTAACTGGCCGTAAAGCTCGCAATGTGGCTTGTGTGCAAGAATAAAGATCGACTGGTCAATTAACGTTCCCTCCATTCAGCCTGCAATGCTGAATGAAAGTATCGTATCTGCGATATCTATACTCCAGAGGTGGCTATTACGGTGTCGTCGTTAGACGAACAATTTTTGCTAAAACGTCAGTTCCCAGTCACACGAAATACAACGAACGAGTCGATACTCGTAACCAGGCGTCGGAAGCAGGTATTCATGCAATTATCGGGTCCGACAAGCTCGATGCCAATTTCCGCAATGATATTTCCAAGATTAAGTACGCTCGGATCAATGTCGTCGTCGCCTCTACGACCATCTATAGTTCGTATAATGTATATATATTATACGTATAATACTCGTATAATATATACTCGTATAATACGTACTCTATAGCTCGGATAATATATATATATTATACCTCCCCCATATATAATATATATAATTATAAATGATAATAAACTAATTGTAGTAAAGATCCTACAATATATGTATATACCAATCTCCATGTATAATTTATATAATTATAAATAATAATAAACTAATTGTAGTAAAGATCCTACAATATATATATACCTATCCCCATATATAATATATATAATTATAAATAATAATAAACTAATTGTAGTAAAGATCCTATAAGTATATATATATCACGCATATATATATATATACATACATACATATATACATACATACATATATATATATATATATATATATATATATATATATATATATATATATATATATATATATATACGTCTGACGAGCTATAGATGGTTCATATATATATATACCAATCTCCATATATAATATATATAATTATAAATAATAATAAACTAATTGTAGTAAAGATCCTACAATATATATATACCTATCCCCATATATAATATATATAATTATAAATAATAATAAACTAACTGTAGTAAAGATCGTACAATATATATATATACCAATCTCCATATATAATATATATAATTATAAATAATAATAAACTAATTGTAGTAAAGATCCGTAAGTATATATATATCACGCATATATATATATATATATACACGTCTGACGAGCTATAGATGGTTCATATATATTGTAGGATCTTTATTACAATTAGTTTATTATTATATATAAACCATCTATAGCTCGTATAATATATATATATATAGTAGGATTTTTACTACAATTAGTTTATTTACAATAAACGGATTAAACAGATGTTGATTAAACAGGAAACGACGGTCGTTTAACGCGAACTAATCACGATAACGTATTATGATTAAGACAACTAGATAGTTAATTTGAAACTCTCGTCACCACGGATCCAACGCCTTCTCGATAACGCTAGCAATATTCTGTCCACAACGCAATTCGCACTCTCTGACGTCTCAACTCGCAATGACTGTTAATTCGTTTATGTCCCTTAGCAACCCCTTGTCTTTTATCTTAGCCGCATCACGCACATGCTCAACAACCCCTTGTTTATAATTCGCACGATGTCCCCTCCCAGGCCCCTCGTCCACGATACTACGATATATAGTAATAATAATAATAATAATTATTATTATTATTATATATTACAGATACACGAATCAGCCTGAAACTTTGCAGCCTGAGAATTCTTTTCGCTGTCGCTGTGAAATGACAGTTGGAAGTTGACGGGGAACGCGAAAGTCAAACACGAAGATAGGATCATGAAAAAAGTTGGAAAGCTGAAAGTTCCATCGACTAACTTTATTCCGTGCACGAGCTTCTTTACTCGACCGGGTATCTTTAATCGAATCTTCGAGTCGCATAGAGAAAGCTGGAATGCTGTAAAGATAAAAAAAGATCCCGCTTTCTGCAATACGCTATTATAAATGACGAACCGAGCTATTTATACGGAACGATGCGACTGAGGCCGTTACCACGAAAGCTATCTTAAGGGGCAGCATGGTTGTTGCCGGTATCGTCCAAGACACATCTTATTTTAGATGTTCAACTGCGATCTTGAAAATGCCTATGTTAGAGAGGATCAAAGCCGTGCCGATCGTCCTGGCTGAATTCCTCGAAGAATATCCGATGCGCATGTCGATCGAAGGGGAAGAAAAAGACGAATCGCGAGAAGGCAGATTCAGACTGGAGACTCGGTTTCCCTGACACCCTTCGTCTAACGCAATTAATACGTCCATAACTCAATGGCTCGCGAATTTTAACGAGATCGATGCAGCCTGCGCGGCGAAGAAACGCGGCAACGTATTTGTAAGAATAAAATATTCTTCGTGAAAGTGTAACGCGTAATTTCGATCGATTTAACGTACGTCTAATAATTTTCGCAATTTCGCAAGAAATCTCCGGGCGTGTCTTAACTGTTGAGAATGACTGATAGAGGAACGAGTGGATGAATTTGTAATAGAAAAATATATTGGAATAAGTATAGGTATAATGTATGCTGACCCAGATCCTCACTCTTATAGTGTTACAGTACAATAGGAAGAAGTTATGATAGGGAGAAGAACGTTCATATATTTATAGCAAACGACATTATCAAACATGTTAACCTTGTAGCTGTAGCTGAAGGCTACAAGAAATAGCAATAGAAATCTTCTTATAGCTCTTTTGTTTCTAGACCTTGAAATCCAAAACAAAATTTATATTCGACAATAATATGCACCTCTTCTCTTAATTTCGAATTTTTTCTCTCATTAAATTCTATTCTCTTCGTAACAGCGGTCACGGATATACAAAAGAAAAGGTGTAGAGTATTTCTTGAAGTAATTGCTTCAATATTAACACTTAGCGAACCTATACGCTGTCCACTCGCTGCTTGAAGAAGAAAGAAGTTTAAAAATTATTTAAGTGGCCAATTATATTTCGCGGTGATGATTTTGTTTAACGATTTCACACGTTGTTTATACGAAACATCAAATTGAAGGTTTATATTAAAAGTATAAAAGGTATAGATAAAGTTAAAAACATCAAAGATGACTAAAGATAAATAACACGGCTTGAACGGAATATTAAAAATTCATAAAACATTTACTTAGTCCTAACTGATGGTGTAACAATCAATGTTAACAATGTTAACAAGTTGAATCAATGTTAACACCACTCGATTGGTGTATTTTATTATATCACATGTTGTTTATACGGAACATCAAATTGAAGATTTATATTAAAAGTATAAAAAGTATAGGTAAAGTTAAAAACATCAAAGATGACTAAAGATAAATAACACGGCTTGAACGGAATATTAAAAATTCATAATACATTTACTTAGTCGTAACTGATGGTGTAACTTTTGAGTTAATTTTAATATCACTAAATTGGTGTATTTTATTATATCACACGTTGTTTATACGGAACATGAAATTGAAGATTTATATTAAAAGTATAAAAAGTATAGGTAAAACTAAAAACATCAAAGATGACTAAAGACAAATAACACGGCTTAAACGTGATATTAAAAATTCATAATACATTTCCTTAGTCGTAACTGATGGTGTAACTTTTGAGTTAATTTTAATATCACTAAATTGGTGTATTTTATTATATCACATATTGTTTATACGGGACATCAAATTGAAGATTTATATTAAAAGTATAAAAAGTATAGGTAAAGTTAAAAACATCAAAGATGACTAAAGATAAATAACACGGCTTGAACGTGATATTAAAAATTCATAATACATTTACTTAGTCGTAACTGATGGTTTAACTTAATACCACTAAATTGGTGTATTTTATTATACCACATGTTGTTTAACGAACCTAAACGCTGTCCACTCGCTACTTGCAGAACAAAGAAATGTAAAAATTATTTAAGTGATCAATTATATTTCGCTGTGATGAGTTTCTTTAACGACTTCACATGTTGTTGTATAAAATTAAAGATACACATTAAAAGTATAAAAAGTGTAGGTAAAATTAAAAACATCAATGATGACTAAAGACAAATAACACAGCTTAAACGTGATATTAAAAATTCATAATACATTTACTTAGTCGTAACTGATGGTGTAACTTTTGAATCAATTTTAACACCACTCGATTGGTGTATTTTATTATATTACATGTTGTTTATACGGAACATCGAATTGAAGATATACATTAAAAGTATAAAAAGTGTAGGTAAAATTAAAAACATCAATGATGACTAAAGACAAATAACACGGCTTGAATGTGATATTAAAAATTCATAATACATTTACTTAGTCGTAATCGATGGTGTAATTCTCGAATTAATTTTAACACAACTCGATTGGTGTATTTTTTCATATAGTGTACTTTATAAAAACAGAACAAGTGGCGCAATTAATTGTCAACAATTCCAGGTAAACAATATATAATAACGAATAAGAAACAAAAAAAGAAAGAAAACTTATTGCCAAGGTCAAAAAGGGAGATCTGGCCTTTCGATGACCACTCAATTGGTGTATTTTATCATATAGCGTGGCGCAATTAACTGTCAACAATTCCAGGTAAACAATATATAACAACAAATAAAAAAACAAAAAAGAAAGAAAACTCATTGCTAAAGTCAAAAAGGAAGATCTATCCGCCGTTCGGTGTTAAAGGAATACCAGTCGAGTAAAGTGGCACAAACGAGAAAGGTTTCCGCGTTAGCTGTGAACAGCCTCAGCCGGTGCTGCGTCACGATGCATCTGCATGTCGCATGTAGTCCGCAAAGGCGAAATCCAGTTAATAGTAGTAAACCAGCCCTGGGTAGTTGTTGCGACGATGTTGGTAACGAGGACAATGAAACGGCAATGCCGGTTCATTGTGCCATGATTGAACGACGATCGAATCCCGTCAGTTTTACACGACAGCCTCGTCAGACGTTGATCTCAACCCACCGACAAATTTTCCTAACTTGCTCTTCGTTTCTCGCAAAACGAAATTCAAAAGAAAACGTGTGAAAGGAAAGTTCAACGAACGATTCGAAGGACTGCTATTGCTATTGCTATTGCCATTGCTGAGGAGTGGAGGAAACCATATCCCAGCACTGGGCGGGTCCGAGATCGTTACGTAAACGCGAAACGTAAAATAATTACACGAAACGAAGTGAACAAGGCACGAAAGGCTAGCCCGATTTGCATAATCGTCACATTATTGCTTCGTTAACGTCAACACAGTCGGCGCGCGAGATTAAACGGATTAGAACAAGCCGGGCCGAAAGAGGGATTAAACTTCACGAGGCTCGAGCACGAGCCTATCTATCGTAGAGTAGATAGGGAATTACTATAATTTACAGCCAACGATTCTATTATACGTTTCACGGTTAGATGGGACACGTTGATCGTGCGCGTTCCGTGTCCATCGCTCAGATCCGATCAGACTTTGAACTTGCAACTTGCGGATTCCGGACGCTCCGCCATGTCAATGGCCAATAAATCAAAGCTATGTGTATTTTCCGCGACAAATCTACGTAACGGTACGTAGCATTAGTACAGTAATAGCATAGCTGCCGCTGTCTCGAGAATCAATCAGACGCCGCCGCTTGGAAATTGTTTGCGAAGACAAATTGAAAATGTAACAAAGCCAAGTCGTTCGTCCAAGACGACAGGATCTGGTAACAGATGTAGCAAAATCTAGGCTGTCGCGAGTTCAATGTTTCCACGATGACGAGACAGCGAGGAATGCGAAGGAAAGAGAAATTCGAACGTATCGCCACTTGGCGAAACTTTGCTCGATCATCGACCGATGTTCTCCTACGCAACAACTAGTCGATCAGGGAAAATGAAAGTAGCGTGGGATGTAGGATCGCGATCTAATCCGCCGGACAAGCGAGAAAGTAAGGAAAATTGGTTCGATCTCGCCTCACAGTCGCTTCCTTGGGAGCCATCAAAGGTTCGCGAAATCCGGAACGTTCTGCTCTCTGGAGACAAGGCGACTCGACTCCGAGTAACAAAACGACTCGACTTAGAGCAACAAAGCGACTCGCGGCCATCGACTATGCACGAGGGAACGCGTTTTCCCACGACGATGAAAGTTTCAGTCGGGTAAAGGATAGCTCCAGTTGCGAAAGTCGTTGGAGTAGCGGGCAAAAAAGCGAAACGGAAGAAACAGACAGGAAACTCGATTGGCCGATTTATGGGAGTATCGGGTATATGTGGCGTGTTGCGGTCGAATTTGGCAAGAGTGTCGTTCACGAGTTTGTCCCGCCAGCGAATTCCATTTGGCAACCTTTCAACGCGCGTCATTTTCTCTGAATTCCAACCGATCACCGGTGCGACGGCGCGCGCCCATTGTACCGGTCAAAGGAACGTGACACGCGTCGACCTAAGCGGAACGCTCTATATACGCGTCTCAGGCCAGCAATCTCTTGCTGCTATATCACCGATAAAAGCCATCTTATCGGTTGCCCGACTTTATCGACTTTTAGGGGATTTTGTCGCTGGCGAGGTATTCGGTTTGTCTTCGTCAGCCGAGGCGCTTGTTCCCGCCGTGTACATTGGTTCACGTCCGACCTTACGCGGACCCTTTCCACTTCAATCCGCGTGCCTTTAAACAGCGATCTCTGATGGCTCGGTTCGATGATCGTCCTTGCGGAAATCGTAAGAAATTTACAATCGTACAGATCGTTTACTAAATCGTAAGAAGTTTACGAGATCGTCGTTTTCGACTTGAGGAGTAAAACGATGAGATACGTAGACAAATTTCTGGGAAATCTGCAGACGAATTTGTAAAGTTACAGGAAACATGATGTACCGAGCATTATCTGACGAAAATGCATCGGCAATGTCAGAATTTCGTCGCCAACAAACGATCTTAACCGTCTGAGTCGCAAGCAGCGCAATCGCGCACTTTGGATTTTGTGTGGAAAAGCGCCAGTACGTTTGAACGATACGGACGACTGACGATATTTCGTATTTCAATGTTATCTTCTCAATAATTTTTATCGAACAAAACTTGAACTATTTATAAACTAATAGTCCGCATATATAATAATATAGATGTATTTTATAAAAATAAGAAATACAACGAGCGCTATTGTGCTGCTTGTTTCTCTTCGAAAGCGATTAAGACGAGCGCTATCGCGCTCTTTCGACCCTGTTTTTTCAATGACACCTGGAGCTCAAACTGTTAACATTTTGACTGCCACGTCGGTCATATATGACCCACTACGGTTTCTCCCGTGACGACACAGTGGCCATTAACGACCAGAGCGCTTCAACTTCTTACGATTGTAAAAATTGTATGAAAATTGACAGTTAGGACATTTTGAATATAACTGATAAATAGAAGATACTTTGAAATAAAAAGTATCCCGTTGAACAATTAAACGTTTTTATTAGAACATCGATAAAAAAAAATGAGAACAAATGTCGCATCTAACGGTACACTGTGTTGAAACACTTTAAACATAAATGTGGCTCGTCGATACAATCTGGACGATAGGTGGTCACCTCTTCGGTCCGATTCTTAGCAATTTTTCATTCTAATTGTTTAACATTTTTTTATAGCACTCTCTGCAAAATTTTCGTGCCGGGTACGCTTGCCCTTCTTTCTTCTGCATTTCTTGTCGCGATCTTTGTCGAATAAATATATTTGACGGCTCTGGTGAATGGCACTGTGCAAGGTGCGTTGCGAGTGCCATTCTAAAATCTGATACCTCGATTTTTGTTTTTGTTGCTTGTTTATAGAGCATCATCGCGTTTGAAATTGATGTATTTAACGATAACTCTAAAGCTAATTTTATATACTACTGGAGGGTTCTTCTATGTGGTGTAGAATATACTATCATTGGATCTGATAAATCTACAGCACATTTTCCTCTGTTGTAATCTACCACTACCATTGCTTTATCAGAAACATAATTTTTTTTCCGGACCTCTACCATTTCGGTCGAATGTTTCGTCGAAGTCATAAAAATAACCATACTACCGTTTACTAATATCTTCTACACGTTTCAACAATATATTCCGCACGTTTTGCTTACGACGAAATAACGAATGCGAATGGTTTGTTGAAATAGACGAAGCCCTGTTATAATATGGCGCTATCAACTGTTACCAAGTCGCCACGGTGGTCACCCGTGGCCACCAATAAGATAAACGGTCCATTGGGCAAGAATGTTGTCTTTCATCATCAATTTATTATTATTTTGCCATTATATGCTTCGAATAATGAAAATACTCCCGTGGCGTCCTCAGCGAAACACGCGATTTCGGCGTGGTAGTTGAAGTGTTAAGCGTCGAAGCAAACGACGAATGATCGTGATCTACGTTGCAGTTCGCGCGATGATCGTTTTATTACGCTCGTTCCCCTATCTCGTGAAAAAGCATCCGAAACGAACGAAAACGGTATTTAATTCGCGTTCTCGTTTGACCAGAAGCAACTAGATCCGCGTCGCTGTTTTGGAAAGTATCCAAAACGAAAATTGAAATACTCGGCCGCAGCCAGTCCACGCGAACAGGTCCTTTATATTGGCTTTCAAGAAGAATATTTTCACGCGTCCACCTCTCGCGTCTCAAAGCCACAATCGCCTCGCGAATCAATGTCGTACCGACCAGGTATATGAATATAGGAAATGATCGACGTCCTTCCATTTGCCATCGGCAAATTTCATCTTCCATCTTCCTACTACGCTCGATCGTTTCGCCAAATGCGATCTGATAGAGTTTATTCGACTTGTTCGATCGTTTCTCTCGCGAAAGAGCGACGCAAAGCAGAGAAGAAATATTACATCTGCAAAGCGGACTAGGAACAACGACTCGCTGAGGATCAAGACACTCGAAGTGTTCGACGCGAATAGAACGAACTCGAAACGAAGCATCGATACGACACGAGGCGGAAGGAGACAACGCGACGCGTAGTTACGAGACGCGTTCGTGTCGAGAGCTGCTTAGGAATCGAGCCGGCTGGTCGCAGCGACGTTCACGTCGACGTCGATAGAGCATTTTATTTCACGAGTAGCCATAATCGGCAGGAGAAAAAACCGATAATAACAGAACGCGTGGAAGCGCGTGCACGAGAGCCTGTGTACACGCGAACACGGCAGCAACACGTGGCAGGTTGTAACGTGTACGAGGGTTGGAGTTTGGGTCGAGCAGTGATTTGGCAAGCTCGTTCGACGTCTGGGAACGCTGGCGACGCTGATGGCGCACGATCTAAACTCCGCAGGAGGTTAAGGCCGAGGAATAGACGAACGAGGATAGCGAGTAATTGGATTAACCTGCCAAGGTTCCGGCTACGGTTCCGCCACTCTCGCGGCTCGCCCTAAACTTAAGACTTTGCCAACCAGCTGTTGTCCGCGAACCGCGTTCTACAGAAAAATCTGCATGAACACGTACGTGTGTGTTTCGCGTGTCACGTGCAGGCAAACTCTGTAGTTTGGTAGTTTACCCCATATTACCATAAATCTAATTTTATTTGCACGTTTAACGAATCGATGGTATTTTTATCAGAGTCGAACGCCACCGGGAAATGCCAAGTGTTTTCACAGCTTGCGGCTAATCAAACGGACTGTTCAAGTAACAGAACGCGCGTAATCACTAGCGATCAATTAGTTGGTTAATTGTCGAACGTCATGCTCTGCATCGCCGCGTCTCATTTGCTCAGAAAACAAAGAACATCGACGCGAGCAATGCACTGCTATTACTTGCACAATCTCGATTCCAGTACTTTCGCAGCAGCAATTAACAGGCTAAATATTAATTACACGTTCGTGAATTATCGAGTATCTGCTCTTTGGTATTCTTTTAGCTTCTGCGGAAGCTATATCGGGAAATAGATACGCGTAAGTGTAGAAGACCCATTGGCCGCAGGTTGCGAGCGAACGCTTGTACCTATAATTCAATGGCGACCGACTTGGGCGATAATTTAGCAGAATCGCCGTGCTCCGCGCAGTTCCCCATAAATTTCATTTCCTTTCCGCCGCTGGAGCTTCACGTGAACGGACACTGGCGCGCTTAAATCCATTCTAAGTACCTAGGATCCGGTCACGTCGAGTGTTAGTCAAGAAGCGATCCGATCGGCGCTTAAAATCAATCGATAGAAGCTCGTTAAATCGGCTAGAATAAGTGGCCACTCGTGCGGGTCTAGCTTGTAAAAAGAAGTGGTCGGTGGCGTTTAAGCGGAATCAAAGCTAACCCGATTTGCTTTAAGACGCTGCTCGCGAACTCCACCGGTGTTTGTCAAACCCATCCACGCGTCCGACAGCTTCAATGGATGTCTACATTCAAATCCATTTAAGACCGCTTTGGCGTCTCTTTCTCGGTGTCCACCACGTCGGATGCCCAGGAGACATCTTAATCCGGACCCGCGACTCGCTCTTCCCGTCACGCTCTCCCCACCTATCGCGCGCTATTTCTACCCTTCGATTTATCGGACCTGTCTGCTTCGTCTCGTTCTCGCGTTTCATCGCCACCTTCAGCAATTTACAATTCCGCTTCGACTTTCACTCGAGGGAATGGACGACAGTCGAATGACACTAGCAGGGCCGGCGTGACCTTCTACCGGGCCGGGTTAAGAAATCTTCCTGGGCTTAAATACACATTCAAATGCTACACTTAAATTTTATAGCGAGGAATTATTTATTTACAAATGTTGTTACATGTTATATATTTTTATAAGGAATATTTTTTCGCAGCCATAATTCGCTTTCAAGGAGGAAAAATTCAATGAAAGTACAAAATGATTTTTGAAAAAAATTATTCATGTAGTTTAGTTTCCCTGAAAGCGTCTGGATTTCTCTCTAAAGTATTAGGTTGTCCGAAAAGTGTCTTTCCTTCGCAAACCTATTTTTTAAAACAGTGCACCTTCACATAAACGTGAAACCAAGTCCGTGAAATGCCGCAGTGTTCATCTCAACGGAACAAAATCGATCGTACGGATTCGACAAAATATAAAACCAAAAACGTTGTGCGTTTATTATTTCCTCATAAAAGGAAAGAGACATTTCGGACGACCTAATACGAGCACTTTAACGAGTTACACCGAACTTTGATGATTTTTCTTACTCCTTTAAACCGCACCATCGCTACTAAACAAATGTGTCGCATCTGTTAATGGTATCATCATTCCATAAAAAGTTAATCAAAATTGATGCTTTTTAATTGGGTAATTTTCGTAGAGAGGTGGATGGGGCTCCGGTGAACGCACCGAACCTGGACACTAACTTTGGATGCCGATGCTCCACACGATAGTAATTTTTCATGAAACATCGATCGCGTTTCCTCTCGATCGTAACTTTCAATCTGCCATTGAAAATACGCGCATCGACGTATGCGTGAAATATTCCTGCGATAACTCGACCGATATTTCCCAAGTGGCACGCGTCATTTTCCGTATCATAGTCGATTAAAAATTCCGCAGATTATAAAATAGCAGGTGTCCAGCTCGGTTCGATAGCCGATAGAGCACCGGGTAGACGGCAAAGACGAGACTTGAGAACGTCCCGACCACCTAAACGCGACTCGACGACCAGCAGAGACGTAGGATCAAACGTTTCGTCGCGGTACAACCATCGGATATCCAACAGCTTTTATATTCGTTCGCTTGCAACGTACTTATCGTTGGTTGTGTACTTGCGCGAATAAATATTGACATAAATCCGGCCATCGCCTAGTTACTTGATACGAGCTGTTTAAACGTCCTTTAACACCTGAATGCATTAGAACGTGGTTCTGCTGCTACGATAATCCGTCTCCGCAGCAGCGCGTAAATCGAACTGCATCGGAACGTGGAATATCGAACGTGTCGCAGGAAAATGACTGTTCGACCGTGAACGTTATTACATACGCGTTATTGGACCGCGTTCACGGTCTATTCGAAGATACGAGGGTTCTGCCATTGGTCTTCGAAGCTCTTGCGATTTCATTTCTGTTTCTCAGTTCGAATAAATTTGTTCGTAACGTCGTAAGAACGTGACGCAATGCATCTGTTTATCGCAACAGACTCGATCTCGGCTCGCAATAATCCGCAACGATTACGTTGTACGAGGCTAAACTCGAGCCAACGTAAAATACGTCTAGGAAGATGTTTGAGATACATCGGGGGAAATCAGAGTCAACGTATCGTAGAAATACGGGAGACACGACGTAAGATGGAAAATCGAGGAGAAGCTGGCGAATTCGATCGGTTGAAAGCTTTTTTTTTCCTTCCTCGTGAGAAGGCAGTTTTTTTGGATGAGAAGAGAAGTTGACGTGAATGCAGTTGGCCGTATCGACTCTACAAGAACCTCTTTCCGAGAAGAGATTACATAGGAGCATTTACGGGTGAAAAAGTATTCACCACGCCCCCTTGTGACCCGAAAAATTCTCAGTCGGTACTTGGTGGCCGATAATCGAATGCGCGTCTAGTCGTGGAAACCAGAGCGACGCGACGCTTCGATGGACTTTTATTCGAGCGAAAATTGCTTTAGCGTTCACCGACCATACCGCATTTGCTCGAGCCTTCGAATCTGCCAGTTGCCGAAACACAAGTTGGCAAAAGTGTTCCGATAGAACGTGCACGATTATCGCGTTTCTTCGATTCCCAGTAAAACGAACGATTCTCAGCTCGTTCCGTCTCGTTGTCGTAAGTAAAATACAACCACGTGCCGATTAACGATTTCCTCGAGCAAACGTGGAGAAATGAACGTTTGTAGGTCAGAGAATCCATTGGAACGCGAGTTACGCGCGTTAGTCGGGGATGATAGATCTCTGTCCAATCTTTCTACATTTCGTCCAACTCGATTCTATGTTGGCGCATCGAGCCGTCTATGGGGAATTGTTCTATTGAAATATGTATAATTTTCTGTGCTACACTAAATTGGCCGCGTAGTAGCGACACACGTATGTGAATATGAGAGGGTGGAAGTATGTGTGTGCTCGAAAACAGATGAACGTAATTGTTCCGTTGACAGTGTGCTATGGAAGATGCTGAGACAAAGAAAGTGCTGAGACGCGAGCAAATGTATATCGTCGGAGATCCTGGAAATCGTTTATTAAATAAATCTAAAACTATTTTAATTTGAATTCTAAATGTAACCTTAGTGTTCCTTTACTTTTATTTCGGCAATTAAGATCCACAATTTTCAACATTTTCAAAACTTCGTACACTTTGCGTAGCCGTATTTTCCGTTAATCCAGGTTGGTCCGTGGTACACGTAGATTATTCCGGATGAACGAGGAATTATTTACGAAAGGACGTTCGCACGGAGTACGAGACGATCATGCAAGAATCGTGTTGCAAGCGTAACTATGCGAGCTGGCACGTCGCTGGAATTTCACAATGTATTCTTCTTCCACGTGCCTCAAAGCTGGTAAGACTTGTTAATGCTACACGCGAACAAGTACTTTAGAAAGAGAGGAAAACGAAGGGAAAAGAGGGAAACAGGGCGTACTACGATCGTCGTGTTTCGTTACGTCTACGACCAGATAGCAAGCGTTCTCATCCTTTGGATTATAACGTGCACAGTTTTATTTGGTCGCGTATTCTATAGTCATCTGATCAGCCCTGTCTCTCTTCAACAACGTCACAAAACTTTCCATGTATTTGACATTGAAGAATCAACCGAATGAACGAACGACCGTCTGACCTATGCCGATCCATACTACTAGCGTACTACGTGGAACCGCGAGAACGCGTTTGCTAAAATCGCGTTAAGCAGCGGCAACGCGTTTATAAAAATGCAAACAGCGTTTAATCCCCGTCGAAAGACTAGCGCCGCTACACACTAATCACCGCTGGTAAACAAGCTCTTAAATATTTACAAAGTCTTGCTAACTCGAACCTGGGAACGTTCGTTAGCCCGAGAGTGTAATCGCTGTAACCACCGCTCCTAACGTCGTTCGTCATCGCTCGCGCGAGAAAATATCTTGCAGAGAAATATTGCACCGGAAACTAAGTAATTGCGGACTTTATCAATACCACCTAACGACAAAATCCGCAGTCACTTAGTTGCTAAGCCAATATTTCACTGCAAGATATTTGTTTATTGGCAACTAAGTGATCGCGGAATTTGTCAATACCACCTAATGACAACGACAACAAACAAGGTTTTAAATATTTACAAAGTCTTGCTAGCTCGAACCTTAGCTCGAATAAACAAATACCTTGCAGTGAAATATTGGACTGGCAACTAAGTGATTGCGGATTTTGCCAATACCACCTAATGACAACAACAACAAACAAGGTCTTAAATATTTACAAAGTCTTGCTAGCTCGAACCTTAGCTCGAATAAACAAATATCCTGCAGTGAAATATTGGATTGGTAACTAAGTGATTGCGGACTTTATCAATACCATCTAACGACAAAATCCGCGATCACTTAGTTGCCAAGCCAATATTTCACTGCAAGATATTTGTTTATTGGCAACTAAGTGATCGCGGAATTTGTCAATACCACCTAATGACAACGACAACAAACAAGGTCTTAAATATTTACAAAGTCTTGCTAGCTCGAACCTTAGCTCGAATAAACAAATATCCTGCAGTGAAATATTGGATTGGTAACTAAGTGATTGCGGACTTTATCAATACTACCTAATGACAAAATCCGCAATCACTTAGTTGCCAAGCCAATATTTCACTGCAAGATATTTGTTTATTGGCAACTAAGTGATCGCGGAATTTGTCAATACCACCTAATGACAACGACAACAAACAAGGTCTTAAATATTTACAAAGTCTTGCTAGCTCGAACCTTAGCTCGAATAAACAAATAGCCTGCAGTGAAATATTGGATTGGCAACTAAGTGATTGCGGATTTTATCAATACCATCTAACGATAAAATCCGCGATCACTTAGTTGCCAAGCCAATATCTCGCACGGATGTGACAAAGGGAAGATACAGAAAGAAGAAGATGTTGAGAAGAGGTTAAAAATAATTGAAGAACTAATAAGGGAGTATGCGAAGAAATCGATGAACTGGCGGGAATTGGGAAGCGAGCGTAGCCAGATAACGAGTCCTTACGAGTTGATCCATAGAAAAAGGAAAAGCTGCAAAGGCGGCGCGTTGAAACGACCGACAACGTGCTGCTACCGCCGCCTATGCAGTCTATTAAACATAGATAGGAGTACCGCATTGCCGTGAATCGGCGTGGGGAAGTGTTAGGGGTTTGCTGCGCCGTTCTCTCTCTCTCTCTCTCTCTGTCGGTTTCTCCCTCTACCTCTCGCGTTCTCGCACTCTCTGTGCCTCCACGCGTACTAAGCTACGAACACCGCTATACCAGACACTACAGAACCTGTACTGAACCTGTGCGGGCTATACGAGGGATGAACAAACTGCAGCCCCAGGTCAGATGCGCAAGCTTCTCGCTGCTATATTTACTTTTACCTGTTCGCTTACCTGTGCGACATGGTCGGACGTTGGACGTCGCGTCGTCATGTTTTATTACGCAACGTGGTGGCGTTCGGTAATGTTTTTACGCGAAATTTCCCTGCACCGCGTCGTCTGTGGGCTTTATGGAAATTTTTGCTTTGTCACTTGCCAACACGCGAATTATTTGCCTACACGCTATTTCGCCATCTTAATCGCCGCTTAACTCGATGCGAAAGTTCAATGACGTTGCTTACGAGCCGATGAAGCACTCGAGGAAATGATCGTTGTATGCTTCGATTGTATGATAATTCCGCGATCGTTATAACACACACCTACACGCTCCTGTGGAACGGATAGGAACGCTGAAAGCCATTTTCCCGAAATACAGCAACCCTTTGTGTAAATTTCACGCGGACAGAGCAAGCTTTGAAACAACGAAAGGTGAGCGAATAATGTTCAACGAATTATCAAACACGTTTACGAAATATCAACGGATTAAAAAAAAAAAAAGTATTTGTAGGAGAGGCAGAGGAAGATTTAAAAGGGAAATGGAAATCGGCACATCTATGTATTTACCCATCTGGCAAACCTTTCGTGATCGAATCACCGATTTTCCAGCCCCGCTGTGATTTATAACTATCGTTCTTCGATGGCTTCTCCTTTCTCTTTTTAATTTGTTCTCGTTAAATTAATCCGCCGCGCGACAGGTCGCGCTATAATTGTTTATCCGGTCGCTTACGTCCGTGCCATATTTCCACATTAATGTTTCATTACCCCGTCTATTTTTATAGCATCGCAGCGGCCATGGTCGGCAAACTTTTCTCCTCTCGCGTTCTCCTTCTCGTTCCCGATGAAGAAAAAAAAAAAATACACGCCAGCAATAATCTGCGCTATCTCTTCTTCGTTTAACTCGCCAATCTTCCCAGCCATCCGTCCAATCGTTCCAAAGCGACCTAACGATTACCGAAAGTAGATTCATCGCTTCCCGTTAACGTTTCTTGATAGGCCAGACGCGTCGATACTCAATAACCAAACCCCCTATCGACGTTCCATTGTGCGCTATAATAATCGCTTTTGACAATTACCCAACTAACAGGCTGATCTAGCTAAATCGATCGATTAAACTACCAGCGAAAACGTAGAAAGCTAGCTGAGATCGTTAAACATGTCGCTGGGAATAATCCACGGTCAGTTACCATAAATTCCCTCGGTGGAAATATTTCATAAAACGGTGAAAACTTCGTAATCGAAGCAACGAGAAGGAAACCGTCTACCCCGCGGGCCGCTGAAACTCGGTACACCGCTATTTTCCTCTGGCCGAGGGAAACTCGAGAATCGTTCGAAAATGTACTCGATCTCCGGGCGGAAAGTTTTCAAAAAATACCGAACTAATGATATAACATGTTGACTGCCACGTGTGTTATCAATGAAATCACCTTCAGGCCACGAGTGTCGCTGTACCAAGCGTACTCCGCTAGACTGCCACTGATATTTTAGATAACTTAAAATCTCTGGCCTAATTCGTTAGAATGTCGAAAAGAAAAATGGAAAACTTATTTCTTAGTGAGCGAAATAGCAGTGAAAAAGAAAGCTTTTACGAGGCTTGCAGAAATTCGGATAGTAGCAACGAGGAAGAAATCAGATTTCCTAGAAACAGAAATATAAAAAGAATTACACCGTCTGATTCTGACTCGGATACTGATAAGTGCAAATCGTAGTGATACTGAAAGTAATGAAGGTACTGTTGACGAGATTGGGCAAAAATTGGTCATTGAGGAAGAAAGAAGAACCGATGATACCGAGGAAAGTATAATTCAGTTTGGCGAGTGGAATGAATCCAGTGGTCGGCAGAAGTAATTTTCTTTTCCTGAGACAGACGGCCTCATTAGGCAATTACCTGGCGATGTTAATCCATATGATGTGTTTAAGCTGTTCGTTGACGACGAAATAATAAACTTACTTGTATCAGAAAATTGTAACAAGGAAGTATGTAAATATTAGAAAATTTAGAGAATTGTTACCTGCAAAATTATTAGCGTTGTCTGAAAATACAAAAAATCCTCAAAAAAGCATAATATCGCCGTTGGGAAAAATGATTCGGGAAAAGGCATTAGACGCGCATGCAAACTATGTTAGGTAGATAAAAGACGTCGAACGGACCGATCAAAGACATAAGAGAATTTAAAGAAAACAACAACTTATTGTCCAAATTGTCCCGACAAAACTTAGCTTTGTATAGAATGCTTCAAACTTTTACATTCTGAATAATTTTCTTAATAAACCATTTTCGTATTACTTTTATGACAATTCAATAGTTTTATTATTTCCTGTGGAATATCTTTTCAAATACCTACGACGATCCTTCGCAAGTAGTGAAATAAGCGTCACCCGAATATGGGTGACGAGGCAGTCATCGTGATAGCAGCGCGGTGAAGTTTGGTAAAGTTAACGGTGTGCCGAATGGCGCTAGGCGGAGGGCAAACAGTGTCGGTTCAGTGTCACGTAATTTTTGCTCGGCCGAGAAAGCGTGACGAAACGTTTGAGACGATAATAACGGGACGTCGGGACAACGGAAAACCGGTGCCGGGTTACAACCTCGCTCTTGCCCTCGTCCTCGTTTGTTATTCTTAACGTCGTTGCAACCGCAGTCGAATCTACGCGTACCACTTGCACCCTTCTCCGCCAAACCCTCCCATTTTCCACACTTTTGCATCGCGCGAAATGGCTGTCGCCGTTTCATCTCCCCGCCCCATGTGCTCGTTTTTTTTCCGCCGAATAAAACTTCTATTCCACGACATAGCGTTTTCTGAAAGGCGTTTCATCGTCTGCCTGGCCTCTGCCGTCTCTTTAGTCCGAGATGGCCTTCAATTCCGCCGCGCGATCTTTGCTTCGCGCTGTTATTTCTCCGCGATTACACGCGGAATCTGCGTATCGCGAAACTACTGTATCTCGTTAACGCGCCGCGAAATCCCCTGTTAAAATCGTCGCTCGTTCAGCGACTGCCTTTTCACGCGAATTTCTTTGCTGTTTTGTTAATTATACGCCGTCGAATAGCCTTCTTTCTTGTATCTGTGATGGACGGTGAGACGTGTTGTTGGTTAAAGCAATAAGGAGACGAGTTAATTCAATGGACTATATTTACAGATATTTTAAAATGTAGAATGCAAAGTTAATCGCAAGGGTTGCTCGCTTGATGACATTCATTATGAGATTGCGCGATACCGCGGTACTGATTCTAATTGTTATGCCGATTCGCTGACTGATTCGTTATACTTATTCGCTCGACTGACTGACTGACTGACTCGATACTGATATTCATTCGCACGACTGACTGACTGACTGACTGACTGACTGACTGACTGACTCGATACTGATATTCATTCGCATGACTGACTGACTGACTGACTCGATACTGATATTCCTTCGTATGACTGACTGACTGACTGACTGACTGACTGACTGACTCGATACTGATATTCATTCGCTGGACTGGCTGGCTGACTGACTGACTGACTGACTGACTGACTGACTGACTCGATACTGATATTCATTCGCATGACTGACTGATTGACTGACTCGATACTGATATTCATTCGCATGACTGATTGACTGACTAACTGACTCGATACTGATATCCATACGCATGACTGACTGACTGACTGACTGATTCGATACTGATATTCATTCGCATGGCTGACTGACTGACTGACTGACTAACTGACTAGATATTGATATTCATTCGCACGACTGACTGACTCACTGACTCGATACTGATATTCATTTGCACGACTGACTGACTCACTGACTCGATGACTCGATACTGATATTGACTGGCGCGACTCTTGGAAAACATAGTCGTCTACTTGTACTAGTCGAGAGGAGGTGCCGGGAGGTTTGAACTTGTCGCCGATTGTGGGTTGCACGCAGCAGCGAAATTGCTTTGTCCAGAATTTATTTATTACATTATATGCGTATATATACAGTGTTAATTCTCTGTGGCAAATCAACTACGTGAGGTATCTTTGTATCGAAACGTCTTTTAACGCATAAGCCGCTACATATCTTTACTCGATGCGAATTTGTTTGAACGCATGCGAGCAGCGTACGAGAATGTTAAACGTAGAATAGAGCTAAAAAAATGACCATAAAGCAAGGATCGATCGCCGCGTTATTGAACTTTCTGCCAACGTGAGTTCGCATTTGACGCGTCACGTCGCCCTGACACCAAATCGACCGAAGAAGCGACGTCGTTTCGGCCTTCGCAGACACAAATCCGACTTCGTCGTTCGTATCGCCCATCGAACTTACGCCACTTCTGGATATAAGTATATGTATGTACACGTACTTGTATGTGTATCTGACCACATACATGTGTACATAGCGCGTATAACATGACGCGTGTACATAAGGAAAGCGGTAGGGAGCCTGCATCAGAGATACGTCTAATATCTTTATTTCTACTATCGTAACGAGCACGGTTTACATGCTGATTTATTTAAATGAAAGAGTTTTGCATTTCCAAGGAAAAAAGAAACGCAGATCCGCGCGTGACAATCTGTATAAATAGAATGGGCGTTTCAGTGGTCACTTTAAAAATATACCGTGTAAACGTTGACATGGTTGTAAATCATAAAGCAATAGGATTGTACGGCCAGTGAGAAGGTAGTACGTTTATGCGAGCCAATTTTACCGCGAATAATTACACGTCCGGCGGCTAAAAAAGGTACAGGACGGCACGGAAATATGGATCTCGTTAGAGAGAAAGTGTTACGATTTAACACGGCTGGAAAGGCTAGATAAGCGAGCGTTTCGAGTAATGAAAAGCCACCTATTGACCGGACAGAAATGAAGGAGCAAGGCGTTGCACGGTGAGCCGCGGCAGGGGCGAACGAGTCCGCTGCAAGCGGACAAAGTAGCCGAAACCAGCTACGCCTCGTCCCACGTCTGCTCTTACGTGTTTCTGTGTGGCGCGAGCTTGTAACCAGGCGTCGCTCGCAACAGGTGCTTAGACAAAGGATAGTGTCTAACGGTGCGCTATCAACTTCCGAGGACTTCTTTCTTTCGCATCGGTGATGGACGTAACGAGGGATCGGGTACGGACGGAAGCTTCACCGTCGAGCTGCGCGACAGACTTTCCCTTCCGCGGGATTCTTCTCTTTGCATTGCGTTGAAGCGTAACTTCGAACGCGATCCCAGCAGTCCGAGAACGTGGCCACTCCACGGAGAAACGCTGTGCGCGCAACGTAACGCGCGAGTATTCGTAAAACGTAATAGAAAAAAAAGGGAAGAAAAGGACCGCGGCGCGAATCGATGTTCGACCCGCAAAAAGCGAAGCACTCGTGGAACAATAGCGTGGACGGCGTGAAAGGGTCTAGCGTGAAATATATAGCCACGTTGGGTGTAAAGCCAGCACGCGTGTTCACAATTAAACGTTAAGTGGGACGCTCGATTGATGTCCGATTAATAATAGCACGAAACGAACGAGAGTTGCGTGGCCAACTATTAATCGCTCTATTATTGCGATCAATACGTCACGTCGTACTTGCGATGTATCCTGAGTCCGATAAACACGAGGATGCGCTTACCGGCCGGGGACACATCCTCTAGGCTCGCGGATCCTCCAGTTCGACCTTCGATTCTCGCGTTTCACAACAATCGCTCCGAATTGTTTGTTTCGAAAGAAACGCGTCCTGCGAATTTACGATCGCTTTTGACACACACGCGCGCTATTTCGCCAAAATCGTTGCCATTCGCTGAAACGCTGGTTACAAAGCGGAAAATCGAAGAGAAGGAACGTGAGATTGAGCGTTGAAACGTCACGCTCGCTTCTATTGACACCAAACCTTTCATTTGCAATTATTCTGTTTTTTTTTATCTTATATCGCGCGTTGGAGGAAACATCGTACGACGAGGAAGATCGAAATCTGTTCGCGGACTCGAGCAAACTGCTCGGATGAATCTGAATACGCGAATGGTTCATCGACGGTGGAGCTGTTTGTTTGGAATTGACAATTGCAGCCGAATTCGTGAATTCTGAATTCGCTAAACCTTCGTCCCCGCAGCTCTCACTTTTTCTTCCACGCGCGATTATACAGGGTGGTTGGTAAGTGGCGGTACAAGCGGAAAGGGGGTGATTCTACGTGAAAAAAGAAGTCGAAAATATAGAATAAAAATTTTTTATTTTTTTTTTTAATTTTTCCATCGAGACAACGATCTACAGTGAGACCCGTTATAACGTACAGCACGCGTACCGAGCGAAAATTCAAAGTCGATTTTCTCGAAAACAAAGCCTCAGACGAAAAATTTTTATTCTATATTTTCGACTTCTTTTTTCGCGTAGAATCACCCCCTTTCCGCTTGTACCACCAGTTACCAACCACCCCGTATAGTTTGTCCGAAAAGTTTCTTCCGTTTTGTAAGGAAATAATAGACGCACAATATTTTGTATCAGTTTATTGAATTATGCACGAACATAATAATAAAAATAGAACGAAATGGATGATACCTAATCGAATAAAATAATATAAAACAGAAACCTTATGAAACGACAGAAACTTTTCGGACAACCTAATATAAAACTCCGACGCTGTGGCAAATCTAACGTGGCTAATTCCATTACCGAACCTGATATTTACCTGTAACGGTAATTAGGAGCGTAGAACTCTGCACAGGTTCGCGAGAACTGTTTTGCCACGATCTACTGCCAAGTAGAATTCCTAGAACGTCAGACGAAACGAATTAGTCGCGTTTGAATGTGGCTGCGGCGTTTTTAATCGCTGGCCAGATTCGGATGTTTTCCTTGCGTCTCGTAAATCATCTCGTAAATCATCGATCAAGCAAAACCAGGAATGAAAAAAACGGAACGTAGAACTTATCGAGTTCGCGTTACGAGCTTTCCATCGGACAGATCCTGACCAATCGTTTTATCGTGCAAATCCGCAACCGGCCAACTCGTGTTTCCACGACGGACGAATGGCGCGTGTCAGCACGTTGATAAATGCATCGGCGAACAGCTTGAACGCGCCGCTGAAAAATCGAAGGAAACTGGGATGACCGAGCAAGTAGCAAGTCGAGAGCGAAATAATTTGCTCGCCTTTGCCATCTCTTCGCAATGCAATCGCAATTTTCAATTCGTTTCAGCAGCCTCTCCGTGAGTTTCTCACCTCTCTACCGATCGTATAATTATCACGATAGAATTAGAAGTCTTCTACGTTTCCAAGATATCCTCCATTCATATTCGAAGGAAAAAATAGCGCGCGATATCGACCAAGCAGCGAGCAACATTTGAACTGTAACGATGACGTCGTTTCTGAATCAGTAACGATCGCCAGATGCTGAACAACTCGAGATTCGAAATCAACACTGTTCTCGAAATTCGTCACTGAAAGCGGATTATACAGGGCAGGTGTACGATGGAACAATTATTCGAGCGATTCTGCGTGTGAACTGCAAGAGAATTTGAATGGAACATAAGAATGAAACGCACGGGCTAACGGAGGTCGAACGGTTGCGACTTAAGGGGATGTCCTGAATTAAAACGTTCTAGAACAGCGTCTTTTTGTGATTTTTTTTTAGAAGGGTAAGAAAGAAATGATGTTATTGAATTTTGAAGTATGGTTTATATGTATATTTAACGAATACAAAAAAATTTGTTTTAAAGTAAAAGAGAATATTATAACAGATTTGTGAGCCTATTTCATGGGCTACAGTTTTCAACGAAACTAAAAACCAAAAAAGGATTAAATTATTATATATTTTTCTTCTCGATGAACTAAAAAAGTTCGTCAAAAAGTTTATTTAAATAATCGTTATAGTACCTTAAAGTTAGTTTCTCTTTTTAAAAAACACATCTTGTCTTTAAACTCGACAAAATTTTTAATTTCACACTATTTTCTGCCTTTTTTTTTTCGTTCACCGAGAAGAACAATATATAATAATTTAATCCTTTTTTGGTTTTTCGTTTCAGTCAAGAATTACGAGATGGATCTTTCACGCCGATTGAAAACTGCAGCCCATGAAATAGGCTCGCAAATCTGTTATAATATTCTCTTTTACCATAAAAAAAATTTTTTTGTATTCGTTAAATATATATAAAACCATACCTCAAAATTCAATAACTTCATTTCCTTCTTTCCCTTCTAAAAAAAATCACAAAAAGACGCTGTTTTAGAACATTCTAATTCAGGACATCCCTTTAAACGTCCCAAGACGTCTGACCGAAACTGGGACAAACTACTGCCTAAACAGACGGACTCCGCATTATGTCTCCGCTAATAAATCTGACTAACTAGACACGCTATATATATATACGATGCAAGAATGACGACAGTTGCTGCAGATGTAGCATATTAATACAGAACAGGAGTGAAATCGTTCCTTCGTCTCCGTAGAAAAGCGTTGACAACTTGCTCGCCAAACTAAACTGTACTCGTAAGCGCATCGTCGTACAAACAATTAATTTAGCGTAATGGTCGCAAGCGTCCTAACTTGTCGCGGCTTACCGATGTACTAAATATGCCGATCAACGATGGAATTTTTTAATCCTACCATGAGAGATCGTCCGGGCGAATAGAACGAGTAGCGTGTGGAGTTGAACAGGAAAAAAAGAAAATGTTGTAAAACCAAGTATGGTACAGTGTGCGGCGAAAAACGACCCTAGAAGTAGATGAAAGAGGCTGGGCGACAACGAGAGCGTATACGATGGAGTGAGTGTTGTGAAGGATGAACGGTAGCTACATGATGAGAGGGTGTTTAAAGCGAGAGCCAAAGAAGAGAGGTTTGAAAGAGTATTAAGGAGCAGAACGTGTTAAGAGAGAAAAATTGTCACACGTATGTCTAACTGTTTAGAGAGAGAACTTAGTGAAATATCTTCCTGTAGCTGTGTATTCTGAAAATGTATAGCTTACGCGAGAGTAAAATTTCTCTATCTAATATTCTGTCCTATCGTGCAATACTCGTAATGATAATCACGCGGTAGTATATTTCCAATAATTAAATCATTTTCGTTATCAGCGTTACTGCCAGCTAGCCTAATTGATCGCTGCGATTATTAACGACAACGAAGTTATAATTACCTTCAATCGTTTTAGAGCATTACCGCGCGCTATCTAACGACAAATATTTATTCAATGACGAAACGATCACGCAGAAAATATTGCAAATATTTTTTAAGCGCGTGCTATCGAAGCGCGTGTAACCCTGCCTCGAAACTATCAACCGATTATGAACCGAGCGCGTTCGATATCAATTTTCCCAGCGAAGCTGAAATGTAATTAGCTCGTCAGGATGATTTACGAAACCGCGCACGATGCAGAAGCACGGGCACACTTTCCATCGGTATTTCCGTTTCTCCCATCGAGATTAATTCGCCGCGGCCCAGCCGTCAACGTTATTAGAATAAAAATCAACGGAACGGAAGGGAATTACGTAAAATCTTGGCGGTGCAGTTTGCAGAAGAAAATCTATAAACCAAAGTATCCAAAAATGTATATCTTTTTTTTTACTTGAAATTAATAAAGACGAACAAGTGGAGGCTAATGAGGGTTTTCAAAATTTAATAAAAGGGACGTGCTCGTAATTGAAAGGCAACAGCTTCCAAAATTGAGTGGATATTTCAATATTTTCAAACTTCTCACCGCGAGAAATTTAATCACGAGATAAGTTTAATCTAAGTTTAGTCTTCGTGAAAGAATGGACGAATATGCACACGCTTTCGCATTTTTCCACACAAGTAAAAGTGGCTGCTTCGCAAAAGTTAATTGAGGGTAAACTATGGGAGGACGAACACTCGGGGAATTTGAGCTCGTAGGCACGGACATGTACATTGTGAAAATGAAAAACCCTTCGCCGGTATTTTCTTCTCGCAGTTGAAACATATTTTCCTTCTAACTCGTCCCGCCCCTAATTTTCCCAGCAAATTTCCCTTTTTCCGACTCCTGCATCTCTCCGCAAGATACGCGAACACGTAAGTTGCGTATGGCAACAATTTTCACCTCTCGCGTTATTTTCCCTTCTCGCCGTTGAATTTCACACCTTCCTGAGCGTTCCTCGGCGACGACGCAGCGAGTACCGAAGCACGTGCTACCAAAGCTGTCCCCGCGTCGTTTAGCCGTCAGAGTCACGCGATTAAAATACAACTGTGCAAATTAATTTTCGCTATTTTCTAATATCGACCAGCCAGCATATTTCTTTCCATTTCTTTGCCGCATGTTCGCGGAAAAATACAGCGTGGCAGGCCCCATAAATCACGCCGACTTTCGGCACCAGACGACTATTCATAGTTGATCCGAGCGTGTGTAGGACCGTGCCTTTGTTGGCTCTGTAGCTCGCGTGATCTATAAATACATCGCATATAGGCACGAAACGTCGCGTCGCGTCGAAAAAACTTTCGCATTTCCACGCCGGCCGTGTTTTACGTCGGCCCATCTAACGGCCTTTTCCTCGCAAGAGCATCGTACGCGATTCGATACGCTCGAAGGGAAACAAATTCATTGGTTAGCCATGCGACAGGCTATTTCTTGGAACGCGCCCGGTGTCGCTTAACTACCTTCCAGCTTTCAGACCTGAATTGAATACTTTTTACGATATTTTTCCATTACGTATTCGTTGCTTATGAATGAATACGATGGTCATTCAAGATACATATGTGGTGGCACTCGACCACGGAACTTTGCAACGGCTTCGCGACACAAAGCGCTATACCTTTAAAGCGTAAGGTCGATATGCCTAATGGTACCATCGATATCCCTACGGTTTTTTCGCCGAATATTCGGAGGAATGCATACTGTGGCAGACATCTGATAAACGCGTGCGTAGTAGGGATATCGAAAAAAATCCGCTTGGTTTCGAACAAAAGATTCATTCTGCGCCGAGCTGCGAAGTGCGAAAGGTTTAGCGTCATAGCGAAGCGAACACAATTCAAGATACGTGATTCTTAACACTAGAACTACCACACCAGTCAAATTGACTGGTTTTACAATTTTACTTTAAAATTCCTACCTCGTGTTATATTTTTCCCCCGCAATGGTGTAATGACTTTCGCAACGATAACTAAAAGAATGATATAATGAATTTTATTTCGTTCTTTATGTACTCAAACTGAAAATAATTTTGTATCGAGGCTACTTGTACCAATACCAGTCGAAATGACTGGTACTTGTCAAAGTGTAGAAGAGTTCTGCAATCTGTTTATCGAAGGCCAATTAACCAGTTTCCTCGTTTTCTACAATTTGCCACACGTTTTTCAAATTTTTACCGCGTATCATTCGATACGACGATATCAGTTATCAGGAAAGTTCCGGATCGATCGCTAGATCGCTGGATGATAACACTAGAAATATCACACCAGTCAAAATGACTGGTTCTACAATTTTATAAATGTGTCAACCCTCGCTTAGGGACCATACTACGTAACATGGAATTGCTTCTGTAAGAAAGTAATAAATCAGTAATATTTATTACGTATTTTTTAAAAAAGATAAGTCATTTTGACTGGTTTTGGTAGAAATAGCTTCGTGTTAACTATCGGTAGTTCTAGTGTTAACTCTTGATAGTTAATCGTTAATCGTTAATCGTTAATTGTTGATCGTTAATTGTTGATTGTAAATTGTTGATTGTTAATAGTTTAATAAACCTTTTTCGTTGAACGAGAGTATTTCTTGTGGACACTTCCACCAACCACCTCACATACAACCGATGTTTCTTCGACCAGTCGCGGAGAGACGCGATTGCGAGGAAGCGTGCCAACGGGAGTCGTAAATCCCCGTTACGATGAGACAATCGACGACACGATTTGACCGATCCCCTATTTCGATTAGGATAATAGAGGTAGTTTAATGAGTAGAATGCTTGATTAACAGTTCAAAGATATTAGGTCATCCCATAAGTTCGTGCCGTTTTTCGAGCGGTTATATATGTTATCTTTTTTAAACACCTATGAATCGTTGTCCTAGGTATTTTCAGAACATTTCACATCTCTTGAACTGTCGAACTTCATGATCTTTCAACAAGATCCCGAATTTTATCTTCGTCTGTCTGAGAAGGACGCCCGCAGCGTTCCTCGTCTTCTAAACAGAAATTCCCAGCTCTAAAACGTTGGAACTACTTCCTACAGGTGCGAGATGAAAGCGCATTTTCTCCGTAAACAGCACATATGTTTTTCGTGGCAATTGTTACAGAACTTCCTTTCCGAAATTCATATAACACGAGATGTCGAAAATGGATACGCATTTCACTCGTGATTTTTTACTGTTAGAAGTCACTCTGTTCGCTATATTACGATCTTATACTCACGAAAATCTGCTCTAGCCTGTTCTCGATCAGCTAAGCTCAAGTGCATTGGTCCCTTATCGCCGTATGTTTATAAATCGACACATGAAATGTATACACAAAAGTCGGCACGAACTTATGGGATGACCTAATATTATACAGGGTGGTTGGTAACTGGTGGTACAAGCGCAAAGGGGGTGATTCTACGCGAAAGAAGAAGTCGAAAATATAGAATAAAAATTTGTTTTCTAATTTTCCCATCGAGATAACGATCTACGGTAAGATCCGTTATAACGAGACGCGATAAAGTGCACGCGTACCGAGCGAAAATTCAAAGTCGATTTTCTCGAAAACAAAGCCTCGAACGAAAAATTGTTATTCTATATTTTCGACTTCTTTTTTCGCGTAGAATCACCCCCTTTCCGCTTGTACCACCAGTTACCAACCACCCTGTATATTTCCAACAACTTTGTAAAGAAGATAGTTACGCTGGTGCGTAGATAGCAAAATAGGTGACTGATCTAAGAGTGGAAACCTGGTAAAGAGATATTGACTGTTCTAAAAATGATGAACCAGTGAAGTTCGGTGGCGATACTGTCGCAAAGGAAAACTATTATTCGATGGTGATCGCCCCATCACTGGAATCCCGGGAAAACCTACGTTTCCACAATTTTTACCTGATGGAGCAATAACCATAAGGAAACTCTTGACTCGAAGATGTTTTATGCCAATTAACGGCCTTAACAGTAAATCAAAAAGCCTTCCTTAGGATTATTACGCTCCACTTAATTCTATGTGCACAGCTGGTGGCCGCCTCGAACGTAAAGAGTCACCGACCTTGAGGTGTGTTACGACCGTTCGCGGAGAGACGCGGTCGCTAGGAAAACGCGTCAGCGAGAGGCGTAAATTCTCGCTACGATTCGGTTAATCGACGCCGCGAAATAGTCCTGTTTCGGTTAAGATAACAGAGGTGGTTCAATGAATGTAACACTGTATAGTAAGTTATATATCACCGTTTATTCTAACAACTTGTAAAGAAGACAGTTACGCTGGTGCGTACGTATAAGATGAGTGAGTGACTGATCTACGGGTGTATTCCCGGTCAAAGGATGTTGACTGTTCGGAGGATGGAAAATCAGTGCTGTTCGGAGATGATGTTATAGCGTAGGAAAGCTAAGGATGGGTGTGTCTAGCGCACGGGACCATCGGATTTGTTGGTGACGATTTTGGCTAAGAGAGCGAGGGAAATAGGCTTCGTTGTTGATTGGTTAAACGAAGGTTGGTGGACTAGGAAGGGTCTTAGCCGTCCTCGATAGAAAGTGGTTAGTAGGAGGAAAGTTGCATGGTACGTTAGAAAAACTAACTTTCCCTTGTCAAGCCGTAGTAGGCAATGGTCTTTACAAATGATTCGGAAAACAGATGTTTGTTCAGTTTGAAGGACCTCGACTAGAAAATTCCTGAGATTTATGGAAGATACTTGAGACTATTGAGAGTACGCAGTAAGTATCCGAAGACGTCTAGTTGCCATCTTGCCCGCGGTGTGTGACCTGGTCTAGGTAGAGTGTTACGCGACGTAACAAGGTGAAATATTCGATTCGATTAAGAGGGATATGGTGTAACGCATAATTTCTATAACGAAGCTGGCGGCTTAAATAAATGTATTTGACTCGTCTGGAACGCGAACCTGGAAAATAGTCCGGGTATTGGTGAGTGTTCGACACGCGAGTAGAAAGAACAATGAAAGCAACGCTGCCTCGGCTTCTTCCATTATCATTTATTTCCCTTAACACCAATGTATCGGACGTGCTCGATCAAATTGACCGCAAGCCATTGATTCTTACTCCCTCCACCGGCTCTTCACCTATACAGGTATCGTGTTGGCAGATAATATCGAGAAAGCTCGTCGATCAAAGTTCCTACGACGAAGAACGACGGAGTTTCGTCGAAGGTGCGAAAACGGAACGCCGCGGTATAATATAAAACTAAGTAAGCTACGAGCGACAGATAAGAATCGCAGCAGATACCAAGTATGCAAATGTCGTGGCGAAGGAAACACCAGCTAGAAAGATATTGCATCCGTTTAAACTGGCTACCATTTTTGATACCTCTTATCATCGATAAGGGTGAAACAAAGCCGAGAATCGTTCGATCCTTGAGATCATCTTCGGCCGCAAAGATGCTCCTCGGGCGAACAAAAGGCGGATCGTAATCGCCGATTTTACGTTCTCCGCCGATGGTCGTTTTCAGCAAATAACCTTCTCTTTCTCTTCGGACGCAACGCACGCCGATTTAACCAACGAGGCGATCGGCATCTCTTCAACGATCGCGCTACCAGCGATTTTCTATTCGGCTACGTTCGTAGATATTCGGCGTCTCGTTGCCAAGATTCAATCGGAGTATCGAAATGGGACGTCTGGACGAAAATCTCTTGGATGGATTTCGCAGCTATGGGAACTAGGAAAATCTATTTTGCACAGGTGGGCGAAAATTTCCGATTTACGTCCGGCAAACATGTACTTGCCGCGATGTACGTGGATGTATCGTTCTGGAAGGTTAGAGAGGGGCAGAAGGTGGAGGATAAAGAGAGAAATCGGAGGGAATATCCGCGAAGAGTTTGTTCTATTATTTAAATCGCTACAAACAAGCGCACGAGAATTCTCGAGGCAGGGAAAACAGTCCTCGCCGATTCTTTCGTCGAGGTATAAATTCCTACGAGGAAATAAAGCTCGCTGGCCTTTCCTCGCTCGAAAACCTTTTCTCGCGGAAATTTCAAGTTTATTTTTGCAAAGTAACCAACCGTGCGAATAAACCGCAAACTACCATCTTATGTTTACCAAGCCCCGATGATTCCACGATAAAGCTGTTCGAGTATTATTCAAAATAGTCGAAAACTCGTCCATTAAAAGAGTTAGACTTATATTTCAACGGAATGGTAGAAACCAATTAGACACACGTGCTATATTTCGCGATAACTGATACAACTATCGTGTGGGACAAGATCGCTGGAAATATTAATATCGTTCATTTTTCACGAGCAATACGAGCAATATACGAGATAGCAACGGGGAATTAAAGCACAGGCGATGTATCTGCGCTGCTAAAATACCTGCACCACGAAGATAAAATGTAAGAGGTTTCTCAAAGAAGCGATTAGAGTACCTGATCTTTAGTTCAAGAGCTTTTAGGTTCGAATCTCGTACGAGCTCTTTAATTCGTCTCTGGGAATTAATATTCTAACGTTCCTGGAAGGATCGATCGTCGATAAAAAAAAAAGTGAAATTGTGAAAAATTCTTAGACGATTCTCAGCTAACTTTAATATCTGGTGAATCTGGTAAAAAAATATATGCTTCGTTTCTATAATCGAAAGTGACTATTAAATCGACCGTTTCTTGGACGAGCGAGTGGTATTTAAAATGTTCGACAAATTCTGCAAATGCAGACTGTTTCTCGCGATATTAGTCTGGACGCAATTGGTCCGTAAACGAAACATTAGTTGCACGTATCAATCGTATGGGACATCGAATTATGTACAGGCATTCGTGCAAGGGAGCAGCAATTCGCGATACCAGAAATGAACGAGCTATTCGGTGCGATCACAAGGCGGTAGTTAATTCGGTTAATTTAAGGAAGATTTATGGAAACCTGGCTGCGCGCAGGAAACAGAAGATCGACATCTGTTGCTAACGAATGACCGAATCGCTAACGAATGGCTCCGATACTCGATACAACTTCGTACAGGAGCAACTCGTCGATCGATGTTACGATCAATGAGTAGCCTGCTTTCCGTGTTAGATTCATAATGCATTTAACAAACGATAAACAAAATCTTCCTGGCTATTTTAAATATTAAATCCGTTGTCGTTAATGGCGTACGATACGCATCGAAGAAAATAGGTAAATTTCGACGTGTCAAAACGGATCGTAGTTATTAATTACAAACTTTGTTGCTAGTATGAGTTAGTTAGAGAAGTGTGTACGACCAAGTGGTTGGTATAATAACTAGTCGTGCAATTCTCTATAAAGTGGCATGGTTAATAATGCCACAAGCCATAAGAGACCTATTCCTTTATTAACGTCTACCTTGAATTCGTAGATTCATCGATTTCCCTTTTTCTCTTAATTTTCCTATCGAGGGATTTGATCATTTTTCGAATAGCGAGACTTGTAGATAAGAAAGAAATACACGCTGGCATGGAATCGTCTGGAATAAGTAACCCGTTTCTAAAGTCGAAAAATGAATTTAACTAGGGCAAATAATTCTGACCTTCTCGCCGATGAAGTATCCCGAATCCGACAAACTTGGCCACAAACTCTTGGCCGAGAACGACATAAACGCGCTGACAAAAGCAGAATTATTAGTCGCAAGAACGAGATACGGGTAGAAAAGGAACGAATTTAAGATATAACCAACGAAACGTAACAAAGCGGTACGTAACAGAGATAATAAAAGAAATTTTTGGCACAGCGTGACGCAGCAAATCCCAATCGAGTTGCCTGGGAATAGATTTAGTTGGCACGCGTAACGCCATGTAAAATGTGACCGTGGGCCGAACAGGAAGCAAAAACAGGGTCAGGCCAAGCGAAGTTTGGCCGTTCGTCAGACTTACCAGGGCCACCGCGTCACCGTTAAAAACCTCCCATATCGAATACGATCGCCGCTAAGTGCGCCGACAAAAAGCGTAAGACTTTACGAACGTCAGTCGATTAATTTGTTAATAAAATTAATGCTGCCGCTTGGGAACAGATTGCCGCTTTCGTAGAACGAAAAACCATCTACCGGACGAAAGCGTCGATGCTACGGAACGCCGTAATAGAAAGAAGCAGCACGTTCCAGTTCCGCTTGTGCGGTTTTACTTTCTGTGCTGCTGGCATACGCAGATTGCTGTATCGCGTATTCATGGCCCATTAATCCCTTTACGGTCAACATGTTGTCATGTCCGCGCGATTCACCCTGGCTCCACTCGGCTGTTTTTTTTTTTTATACTAAACCGCGACTTCAGCAATCTGTTGAAACTTATATTAGCGAAAAATTAGCGCGATCGTCAGCAACTATATCTTGCCATATCGCGTAAAACTGTATTTGAAAATATTAATCAGTTGCGACCTCTTCAAATGTGTCGGAAAAGGTAAACGATGACGAGTATGCTCGTCAAGCACAGGCTGTCGTAACGTGGAATTAAATTGTACCGAAATGTCCGTTTCACTTTTCAATTTTATCACTGGGTTTTACCGCAATTGCAAAATCGCAATTTAAACAGCAAATTGCAACTACTTTTTACGCATGACGAGTATACTCGTCATAACGCAAAATATTGGCGTTGCTCCGTAACGAGTATACTCGTCATAACGCAAAATATTTCACTTTCCTCATGACGAGTATACTCGTCATAACGCAAAATATTTCACTTTCTTCATGACGAGTATACTCGTCATAACGAAAAATATTTCACTTTCTTCATGACGAGTATATTCGTCATAACGAAAAATATTTCACTTTCTCCATGACGAGTATACCCGTCATAACGCAAAATATTTCACTTTCCTCATGACGAGTATACTCGTTATAACGCAAAATATTTCACTTTCATCCTGACGAGTATACTCGTCATAACGCTAAATATTGCCGTCTTTTCATGACGAGTATATTCGTCAGAAACAGTTAATAACTGGGTAATGGTTAACGCGTTAAGAAGCGATGCTCCTGAATTACGTTAGATTAATGAGAAAAAGTACGTATCGTTTGGCTAAATCGATCGGGAAAACGAGCAATGTGACGAGCAAACAGTGTCGTAATTAGAAATACAATTATAGCGTGACAGTATACCATAGAATCGACGAGTGTATCCCGGTGGGCTATTACTTCCTGCTGGCACGATGGATTCGAGGTAATCCTCCAGTTTCGCGATTCTCGGTGAAATATTTAAACGACGACGTAACTTGTGCCACGGGACTAGGATTAGTAGGATAAATATAGCCTTAAAGCGAGTGAAAGTTACAAAGACGAGCCATATCGTTGATAACCTTCAATGACAATGCACCTCGACCACCGGCTATCCTATCGTTGACTTCAATCCACAAACAATACACAAAGCTATTACGAGTTAGCCGTAATACAACTGGCTTTTATTTGCGTCTACAGTATCCATGTAAATATATTTAGAGTTAGAAATCGTGCTGTTACACTACTGAAAGATCTATATCTCCATACATCTACCGATATACCTGTCGTTTGTTTAAATATTAAACGTTTGCCTTATCTTGTAGCCTAACGAGATGTCTGTCTTTTGTTTCTACAACCATTATCATCTTTTGTTTTATTTCATCCTGTTATAGAAAACGAGTAGAAAATAAAAAAAAAACAGAAAAAGAAAAGAAAAAAGGGAAGATCTGATTACTCTACCAAAAGTCGAGTTTCCTCTTACATATTCTCTTACGTACGAGATAACGAAAATTTGCAATTTTCCAGCATAACCGAGCTGCTAGCCATAAGGATTAACTGAAATAAACGTCTCAAGTTTTTGAGATATCTAGTTCGGAATTAAAACTCTCGCGGTTGATTGTGCAATCTGCATCGGAAAACATTCACCGGAAAAACGAATATCGCTGGAGGGGAGTTTGCGTTGCGAAATGAGGGGAATGAAAATTCGGATTCAACTTCGGATCGCCTTCACGTCGCCACAATAAGAGAAATTTTACGCGCGATCTTCTCTCGCGTTTCAGCTAGCGATCGATTTAACAAGCAAATAGAAAATCTTCCTTCCTCGCTTGAAACCCTAGCGTTCGTCTGCATATTCGTAACGCCTCTGCCGAACGGTCTTGTATCCCGTCACTTGAATATTTTCAGCAGGGCAAGTGTGATGTCATTAAAAGAAGCGGTTCGCGTCCTGAATCGCAGCGCATCAATATCGCGTAATTAGTAACCGCGGCAGTGCATAATTAACAGCAACGAAAGGTGTTTCGTCGCGTTTGTATGTCACGAACTCTGGCTTCGCGTAAATCGAAACTGCGTTTGCCAGACAAATATTACGCAGCTCTCTGGTCCTCTTTCTCGCGTGCGACAAGATCCTCGCGAATTGTACAATTGCGCGAACTTCTCTTTCCAACGCTCGGATTGATCGCTTCTGCGACGCGATACCGATTTTCTCGATTTCGATGACCAGACGCGCGACCACGCCTGTACCCAAAGAATCCCACTTTCGCTGCGATTTATCCAGCACTCGGTCGATAACGTAGGATTTAGAGCGGGTTAATGCGTTTCTCCGAATCCGGATCGCCATCGCGATAACATTTTCGTTTACAGTTTCGAGGAGCTCGCGGATTCCAGTGGCTCGATTCATCGTGATATCGGGTCGCGACAATTATTTCCAGACGATTTTACTCGGCGTCGGCACACGATATCGGGAACGTGTAATTGGTCGAATAGAACTGTATAAACCCGGCTGCATCAAACGTGTATTTACGCGTCGCCTCTCATACGAACATTCCATCGTTATAAAACGAAATTGCTTATGTCGGTGTTGGCGTGCGTATCAAATACTTTAGTAAACAAAATTTGCCAGTCGATATCGAATTCCAATAAGGAATATCGAGTTTGTAATTAACAGACGGATCAAAATAACAGTCGAAGATGCAAGGAGGGCGCCAGGCTCGCTCTTCCCCCTTAACCTAATTCATTGATCGAGTCATTTGACCAGGATAAATCATATTCGAACATTTCTCGAATTATTAATTACGTTCATTGTCCAAACGTGAGAAAGTAATATACTGTTCCATACGACGTGTACGACAATGCACTCGTGATAGAACGATGGTTTCTTAAATCAAAAGACAGGAGAAAGGAGGAGGATATTGAAATATGTATAATTTCGTGTACTAGACTAGATTGGCCGCGTAGTAGCGACACACGTATGTGAATATGAGTGTGCGGAAGTATGTGTGTGCGCGACGTCCCGAAAAACAGATGAATATGACTGTTCCATTGGCAGTGTGGTATGAAAGATGGCGAGACAAAGAAAGAGCTGAGACGCGTACAAATTTACATCGACGAAGATCCTGGAAATCGTTTATTAAATAAATCTATAACTATTTTAATATGAATCCTAAGTGTAACCTTAGCGTTCCTTTACTTTTATTTCGGCAATTAAGATCCATAATTCTCAACAGAGAGTTTCGCGTAGATTAATATTATCTAAAGTGGTTAACGCGTAGCCTTGTTTGATAAAGGAACGAGTGAATGAATTTGTAATAACAAGATATATTGAGACAAGTATATGTACAGAGATAATGTATGCCGATTTCGAACGTAGCTACAATACCAAAAGAATATCATAGGAAGCACGTTCATACATTTCTATCAACGGATGTTACCACAAGAAGTTAACCTTCCTGTATAACTGCAGTTAAAGTGTTGAAATGGAAAACTCCATACCTTTTTTAATCCAAATTTACCAAATATCCAGCTGAACAAATTGTAAAGTACAAATTAAATAATAAAAAAAAATCTTTTCTAATGTTTAGCTTTCTTAGTCCTCGAAGCCATTGAAAATTGTTTAGCGATAAATCAATTTGAAGGGCCTCTCAGCCTCATAGTTTTTTAGGAACATGCGTTGCACAGATGATAACCATGGATAACTATGGATAACCATAGACCCATGGCTTCGAAGCTCTTTCGTAAAGTAACGCTGCCAGCCTGCGATATGAACTAGCATACACATTGTACTTAAACATAAACTTGCTCAAATATATTTTTCTATTATACATTCATCCACACATTTTCTCTCTATCTCTCTCTCCCTTTCTGTTACGAGATAAAACCTTAAGACGACGATTACAAGAAACAGCAATAACAGTCTTGTAACTGAAAACAACGTCAGTATTAAAAAGCACAATAATATGGGTCTTTGTCAGTTTTGAGTTTTCCGTTTCAACTTGAAACTTTTCCTACGGCAATTGGCCGCTACGTATCAATGCAAAGTAAATGCACGAATAATTGCACTCAGAGAATTACGGGTAACGATAGATAGGGCGTACTGACGTGTTACAATACGATAGCATAAAAATCACCACGTGTTAGTTCGCATCGAATCGGCGAATGTATAATTCGATACTCGACGCGTATTGAATTATCCGCAGGGAGAAGATATTCTCAACTGCATTGAGAGTGAAAAATCAAGTTTCTGTAGGAACGCGTAGGAATCGGTGGATCGAAGAAACTGCAATTTTCAAGCTCCTTTTAATAATAAATACGTGATAAAAGGAATTCGCGAAGAGAATTGACCGCAGTACTCGACTTGGCTAACGATACGGACAGTAAGGCGAGAGAGGAAGGTCGTACGGAAACGGGAAAGAGGATAGCGAAGCTACGGTTACTTCTTCTTTAAAGCGATATTGCTTCTTCCGGAAGATCGTACTAATCGGGAATTCCTAATTAAAGTAGGCAACTGGAGAACATATTTCCCATTTTATACATTTAAATACAGTTCGCATAGTATCGTGAAATAAACGAAGTATTCTTCTAAGCGAAATTTGATAAATATTTCCAGAACAAAGTATTAGAAAAATTAGCCAAAGCGTAGCGGATGTACAGGGTGGAATTTGCATAGGAAACGCAACTGCCACTTGCAGCAAATTCGAAAAAGGAAATTAGCTATCCTTTAATGGCCCGTCCGGAATGAGTTTACCGAGCGTACCTTAGCATCCTTACGAAACAGGTGCTAAACGAAAACAGCCAAGATTTGTATATCGTAAAATGCGAGAAGCTACTCGAACCGGTTAACGACAACCACCTTGAAGAATTATTATTAGAAAAAAATATTAGAATTCTAATCTATCGTGCGGAAAATTGCCATTTCTTCGAAACTCTAGACCAAGCGAACCTGTTATACCTCGTTGGTATTTCTCCGCGTTTAACACCAGAACTATCACACCAGTGAAATTGACTGGTTTTACAATTTTATTTTAAAATTCCTACTTCATGTTATGTTTTTTTCCGCAATGGTGCAATGACTTTCGCAACGATAACTAAAAGAATAATACAATGAATTTTATTTTCATTTTCGTGTATTCAAACTGAAAATAATTTTGTGTAGAGGCTATTTATACCAATACCAGTCAAAATGACTGGTACTTGTTAAAGTGTAAAAGGGTTTTTCTACAATTTGCCACACGTTTTTCAAATTTTTACTGCGCATCATTCGATATCAGTTATCAGGAAAATTCCGGATCGATCGCTGGATCGCTGGATGCTAACACTAGAAATACCAAACCGATCAAAATGACTGGTTCTACAATTTTATAAATGTGTCAACCCTTGTTTAGGGACTATGGACCCAGATGGATTAATAATACGAAAAATATACTGAATTGAAATGACAAATTGCTTTTTTAAGAAAGTAAATCAATAAACATAAAAATATTCTATTATTACGTATTTTTTAAAGACCAGTCATTTTCTCTGGTTTTGATAGAAATAGCTTCGTGGTAACTGTCGGTAGTTCTAGTGTTAAGGAGCATCGAGATCCGCGAGAAGAAGGTCGCGTGCTAACAATGGGTTAGTCTTTCCAAAGGACGTTCAGGTTGGAAGACGAGCCAATGCGGAACACGAGGGAAATTTTTGGCTACGACTCGGTAGACGGCCTCTGCGAATACGATCGGCGTGGACGATCGAATGGAAAGATCGGTCGCAGAGCGACGAAGTCGGAATAACAGGCTCGAAATTCAAAGAGAAAGTATTTATCAGGAAACAAGTAGGTCTGGCGCATGGAGCTGAATGGAAAAAGGGGAGGAAGCATTGTGAATGGCGGAGGAGCGATGCCTGTGTCCCTTTCCCTCCCACGTACCCCTTGCTTGTTGTTTGCTTTGGTGGCAACCTAAACCCTTGGAGAACGAAAAACAGACGAATAGAAAGAAGAAAAGAAAAGCGAAAAAGCGTAGGGGTGGTTTTTAATCGTAGCAACACTCGCTCCGGCACGCGGACTCGCTGCGCCACGATACGACGTTTACGGGCTGCGTTTGTATGCAGCAGCGGTTGCGAAAGTGGTGGAGCAGCAAGCGACGTGGCATTGTTAGAGCGGTGCCGAGGAAAACACTCGGCGTCGTTGAAAACCAGGCGAAAGAGAAACAAAGAGGCCGATGCTTGTCCGCGGATTTTTCAAAATCGACAATGGCCCGATGGGCGTATCGAGGCAGAGGACGTGGAACCATCAAAAGATCCTGCAGGAGTTTTGTCGCTCGGGCAAATAAAGCCAAAGCCATTGTACACGGTTATCAGCTTTGTTCGAGACGCTTCCGATATCGGAGATATCTTTCGCCACCCCTTCCCTGCGCGATTCACCTTTAATCTGCTGTCCGATGCCAGACCACGAGAAATATTTCCGTGCGATCAACGCGGCAGGCTACCGCCGATAAGCTACGTGCATAGAACTCTTCGTCAACGCAAAGAGCAGTGCTTTACCCTCTCGTGTGCTCTTTTTCACTTGACGGTTTCATTACACGGCTGGACCAAGCTCGGTAGCCAGCGACCAAACGTGCAATCGATATTACGAACGCGTGTGAGCAAACGGAAGAGAGATTTGCTCGAGATCGTCGTCTAAAGACGATTCTCTTGAACAAGGACGAAACATGTAGCAGGATGCTGGTTTCTTTGAATCGAACATTGCGCGGCTGTATCGACGAAAGAAGCAGAGGGTGAGAGAAGCTCGATCCCGTAGCAGATGCTGATATCGCGATTGAGTTGTAATTTATTAAATTGCCGCGACAGGCTGTGCAATCCCCGCGAGAGGAGATAAAAAGAGGCCAGTTAAACGAGTGGAAAACTAATGTTAAATTATCCGCATTTGCTTTCGATTAATCATCGCCTGATAGTAAGAAACGTCGAGGTATTCTTCTAGCCGTGAAAGCTATCACCGCGATTTTCCTCGTAATTTCGATTCTCGCTTAAAACCTTTGAGGGGAGAAAGGCCTGGAAACTACGATGGCTAATTTGGAAAACGCGATTTCCCTTCTTCCTTATAAAAATGATTAGCGCCATATGGTCGCGCTTGTGCGGAAGTAAAACGGCTGTTGAATTCGAACTCGTAAAGCGGAGTAAACCAACAAACGCAGCGCATTCGAGTACTCTCCGCTGAAAAAGTATGCTGGACTCTCGTTGAATACGAACTACCTCGGGCGAGAGCCCGCTCCATTCGGTCGTAAACTAGAGTCGGTTCTACGGCGTAAAGTTGATCGCGCGCGCTAAAAACTTGCTCTATAAAAAGGAAACTAAAAGAGGTAAGAAAAAGATAGAAGAAGAAAGAAAAGCGTAGCAGTGGTATGACTCACTGATTGAGCGTCCGGTCGTTGCTGCCAGTAGTCGCAGAGCCCTGAACACCGGAAGCGGCGGCAGCGGCAGAGCCCGAATCGTGATGCCTCCTCTCCTTGTGGACAATGCCCATTAATTTCATCCATGGATTGTTGGCCGCATGGGCGCCCATGCCGCCGCTTTGCCACATTGCGCTCGCCAGTCTCGCTCCTTCCTAAGGAGCCCTTCCTGGGCTCCGCACGATCTTCTGGCCCGGCCGAAACCACTGCTCTCTTCTGCGGCACCACTTTTTCCCACCACCACTTATCCTCCCCCCTTGTCACCTTGTTCTGCTCGCAGCACCTTTTCTCGATCCGTAGCCGATCCGATACGCCACCGCCGCGTTCAGAATTCGAGCGTTCCGCGTGCTCGTATCCGCCGCCGACAACTGCACTCGCGGCGCCACGCGCCTCAACCTCGATCTCCAGCCTCCTCTGCAAGCCGAAGAGGTCCGCGCGACCAATGTCCTCGACGGGTAGTAAATTGGAAGCAAGCTGCGCCGCTTCGCCTGCTTTGGCCTGCTGCCGCGGCGAATAACAATCGGTAAGAAGAGCGAACAGCCTTGAAATTAAGAAATCATGGTGGAAAACAACGTAGGAGAGACGCAGCCGCTGACGCGGTTGCGAGTGTACTCTAGCGAGGACGCGGTTCGCAGGGCTGCCAGGCCCTGGGTAGGTGCGAGGTGCCTTGATCGGCCCCGTAGGCTCCCTAGCCCGCCTCTCCAGCACCTCCACCATCTAATCCTTAGTTTCTTCACAAGGCTTTTTCGGCCCCGCACCACCTTTGCCCGATCCACATTCCACGAACGAAAAAGCTCGTTGCCGAACCACCTGGTCGTTTCTCTCTTCGATTGCTTCTGCTATTGGTGCAGCTTTCCTTCGACGATACCTTCCTCCGTGTTTTACTCCTTTTCTTCTCTTTTTCCACTTGCTAGCTCTCGGCTTCGCCTCGTTCCCTCTTCCCTTCCGCCTCCCTTCCTTTTCCAATCCTACGTTTCTTCGTGGCTCCGTGTCGCCTCAGGTTTTTTCTCACGTGTTTTGCCTGGCCTTCGCTGCGAACACAAACACGCTTTTTAGTTTATCCCTGCGTCCTGCTTTTCTCGAGTCTAGGCAAAGTACGTTGCAGCGAATGCAACAAAGTTTTAACCGTATCGAGTCCGACTTCTGCCTTAGTCGCGCAGCTCGTCTAACTACCAGCCGAGCCTCGCGTCGCCGAAATACACCACTTTCGAACTTTGTTTAACCATCACGCCAAATCGTTCGCCGAGGCTCGTCAAACTTCGTAACGGTCGGCAATTCAATTTTACATACCGTATGCCATCGTATCGCAATCGAAAGTCGACAAACTGCTCTTGGATCTTACGGTTTCTGCAGAGAACACGAGACAAACCCGAGAGGCGAGGAGAACGAAGAGCGAAACAAGACGCCGAACCCGCACTCGATTCCATGAATTTTCATCAGTCGAGAAGCTACTTCGCGACGCGTGTCTCTTGACAAGAGCGTGCGTAATATTTCAGATTTTCCGCAGAGATACAAAAATCGAGGCTGGAGATTATAAGCCGTAAACAATGCAAGTGACGAACTCGAGTTCCAGGCTACAGGCAAAGGTTAGCTATATCTATTTACCTAAGGTCGTTCATTATAAAATAGAAGCCTCGAAGACAAAGAAGCTATTGAGTGACACTCCTACGAGGAGCGTTCATAAAATTTTCAGCCTCTTTGTAAACGGGATCGCCTCGTGTACCATCTCGTGTACCATAATCGACGCTAATTACTTTCGCACGATAGAAATCAGGGATACGATAATTCTCGAAAATTTCTAACGAACTTGCCACAAGATGTGCCAATTAAACAAAAATATTCGCATCGATCAGAAGTGCACGCGTTCGAATACGAAATATTATACGACACGAAGCGGAGTTTGAAACACGCGAAAGGAAAGGCTTCCGAATCAGGCGCGTGTGTTTCGCACTTGGCAAAATATCCAGAGATTCGCGCGATAATAATCAAAATTACAGCTTATGTTGCTTCGCTTATTTTTTGCACTGTAATAGAAATTCTGCTCGGAATATATCGTAACGGGCATTTTGCGTGGACGCGACGCGCTTGTCGCGTCCGACTAACCAGGAAATATTGAAGATTTTCAATTAACAGGCAGCCAGCGTGTCTTGGAATGCGACTCGCTCGATTACATCGATTACATCAGCTCGCGTTGAATTGGCCGCGTAGATGAAATATAGCAAAATCGACGAAGGCGAAAACAAGCAATTGTACCGCGATATAAACGCTAACCAGGTTCCGACGAAATTAATTCGTTTCTCCGTGGAATTAATGTCATTTCTGGCAGTCGTAATTCAGCTGGGACAACGTGGCGGAGGAAATGGCCAGACCGAATTTACGAGCCACCGACCGCTCCTATTTTCACGAACGGGAAAAATCTCGTTATATGCAGAGATTTCTTGTCGCGCGACAAAGGAACGACGATCTGGCCGAAGGGGGAACTATCAATTTGTGGGCGGATGGAAACTACGGTAGCACGGTTGACCAGCCAACGAACCGGCTGAACTTTCGATTTGCCGAGCCGCGACGAATTCCAATTCCATCGACGCTGCTATCGATCGAACGAGCAGAAGACAAAGCGAAGTGTAAGACAATCCCGGGCAAACTATGGTCTAATTCCGGCGGGAAAGTTGTCAAGATCGATGAGATTTCTCGGTGGCAACGGAACGTTTTGGCGATTAGACATCCACGGATCGGTATTCCAGCAAGTTCCGACTCGAGACAGCGCAATTATTTCACATCGCGATCTGCGAAATTTGCCGCAGAATTAGACGCAGAGTTCTCCTCTTCCCAGCAACCAAAAGGACGATACATTTTTCTAGATTAACGCGAAACACGCGACTCGGATGCTCGAAGAAACTGGATCGTGTTATTGAAACAACTGCACGCTATTCAAAGACCGGCAATGCAATCGAAAATACTCAGAACAATAGCAAACGCGCCCTGGTACGTTAGGAACGAGGACATACGGAAAGACCTGGGAATATCAACGGTCAAAGAGGAGATTAACAAAAGTGCAAGAAGGTACGGAGAAAGAATAGCAACGCACCCAAACCGGCTGGCAGCGGAAACGGTCGACACATCAAGCATAAAAAGAAGATTAAAAAGGAAACACCCAACAGATCTCACAAAGGACATAACCTAACAAACACGATGATGGTACCCCGCTGGGGGTAGCCACCCACATGTTATATTAGTATACCGCTATAATATTTTACCAAATGTCCTACTGGATAAATTGTAAAATCCAAATAAATAAATAAAAAAAAAAAAATTCAAAGACCATCGGTTGCTGGGAGAACGAGATGCTCGCGAACGTCTGTTTCTCGCGAACGTTCTAATACTAAAAGAACGGCAACAACTCGAAAGAAACGACACGGGACGAAAATCTACGAACAATGCAAGTATTTCGCGATTTGATTTGTTTCTCACGTGGGATTCTCCTCACCTTTGTCGGGCGGCGAAACGGTGAAGCCGAGGAGATAAGCGACGAAGCGAAGAAGAATACTGAGTGGTGCGGCGTCTCGTTGACGTGGAGAACGAAAAGAAAAAGAGAGTCGGCAGGTGGAATCGAGGGCTGCTGTACGAGCCACTCGGTTTCTTCGTCCTTCAGCCGCCGTCACGGCGTCGCGAGCGCATCTTGCACCGCACACGAGAATATAATCAAAAGCACGAATATTTCACTATGAAACGTCTTCGGTCTTCCTTCCTTACTTCCTCTGTCTGTCTTCCCTTTCTCTGCCTTCTGTTTTTCCACCTTCCACTTCCACCTGGTTTTCACGTTCACCCTTTAGCTAGATTTGTATTGGCCTGAAGCCAGCCACACGGTCGTTGTTCTCCACGACGAAGATCCGTAGCCACGCACAAGCTCGATTTCGATCTTCCTTCGCCTCTCGACTCGGATCGACATTTCCGCGCGAGTTTACTGCCGATTAGTTGCGACGATGCCCGCTGCTCGCCTCGACCGAACCACTGCCATCTGCGGGATCGTGAAGCAAGTTAAAGTAGTCAGTTCGCACGTATCCTACGTTTCAGTTAATTTTCCTCTAACAGGATATCGCTAAATCGTTGCAGAAAAATCGTTTGTAAACGCGTAAACGAATTTCGTGTGTTCGAGGGACAGAAGGAGAGAGAAAACGGCGAATCGACAATACCAGAGAGTCTATCGTTTGTGGGAAGGCGAAACAATAGTCTACTCGTACGAAAATTTTCGCAACGTATGACTCGGAAGAAGGAAACGGAAGAATTATCACGCGTTCCAAAGAATAGGAAGCTTCTTTGCGAAGTGGCGTTCGAAGTGGCGTTCCCGACGCCGCCTCAGTAATTATCGCTTTCACGAAGGAACAACAGCGTGACTGGCATCGCTAGAAACGCCACAGGTCGTTTCCTAACGTCGTCCACGGGCCGAGACACACGGAGACAAATGCAAAGAGACGAAGAAACGCGAAGGGGAAGATGGCAGCCTGTGGAATAAAAAAACCAGCTACTACGTGCCAGGAGGATGATGGATCGTGATTTCTGTCAAGAGTTGGATGCTCGCGATAGAGCCACCCCTACTGAATAATTAATTAATAAACAAAGTGACAAATCCAAACCGAGTAATATCTTTTCCCTAACTGTGGCGGAATTACGTCGTTCGCGTCCAATTGGCAAATTAATGAATTAAGGTCGATTAACCGCGCGATACAGTCAGAGGTGTTACAGAGATCGCGCTACTGTGGCTTGTGCTTAGTAGATAGGCTCTATCGAAGATAACGATTGCTCGGTATGTTGAAAAAGGACGAACGCGAATGTATAAACCTTCGTCTTCTGGCTGAATATATTTCGAAACTCCGTACGAGATACTTAAATGCGAATGGCATTTCGCTATAAACGAACAGCCTAAGTCGTTCCCCCGTCCAAGAACGTATCCAAGCTTCCTCGAACGTACGTGTACGTATGGCCGAGAAATTTCTACGAGATATCGCTCTTTCGGCAATACCGCTATCCAGCGTACGAGACGAACTCGAAAAGTTCTGACTCGAAATTTAAAACGGATAAATATAAAAATTACATAGAGGAAGCGATGGCGAGCATCGTAACAGAGCCCCTTAAATATAAAAAGAAGGAGGTGAACAGAGTGCAGAAAGTGGTCGAAGGGTAAGTAAATAAGCGTAGCGAGCCGAATAGAGCCGTAAAGAGGAATAAAAAATATATGTGTATGTGTGTGTATGTATGTGTGTGCGTGTATGTGTACGTACAATCTCAGCCAAGGTTATTGGCCAGGGTAGTAAAGATTATACGAGAATTTCATTCTTCGCGTTTAAACTGGTCTCGTGACCGCGTAACAGTCCATCTGGTTCGTGACGAGATAAAGCAGAGATAAAGGTAATGTAGAGAATCAAAAAGCGGAAGTATATAGACGGGAGAAAGTAGAGGAGAGACGTAAGCGTTGTGGGAGAATCACACACGACGCGCTTTAACGACACTTAGCAAATAGTCATAACGGTGTATTGATTGTGAAAGCGAGATATACACGTGTGGAAATCGTCAAACGAGAACTATCGGCTCGCGTGGCATGAAAAACTGCCGGTGCAGCGAAGTAAGTGGTCGCGTGAAGCAAAGCAGGAATCAACGACCTTGATTATGCCTTCCCTTTCCTACCCTTTGTTTCCCTTGCCACGTCCTTTTCCCGGCCGAGATAACCACACTCGATTGCTATCACGTATATCTAACGGGTTCACGTTTTAAACGAAAGCTTCGCGACCAGAACAACAAACAGAAATACCGCACTTTTGATTCGTGACGATGAAACGCCGCGTTGGAATTGCTCGATAGATGCTCGGTAACAAGGCTAAGTTTTACCATTAAGCAAACGTCGACATCGTGTATCGATGTTTAAAAGTTCAAACTGTTGGACGGTCGCGTGAGCGGCGATAGTCAACCATGATCGTTCCTTAGGTCGCGACGTCTAGGTTCAACGCGACTCGAGCGTATATTGCTTCCGCGAATAACGATACCCGATACGTCTTGAAACGCTCATAGAGTGGAGTTGCGATGGTCTCTCCGCACACTCGATCGCTATCGTCCGAATGATTTACACAGAGAAATCGTTCTACCGTTCACGCAATCGCACGATACGACACACAGGCACAACACCAACGACGGAGAAATATAAACACGGCGCATTACGCGTTCGTGATCGCGTTCCAACGAAAACTGGGAGGCCGGTTCTCGCGAAACGTATACCGAGAGACGATTACACGAGGAACGCGTTAAATTTGCAGGAGAACATCGAAGGAGAAAAAGAAGAAGAAACGGTCGGCGAAGATTGGGAAAACCTGCAGAAGACAAAGGAACGTTCGTCGAGGAGAAGAACTCGAAGAGAGCGAAAGGAAGAAGCGTGACAGAGAAAATACACGCGTACCCCTCGGTCAAACACGAACATCGAACTTGGACGTACCCATCGCCGACACCACGGCACGATTGCAGCCAATGAGATCGCGCGATCTCAGCCGCATTGGCGGTGCGTGAGAGAGGTCGCGGGCAAGAGAAGCACACGCGGCACCTCTGTTCCTCTGCTTTCAAGAAATCGAATCGTTTCGACCTCTCGATCCTCCTCGATCCACCCGAACTCTTCGATCGCGACCATTCCTCCGAATACCCTAACAAAAGTCCCACTGTTCTCCGCCCTTCGGTGCTACGCTCGTGGCACCTTGTTTTCTTCGTTTTTTACCTCTCACACTCTTTATATCCACTCGTGCAACCGTTCTGTTGTCGAGCCAAGGGAAACACATAGACGTAAATACATGTATGTACAACAGCGATATCACCGTGACCGTCTTCCAAGCACTGTTAACATTGACATTGGCAACGTCGCGGCGCGCTACCGGATCACGTTGCACCTCTCCCTTTCTTCGTTCACTCGGGACATCGAACAGCCACTAAACGAAACGCGATTCTTGCTTTTTTGCCACCGAGCGCCGAATTATATTGCCGCGACAAACGACACCGGCACCGACCCACCGATACCACCAATACGTCGCAATGATCACCAGGGAAACGCACGATATCCTCTTCTTGTTGAAAGAACCGTAACGAGATCGTGCACGCACCGAACACGGTATCATGTGGCTAGAGCCGGAGGTCACGCACCACCGGTCTTCTTGCTACGATCCTTCGGTACCGCAGCGAACTGCCGTTCACGGTGTCTCCGCGAGTATCACCGTCCCGTTTCGAGTATCCCGTCTCTATCCCCTTCTCCGTTTCTCTCTCCTCTTTTTCCCTCTAGTTTCCCTTCTGTGCGTGCTCTTGCAAATGCGATGCAATCAGCCTGCAAATCGCATCCCGGACCATCTCTCCACGGCTAATCTCATGGCGAACCGATGAGATCAAGGCAAAAAAAAAAAAAAGAGATCGGAAGAAAAGAAACGGAACCAGAAGAACGAACCGTGACGAGATCGTACGCGAAACGATCACGGCGATGAGTCGGAGCGAGGTACTCGCGTGCTTTGAAAATAGAGCGACAATGGGTCCGTAGATCTGCGAGGGCGACGAAAAGAGGGCCGGGGGTGGGTGTAAGGAAAAAGGCACCCCGACTTAAAAGAAAAGGCGGGCGGCCACGAGACTCCCGCGCGGAGCCCAACGTTTCGCCTCACTGCCGGGCTCACTGCAGGCTCTGACGCACCACCAGCCTGCCGCCCCCTGTACGCCGCCACCTCCGGCATCCCCTACCGAACACCCCCGACTCCCCTTACTATCCGTTACTACCCCTTCGACCGCCCACCTTGCTTCCTACCCTCGCCATCTGGCTCGCTGCCTGCATCGCTACCTGCCTGCCTGCCTGCCTATCTGCCTGCCTGCCTGCCTGTCTGCCTGCCTGCCTGCCTGCCTGCCTGTCTGCCTGCCTGCCTGCCTATCTATCTATCTACTCGCCTACCTATCTTCTCTCAGTTTCATCCCTACTCTTCGCTATCTCAACACCTACGGCCCACACGGCCCAAACTACACTTTATCCTATGTCGCTAACTCTCTCCTTTTCTCTCCATCCCTATGATTCGTAGTACCAACCCTATCTCCTTTTAGTGTGCCCGTACTGGCGTTCTCTCGTCGCTCTTTCGCGATCAAACTGGAGGGTTTCGTGCCTGTGTGCCGCACAGGCGCACCCACACACGCTTTGATCTTCATACTGTCGTTCTTTCGGCGCACACGCGCACCTAAGGCGTGCGGAATACCATGCCAGCGACCGGGCTACCGGCGCACACCTGCGCCGTGCCGTACCGTGCAGTGCTCTCTCCCCTCTACCACCGAAAACCTCCTGAACACCATACACGTTTTCTCTTTTTCTCTCTCTTTCTCACCCTCGGATCATCTTTCACCGTCTCTCGTGCTGTTATGCTTCTTTTCTATAGTTCTCCTCTTCTTTTCTTCACCCCGCTAGGTGCACCGATTTCTTCCTCACCTTTTGGCTCTCTCTTCGTTTTCACTTGCTCGTTTCACCCCTCTCCGATGCCCACGGCGTATTTCATCCACAAGTGTTCGCTAGCTCTTGATTTCATCTTCCTATCGCTTTTTTTACCCTTCTTCCTTCTTTCCATCGTTATCTTAACGAACATGTTACGTTCTCCGTGCTTCTTTTAGAACAATAAAGTTATTCTCGGTAGGAAGCTCCCTGCACATTCTCCCACGTAGCCGTCTCGGATAATACGAATTCGCGCAATTAAGAAATTGCTTTTAATTATGCCTGACACGTTCAAAGATATTCTCACATATCGTAGCTCTGTTAACACCGTTACCATATCTCTTCCGTTAGCTCTGCTTTTACCATTTTCCTATTTCACGTTTTGTCTCTCCTCGCGCTCCCTCCTGGTACTCCGGTATATCCTATATATATATATATATATATTCGTAGTCGTTACAGAATAGTCAGATTGATCGTAAATGCGAATAATTAATCTTCGTACAGATGCTGATAAAAGATCCGCTATGCTGTTCTGTCGCAGCATCTGTTTAAATATCGTACCCGATAATTCATGAGTGATAATTTGCCCAACCACTGAATTGTGTTCAGGGCGAACCGACGTTCTATCTGCTCGCTGTTTTAGAAACGAAGTAAACTAAGAAGTTTTTCCTTGCTTTGTTCCGGCGCAGACGCGTTGAACGTTCGAAGACAGCGGTTCCTAAAAGAAAATTTTTTGTCTTTGATCAAACAGCAAAACGGACGTCATAATTTTATGCAGCGTTGAATTGAAACAGTATAGAGGGCGCGCTCAAAGCTAGTATGTACCTTTCACAAGAGGTGCTTTATCTTCTCCAAGTAATACCGTTTAGAAAGATTAATCGGCAAGCAATTTTTATCCGAAAAGCTCGATAAGGGGAATAAACTCGCAGTGCAGTGCAATCGAATCGACTTTAAAGTTATATGTAACAGAATTACGGTGGAGCTTCAAGTCGTATTCGGTTTACGATGCCGGATCGTGGATCACGGATACGAGCGATGCGCCAAACGTGTGCTTTGCCCCAGTTCTCAAAAGGACCGAAAAAATTAATGAAATTTAACGGTACCGGAGAAGCAACGGCTATCGCCACATAATCGCGAACGTTTTATTCCGCTTGATGGCGTCGAACATTTTGTGTAGGTATTTTGGCACAAGCGAATAATTCACAATGATAATACAACAAACATATTGTTAATACTATACTGCTTTAGTAGCAAACTACGTAACAAACTGTTTCGACATACCGAAAACGGGAAGTTATTTTTCTACTAAACAATTTCAAAGCAAAATAATTTCATGTACAGAGATATTGTTGGAAAGAGTATTGAAGATCAATATCAAGTTCTTGAATTGAAATTTTTTATCTGACATTTTCGGATTCAATAATTAAAACCAACGAAATGTGCATTGACCGTGATTATAAATAATTTTAATTTCCTTTATACGGCTTAAAGGCAACACAATTTTAGAAATCTATTATTTGGACTAAATAAACTTTTCCCGCGTTGAAACGTTACCACGAAGTTTATTAATAGAACAGCAGCTCCGGTAGAAAAGTGGCATTCGTTAGTGGCGTTATCGCCAACCACAAGAAACCGATCCAAACTCGGAACCGCTAATAATTAAGCACTCTACGGCGGAGGGTAAGAGGCACTGAGTTGAGAAACGAGGCGAACCGCTTTTTAAGTTACTTACGCCTGCGGTTTTCCAATTTATTGGGCCGGAGAAAATATGCGGTTAATTCAACCAACTGTTTCTTGTTAAACTATTTCATTGCGTGCCCCGCTGTCACCGTCATCCTCTGTCGTTCTCGAACAAAATTTTAATTACGAAAAAATAAGCTAACTTTCATGTACATTTCGATCGTTGAAATTTCGTACGTAACGTTTATACATTTTTACATAATTAAAAAAAAGAGAAGAAAAAATACCAGATATTATATAGCTGTCTCCAAGATTTTGTTGGCCCAAGTGGCGAGCGATATTCGATAGGATCGAACCGAAGATCAGGCGTTATTCTGCTTCGAGCTCCTGTAGGTATTCGATTATCGACAGGCTCGAAGAAAGATCGAAAAATCTCGTGCAACTGTCGAATAGAATAACATCATAAAATCGACACAATTTGCCAGGCTGATTTTTAGACTGGTGAACGATAGGCGATGATGTGGAATCAGGAGCAATTCAGAGTTATTGCAGGGGAATTGTAATTTCCGGGTAACGTTCGCTTAATGTGGCGGGGCTAGTTGGCATCAGACTGTGACATCACGCAAATAGGATAAGGAATTTCTACTCTCTCTAGTCCGATGTTTCTGAACAACTACCATATCTGCTTTTGATTAATATTTATTTCAATGAATTACACGTCTCTTTTTGCTTTGTCCTTTATTTTTACATTATCAAATAAATCGCTGTTTTCGAATATGCATTAATTAATTTTCTATAAAGTAGACTTAAATTTGATTTACATTTAACAAAGAAATTTGACCACCGATTAATTTTCTGGACTAAGTATAATTAATTTTCTGATATAAGTATTAAAGTCAGAGTTTCGAAGCCAAGGAAATACAAGATAGATTAAAATAATTTGTGTGAAGGACGTTCTCACAACGATGATCGTTAATATATTTACCTGTACTTGAAGATAAAAAGCTTCCTTCAAAACTGTCAAAAGCGCCATACATCTACGGTAGCGCTATGCATCGAAGTTTGACAATCAACCACTGGCCAATTCTGAATGGCAGATAGTTCCATAAGTTGTAACATTTAACATTTAATAATTGGTATAACGCTTTCTCCAATAAAATACGAGAATAACGGTTACAATGAATACAAAAATAATAAGAAAATGGAGGTGAAGACAAGTAAGCAATAGATAAAGGCGAAATCTGTTTCATTCACACATGTGGTATTTCTTTTACGATTTGATTTTTCCAATTGATGTGAAGTTTAAGAATAACATACTGTTAAAAAAAAGCTATACAATTTTTCGTAATAGAATACCTACAATACAATTACCCTAAACAAATTTATTCAAAGTACAGTAATTTTATCGTTGTAATTGATTTTCTTGGAAGTTTTCACTATTTTTAATCCTGGTATCGACATCGTATACACAGGTAAGAGACCGGAATGATTTGGTCCAGTTAATACGCGATGATCCGGTCACTCACGGTAGATGTAACCAAAGATAACTCTGGTTCGATACCTCAACGTCCGGTACATGCATATATCTACATAGGTACATTAACCAAACGCCATATTTCACCTTTCATAAATCTTTGTAAATGTTCTAAACAACAAGTACAATCTACTACACTTGCTCAACTATCAGTTAAGTTTATCGAAACGTACCAGATATACAAATGTTAAAATCGTGTATATAAATTGTCTTTATACGAATATTTACTTTTCAGTTTCACAAATTATGAAAAGCAGAAATAAATACGGGGATATCCAATAAACGTAAGTGGTAATTCGTTTTATTTGTATATATATATATATAAATATACATGTAGCAGTCGTGAAGGTATGTACACATTTAGAGAATATTGGAATTATCGTAGACACAAAAAAGTTCGGATATCTATAAACCTACCAGTTCCATATTGCGAGGTCTCACACAAACTGCTATAATAATTGAAATTCATAAACTTAATTCTGACAATATTTAATGTGTACCTAAATTCATTTACCGAAATTACCTTGGTACTAATCGTAAATATACAAAAGTCCGAATCAACAAAGTAAAAATAATTGCATATAAATCAATAATCCAAATCTGCTTACCTTGCAATATCCTTACTGAGTATCTGGTCGCTGTAGATTCTACAGAAACTAAATACTCAATGTAGTCGATTCGATGTTACACTAATATCAGTAGGAAATACAATATATTATTGGCAATTGCGCTAATTCATCATGCCGTGCGTGGTAACGAAAAAGAACAATATAAGAGATATCATCGAGATCAATAGTCTTGTACGGAATCATAGTTATTGTAGGGAGGGGGATCTGGACGACCTTCAGGAATTCTGTATTTCTCTTCTACTTCTTGGTCATTATCATCTTCGTATTTTACAGCGGTAAAGTATGATCCAGACGTTGAGAAAGTGTTACTATAGTCAGGGTAATCTGAAAAATTTTCGTATGAAAATTAATATTCCAACGAATTAACTGATTTAAATGAGACTTGGCAATAGATTAAGAAAAATATACCATCCAGAGGTTCCTCTTTGATTCGGATTTCTTTCGTATCTTCATCCTGACGATCACCCCGATCTTTTCTATCTCTACGTTCGCGATCACGATCACGTTTGTCTCTCTTACGGTCTCTATCGCGATCGCGTTCGTTACTCCTGGAACGTCTTCTCTTACGATCTCGATCACGATCACGATCACGATCACGATCTCTTCTGTCACGTGGTCGTTCGTCTCTTTGAATCTCTTCAATATCCGGATCAGGTAAGCGATCACGGCTACGTCTACGTTTCCGATCGCGTGACCTACTTCTTGTCCTTCTTTTACGATCGCGAGACCTTCTACGTTCTCTATCCAAACGATCGCGATCTCTGCACAAAATATAAAGACATAACAGAATTTAGTACATTTCTATTCAAAATATTACAAATGTGTATACAGTATGAACGTTTACCTGTCTCTATCAAGGCGTCCAGAATTCTCCCTCTCTCGTTCCAAACGATACCGTTCTCGTTCTCTTTCATTGTCTTCCCGACCAGAGTGCTTAATATTTACGTCTGGACCACCTCTTCGCGTTCCTCCAAGTCCACCACCCAGCCTTCGCGGAAGCCACCCTTTCACGGTTCTGGCACGTTCGACATCCACCAACACTCTGCGACCATCTATTTTCTTACCATCCGCATGCTTATAAGCAGCTAGAAGTACCGATTGAAAATTACCATTTGCTCGCGATCCCACGTTCACTATTTAGTAAACTATGGGACTTCTATGTCCCAAGGAAATAAATCTGAGGTGGCAGAAAAGATTTTTATTCTAAAAAGACTTCAATCTTTAGACTTGACAGTGCGAATATCGCAACTAAGAAAATATCTTCTTCAAAAGGCTTTTTTCCACGGACCGTGAAATTTCAACAATTCTCGTTTAAGTACAAATGAAAAATATACAGACACGAATACAAGAACAGTCTGAGAATGCGATACTGAAAATACAAAAGAGATAATAAATCGAGTATCGAACGATGCATTCACTATATTACCTATACATGATTCTTTTTTTTTTTCCCGATATTATTTCTATTTCCGTCAGATTTCTTATTATTGCCTCAACGATATTATCCAAACTAATAGTTGTTACTATTTTTTCAGAAATGATTGAGGTCGTAAGGTATCGGCACATATTATTCCTGATTATACACGTACCAATTATAACGTGCGTTCTTTTATAAAGTAAAATGTACGTACCATCACGAAACGAGAATCCTCGAATCTGAGACTGGTTAATTTCTGTATTCACGAGATGTATATGTACATATATATGTATATATATATACAGGAATGATGAGATTGCGTTTCTTTATGTATAAAGCGTACAAAGAGTCGAATATCCCGAGATCATGTTCGCTACGCTTCTAGAAGAAGGTCCGATGCCGTACCGTAATGATCATTTTACCGTATAAAATCACGAGTCTACGTTATATTCGCGGGGCATGAATCAGTAATAAAATGTACGGATTTTTCGGTACCTTAAATCTACATTTGTAAAGTTCAAAAAGTATAGCAGATACAAAAATACCTACCGCGGCTACTTACGTACGGAAGTTAACACAAATCTTAGAAGTACGTTTAATCGTGAAATGAACTTGTAAGAGACTCGCGAGCATAGAGTAGGCCAGCGCGTATGCTATTCATTGGGAAGGTGCCCAGTCTTCATATGTTCGTTCAATCTCCGAAGAAGTTTACTTTGCATTTACCTGGTGCGCTTTTTTTTCTACTTACGACCAAACCGTGCGCAAGTATCGTATGCTTTATACTTTATATATTATACTGTGTTCTAATCATATATTAAATTTAACGTAACGTTAAACGGCTTGTGTTTTTCTCTTGTTTAACAAGGGGAACTTTACCTTCACGAAAAACGTTTGTTTACCTTTTGAACATACACGTATTATTTTCTATGCACGCTTTCCAAGGAATTAACTAATTCGAGATGAAAATCCGAAGCCAGATTTTTCGAATAAATTAGTATTCTATATCGAAATTGATATGTTCAAGGACTTAAATGTAAACAATTGATTGAGAAAGAATGATTAGATGACCTTCCAAATAAGATGATAACTAACTAATTTAAAACTTTAGTAAAACGAAAACAGCGACGAAATAAGATGCTCGAGACAGAACAATCATTTAGTTTGGAACATGCAATTTGGTACTAGACCTAACGAGAAAATATCTTTTGTCATAGAGTCCATTTATGATGCCCGACGTTCGCTTGGTACACGTTTCTACTTAAATTTTAAGAGAGAACAGTTTGACCTACAAGTACTTATGATAATATGCCCATTACAAGAAAAAAAAAAGTAGGTGCTACAACCAAGACACGATGAAGTGTATTGTATTACCCAATGATGCATGATTGTTAATGTATTATTGAGAGAGAATGCGGTTAAATTTTAGTCGAAGAAATTTAAACATTGTCTGTTCATGCCTATATATATATATTATACATATAATTTTTATATAATATATATAGATAGTTTGGTTATCACATTTGCAATCTATCTTTATGTACAGACGCAAAGTCTAACTGCTTGCAGAGCGTGTCCCTGAACCTTTCTCCTAAAAGCCCACCAATCAATTTCAATGTAGAATGCTAACTTTTGCAAACCGTATAGTTAAAAATAAAAGAGTTTCAGCCCAAATGGAAAAGAGTCCTGACTCCCAATATTTTAAAAGTATAACTATCAGCAACCCCCAGAGGGGTGGTACTCAAAAACCGCAAATATAACAAAATCAGATAAATAGGGTAAGCATAGACGCTAACAAACGTTGTTGTATGTTGGATCTTACCACACATACAAACCTATCATATCAGGCAGGTTCAGGGATTTTGCATGGAATAGTGAACGGCACTAGTTGCCGGCAGCGGCCACCACGCTGTACCAAGAACAAGATAAAAACTGCATTAATCAAGACAGCCAATATTTCTTTTTTCAGTTGATCGTTTACCATATATGCATTTACAGAATGGTAATCCTGCATGGATGTATGGCGGGACCCCCCATACCGTCTGGTTTAGTACCAATGAAAATGGGTAGCCTAACTATAGCCCTGCCCCACTATAACTAGCTGGAAGTGACGCTAAGTAAAGTGAAATTCCAGACTATGGACTCACTGAGGTTCTCAACAAGGGATTGATGTTTCTTGCGTTTTACTTACAGTGCATATCTCGTTCGTGCTCATATTCAATGAACGCATATCCCCTAGGTTTGCCATTTATTGTATTATGAATTACCACTATCTGAAATATTGAATAGAAATCTTAGTAATCTGTACAATTCAAAGCGAACTAACTTTTATTTACGTACCTTTTTTACTGGGCCATATACTTCAAATTCTCTTCTAAGTTTAGATTCTGAAGTATCATAGTTCTAGAAACAATGTGATAAGAACGTAAATAGGAAGTAAAACTTTAAGTAAAAGTTTATTGGCATAGTTGTATGAAAATTAGTCTTTACTCATAGGAAATACTTACTATCCGAGCTACGAAAAGAGTTTTAAAAGGATCTGCAGTTACATTTGGAATACCAGCAGGATCCCATACCGCGATTTCTTGCTCTAATTTATAAGCCACTTGCTCGGCGCGTTCTCTTCTTCTGCGTTCAAGGCGTTCTTCCCTCGTTTCCACACGCACTGGTGGTGGTGTATCTTTAGGTTCCTATAAAAAATGTACGTTATAACTTCGTTATTACATTTCATAAATCATTAAATGCTATTGATAGGCTATCTTTGAACAAAAAAAACATTTCCACAATACCCGTATGCATACAATATGAAAGTTTATTTCAATTTTTGTTACCTCGAAATATTTAAGAAAACCTCCAACGCCGATATAGCCTCCATTTTTCTTCTCATGCGGAAGCTTGCTAACCGGTGGTAAATAAGGTATTGGATCACGCGGAGCAAAAAGTGCTAACAAATTTGGAGGCAGAAATTGCGTCATTTTCTCAGGTACACGAAAAGTATGATATTAGTTTTAGTAAAATAGCGAAACAAACAGCATCTTCTCGTCTCAAACAACACCCCAAAATGGCGACAATATTCCTACCGTTCGAGTATGGTTACTACTAAACTTGAACACAGACTACGAATAGACGCCTTCATCAAGTTAGTAATTTTCTAACCAAACGGGAAGGTGAAATTCATATAAATTCCTCGTGCGCGCATGTGCATATTAGAGTATCTGAAAAGAACGTAAAATTGCTTTTTCATCGACATATATGATAAATTGTATTATGTAAAATGATGAACAGAGAAATATTTCAACTTCCATGTGGAAAATAAACATACATATGAAATTCTTTCGCAGACAAAAAGTCCTAGGCAATGTCGAAATAGTAATAGTATAGTATCGATCTTGAAACAGGGTTTTTCTTGTTGCGATATTGTCTGCAGTGATTTCACCACAAATGGTATCACTAATTCTTTTCATTCACTATCATTGATACAATCGATAGTCAGAACTACAACTAATAAGATATTCAGAACTATACAAGAAAAAGCAATAAAATTTCGATTTCCATCAACGCAATTAACTTTCTTACTGGATAAATCTCAAGTGTACAATATATAAGTAAAATAAGTGTTGTTTTCAAAACTTATTATAAGCTGCATGTCATTTGCTAACTAGTGGAACTCGAATGTCACTAGTCGATAGCCGATAGTTGCAGTCGCAGCAATCAAATTTTGTTTACACATATTCTGATTACACATTACTTGATCACACATATTCTGCATAAGCTATGACAAAGACAATAAGACAGTTCATATAGCACAGAGTTATATCAGACATCTCTGGTTCTATACGATGTTAGATTCATGCCATGCTTATATAAATTAAATACAATTAAATACAATTAATTATATAAAAACTATTTTTCACATTATCAACATCATAAAGTACACTTGAGTATATTTTGTATATGATATTCGCCATCATTGATATTGATATTTAAGATTTTAAATGACGGTATTTTCATTATTTAGTTAATATTTACCAGAAATTCCTCCAGATGCCTCTGTTTGTACGTGAAACACTAGATGTTCTGCTGTGATAAACAGTTTACATTTTAAAATCAGCCACAAGATAGCGCCGCCTATAGCTCAAACAGCGTTTGGTACGACATCAAACGGTAGAACAGTGCATTATTATTGTGACATTTACATTTCCGCGGGTTAATTATTAGTCGTTTCGTAAATTTTAGTTAAAATACCTTATTTCTTTCAATAACAAAGTGTTCGATGTTAGAATCATAGAACAACACGTAAGAGGCTTAACAAATGTGAGTACAAGTTTGAAATTTGATTGATCATAATGCATGTGTACAACATGCTGAGGGTACGAAATAAGTTCGATCGTATGGCTGCCATGACGTCATATCCGTTTGTTTAGGATTAGTGCACGTTACGATTAACTTAAATTACTCGTTGAATAACACACTTATGCAGCATTTTAGAACCTGAGTCCTTAAAATTTTTATTTTGAATAATAATATTTAGCCATTATAATACGTTTCAAAAAGAGGGAAAAATGAAATACGTTTCATGGAAAACGGTTTATTTACGTAACTTCTTTTTAAATGTTGTTCAATACGTTTATAAATAACTTAATTACATTCGCATACAGTTATTTAACGTCTAAAGTGGAAGCGTGAAACAAAGCACAAACTCTGAAATAAACGTTTATTTTATGAACAGATAGAAATGGAATTAGAAATAAAATTCTCCGATAAGATATGCGCGTTACATCACCGTAATTGCATCGCAAGTAGGTACACTTCTATGTCTGTAGTATACCAACTCGTACTAGACTTTGTACTTTCCGTCGAACAATTGCCAGGTTCTACCGTCTAAAGAATCTTCGTTGTTACAAACGCAATAGATTTTGTAGGAAAGAAACACTTTTCGTCTTCGCGTTATATTTTATAATTCCTTATAAAATTCCCTATCATACTACGCATACCTGATAACGACCATATACGCGTTACGTACACGTACTTACATAAATACGATTCTTCGTACGTTATACGCCTGGCCGAAACTTGACTTTAAATATATACATATCGAAAATTTCGAAATCGAAAGAGACTAAGCGGTAGGTGGAGCAAGAAAAACTTGCTGTGTGCATCCGCATGAGCTTACATCATCGCAATTAAAATACAAACAGAAATCATAGACGCTCGCACGCACGCTACAGACGAGCTCGTATTTCTGTAATACATCGGCTTGCCGCGGACGCTAAAATAATGTAAGATGAATTTGACTTTCGTCCAATATTCAACGGTGCCATATACCTGCTCACGTTCTCGCGCTCGCACGTTCCGAATAAAGAACGCTATCCGCGGCTGCATCCGTGCACACGCACGACGAATACGCAACGCGACTCCACGCAATGCATACGGACACGGATGGCGCGCGCGCAATGCCTTCGATGTTCGTGATTCCGTGCAACCCGCGATTTTCACGATTCGCTGTCCGTTTCGTTCTAACGTCGTACGATCTGTCTAATCGCTTGCAACGATCACGCTCGGGATTATTCGCCGGTAATAAAGTTTTTGTTTGTCTCGCTATTGTATAACGCGTAATCGTACGACAATTCCCGTCGGCACTGATTATTTCACTCGAACGCGACGATACCAACCGAGTAATTGCGCTCGTCTTTTTTCCTCCTGACAACTTGGGTTTTTTTGGATTCTTTTCTTCTTTTTATTTTCTTTTTTTTTTTTTTTTTGGCGTTCGGTCGTTGAACGAGACGCAACATTCTCATCGAATATCACGAGACGTTATCACGAGACCTTAACAAGGCACGATGTAAAATTTAGCGGAGCAAACTCGTGAAACGTAACGTATTGCTGCTCGAGCGAACGTTTATTAGAAGATGTAGCGGATTTAGCTGGAAACAGTCGGAAAATTTCCAGCTATCGTGACACGTTCGATGCACGCGAGTTGGGAGACGCTGATGCAACTCGGCCGGCAGCTGCATGAAAATTACGCGTTCCGATTTCCGATAGTCACCGCAAACATTGGCACGCATCGAACCGCGATGCTTGAAACGCGACAAGAGCAGAAGACCGATAGGAGGAAGATGGAGAGAGAAGAAGGAAGAGGTCGTGATGAGAGATGGCGTTGAATATCGGAACGCACCCTCGCCCAAGGAAAAGATTCGATTGCACAGGCGTCGGCACGTCTCCGTCGAGTCGTATGCCGAGCATACTTGTGAGAATGTGCCCGTTTCCCGACTGCCATCTTGCTTTTGCGTGATGTCACGGCGTGGCCTACTTCCGAACACTCCACGTGCAAGGGTCATCGACCCTGCTCTCCTCTAGCCCCCTTTTGCCTAGCCGCTACCGTTCAGAACCACGGATACCAAATGCTCTAGCACCACAGGCCCTCCCTTGCCAACCCAACCACCAGCCAGAATTCCCACCTATCCGGCTCTTTCTCTCTCTCTCTCTCTCTATCTCTCTCCCTGTTCACCTCCTGCAACCGTACCTTTTCCTCTTCCTCTTCCACTTCCTCTTCCACTTCTTCTCTTTTTCTACCTTGTCCTCGTTCCCACTTTCCTTCTCCGTTCAAATTCAGCCTAGCTTTCTCTAATTGGCGTTGCTCGTCGTTCTTCGTACATCGATTCACCCTTGATCGTAAACGTCGATATAGGAAAATTAATACGCTCGAACCTCTGCAGGTAAACTAACTCGATGATGTAAGCGAAATTCCATCCTTGAGTTTTACTACAGCCTTACCTTTCAATTTTTCTTTTTTTTTTTTTCTTTTTCGGGGAAGATATTCGAACGTTCGGTTTAACGAACGAACCGTACAGTGTAACGGCAATTTCTGTAGGTTTTTCGAAAAGCTAAAGTGATAAACAAAATAGGGTTCGGTGTTATCGAAAAGAAATGTTGCACTTTGCATATGAGAATTTACCAATCTAGAGCATTGAGGGAGAAACAAGGTTATTGAGCGACGTAGGGCAGTGATGTTTAGTCAACAGAAACAGTATCTGTTTTCATTTTGCGAAATTAGTTTTCAGTCGTATTCTCGTTACCTCATTCTGTCCGCTGCTATTGTCCAGCGAGTTCCAATTAGGCCACGTGCAAGCCGATATACAATTTTCTCTCTGTACGAGAATATCACGTATTTAGCTTACCATTGCTCTTACGTATTTACGGTGCTGCCACTACGACTTATGCGAAACTACGAAGCTTAACGATGTGTTTGTTTTCAGAGAAGGGCGCTCGCTCTGCGTTCCTCGATAGAGCAACCTACGTAGAAAATCGAAGGACGAACCGAAGAGACCGCCGACTCGCGTAAGTTTGTCTTACACTAAATGTTCCTCGTTTGCTAGAATTGCTCATAAGCGGGTAGCTCTGACTCGGGCAAGTATCGTGCGTACGCACCTGCTACTCTTCGCATCTACTAAAACTCCTTACGTAACAAAGGCATCGACCAAAACAACACATAGCAGATCGACTATGTCCATTGTTCGTTCCACGGATCGCCGCTTTCTATTCGAAAAACCATCTCGCTCGGCCTCTCGGTTCGTAACGAATTAGCTTTTTCGATCGAAGTTGCTCGAGTCGTGTTATCGTTAACGTATATAGACGGAAATTTTGGCGACGTAGAACGTTTTCGAACGACCTCTACGAATTTATCGCGCGGTTCACGGTTTCTAGATGGCTCTTTTTTTCCTACGCCTACGTATCAAGAGTTAAAATCACCCTTACCTTTAGACTAAATTTAGTAAGCTAAAAATTACCTGTACACGATGTGGTAATTTTATATAAAGTCGTCAGACCGATGTACGGTTTAAAAAAAGAGCGGAACACTGGCAGATTCATGAAGACGTATCCTGTTCGTGTGCCACAAACCAGGCTCGGGTCAACAGAGTTGGGAAACGCCGAACGTAACGCGGTGCCGTACCTTGGAATCATGTGCACGCACACGTACCGCGCGTACGTGTGTACACGCGTACACGTTGGTCTTCCGAGCTGAGCACGAGCAAGTCCGTACACTTTACGCTCGTCCATCCACTTTTCTCGGTGAGCGGAAGAATCCCAAAAAGGGTCAATGCTCGATTTACTACGCTACTTTCAATCTTACTGGACGTGTCTCTTTTCCGCCGTGATTTCTTACCTGCCATGCGTTTCTTAATCACCTCACCTTCGTTCAGGCTCTTCGTTTCTATTTATTTGTATTTGTACGGGGCTCGTATTACCGTGTTTCTGCGATATTTCTTCCATTCGAATAATAACAGATGCGTTGGTTTATCGTGAGAAAGGAAGAGCAGCTCGTCTCGAGAGATTAGACTTTGTTCAATCAGGTTGCATCGCTTTCTCCGATGCTACAAAACGAAAGGCGAAACGTCGCACGCGTCGCATGGAAATGATAGTGGAAGCTCGTGCATGAAATGAAAGAAATGAAACAAAGGATCGATACGGAGAAGAAGGCGTATTCGCAACGCGACTGATATGGCCTGTTAATCTGTCAGTGTGCGTGCGCGTATACATCGGGTAAAAATAATTTCCGACCAATCTAAATATTTCTAAATGTCACAATTACATTCTATTGGAAATAATACAACGTAGATTTTTTTGTTACCTGTGAAATTGGCAAACCCATGGCAAAATCTTTGTCACAACTGCGATCCACTTTTTCACATATCTCACACTGTTTACGTGGAAACTGCTTTTTTTAAAAAAATTTCGCTTTTTAAAATTGTATGTATAGGTCGCTGGGAAATTTTGCAGCTATTAAAGCTCGATATTTCAGAATATTTCTCCTTTGTTTTATACGTCCCTGTTGAACACCAACGACGCCTCTGATAGTTGTATTAACACTGGAACTACCACACCAGTCAAATTGAGTGGTTTTACTATTTTATTTTAAAACTCCTACTTCGTGTTATATTTTTTTCCGCGATGATGTAATAACTTTCGCAACGATAACTAGAAGAATAATATCATGAATTTTATTTCGATTTTTGTGTATTCAAACTGAAAATGATTTTGTATCGAAGCTACTTATACCAACACCAGTCAAAATGGCTGGTACTTGTCAAAGTACAGAAGTGTTCTGCAATCTGTTTATCGAAGGCCAATGAACCAGTTTCCTCGTTTTCTACAATTTGCCACGCGTTTTTCAAATTTTTACCGCGTATCATTCGATATGACGATATCAGTTATCAGAAAAATTCCGGATCGATCGCTGGATCGTTAGATGCTAACACTAGAATTACTACGGCAGTCAAAATGACTGGTTCTACAGTTTTATAAAGTTGTCAACCCTCGTTTAGGGATCTGGTACCAGATGGATTAATAATACGAAAAATATACTAAATTGAAATGAAAAATTGCCTTTTTAAGAAAGTAGTAAATTAATAAATATAAAAATATTCTATTATTATGTATTTTTTAAATACCAGTCGTTTTAACTGGTTTTTGGTAGAAATAGCTTCGTCTTAACTATCAGTAGTTCTAGTGTCAACACTATAACACTATATTTATTGATTTAATACTCTTACAGAAGAAATTCCATGTTATGTAGTACATTTCTGGTATTATTAATCCATCTGGGACCATGATCCCTAAACGAGGGTTGGCACATTTATAAAATTGTGGAACCAGTCATTTTGACTGGTGTGGTATTTCTAGTGTTAGTATCTAGCGATCGATCCGGAATTTTTCTGATAACTGATTGGCCTTCGATAAACAGATTGCAGAACTCTTCTACATTTTGACAAGTACCAGTTATTTTGACTGGTATTGGTATAAGTAGCTTCGATACAAAATTATTTTCCGTTTGAATACATAAAAAACAAAATAAAATCCATTATATTATTCTTTTAGTTATCGTTGGGAAAGTCATTGCATCATCGTGGAAAAAAATATAACATGAAGTAGGAATTTTAAAATAAGATCGTAAAACCAGTCAATTTGACTGCTGTGGTAGTTCTAGTGTTGATCGTATACGTAAACGCGCTAATTCACTCACACGGTAGCTAGGCTTTTTCCGTAAATCGAATTTGCCTACGTTGGAGAAACTTATCAAACGCGGTTTACGTTCCTTTTCACTTGTGCATCGTGTACGATCAATGTCGTAATTTTGTCATATTTTGATACATGTTCGTTCACGCTGATCACGCTTCAGTCTCAGGCTTCTACCCGTGTGAATAAATAAATAAATAAACTAGTCCGTCGGAATTATCAAACGTTGTAAATATAACTTCCATTTCGATCGCCCGACGTTATAAATATTTACGTGCCGAGCGTCAAAATGAACGAATACATCATAGGCGCGATTGTTAGAAACACTTTGACTGCCACGTTGGTCATATCCGACCCACCACGGTTTTTCCCGTGACGCCATGGTGGTCATATTGGTGACCGGAGCGCTTCAACTTCTTACAATTGCAAAAATTGTATGAAAATTGACAGTTAGGGTATTTTCGATATAACCGATAAATAGAAGATACTTTGAAATAAAAAGTGCCCCGTTGAACAATTAAACGTTTTTATTAGAACATCGATAAAAAAAAATGAGAACAAATGTTGCATCTAACGGTGCACTGTGTTGAAACACTTTAAACATAAACGTGGCTCGTCGATACAATCTGGACGATAGGTGGTCACCTTTTTGGTCCGATTCTTAGCAATTTTTCATCCTAATTGTTTAACATTTTTTTATAGCACTCTCTGCAAAATTTTCGTGCCGGGTACGCTTGCCCTTCTTTCTTCTGCATTCCTTGTCGCGATCTTTGTCGAATAAATATATTTGACGGCTCTGGTGAATGGCACTGTGCAAGGTGCGTTGCGAGTGCCATTCTAAAATCTGATACCTCGATTTTTGTTTTTGTTGCTTGTTTATAGAGTATCATCGCGTTTGAAATGGATGTATTTAACGATAACTCTAAAGCTAATTTTATATACCACTGGAGGTTTCTTCTATGTGGTGTAGAATATACTATCATTTGATCTGATAAATCTACAGCACATTTTCCTCTGTTGTAATCTACCACTACCATTGCTTTATCAGAAACATAATTTTTTTTTCGGACCTCTACCATTTCAGCCGAATGTTTCGTCGAAATCATAAAAATAACCATAATACCGTTTACTAATATCTTCTACATGTTTCAACAATATATTCCGCACGTTTTGCTTACGTCGAAATAACCAATGCGAATGGTTTGTTGAAATAGACGAAGCCTCGTTACAATATGTCGCTATCAACTGTTACCAAGTCGTCACGGTGGTCACCCGTGACCACCAAAAGATAAGCGGTCCATTGGGCAAGAATATTGTCTTTCATCATCAATTTATTATTATTTTGCCATTATATGCTTCGAATAATGAAAATACTCCCGTAGCGTCCTCAGGCAAACACGTGATTTCCGCGTGGCAGTCAAAGTGTTAATATTCCATTAGCCTATCGCGGATTGTCAACAATCGTAAAATCTAACATGGAAACGCGCCTAATTATTACAAGATCCGTAAGAAACGTCGAACACCGTGAAACAATTTCCTACCGAAAGAGCAGAAAATTTGTTCGAAATCGAAAAGTGTCGTGACACGCGGCGATCGTTTAAAACGACAAGTGTGTCGCTCGCTATTTGGCGGTAGACGAAGCAACCCTCGATAAATGTTCGGTGTCAGAGACGCGGAAAATAGTCTACCAAATTTGTACTGGCGGCTGGTACGAAAATATCGGCGGTGTCGGAGGATGAGTTGGCCGCGGTGAGCGACACGTAAATAATTAGTATTGGCCGGCAAAGTGTAAAAAGTAAAAAGAAGAGACAGAGGAGGAGCGAAGGCGTGGTAGTGGGTGTGATGACGCGAAGGTATGACGCGAATATAGGATGAAGAGTGCAGCTTTCAGCGTTGAGGACGAGCGTACCCGAAGCAACTAAATTTTCAATGGTGGGGTTGGATCGATGGAAAGGTTGACCCAGTGACCTGAAACCTGGTGCGCCGGTTAGTTTACGAACTGCAACCTCGATCGATCTGGATGTGCTGGATATCCAATCGCAATTACATTTCCACCAGCTTTCCGGTCAGCGAGCCAACGTTTTCGTATTTGTCGCGTTCCACTTCTAATTAGCAACTATCGGTAAGATTCGCTACGTTATCGTTCGACGGTGTATCGTACAATGCTCTTAAGGCAGCGATGCTCGTTTATCGAGTGGAAATGGCATTGTGTATCGCGTTCGTTTGAAACCAGAAATCGACGAGTTTGCGCTTGAAAAAGAAAGGAAAGAAAAAGGAAGAAAAAGACGAAGAGTAGGCGTTACGAAGAGGTCGATTACCACTTTTAGATATTTTTGATGAGAAGTTAACGATATGCCGCCAATGATTCGATACGATTTCGTTCGTAAGATTTGCATCGCATTCGCGTGTATCGCGCTGGAATATCAAATGAAATATCAAGTTGTTTCGCGATCCTCTTTATCGTATCGTGGTTCGAATTTCAACGTCTTGAAATATACAATCCGACAAATAACGAGCCTCATTATCGGTTGCAGCGAAACTTGTTGACTACGCGATTCCTTGCATTTTACATAAAATCGGCACTCGAGTCACCGCGATAACGTACGGAACGTCAGGTTACGATGGTCTGAAAGCCAGCACGGGCAAATAAAAGTATCGATTGTAAAACGATACAGCGAAATGTCAAGATCGAGGCTTTATCGAGCGGAGAAATTATTCTTGCTAACATATGCAAATCCATTTGTATAGTCGCCATCGAGAAGAAGTCTATCCTCGATAAGAACGTTCGAAGGATAAAAATAGGCAAGTTGCACGGATACTTGCTCATCTGGGTCACATTATTATATATAAAATTGCAGACAAAATGCAGCGGGTGACTAACGAAGAGACTTTGCATCTTTCATTTGGCTATCTCGCGTCAGACGCTTTTCTATGCTGCATTTTTAATAAATTGGAAATACCAAGTCCAATATGTCACAGTGCAATATCTACACACGTACATATTTCATCGATTTTCAAAAGTAAAATTTCCAGGCGAACTTCACGCCAATCCCTCGTGTCGATTTCACGCGCTTTTTAAACGCAATTATTCTCCTCTTTGTGCTCTTTCTGTCTTCACTCGTTGTGTCTAAGGTATAGGTCTGCTAGGTGACAACCTTATCGAAGGGTCCACACTAGCAGATCTTGGACGAAACACTCGCTCTTTCTGTCTTCTCATTGTAGAACAATTTTTACCAAGTTTTCTGACATCGACGCGCGATCATCGAGGCAACGTGAATTATCGATCTTCTCATTTCGCCATCGCGTCGATCTGATACGCAAGGGATCGAACACGAGCATCAAACACGATACATCGAATCTCCAACGAAGAAGAGTAAAAGACACAAAAAGAGGTAAATGAGGTGTACAGGTCGCGACAGTGCGAGATCATTTATCGCGGGCAAGGAACTTGGACGCCAGGTTTTGAAACGCTCTATAAGGAGAATAGAGGAGAGATGCACGTTAGAAGAGTAGGTAGCTGCGGGGTGCGAAGAGAATTTCGGTCGGAAGCATGCGCGCTCGGTTGCGATGAATCCAGGGCTCGATTCCCTTTGCCCCATTGAAATGTTGCTCCCTTTGCCTCCTCATCTCTCTATTGAGCTTCCACCCTGCGCTATTTATCCCCTCGCAGGAGGCAGGTGGCGTCGAGGGAGAGGATACAGCGTAACCGAGGGATACGCTGAAAACAGCAGGAACACAGGCAACAGGGGACGGATAACAGTAAATTGTTATTTTTGCAAACAGAATGATTTTATTTTGCCAATGCAGGAAAACACTGGCCGGTTCAGCGACTCTACCGGCTCGATAGGAAATCAGTCGACGAAATAGAAAGCGGTTCGAGAGTTCCAAATATCCTCAAGTTTACGTCCACATCACGACAATCTGCATTTTATCGAGAAATTTGGAAATAACGTAGCACGGTAGTGACACGCGATACGTTGGAACAGGACGAACGAAACGAGATTCTCCTTCGACGTGATTAAAATTGGTTCGACGAGGAAAAGTTGCGAGGGAAAATCGATGGTAATTTAGCCGACTATCCGTTGATCATATCAGCTTGACGACAGTATCGGCGATTAAAGACGCGTCGCGGAAGCTATATCCCGGTGAAAAGTGAGACGAAACGTTGTAGCTAGAAGCTTTGCAACAGGGGTTGCGAGAGGAGCCGGATCGAGGTGGAAGGTGTAAGAGAGCAAGGGAAGAAGGACGTACGAACGAAGGATCGTGGGTAAGGGTGAGCAAGGAGTGGGGAAACAAGAAGAGGAGAAACCAGGGCGCAAGTATTGATCGCAGCCTGGGTGGTTGACACATTTACCAAAAACTTGGCGTGGTCTAGTTTCGGTCTGAGGTCACGAAAGAAACAGCGAAGAAAATAGCTGTACAGTTTTTTCCCACCGTTGAATTTTCTACGAACGCGGCTGACCCATATTTCCATTAATTAAAGCTGAAACGGCGATTGATTTCTGGCAACAGTGCAACGTGGCTTCGATGCTCCAATTTCATTCGTAGCGTCCTTCGTTAAAGAGGACGCGGATAAGCCGGGTATTTAAGCAACGTTAGAATATTAATTAGAGCCGCTTCTACCGACGTACAGTTGCTGCCTTTTGTCCTTTGACAAAGATATCTCCAAAGTTCGCCAATTTTTTCCATTTACCCGAAATACCACGAATTGGAGGATTTACGTGGACGAGATACCTCGTGGCGCATCGAGTAAACGTTTGCCGTGGCAATGCGGCTTTCTAAATATCCGCTGCCTATTAAGCCGCTATCCAATTACGAAATACCTGGTATATTCGCATAATTCTTGCCTCCTGTGTCGGACTAATTGGAGAGCGAAGCGTGCCAAAAACGTCGTCCCACGCGATGTTCGACAAGAACACGCTGTCTACTATGACGATGATAGCGAACAGACCGCAGCAGCAGTTTGGAAGCTAGCAATTCTGATATTTACAGACGCATCGGTCATAGAGCAACCTACATAGCCTGCAAAAGCCTGCTTGCGTATCAGGCTGTTTCAAAGCGTCTTCGACGTATGGCCACGCACAGGCAGAAGTAGCAGCTCCACGATAACAATACGCGCGATCGTTTTCCCACGATGCTTCATCGTGCGTGAATTATGGGAAAGTAGAAATGGTGTAGGGTGGGCTTGGTGGGGAGTGGGGTAGAATAAAAAATGGAAAAATTAAATTGGTGATCTCATAGAGGGAAATCCCGTGGCCCGAACTCGGGAACTTTGCCAAATGGGTCAGAGCTCGTATCGAGCTGGTACAGCAGCTACATCGTTGTACTGCTGACCTCAGCCCTCCTTGCCCTTCTTCTGCCCGCGTCCTCGTCGCCCTAGATGGCGATCTACAGTGATTCTAGAGCGAGGCCACCGACACAGGCCAACTACATACATATTTTGTCGAGCTGCTCATCTTATGTCAGCCGTTCCTCTCCTATTGTTTCGCGACCGATGCCATCCTATCGAGCCTGCTGTCTCGTAAAAGTAATTCAATGAAAGTTAGCTCGCATGAGAGAGCATCTGCCACAGTCACTGGGCCTCTTTCCTTTCAAATTACCAGCGGAAAAATGTATCGTCGTTTGCTGGTGCATATTTTATCGCTCGCTGGCAATTTCCAATTTTCAAATTCGCATCGGTACACTTTGTCGAACAGATAACGCTTAACACTAGAACTACCGATAGTTAACACGAAGCTGTTCCTAAATCACTGGTCTTTAAAAAACACGTAATCGTAGAATATTTGTATATTTTATATTTCTTACAGAAGCAATTCCATGTTGTGTGGTACATTTTTGGTATTACGAATCCATCTGGGATTATCATACCCAAACGAGGGTCGACAAATTTATGAAACTGTAGAACCGGTCATTTTGACTGCCGTGGTATTTCTAGCGTTAGCATCCAGCGATACAGCGATCGATCGGGAATTTTCCTGATAACCGATATCGTCGTATCGAGTGATACGCAGTAAAAATGTGAAAAACGCGTGGCACGTTGTACGTAATCTGGTATTGTAAACTGGTTAATCGGGGTTCGATAAACAGATCGCAAGATCTTTTTACACTTTGACAACTGCCAGTCATTTTGACTGGTTTTGGTATAAGTAGCCTCTACACAAAATTATTCTCGGTTTGAATACATAAAAATCAAAATAAAATTCATTTTAGTTACCTTTGCGAAAGTCATTACATCATCGCGGAAGAAACATAACATGAAGTAGAAATTCTAAAATAAAATTGTAAAACCAGTCGATTCGACTGGTGCGATAGTTGCAGCGTTAAACGAGCGACTCGTTCCATCGGCGAACGAGCCTTATGTGTCCGTGTTAAATAGCTGGATGATCGATCGATAGACAGTGCCGCTAATTCACTCACTCGCTTTGTATTTATAGATATAGATTGTTCTAAAATCGGTCACATTTAACTGCAATCGTTACGCGTAATGGAAAAGAGGATCGCGTTTGTCCGTAAGAGAAATTCTTGTTATTGGCGATATTAACGGGTCAATGTATTTTAATTGCACGATCAACGCGTGTAAATTGAAACGAAAGAAGAAACGAAATCATCGGATGGACATGCGAAAAGATATAATTCTGGGAAACGTACTACGAATTGCGCGATACGATGGTTGCTGATCTCTAACGATTATCGTTGCTCAAACATAAATCTTGTCCCTTTGCTCTTGCACGCCATTCAGGTCGTTAAAAAGTCCATCTGTCGCTCGAATAATATTCAAACAAGGCGTTATACAACACAAGATAAAAACACATATAGCCATAGGAAAGGATTAATCTTACGTTCATTTTATCAACGATATCAAATAATTGCGCGTCTCCGGCTAAATCGCGATATCGTTCTACGTAACGTATTTGTTTCTTTTTTTTTTCCTTTTGCGCTTATTTTTAAATTTCGAAAACAAACTTGCCTTGGTAGGAGGATTTTTCTTAGCTTCGTTCGTTTCCATTGTTATTTACGTAGGTTGGAAACGTGTCTGTTAGATGGAAAACCGAGCGTAGAAATATTACACCTATGAATTAATCCCTCTCCACGTGTAATTATGTAATGTTAATTGCTTGTATCTTTTATCGCATCGCGAGATTGGAAAATGAGCTATTATCTTTCACGCAACTCACGCCCATATAATCCGCCAGTACATAAAGATAACGATATGAAAAACTTGAGAACTAGTTTCATCGTCTGCAATTTACCATGCACGTCTAGCGCTCGTTAAACGATAACATTCTCCATATTTTAAATTGAAAGCGATTTCCGAGTAGCTGAGATATCGTCGATCCTTTGATCCGCGTTGCACGGAATAAACGGGCCATAAAAGGCTGACCATAAACGCAAAAGCAAAGAAACCGCGAAAAAGCCTGAAAACCATGATTAATCGCGCTTATTGCTAATAACTTGCGATAATTAATAACACTGCGCTTGTCGTAGCATCTTCGTAAGCCTTCGTAAGTTTGCTGTACGCGTATACTACGAACGAAGAGCGGAGTATCGCAGTTTTTCGATTGGCAACGATCTTACGATCGCACGACTCGATTACGCCAATTACGTTCGACCTATCGCAAGACAAATTTTTCCGCTTCTACGTCTCGGTTATCGTTTTTCCTTCGTTTTCTCTTCTATCACAACAAAGAGCAGTGCAGAAATAGTACGCGATAGTATTGCGTACGAAAGAGAGGAACAGAGGGGGGGAAACAAGAGGCAAGGAGATTGTCAGAGTTGACTATTTACAGACTCCGGACGCAGTTTCAACCTCTTTCTTCGATACTGACACGGCCATAAATAGCGAATGCCAGTATCTGGACCGGTCCTGTTTCGTATTACGGTACAGTCGATAAAAGGAAATCGCGACGCGGTCGAGATAACACGGAGCCAGACGAAAATTTTAAGCGAAACGAGGTGAAAACAGAAACGAACAGAGATAAAAAAGGCAAAAGGCCGTTCGACAGTTTGTCGAATGCAGCACGTGGCACGGGGCACGTGCCTAAAGGTCGTTGCCCGCCTATACCGGATTTTGTTTGATCCCCACCTCCTCGCCTCCTCCTCGTTTCTCGCCTACATTCTGCTCTTTGCCTAGTTCTAGCTCGAATAGTACAATGCACATACGAAACACATATATCGATTAAAGATTTATCGAGCAAACGCACATTATCACGTACTCGATGCTTCGCCTTTAATCCCGTCCCTCTCTCTTTTTCCTCGCCCGCCTTTTATCCGCTTTTCGTGCCGCCGTTTAACGCGCTGAATTTCGCCATACGTTTTATACATAGAAACAACATGGACAACTTACTTCCTGACACAGTGTTCGATCGTCAGCCGAACGAGCATCGACATTTACGAAACAGAGATCGAGTGTCAGAGATAGAAAACAGGTGTTTAGGGACCAGTTTTAGAATTTTAGCGAGATTTTATAGGTCCTCGAGTTACCACCCATCGTCGTAAATTATCGTTTCGAAAGCGCTGCCACTGCGTTCCAACGTTTCACGGTTTTTCCCTCCGTACCGTAACCAGTGGACGAGTGAACGGACTGTGTAGTAAGATGTTCGCTAACTCTTTTATACTTGCACGGATATCATTACATAAGTGGATGTAATTTACAGCACGAATGATTTTTAATCTAATGCGAACCGCTGGCGAGTTACGCTAATTGTAAGCCAGTACACTGCAATCGCCGCGTAAACCACCCGCTATTAATAGGAACCAGCCGCACCTATTTATCTTGCATAGGAGAGTCAAGTGCAGCTGGCCAGCCAGCCGCTGTGCACGGCCGACAACCAACCACTCGATTAACAATCGAGTACTAGAATTCTATCGTCGCTCTTTTTTACTATTCTCTTTTTTCTTCTTTTTTCATATAGTTTGCTCTTTCTCCAAGCTCCTGCAGGGTCGAATCTTGCAGCGACGTTCGAAATAACATAGAAAGATTTTCATCAGATTTTGAAGAGCTTAAGCTGCACGCTAAGCTGCATCGATGTTTCGAATGTATAATGGCAAAGCAGGAAACGATGAAAGTGATAACCGCGTAGAACGTTCTTTTCGTAGCTGACGCACGTGTAAACCGATCGCACGCACGAATAAAACTACAACATTTGCTTTTATACTCATACACGTGTTGCCCGTGATAAGATAAAAGGTGACACATTCAAGAGCATGTGACGATCTATCTGGTACGAAATGTACATATCTGTAGAAAAAATTGATATCGGATTGCAAATGTTTAGAAACTCGCTTCTTCCTGGTAGCCTTAAAAGCTACCGAGAATATCTCATAATTCCCGTAAAACGTATTCTTCTTCTTTGAAAATTCAAGCTTAAGCATTCGGCACGCGAGATCGTACAATCGAAGTACGTAGCCCAGGCAGCAGTGTGCTAGCACCATCTCATGTTCCTTTTTTTCGCAATGCGACATTTAAGCTTCGACGTGTTTTTCGGCTGTCGCGTTCCGACTGCATCAACTTTCGTGGAAAATCCCACGTGATCTAGATACGTGTACGTATATACGCGTGTACTTAGGCGAGACGAGGCGGCTGCGCGGCTCCAACAAAGAACACGTTTCCACGCCTATGCATCCGAACGGACATACGTACGTACCACGTGTCCTATCCTCGCGTGACTAGGTACCGGGAGCACGTGGCCCCCCACCACGCGTCCCTTGGGTCCGTCAGACGCTCACGAAAAAAAGACGGACGTAGATTACCGTGAGGGACAGAAAAGCCGACCTAGGGGGAGAGACACGTTCGAGGCCAACGAAGAAAATTCGGGAAGAATGGGTGGCAACTTGACGAAATCGTAAAGAAGAAACTCGATGGAGAGGGACGGAAATAGATAGCGAGGGTAGAGACGCGCAAGATGCAGAGGGTTGGCGAAGGGGAAGCTCGAGCGAATCGCGAAAAAGAATGGAATTTTTCAGCGCGAACGAAGAACACAGAATTCTATATAAGCATGTGGGATTTTTTATATCTCGCGTCTCAGGCAAATATTCGAGTAAATCGGATGATCAATGAAAATTGGAATTTCCATAGAGAAGTGGAAATGTAACGTTAAACGTGTTGCCGGTGTTACGCGCTAATTACAAATTACGCTTTGGTTGCCAGAATAACGGAGATGAATGTATCTTCGTTCTCGGATTTGAAAACTTCCACTTATCGTGGTAATGTCGCAACGAGACAGAAAAATGTCGTATTTCATGTCACTGTCCAACCACGTAACGAGTACACGCTAACCAAGATAACGAGTATTCAAATAATTTAATAATCGAACTCTTCACGCTCCTGCTATAGCGTCCAAGCTATGTACGTACGTACAAAGGTTGACAAATTTCGTGGGATACGACAGCCGCACTGCGGAACACACTTTTTTTAGTCTTGGCTTTTCTTCAATCCGAGTGCCAGAAAATTAAACATTCATGTATTTAAAGATAGCATTTATGTATTTAAAAATATACAGACGATCTTGAAAAGAGAACACGATCTTGATATCTCCTTTGTCACACTGACCTCAAAACGGCACTTCACTTGAACGAATGAAATTTCAATAGAAAATTCTCATTTTTCCTATGCATCGTTTGATCCTAGAGATGATCGATCGAAGGGCACCAAATATTCTTTTAAGCGCAACGTGCAAGCTTTATTTTCATAATTGTCCGTACGCCAGTTTCTTTCAATAACGCCTAACTTTGACAGTGAGTACGTGACACAGGGGAATAGGTTCAGAGAGAAAGGACAGACAACAGAAAGGACGGAGGATGGAGGTTGTCAAAAAAGGAAGGAAGGAATAGAAAGATGGGGTTGGAATAAAAGAGACTGAGGGGAGCACGAGAGAGAAAAGAGCGAGTGTTCACCCAAGAAAGAGGAAGAGAGAGAGAGAGAGAGAGAGACAAAGAGACGGAGAGAGAGAAAGAGAGAGCACTAGAAGACGGAAGAAAAGGGGAGCAGAGCGAGAACAAAGTTGGTGGGGTCGATAGTTGGCCGAGTTGGCGAGAGAGCCGGTTGTGTAACAAAGGAACGAAGCAAGTAACAAGAGCCCCAAGGTTCATTCGTCGATTTACCTCGGCTTCCTCGAATGCGCGGCGTTCCGCTGATAAATCAGCAACGATCGTCACTTTCCAACTTGTATTTACTTGCGCGTGGTTCATTTCCAATCCACCGATAACGGCGAGATCGTGCGACGAGCCATTCCGACCATCTGCTCGGTTACCCTTCTGTCTTTCGCAACGACCATTTTACGCGTCAGAATATTGCAGTTAGAACGGGTCAATCGATATCATGCGCGATAACACGTCGTTTCATTCGACGAAACTGCATCCTTTCGCTTCTATAATATTCGTATTTTTCGAAATTTTCGATTGGATTCGAAGTTAACGATATTTTCAATACTACGTGTAACCTATCTAACCACGAGTAATACGAACGAAGAGAACTACGATCGCCATCGTGAAATATTTTACGTTTTTAACGACAGTATGAATCATGACGCAATTGTCCATGAAAAGATGCAGTTTACCGTTTCGATAAGAACACGCCTTTCGCATCTTCTGGCTGTTTCCAGCACGCGTCAGTCCACGTGACTATTCCGCATCAGAATACACTAACCAAACCTTCGCTATCTAAATCTTCTGAGCTCGGAACCGATTCGATTCCTAACCTCTTTTAAAGTAATGAACTTGTCAAAGACGTAACGCGTACTTTCGCGAACGATCGACTGTCACGAGAGAGAAAAATGGAGGAAAATATTCGAAAGAAAGGAAGCAGTGGAAAGAAATCGTGGGAGAAGGAGCTACGTTTCACAGTGAAATACTATTCTGAAGTGAAGTGTACCGAAGAAGAAGATTGAAACGTGGAGGGTGAAAGGGAACGCGAAAGAGGGAAAGCAGAAAGAAACAAAACGCGAGAGAAACGAAGGAGAAAAAGTTGCAAATGCAGGGAGAGAACGGAAGAAGAAAAAGGGGCGCGAAGCCAAGCAAAGGTTTACACGAGGCGTTGCTTACGTAAGTACGTACGCAGATAAGAATGTGCTTATCTGAAGAACGTTGGCATGCGAGCTACCTCTAACAACAGAAAAGTATGTGCGTTAAATCGGATCGGTACACCGCGACGCGACTTCTCCGAACTTTATTGGCCGTTGTAAATGGCGAACTATTTCGCGCATGTCTCCCGCTCATAAGTATATTTTTATTTGCGTTTCATCGTCAGTAATTCGTCGAAAATGTAAACTCCTCGAAGAAAATTAATTTGTAGAGTATCTCGGAACCGTATTCGATATTCTCTCGAGTTATAGTTGCCTAATTCATCGACCGAGACAATTTTCTTTCTTTAACATAGGTTATTCACAGAGGTTATACACACGATAGATATTTGTCAGTAACATTCGAACATCCTCCGCGTAGGTAGATCACAGCATGCATACACAACGTACATATTTATCAGATGTATATAATTCCTAATTTGTTTCTCCTCGCATTTACTTCATCATAATTGCTTCATTGTAGAGACGATGTATTGTTATTAAAGAATCGTGTTGCGCAATAGCCACGCACGATGGCGTGTCCAGCGTTTATCAAGAGGAGGTCGTGAATTCTTCGCGTCTCTCGCGCTAATTATTTCCATAACGCGGCGAAAAGTGTCGGCAGAAATTACACAAACCCGGTCGTTTGTTGAAAAAATTTGGGTCACTGCTATCGTTTATTTCCCCGTTGAGAAAAATGAACGCCCAAGGTCTTTGTAAGTAACGGCAATCATCGCACTGAAATCCTCGATAAATTTCTGCGAAACGCGCACGCCAAAAATACATCTGACAAGAATGCGTCGCGATTCGGTCGTACACGAGTAAACCAACACTCGATAATTTCCACGTATAAGAACGGAATTAAAATATAAGTGTTTGGTTGACATAGACCACGATGCAACCACCCTCCCCTTCGTTCCCTACCACGAGATAGGTCGATCCAATTGGGGTTCGAATAGCCTAACGTGGTGTCCTCCCCTTTGAGTTCCCGTTGCGATCAATACCCACGATGCCAAAGCTAACGCGGACTACCGACTTCTCACACAGGTCTCATCGTGAAGCGTCACTGTCCTTGGCTATACAGCGAATCACGAAGTCTGCTCTCCCATCAACCGCGCGATACATACCAACTTACCACAGAATGTGCTAGAATTCCTTGTAATCGCCGCACGGTTATGCAATTTCGAAGAAAAAATGATCGTATCGATTAACGCAGCGTTAATAATGCAAGTTACATATCCCATTCGGATCGAATTTCATTGAAATTTCATATACGAAGAATCGAAAGACCTATAGCGAATTCTTATATATATGTAATGCCTTTATTTCCCAGAGGCGATCTATTTTTTGAACCTATAATGCGATAAAAGCTATCGAATATTTTAATTTAAACGAAAGCAGCTGCTGGACGAATTCTTAATTGCATGAAAAACGTAGTTCGTTGTCGTGCAGTACCGTGCTTCCGCCGGCATATCCAGTACTTTATCTACATATGTACACGCACGTAAATGTACACACTCGCAAGCACTACGTGTCCGTGAATGCTCGTATGTACGTGAATTTATACATACAGCTGCGCGTTGCGTCACTCTCCGCAATTTCGGATACCCGCTTACCTACTCGTAATCGCAACGAGGAAGAGGAAGCGAAACTCCATTCCCCCGATGACCTTTCTCTTTCTGTCGATTATCATCGAGCGTGCGCATATGCGTCCACGAACACGCAGGAACGCATGACACGCGTGCTGCTCATTCTCCTTGAAAGTTGCACAACGCGCCGCCTTACCATTGTCTCGACCTCGCACTGTATCGCTCGTCCATCCACAGAATCCTTTACGTGCTTGATCAAAGAGCAAGATTATTGGAGCCTTAACCCTTCTCTCGAGAATCCACGCAGGTATATAATTTCCTTACCTCTATCGTGACACTTTCTTGAACCTTCTATCGCCGCGTTACGTAAGAGGAAATAAATTTTGTATGCGAACAGTCTCGCTAAAGAAACGATGCAAAGAAAGAATCGAACGTTTTAACGTACCTATCTCAGTCGCTGCACTGTATGGTTAACGTCCCTTTTTCAAACGAGTTAACGTATAAAAAGGTAAGAGCTTCTGGAAATAATTAATCGAAACAAATAAATTCATGTGGTAAAAGCATAGTAGAGAACATTGGACGCGATAGATAGATGACGTGAAGCCGCTGGCTCATTTTGCAGAGTGCATAGAGTAGTGCGTGTGAGCAATAGTCACGCACACGGTGTATTCATAAGAGAGCGCGTCTTGGTGTTCCGCGCGAACACACGCGCGCTCGACGAACAAAGAAAAAGCCCTAGCGACCAGCAATGCGGCAACGGTGAGCGCCTGCGCGCCATGCTATGTGAGTCAAGGACGACACGTGCGCTTGAAACGACCTACTTATATCCCCGTTGCTTCGTGCGCGATCGGTTCGCGGCACGAACCTTCCCGAGCGTAGAAATAGGACGACCAAGTCGAGTTCCAATGTTCTACCGAGCCACCACCCCTTCCTCTTCCCTGTGCGCGCGAGTTTCGTTAATCGACTAACCGCTATTCGCGTAGCACCGTTCTCTCGCATTTAATGTTTGGATAGTAAAGATCGACTCAATTTTTAACATGTCTAATCTTCTCTTCTTTGCACTTGCTAACGTCAATTGGCAAATTTTTATTTTCTCCGATTTCTCGTGTTCTCGGATAATATGTGATCATCGACTTTTCCATTCGTATAACGATATTACGCTTTTATGTTTTTAATTGTCGATCTGTTGTGTTTCAAACGAAGAGAAAAAACATTACATTATTTACATAATTCCAGTCGTTTTAAGGAATATCGCGCGTTACGTAACATCAACGATCGTGCGTGCGTCTAATGGTTACGTAGATCTCTGAAATTAGAATTACGCGATTAATGGTTTTACTTTTCGAATAAAAAAGGCGATGGATAATACACGTGATCAATGTGTAGGAGTTGAAATACCTGGAGGAACGAATCTTTGATGATCGGAGGCCATTACGGTGTGTCCTATATGCGAAACATGGAAGATCGATAGAAAAATGGGTCAAAGGTTCGACGGTGTTTTCAGCGTAAGTAGTAATAACAAAACGCGGTAACCTGGTTACTTTTGTTGGAACATCCTCGAGCGAACACTGGTAAGGAAAAAAGACAAATTCGCATAGACGCTATTAGGCTAAATATTTTTCATGATTTTGCGCATAGCAGGAAAAGGGATTGGCTGACGTCCATCTCCGTATTCACGTTTGAGAAGCGTATACTACAACGATGGCCTTTTGGACCTGTAGCATGGAGTCCAAAGGCGGCGGGTATAAAGACTGCCTTGATTCGTCGGTTTTCTTCCCATCGGCAGCATAAGTAGCGCGTTTCCGCGCGGCTTGTAGCCAGTTCCTGTTCGACCATCATACGACCGTAGCGAAGCGCGGGCGTGCGGAATCTTCCAATACATGCGCACGCAAAAATACGTCGGTGCCGTCTATACGTGTGCGTACAAAAGCTCGCAAGTAGTAATATACATGCACGTGTGTACAATATACAAACATGTACAGTTGTGTGTGTTTGTGTATGTGTACGTGGATAGTCGTGTGCGCGGTGTCCTCGCTGAATATCATTCGTGTAAGATCGAGAGTGGCCTCGTGTGCTTCCTACGTGTGTGTTGTGTGTCCCATGGATAGTGAACGCCGCGGGAATTCGTGGTGTGCAATCGACCAATGGCAGGCCAAGTAGCAACGGCTATGCACCAATCAGCGAGCAGAAATGCTTGCGAATGCGCGCCTCAGTTACCACCGGATGCCGATCATAGTTGGTAGTGGGGATAAACTGAGAGTGCGGCACAGGCTACGCGCTCGAGCGCATCCTCGTTCGTCGCTGCTCGCCATCGGAGTCGGTCGTGTTTAACGCTCGAATCTTCTCTCCGGCAGTTTTCCGAACTCGAAGATAGAGACCTCTCGTCATTTGCCAGAGACTCGACGCTATCGTGGTGTTACCACGTTTGCCATCGATAACGACCACGGCATTGTTCCTTCGTCTTTGCTTCTCGTCGTCAGTTCGGATCAAACCGCGGTCTGTGCTACTTTGTCGGCCTTGGTTCTTTGAAATATAAAGCGTTCTGCATCGTCGTGATAATAGAACTCGTGTCGCGTATCCGTTTGATTTTTGCTGTGCCGTGGCGTGGTCCGCAAATTGCGTGCGTGGCGTTTCACCGAGACCGAGCCTAACTGGAAACGAGCACCGAATTCCAAATGATCGACTGTGGAACCAAGTAACTGCCTTGGACCGTCACTGTGCACCACTTTATATCTTTTTTACTATTTGTCTGTATAAGTGATCGCGCGATCTCTAAAGGTCAATTATCGTGGTAATGCGCATTTGTATTCGACAAATGTTTTCCGGATATTTTGTTTAAAAATTTATCAACTAATAATTTAATTCATTATTTAATCCGCATTTCTATATTTCTTTGCTCGCAATTTGCAGTTTTTCACTTTCGTATTTGTATTAAAAAAATCAAATACGCCGTACATAATTTACCGTATAAAACGTTTGAACGCGCGATTGTCCGATTAGATTCGTTCGTGTCCAATCGTTCTACGTATATACATACATACATACATACACACTTACGTACGACGTGTGCAGTGAGCTCCAATAAATGCCAGCGCGGCACATGGAGGGTCCAACAGATCTCTCGCGGACTTAATCGTGAGAGCCTCCGAGGAGAAATAAAAATATGGAACGATGCGAGAAGATATTACTGATTTGGTGAATATTGATCTGACGATCAGAAACTTATCTTCCGTGCATATGACAAAAAAGAAAGAAAGGAAACGTTCATACGTCGACGGTGCTCGTGTCCGTATTCCTCTGGTCTATCAGTGGGTAAAGATGGCGGTCTCGTCGTTCGGTTGGTTCGTTGGTTGAGTGGTGAGAGGGGCAACTGTGACGCAACCTAACGTCACGTGATCAAACCGTGGCTCTGCTCTCGCTGGGCCAGTGTGTGATCTAACGTTTGTTACGGCAGTTGGTGGAAGATAACGTCTGGAGAGTGCAGGGTAGACAAGAAGGAGTACTTTTTTTCGACGTTGCTCTCGATGGTTCGCCCGTTGCCGACGCAACAACACCTTGATCTTTTTCTCGGTCGCTAGGTCAGTGGGGGTGAGAAACTGGCTTGGCTCTCTGTGCTACGATAGTCAGTCTTTTTCTCTCTCCTATCGACCTCGCGACACATCTCTATCAACGTCAATCGAACACGCTCCACTTTTACAAGAAGATATCACGTTACTTTCTCCTTTCGCACCTTTATATACTTTTTAAGATTTCGGAAACGATAGGGTATGCTGCAGGAAAACGACGAAGATTCTGCATACGTGCGTGGGATTATTCATTGGTTTCGTGGGCTCAGCAGTGAAAACCGTGTTCCCCCAGCTGTAATGTACTCTGTTAAAAAGGCTCTGGGATCATGGAAAACACTGTGCGAGTACTGACCATTCTTCAAGTATATCGTCGTTCCTATCCATCGTTCTGTCTTTTTTCAGCTGCGTGTATAGTCGAACGCAGCCGTGAGCGTACGCAAATTAGTCTTCCGCTCGTTTGAAGCGTAAAGTACAGTGCACATCCGTCGGCCGGAAAATTTCATTCGTAAAATCGCGTTCATCCTTACGTAGAAGCGTGGTGGAATTTTTTCAAATATTGTAGCGTTTAAAATCACGCACGTTCTCTTAACGGTAGGATTTAGATGAATATGTAGTAAATCGAATGGGTACACCTGCTTCGTCGAATTGTCTTACGTAGCAGCTGAGTAACGTGGTCTCGATCGTCGTTGCAAAGCCACTTTGTAATTGCTGTGCAATATCCCTGCCGTTAGAGCGCCGTTCACCTCGAGCCTTCTGTACTTTCTAAAACCGCTTACTTTCGTAACTTAGCAAACACCGTCGGCCTCGTACCGCGTACCGTATTGCTGTTGGTGATTATGGGCTTACATTTTTTCTTTCTTCGTAAAGCTCTGCGTTGTCATTTTTCATATACATAATAAGTGGATAAGAGCGTACCTTTTTTAACTCTTTATGGATGCTTCTTCGCAGGTTGAACAAGTTTATTGCTTCCTCGTACCGATTATTTCTTTTATTTTTGAGAAATTCGTTGGATGCATATTTTTAATGGTACGATGCAATAATTGTTTAAAAAGATTTCCAACGTGTAGTTCTCGTATGAAAAATCATAGAAAATAGTTTGAACGTTTAACTGTTTTGCGTAGATATACAAACACTTTGTTTCATTTATACATTTTAAAATGTATTATTTTCTTGAAGATCGTGAAAGAAAAAAGTGTTTACGATGTTTTTATCGGATCAGAGTTGTTAGAAGGGGACTACTGCATATCTTGTCACGATTCTCATGTAAAAAGCGTATGTATATACAAGCGAAAAGTTTGGAAAGTTACCACTCCTTAGGAAGAATGAACAGGTAGGAGACTATGATGGAACGAACGAGATATACCGTGTGCGCACGTACATGCTAGGAGGAAAGGGAAGTGGGACTGGCTTGCCTTGTGCTACTTTGTACACACGTACCGCTATCGAGATTGTAGTATCGATATGTATTTTGTACCGATATCGTAATATTTACCAGATTTGTTCCTTCTTTCAGTACCATCAACATTGAATCATTGCTATTACCGAACAATGTGCATTATAAATCTTTAAATGTTTGCACTTGAACCTTCTTTCCTTCTTTTACAAAACTTTCAAAGAAACTTTTGCTTTCGTTCGATCACTTGGTTATTACCACTTTAGCATAACTCGAGCATGATTGGTTCGTTTCGGACATGGTAGCGGAAGGAGGTACATAATTTCATTGGTCGACTTCGGAGGGTCGTAAAAGGAACTGGAAAATGGCCTTGGGAAAGAAGGATCCTAAGCCGTAAGTATTGGTTAAAACCCATGCAAAAACGCAAGTGGCGGGTGGTCAACAACCGCCATTTTATAGACGCCACCGCATTTCGGCCATCTTTTGTATAGTAACCGAAACGTTTCCATTTCCATTTGGGATTGCTCGATTGGCTCGAATTCCATTCACGCGCTATCTAATTTTACTCGTTGGCCTCGAATCCGCTTCGCCATGGCCTATAGCGTGCTGTTCTACCTGAGTCCGAGGAAACACACTTGGAATCAAAGTCGTTCGAATAGTTGAACTTCCCGATTTATTGCTATTTCTGTTGATTTCTACAATTTTCAATCTAACAACGATTATTTTTATTCACAAACCCGTAGTGCATCTCGATGTTGGCAAAGTACCGAATTTGTCTAATATCATTCGCTTGTTATTAAATATAGCGATTCCACCGGAAGTAATACGACTGTATATACGTGTATGTAATTACTTGTTTATATTTATATCCGTAGGCGTATACAGATTGTTGTTATAAGCAATACGATAAATATATACGTACATGTAAAGTAAGATGTTCTATGCATGCGCATGTAAGATAGAAAACAGTTGTTTTTTGTAATAAAGCGTTAGTTTTATAAACTTGAATCTTCTGCAACAATATTAAGAATAAACACATATATATATATATATAATCAGAAAGCTTCATTTGCTTCTTTTAAAAGACCACACCACTCTAGTTCAATCTGCGGCTAACATTTTTTTAGGTAATTCACGTATCAACATGGTAAAAGGTTATACAGATTTCTAGAACGTTTATACCCTCGCCTTGGTAATCTCGTTAACCGCTTCGGTAAAGGATTAAACCTCTTTACGCGCATCAAATACATAATCCGAAACAATGCCGGCTAGTGACTTGGCTCGTCTTCTTCGGGTTTCGACTTAATCCGCTAAATACGAGTTCCGTCCTTGCTGCATCTTTCGCACGTTCTATAACATCAGCGATGAAAATTCCACGCTACTCATTATGTACGCCAACTGGCTTTAACTGCCACAATTTTTAGGCGAAACATTTACGATAGTCGCACATCTGTTTATCTATATACATATGTGGAATATACATAAAAAGCACTCGTACCATAGCGACATCGTCGAGGCGTCAGACTTCATTTTCTACTTTCCGTCGTTTGAAAATTCTCGTTGCCTGCGCCAATGTTGTGGATGACATCATTGCGAAACGGTTGAACGGCGGGGAAAGGGGCATCCGTAAAGATCGTGGATCATCACGAAGAGCGGGTAAAGACGAAGAGTGTGTTGCGTGGCGGACAGGAGGGGGGTCGAGAATGAAAAGGAAGACATGGCTAGCGATGGCCTCGAGACGCTTCGAATTTTTTCCGCCACGCGGAACGGTACAAGTTCTCGATTAGTTCAAACAGCGACGTGTAGTAAATTTGAAGAAACGTAGTGCGCAACCTTGGTAGAAAGTGATAAATCTATCGAGCTGAAACCACGTGGAAAGAAATTATATAACGCGTCTCGTTCATTGTAGTTTCTTACGGTAAATTACGTTTATTCGTTCGTATATAAGCAGAAAGGGGAACATTTGTACAGTTCTCGATCGATCTTACGAACGATATCAGATGCAAGTTGTTAGAGAAATTAAGAGGCAGAATCGAACGACCAACGCTAGACGCACAGAAGTCCTGGGCGGCTAAAGAGCAAGTGGGAGGAACGGAGAATGGAAGAACAGCGAAGAGAGAACGACCGAGGTCTTTCTACGTAGAAAACTTACAGAGGGGGGAGAGGAGAACGAAACCGTGATGTGATATAAGTATGAGAATTCAGCGGTGGGGTAGACCAGGCAACCAGGCCTTGAACAAGCGAAAAAGAACAGAAAGCTTCGGATCCTTTACAATACGCTACACAAACTACCGCTTCATAAAGTTGCACGAAAATCGACTACCGCATCTTCCGTTACCAAATCGTCGTTTCCAATCCGTTTGCACGTCTCGTCACTGTGATTTTTAACGATATGGACGTTGTCTCGTTACGAGAACTAAAGACATGCCCAGAAATAGAAAGTTACACGTCCAAGTTCCTTTTGACTCGAATCACGCGCATAATTTTAAAACGGCTAAGTCGAGAGTTAAATTCGAACCATCGCTACTTCGAAGTTTGTATAAGCTGTCGCTGTGGGATTATCCGAGGCGATTAAGCCCACGCGAAATTTCTATTTTGATTACCTGAAACGAGCGTTACCCGGAGCGAACTTGAATTTTAATGATCGTGCACGCATCCGTAAAATTGGCGTTACGCAAGAAAGACCGACCTAACCAGCCTCGTTCACAAAAGTGTGCTTTCTAAAAGTGTCGTAACGAGATATAGTCGCTCAAAACTGGGAGATGCTTCTTCTACAAGTAAGCAACCATCGAGAAAAGCAGGCTAAGTTTCTACGACACTGGAACAATGATCGAGCGCATAAAGAATCATAAGGTAAACGTGACGCGTTACATGCGATTTTTCTACAGTTCTTTCTGCTATCGTCCGCCTATCGTTGGATTTTGCATTTCGATAACGTTTCTATCGAAGAAATCGGTTTCCTCGTATTTTACTCATCGAGGAATGTCAGTATACATTTCCATGCTTCTACGTGCGCTGAGGTTCGCCGTGCATCGAGCTTTCGCAGTACGGTTCATCGGAATTTACGTTGCAGGAACTTTTCCGGAAGTGCATCAGTAGAATACCGACAATGCATAGAACGGCAGTGGCAAGAAGAAAAAAAAAGAAGAAGAAAGGATGGCCCGAGGAGAAAGAGAAACAGAAAAATAAGAAGAGTATGGCTATCGTCGGAAATTCGATAACGCGTTGTATAACCACAAGTATATCAAACCGTTGACACGCCATCGGGATTCGTATCCTGTTTTGAGACACTCGACGAACGTTTGCGTTTTCCGTTCATTGGGCGTCATCGTAGCCGCGAAACTTTTTCTACCTATGTCGCGAACAGAAATGAGGAAGAAAAAGGGAGAAGCGAAGGAAAAATGTCTTACCTTTTAGCGTCACGATATTTACGAACGTCGAACGAAACACGTATCGCTACATCAAAGGTTGCTAGGCTCCGTAACGTTTTATCCGGACGATTACATTTATCCTCGTGACCGTGTATCGACCGTGTAACTTTACGATTGTCCGTACCGAAGTTCATACATTTTTCATCGGTCAGCTAAATTTTAAATATCGTCGATATATCGCGATATATAGCTTGTCTCTCGAACTCGGCAGAAATAAAGTCCTTTCCTGCTGTCCCCTTGCGTTTTCCTGGGACTAGATCCTGGCTTTATCGTCAAGCTGCGACTGTGTACGATGCGACACCTATAGAAGCGACAATTCTACGTCGACGGGTAAATTATTTTTCGATGCCGCCTCTGCGAGTACGGGATCCAATCGTATAGAAACATATAAATCTCGATTCGATTTATCCCCAACTTCGTATCTTCGTAAACTCGAGAAAATATGTTGAAAACAGCTGAAACAGAGATCTTCACTTTGATAAAGTGAAAAGTACGATAAACCGGATGGTGTATCGGCAAAGATGTTTCCTCGGAAGGTTGAAAAATCGGCACCATCTTCTAATTGTTTGAACCGATGAAACGTTCCTCAAAACAATAGTCGTACAATGAAAATGGTATCTACGCAGAGGCAAAAGCATTTGAGGAGACGAGATGAGTGATCGAAGCGGCGCGAAACGAAGCAACGGAGGAAAAGGAAAACGAAAGCGAGAACTTCCGGTGGGGAGAGAAAGAACGAGGGAGAAGAGAGCAAAGAGAAGGAAGTATTGCGAGGCGTGGGAGAGGGCGTCTCCTTTGACGGAGCGAGGCCACGCAGTGGAGAGAGGATTTTACGAAGCAGCCTGTTCGTGCTTCTATCCTCACCGAAAACCCACCCCAACTTTCACCCTCGCAGCACGCCCGGACGACTCGATGCTCAAAGATGGCCGCCTAGCTGGCTAGGAGGTCACCGGGTGCCTCGCTAGACCACGCCCTACACTCGCCAAACCCGACGGCTTTCCATCGGCCGATTTAGCTTCCACAGCCAGTATCAAGGGCGCTTCAAGGACGAATGCCATTCTGCTCCTTGAAGAAAAATCGTAGCTCCCTCGCTGCGATTGTTTCTTCCCGGAAATTGCGCAATCACGCCGCTCGTTAGCGTCTTGGTGTAGTCTTTCTTAATCGGCCTTCCTCGTTTTCCGTTACGTGACACGTTATTCTCGCGAAACGATGGAAAGTACCACCTTCTATCCATCTTCGTTAGGTCTACGAAATTCTTCTTTCCGTTTAGACTTCGTTTCCAAGTTTTCAATTCGAAGCGTTCGCGATTTCATATCTTTCTTTGATGTTACTTTCGTTTGGAATACGTAGCCTGTGATGTCCGACGTTCGTTATGTTTATTAGATATGGAAGAAGACGTTTATCAGCGGTATCGATCTCTCGCCTTTCTTTTCACGAGATCCTGTTACAAATATGGGACATGGCAGCCGTTGAAGGAACTCAACGGTCAAACAGATACGTGTGTTACGCGTAACGAATAATTACGGAATTCAAAGGAACACGACTGGTTATCGAAAGAAATACGTGTGCGCAGAGAGGCGGGCTGAGTCACCGAGACGTATCGCGAGCCCCTCCTCACCCTTCTCTTGTCTAGAACTAAATAGGTTTTTGGAGCGTGAGCTTTTTCGGGACAAAATCGATCGACCTGTTTCACTGGCCTAATTACTGGTCGACGTTCTACCGCCGGAGTTCTCGTTCTCGTACGTGTAAACTTGCCGCCTCTGTACATTCTGATACGCTCTGCAAACTCCACTACAGCGGCAAACGTGAGTGTGTCTGTATGTACCAAGTTCTCCACTCTGACAAAAGAGAACAGGATTTACGCTCGCTAATCTCGAAAGATAAGTAATTGGCAAAGTGTATCGCCAAGTCCGAGTACGAAGATAGTGGCGCCAAACGGAAAGATGCAACGCTCGCGTAATCGATGGTCGAACGAATAATGCTCACGCGATCTAGTGGAACGTAGCCTTGTAAAATTTCACGGCGACTATCTCTCTAAACATCATACGAGGAATTTCTCGCAGATACGTCTTAGACAACGTTATTTCCTCTACTAGGTTGCTCGTTCCGCGAAAATGAGACAATAAATGTCGAGCAACTTGATTTCGCGGAACAACGGCACAATTTACTCGCTATAGCCACTAAAATGTTTCCCGATAAACAGTCCCTCCATCTACCATCACGACATGTTAACTGGCTTACAGCGCTATCCGGTATACGCACTACGAATCGAACGATAAATAATATGTATGGATTCATTCATTCAACTGCAACCAACCGGTGTCCTTTTTTTTTTAATGAACGGCAAAAGATATTACTGTTTCTGCCTCGCGTAAGTAACAGGTTACAACCGTGTTTAATAGCAAGTGCATTTCCACACGTGCAAGTTGCACCTGTACATTCGACGTAGATGATACATTCGTTTCTCTTCTCCTTTTTCTATATCGTCCGAGTTTTTTTCGATATTGCTCCCATGGTACGTGGCGAATATTCACGCGCGATATTTTCCAAGTACGATAGTACCCGCGTCATTTATTTCGCAAACAACTTCCCCCGAGCGACACTGCCGAGATATCCCTCATTAGCACCCCTACGAGCTGTGCGTCTTCACCTGTCTTTCAATTATATCTCTGGCTTCCCTCGCCGGGATTGCTCGTTATCCTCGGAAACCGAGGCGGGTTACGTAATGCGTGCTATAATGGCGCGATTATCGTGTGTGTGAGATAGAATTTTTAAGAACCGAGGAGTTGGAAGAGGAAGAAAAGAAAAATAGCGCTGGACTAACGAGCGGCGCTGCTTCATCGTCGGTAAGCAGAAATTTCAAGGATACTTGAACGCTGTTTTCTAAGATTTTCTGAAAAGAAAAGAAAAGAAAAGAAAAGTCATTCGCTGATCGATGTAACTAACGAAATAACCGACCGTTTTGGGATCGACGACGCACGAGTATAATATAGTCTTGAATCGAGCGAAAGGAGGTGGAGCAGGAAACGTAAAAGATAGTAAAGGAGAGGGCGCGCTAGTGTCGGAGGAGGGACAGAGGTATTTCCGTTGTTGCAGAGTCTATCCATTTGGCAGGTTTATCAAAGGGTATGTGGACGCGCACGCGCGCTCGCATGTGCCCACCTACCTACTTACTTACTTACCTACCTGCATCTTAGTTTGCCTGCTTGCCAGCCAGCCTCCTCTCTAGCTGCTCTCTGGTTGCTCGATTCTCCTGGCCTGCCTGGCTGCTTGCCTGCTAGGCTGCCGGCCTACCGGTTTGCCTTGATCCCTTGAATAGCCAGGAGGTGGGTTGGAAGGTAGGTACGGCTTTCTTACGTAAGCGCTCCACTAGAGAGCGAGTTATCGTGGCAGGGTCGAACAGATGAATCGACACAGAGAAACAGATTTCCAGAGATCCATCGACCGAATTCTTTCTCAACGAGGTTAGACGCTCTTCCGAAAGATCGAAGAGAATCGTTTCGCTGTACCATCTGTGATATTCCAGGCGATCGATTTAACTTCGAAAATTCGAATCGACTTGACAGATCTATTTCGAAGGGAAAGCTCGAATTTGTTCATCGACTACGCGTCGGTAGGCAATCCGGTTGATTAGCAGGTCTACCAACGATGAAACGTAACGATGTCTAGTTATTTATTGATCAGCGGCGTGAACGATGAGGCAAACCTAGGGCGATTCATCGTGTACTGTCAAGGCCGAGAACTTCCTCCTTTCGTTCTTCGACTCGATTAATCTTGCGAAAGAAACGCTCAATCCGGAAGAATCGAGGCAGGAACAGCAATATCGAGACGAACGACGCGTATCGTCGATGGTGGAGCATTCCGCCGATGGTCGCGCGGTTCCTAAGCGGGCCAACAACATCGCTATGAATCGTACTCGGCCGGAGTACGGCGCTTGTGCCGTGACACAGATATCACGCCCTCTCTCCAACCCCCTTCGCAATATCCCTTGCTTTCATAGCCGCTGCAAACTGGGCCAGTGCATCTATGAAACGGACGCGTAAATTTACTGGATCAACTTTAACGTTCATCTCCGCAGAGCTAAATATTAGGGTCGTGTTCCTCGCTTCTCGCTAGCCGCGGCGTTTTCTCCACTACCTTTTTCCTCCTCCTCCTCCTCTCAATGTTCCCATCTGCCGTGCTCTGTAGTTTCGAGGCCAAATTCTTCCTTCCACGCGTATTTCTTTACCTTTGACCCTCACATAATGCACGTAACGTATATACAAAATACGAAACGAACGAGCATCTCGATGCACGGAAACGCGGGTAATAAAAGAGGAAGAGATCGCCAAACGTTCCGAAGATCGTTTCGAAGACGAACAGACACATTCATCTGGCCGATCGAGCCATGAAAATTTCAGAGCACGCGGATAGACCTGTTGGGTGTCCGTTGTGGCTAGAGCAGCGTTGCAGCCGTATTTTTCCATAACGAGAGTGCCGTCGCGTCGCATCAGGAGGCGCAATTGTGGAGGTTAGAATCACGCGTGCGCGACCGCTCGCGTTCTCTCGCGTATCCATAATTGCGCCGCTTCCTGCGCGTGAATACCGTTGTCCTACATTTCGGTAAGTACGCCTCCGTCGCGTTATTTTACGAACTAGGTCGAACGACTCGGCCGTCATACCGCGCAAGCCTAATCGTCGCGAGTCTGCTGGCCTACTGCTCGCTCCTTTCTTTTCACCGATCGACCGCCCGCTATTTTATCTCACCCTTATCACCGTGCCTCACCAATCATAAATGGTACACCGATCTAGCTAGAATATTCTTTCGTTCAACGATGCCACGACGGTTGGTGCCTGTCATCGAAACTCTTTCTTCTTCTTCTGCTTCTTCTTTCGTTTCTCCTGCGTGTGCGTATCTCTACACAGTTTAAAGGAAACTTCGTCTCAGAACGCCTAAAACGATACTGTCTGTGGAGATTAGGGTTAGGTTGGGGTTAGGTTTGAGATTCGCTTCGAGAATTAATATCTGAATCACGACAAAACACCTGCGAGAAATTGGGCGATTACGTTATTGCGTCGAAAACACTTTCAGACCCCCTTGACACGGGACTTGAAATCGTAGCGTAGGAAACCTCCTATCGTTATTGCGATCCGGTGTAATTACGGCTTACTCGTACTTCCGAGATTTTCCTCGCAGGAATTGCTGGAAACATTTATTTTCTTCATCCTCGATTGTTCTCTACGTTCTGTTGCTAAGACCAGTGTCTTCGGTCTCGATAGAATCTCGTAGCAAAAAAAGGAACAACGATTTCTACCTTCTGCAAGATGAAACACATCGAATTGAGTTGAAAGACGTGTCGTTAGTTTCGAGTTTCCTAACCTATATACCTGACAGTTTTCGTAAAGGCACGCGTTTGCAAGGTAAAAACGATGCATTACGTCATCGACTGTGAAAACATTCGCGTGTTCTCCGAGAGAATGACAGGTGCAGGGATAGGCCGACTCGCGAGCGTTCGTAACGAACGTTCTAAGCTGCGAATCTGCCGCTACACGGAAGCGCGGACCCTTTCAGAGGAAGCGGACTTTCGCCCTAGTGAATTCGCGCACCGGTAGATCATCGTTAATTTTAGAGGGCAGCAGCGGCCTTCGAGCAACGCAGCTCGGTCTCTCTTTTAACGAGCATCGATGGGAACGAATTTCTCTCGCTGCCTATTCGTCGTAATTATTCCACCTTTCGGTTTTTCTTCCTCCGTCCTTCGACCAACTTCCTAGCCGATATTAAACGCGCATCGACTTCGTTAACCCTGGCTCCCCATTACCGCGGCACTTCCGCTAAAAACGCTTATTTCTTGAAACACGCCTGATTCTAGCCGTCTCTTAAATACCGTGTATGCGTCGGCATTTCGTCGCTTCACGCGAGGAGGTCTGCTCTTTGGTTTTGCATACTATTCGGCGTGTCTGAGAGGAATCTTCGCGTTGGAGGAGTATTCGTCCTTGGTGAAAACTCGTTAAACAATGATTACTCTTGAGGATCTATACTTATCGATAAGGATATTTTGTTTTCTTACAGTAAACAAATATGATACGTTAGGAACTCGTATTATGCGTTAGCGGAATGACGTGGCGCTTAGGTTTTTTAATTTTCAATTTCAATATTTGGAATTCTAAATGTTTCAAAAATACGACGCACGTCGTTCATTTGGTTTTTAAAGGTAGGAATTGCGGCGGAGTGGCGATGAGCATATCTACGGTGAGTATGTTTTCGCAACGAAGATATTTCAACGACCGAGACGCGGTAAGATTTTTGTACGATTTTGCTCCGGCCACGTCGGACCTTTTCGGACTAATTCTCTGCCTGGACGTGAATGCGTACACACATATACACTCGCGTAAATATACACAGACGGTACTCTCTGGCGATTCTTACGTAATCGCAAGATAGACTTAGCGATATTTCGTTCTTTTAACGCCGCTGAACGCTCGAGCTGTTTTTACGTCGTGATCGGAGAAGCGATTCTCAAAATGCTGCGTCTGGCATATAGGTAAGTATACGTGTGTTCGAACGAACTTCCCGTGCGATGAATCGAAAATAACGATGAAATATTACTTACTTGTATAGGTATATTGTCGCTAAATAAATCCAAGTATATAATTTTATCAGATAAATTTCACTGTGCTGAGTTGCTGGTTTGTTTTTGAATCGTTCGTCCGATTAGAACTTGCTTAAGCCACTACCTTACTTCGAGCACGATAAGCAAAAAAGATTCTTATCGCGTTGTAACAGGATACGCGAAGAACATAAGATCAAGATCACCACCGGTTTCTGCTATAAAAAATTTTCCATTCGATCTTCCTGCCCTTTGGTAATAAACATTCTAATTTACTATATTTGTTACTTGTCTCGGTGTACGTATGGGTAATAAATAATCTCGAAACCAAGGAACAAATCATCGACAGAAGAAATTGTTCGCTATTGAAAAAGACAGGTGACCCTGGACAGAAAAATAGTCGAATTGTTCGCACAAAGATGTCCTGACATAGCGCTGCAGCCATGATGCAAGTACATATTTACTACATATCTACTACAAGCACATACCTACATACGCATTAAGTAGATACGAGTTCGTGCGTAAATACATACATTGGAACGACGAGACCACGCTTACAATTACGTTTGCTGATTTTGTGATCATAAATTAATACGATTCCAAATAGATGCGACACGACTACGTGCGCCGTATTCCATGGGAATATATGTATGTATGTATATTGAATACGCGTGTATACACCCGCCTCTGAAGGTAGCGTAACACAGTGGTACTCACCGCGAAAATTATCCGTTGCTACTCTACGTCTTAATCCGTCGCGTTAGTAACAATAAGAGTCAGCGTTTTCTGGGAAATGAGAGACTCGTTGATACTAAAATACGATTTGACGTTCATGGAAGCGGAACGCAAAGACTTTCACGGTGTGCAATTTCCATTGTCTTCGTATTCGAAATTAGACGGTAAACGTACCGAATAAATAATTAAGTATAACATTTTGAATATTCGTTCGACTAACGACGGTACTTTGAAGTATATACGTAATTTAAAATTCAAGTACGCACATCGGAAAGTCATTGGTTTCGTAGGAAGAACCGACTGAGGGAGACGGCGTCGTTACGGAAAGCAATTGGTCGAGCAAGTGGAAATATCCAAGATTCAGCGAGAAAGACGCGCGCGTTCGTTGTCTCGAATGACACCGATTTCCAAGTGGAAAAACCAACTGTTACCAACTGCGGTTAACGCATATTGCGTGCACATTCCATGATCGTTCGTTCGTGCGATGTACACACGGAGGAGAAACGATATTCGAAGAATCCCTTTGACCGTGGCACGAGCAAACTTTCGAGAATTTGATCGGCATGGCAGCGAAAGAGTGAGCATAGCTCGGTGAGTACCACTGTTGTAGGGCGATCATGCGCGCTCTTCCAGCTCTACGGCAACCAACCCCCGCGGCTTGCGTCGCCTATCTAGCCTTCTGTTAGTTGCGTAACGCTGCAGAGTCATGCGATAGGATAGTACTGTCGTGGCGCGACTCACGAACACGGACGAACATGGTCGAACGTGCACGAACGTGGACGAAGAGGAACGAGGAGAAACGAACGGCACAGAGGAAACGAACCGAGCAAGACGAACGGACGTGCGGACGTACCGATAGATCCAGAGAGAGGAAGAAGGAGAGAGAGATGGCGAGCGCGCGAGGTTAGGGGAAAGGAGAAGATGCTTCGTCTTTGGCGAGGACGAAAAGAGTGTAGAACGTAGAACGTAGAGTGTAGGTAGAGTGCAGAGAAGAGACGGTTCAGCCTTGAAACGCGCCGCGAGCGGCTTCGTCGCGAGTTCCGTGCACGAACGCCGACTCGCGGATCGTGTCGAATCGTTTTTTCCGATTTTTTTCCCACGTCTCGGCAGCTCGCCGTTGTTCGTGCCACCTGGTACCGTTACTATTGCCCGTCCTATCAGGATTTTCGTGTTCCCTTGATCGAGCAGCGTTACCTTCTATTTTACACACGTTTTATCTTTTCCCTCGCGCGCCGTTCGACACTTTCGAGACAACGTGAATCGATTTTTAATTCGTATATACCGTGAATTCTATCGTCTGCGATAGCTGCACGAACAATAGCTATTGGATAAACGGTATTGCTCGGTTTTCGTTTCGATGCGAAACGCGTACGAATTAGAAAGCAAGTTAAAAATTAAACGTGACGTTCCGCTATCCTCGATCAAGTCTTAGATCAAACCGAAAGCAACTTTCTGACAACGGTAACCGTAACCATTAACGTACCTGAAATAACGTAATTTATCGTTCCAGACAGTTTTATCTGGTCCATGGTATCGGGAATGAATAGCCCGCCGGTAAATTTATCGAGGAAACCATGAATCGGCTGAATGCGTATATCATCAATTCGATAAGGAGCGTATCGCTTGGGAATCCTCCATAGGCGATCTCTTTCGAGTTTTCCGATTGTCGCGTGCGTTTCGCAATCTTCCAACCTGACTTGTAAGATATTCGCGGTCGCGACTAGGTTTTCTCCGTAGAGCATCGAATGCGAAGTTCCGAGAAGTACCGCGATAGATAAAAATAGATAAAAGCGACGGCATCGGTGGCCCGTTGGCGTTCTGGGAACGCTTTCGTCAATCAGGGTCACGAGTGCACCGATGCGCCTCGTTATGTCTAAAAGCAGTTTCGTGTAACTCCGAGGAAACGAAGGTTTCGTTCAACGAATGAACGGCAACCGTACTGACCTAAACACGTTCTAGATGACAATGCTTTGATGGAAACGCATTAACCAACCGAATTATCGCGTCGGTTACGTGGTTTCCGTATTGTTCTTTGCTATCTCTACCTTGGTACAATGTTACCGAAGTTAAGAGTATTTCCCATTTGTAATCGATAGGTATATATTTAATCATTTCTGTCCCAAGCAGCGTGTCGCATATTTAATTCGTCGAAATAAGAAAGCTGAACTATCATTTATAACGAAGAGGAGAGTTCGTAGGTCGTTTGCAAAAGCCTCAATAACCGTCTCTCTTTCTCGCGTATACGTCGATCGAACGAGCTCGACTATCTTTCGTAACGATGAGGTGAAAAGAAAAGACAGGGTGGTCGCGTTGCGTTGGTGGAAAGATAACAGAGTGCGAGTGTGAAAGAAAACAGTGTGCAATCAACGGTATGCATATACGACACTTTTCGTATAAAGTTGCAAAATCGTGCTGCGCGCAAGCAAAAGCAAAAACTAAGCGACTTTTTTTCAATGCTTCGATAGCAGTTTGCTTTGTCGAACGTGCACGACTTATTTCTTAATCCACAATCGAGGGAACCAATGTTGAAACCAGGCTTTGCTAAGGACGCGCCCTATATTTTTGTATGTACGTACAAGTACGTTGTAAAAATATACGTATATCTGCAAATACGATTCGTTCTGATATAAACAAGATGGTCAATCATCGAACAGTCTTTTCGAAAAAAAAGATTGTAGTTAAAAAGCAGAAGAAAATACAGAACACTCGTCGAGTAAGATGAGCATGAGCGTAAAGAGGTTAGGTCGAAGAAGTCTGGGAAAGTAGAGCACAGGGAAATTGGAGGAAATGCAGTGAGAGGGAGAAAATGGGAGAAAAAAAATTGCGGGAAGAAGGGCTGGGACGACGACAAAGTGGAATGAAAGCGAGCGCGAGGGAGGCGGAAGTCGAAGGGTGAAGGAAGGGGGAGAGGAAAAACGCGGGCGTAAAGAAAAGGAAAGGAAACGAAGGGAAACAGAAAGAAACGCATGGCACGAGAAGGGTAGCTGGTTTCGACTTTGTAGTAGGCCTCGATCGATGCTGTTACCATGGTTACAGGGCAGTACCGCGGTGCTCTACTACTGATTATTTATGTCAAGGATCCCTCCCTGCTTCGAAGCTCGGAGCGCAAACTGAAACGCGAATCACCCTAACCGGAGTGGCGATGGTCTTTCCAGTCTCCCTCTCGCAAGATTTCCAACAATTTTTTCACACCGAGTTTACACGTTGCGAACGTTACTCAATTTTCATCCTAGAAACCCGAATTCGCTTTGTCGAATCAATCTTATTTTCAATTTCGTCTTCGAAAATTTCCTACCGACGAATCAGGCGAACGATAAAGTCTCGTACTTAAAAACTCCAAACTGAATCGAGTACGATGTTATCGAAAACGTAGAATCATTCGTTTAGATGGATCGATAGCTTAGTGATATTACGACTAAATTAAATGCGAATTCTTATACTATTTACACAATTTTTTAGAGTTGCTAACTTTGTGATCTATGTATGTAACTACATATGTATACATGTAGATAGAAAAACGTCTCGCGAAATCTAGCTCGAGAAGCAGAACGGGGTTTCTTCGAGCGATTCAACAGCCACGGGAAACCAATAAAAGTTAATGACTCGATTTAAGTGGTTTCACAGAACTTTTCCTTTCTTTCGTTTTTTTCTTACAATGAAAGAGCTTTAAGAAAGACGTGACTAAAACGGACATATTTATTTTATATGGTCTCTAAGATCGGTGTCTATCAGTTATCGAGCAATTTGTTTCTTTTACGAAATCCCTAAGTTTCCTAAACTTTTGGTAAATCAATTTTCAGTGCTTTAATCGTCCAGATAAATAAAAGTATACGAATTTGTACGTCGTAACCCAAGAGATAGGTTATGTCTATTCAACCATAATTTAAAAGAACTTTAACGTTACAAAAAGTAAAAAAGATAACATAAAGGAATAGGGGTTCTTGTAAGAAATGAGATAATAAGATTATCGGATTGGAGGATCATAAGCCACCGGTAAATTTTTTAATGAATCGTCTTAAATGCGTTGAAGCGAAGATTAGTTGGCATTTAAATGATGGTTATTATTAATGGCAAGTGACGACTGGAGATGGAGCTTCGGTGCTCTTTTTAGAGCGAGCAGGACGGAGTAGAATACGCAGAGGGAAGTATTACTGTTGGGAAGGATGCTTTCGACCCAGTTTCACCCTTCCATGGTGGTGGAACCGTCATGAGCAATCGATACTGCGTCAAGAGCCACGACGTCGTGCTCTATCATTATGAGAGATATTGCTCTACCTTGCGTAGAAACGACAATTAAACGCGAGTAAAATGATGTCATCTTTCTCTTTTAACTTCTCTCTGCTCCTTTTTCGACAAGTTCTTTTTCTAACTCCGCGGCTGCCAATATAACCTAATTTTTAGATTGTAATATTCGACTATTAGTTTAAAAAAATAATTTAACTCTAAAATACTGCCTCTTTCTCTTGCGCTCTCTCTTTTCCTTGCCAAGGTGATATACAGTTTATTAAAGTTAATTATTCGTTACAATCAGTAATATACTCGTTACCTATAACAGGCATCTTCGCCATTTACCGTATAGTTTCTTGAAAGTCGGGTAATTTATAATTTTAGCGTGTTAATAAATGTATGATTGGAGAATAATGTAAAAATTTTGTTACTGCTACTTTGAATATGCTGTACCTTTACATGAAGATGATTATTTGGTACATTATATACGTACATTCACAATGTACCTTTTACGTATTCGTCACGGAGTGTTTATAATGTACCATCATTTGCATCCATTTGAATGCAAAATAACCATATTTTTAAGAATTATGATAAAACCGTCAAAATAGTGCGTCATGAGTTACGATATAAAGACGAATCCGAAAACAATTTGTTACAAAAAATAATAAAGAAATCAATTTTCCTATGAGTTTGCAATCGTTCTAAATTAAATACGTAATTATATAATCAATGGTATGTAAGTGTACGTGTAGTCGTACAATTTCAAAGTGATAGTTAAATTATTTCAACTATGAATTCAATAATGAGATAATTTAATAATTTATTGACTTTGGTAAATTTATTTCAATGTTCTTCAAATGTTGAATTAATGTAAATCTACACAAATATGTTACTACCGTCTATAGAAATGAAAGTTTGATATTTGAATTTTACGTTTCACTCTACAGCTGCTAGTTCTTGTGCGATGTATTTGTTCGAGCTACATCCGGAATAGTAATTAAGAAACAGAGATTTTTAATGGTTACTTTTACATCTGTATGTTCGATGTAAATTGTGCGTAATGGGGACAATTATTCATTATCGAGAATGTGCAATGTTGATAATACACATAGTGGGCGGATGAGGTCATACATACAATAAATTCAACGAGACGTTACAAGCTGTTCTTCCTACTTATCTTAACTTCTCGAGTTTTAAACAAAATTTATTTCAACTTAAAAATGCACCTCCTTTCTCGTTTTATTATAAATTGCATAGAATAATCATATTTTGAATAAAGATAAGAAATTCAAGCAAGTTCTTCGTTCAAGCATTACCTGTATTTTTCTATGTGAAACTCGTATATCAAAAGACTGAGTAAAGAATTTCACAAAGAAAAAATCAATCTTACTAATCGCATATTCATCAGAACACACTCACAACGTAACAGCCACTTTCCTTCGAATTATATTTTTAATCATTTTTTGTTTATTCTATAGGCGTACATCTCAAAGTTTGCTACAGTCAACGTCTTTCGCTACCTCACACATTTCTTTAATCTTAACTTACGCACTATCAAACTAAAGCAATAACTAACAATTACCTTTTTCATATTTACACGTCTATCTCATTAACCAATTGTATATAATACAACTTGCACTCTTTGCTATCAGCGATTTCTAGCAATAACAAATTGGTGTAAGTAATCCGCTCCTGAACCTTTTTTTTTTGTGTTTCAATCTTCTTTTACGAGCCAATCATATTCGAAGTAAACGACGAATATTACTACAATAGCATAAAAAATAATCAAGGGAACATCTTCATATCCTCTTAACATTGTCAACAATCCACGCGTCAGAAACCTTCCAAATAAAGGAAATCGAATAAAAATACTAATACCAACTGCATATTTCACGTTAATAATACAAACGTTCATCAGTATACATACAATTGTGTACTTTATACAATGAAAAAAAAAAAAAGAAATTAGTCTTGTACATAATCCCACTCCAATTCAGGCTACATACGATATTACCACAAAGATGAACGAAAGGTATAAACACCTGACTATGAGAATTGTATTATATATATAAATAAGGTGAAAGATACGATGGCATAACATAATTATTTTTTATGACTCGTATGATACAATCCACAATTTTTTTCTTTCTCTGGGACATCAAATGTTTAATTGAACGTACGCGCATAACGTTATCCTGTGTAATCTAAGCTCGATGATTTATCATACAAAACAGTAAATACCAGAATAAACGGAATTTATATGAAAATTATATTTTTGTGAAATAGATTATCGACCATCTATTTCAAATGCTACGTTTTCGAAAAAGGGGGGAGAGAAAAACAGATGTGGAATTGAAGTTGTATAGATAAAAACATTCGAGAACTATTCTTAAGATGCAGTTGCTAGTAATTTTTGCATCTCAGTTTTGTCTACTGCTGACACATGATCAGGTTTTTCGCCTCTCGCGAAACGTTCCCACATCTTTTTGTACAGCATTTCCATGCCTACTGCATATAGCTTGCAATTGAATAAAGGACTTTCAGATCTTGCTTTCCATACTTTAGCTCGCGTTGCTTTCAAGCTTAAAAAGAAACAGTTGGTTAATTCACGTCGAAACTAATGATAATAAAAACTGAAAACAAGGGATAGAAGAAAACGATTTACTTACTATTCCCTGTCAGTACCCAAACGAATAGCAATATCCTGGTATTCTTGTCGTGTTCGTGCAATCAATTCAGGGCATCCCAAAGTATTCAACTGACTAGCAGCAACGCGAGACGCTAACGTTTCACCTGGTAGTGTAACCACCGGAGTTCCGGTCCATAAAACATCCATGCTAGTAGTGTGACCATTGCAAAGTGGTGTGTCCAAGCATACATCGGCTAACTGCCCTCGTCTAACGTGCTCTTCCTTCGCAGCAACATTACTAAACAGAATTCTACCGGGAGCTAAGCCTAACTGTTGAGCTGTTGCTTGTAAGTTTGGTTCACCAACGGCCGGAAAGCGTAGCAGCCACAATACAGAGTTTGGCACATGTTTTAGGATCTGAAATTTAGTATCGGTTTATAAATATAAAATACGTAATAATTTTAATAAAATAAGTTCGTTACGAAAAAATGAATGAACTTACATGTGCCCACATATGAAGCGTGAGCGGATCAATTTTATACAACTGATTGAAATTGCAATAAACGACTGCATCTTCTGGTAGACCATACTGTTGCCTCGTTGTGATCATAATATTTTGAGGCACTTCTTCACCCGTAGCTGTTTTATTGTTCACTTGTGTAGTGGCCATACCATTTTGAACTACAACACCATTTACGGACATTTGGCATTGTCCAGAAGCAATCATAGTTTCGATTGGAGTAGTGGTTGGTAGTTCTGCAACTTTCAGCGAAATTTCTACTGGTTTATTTTCAGCGTCCGGTACAACTACTTCGCGAATTTCTTTGACACATGTATTTTCAATCATTGGAGAAAGATCGGTGGCATTTATTACAGCTACGTTATCTGCTACCTTGCCCTTCATATTCAATTTGTCCGTTAAGATGAGACGTTCCTTTAAATGTGGGAACATTTGCCTGGAGAAGAAAATATATAAGATAGAAAAAAATGTTAATTAAATTTCATGTATAGTACGTATTTTCTCCATAATTGATCGAAAGTCGGGACTACTCGGCTGTCCTCAGATGAATTTTCATGTATAGGAGTTGATTGAATGTAACAGATACGATCCTCTGTTTTACCCAACTTATAAAAAAAGGGCGAATGAAAGAGGAAGAAGTCCGCGAGTGGATTTGATAAAAGAAAAACGTATTGGTTAGACAATCGTAACGTAGCAATAACAACGGAACTTTTTTATTTTCAATCCTTATTGAATAAAGCTTTAACCAATGTAATTGTGAGGTTTCCCTGATTAAAACAAAACTAAGCACGAAATAATTTGAGATATATTTACTTATTTACTGACATTAACTTATTTTCTTTCTATTATATATACATGTAAATATGATTTGAACTATATCGTGTTTGGTCTTATTTTAATCAGAAAACTCTCATAAATACGTTAGTAAAATTTTAATTAAAAGCAAATTAGAGATAAGAACGTTTCATCATTGAATAATTAGTATTGTTTTATAGAACTGGAATTGAATTTGATTAAGTTACATTACTCAGCTGTCGAACTCCGCGGTATGTCAAAGGGAACACTATAATTTCTTGAGGAGAATTCACTCAATAGTAGGGATGACGACTGATCAATTATGACAAACATAGTGGCAATCAATTATAGAGAAAATACTATATGCAACCGCATATCTTGTAGACTTACTTATGATCTCCAATAAAATACGTGTGTGGCATGTAAGCAAGTTTTTCGCTGTATTGATTAGCAAGTTCCAATGGTGATGTAACTTCATCCGTAATTAAATAATCCATGAAACTAGCTCCTGATGTTCCTGGATATCCAAGCCACATCACCTGAACAGGTGCTGGTCTCAGAGCGAATATTTCATTTCTCGCTCCTTTCGTGTATCCATTCATATTTACTAAAATATGAATTCCATCCGCGTTAATACGATCAGCTGCTTTTCCATTGCACGGAATCTGTGATAGATCTACGAAATGTTCAGCTTCTCTGGCAATCTTTGCTCGGAATGTGGTTCCGTCATCCGCACTGAGGGCGTAGCAAAAGATTTCAACATTCTGTCTCTCGTGCAGTCCTGGGATTGATTGCATAAGATGACTAGTAGGATGATTTCCAAAATCTGACGAGACATATCCAATCTTTAAGCGAGCACCGATCTCACGTGGATACTTGTATGGTTGTTTATGTAACACATGAATCTGTAACAGATATAAAACCGTCGTGAAACAAACGTATTTGCATTTTTATTGCTTCAGATAAACCGTGTACTTAAAAAATATCATTCACCTTCTCGATGCAAAGATTTGCATGCCTAGCAGCAATAGCCTTTCTAAATTCATGAGACAACGGATAGAGCATGGAATGGTGTGGGTGTACGCTAGGCAACCTATTCTTATCCAGTTGTTCAGCAACGATCGAAACTAATTTCTTCATTCGAGCTTCATAATCAGTCCAGTCGCAAACGATCTGAAGGCAATGCGCTAAGTTACAATATGCATCAGGGAAGTCGGGCTTCAGCTTTAACGCAGTTCGGTATGATTGAATAGCCTCAGGAATGTTTCCAGAATCCTTATGAATCGAAGCTAAATTGGAATGGGCGTCAGCGAAAGCAGGGTTAATTTGAATAGCTCTTGTATAGCATTGAAGAGCTCCTTGTATATCTTGCATTTCTTTCAGAGTATTGCCCATGTTCGAGTACGCATCCGCGAAAGTTGGCTGAATACGAATAGCCTCCTTGTAATGCATTAGTGCTTCATTTAATTTTCCTTGTTGCTGTAATACGGAAGCCAGATTGCTATGAGCTGCGGCAAACTCAGGGAATACTTCAAGCGCTTTCAGATATAATCGAGTTGCTTCTTCGATGTATCCTTGTTCACGTTTTATGTTGGCCTAAAATTCGGAATACATCGAATAACAAAGAGAAGAAACGTAATAATAATAAAAAGTGAAGACAGAAACGCGTTACACGTTATTGTCTTGTTCATTAAACTTTCCCACGGAATTTGAATATAAATATAAGTACCAGATTATTAAGGGAATCGGCATGTGAGGGGCAGAGGCGGAGAGCCGTATTATAGCAATCCTCAGCCTCGACCACTTGTCCCTTTTCCTTGAGCGCGTTCGCCAAATTGCAGTAAGCATCTGGGAAATTTGGTTGTAGTTCAATAGCACGACGGTACGTATCAATGGCCAAATCGATAAGCCTGTAAAACAAAATAAGTTAACGCACGATAAAAAATAAACAAAGTATATTCCCTCTGATGCTTACCCTTGTTCATAGTAGACACACGCCAGATTTCCATGTACGACTGCATTGTTAGGACTGAGATTCAAAGCACGCAGATAAGCAGCTACAGCTCTGTTACAAACAGAAAATTCGTATGTCATTAAAATTCATCACACAACGAAAGAAAACATTTAGGTCGTTTTCTGAACGAACGGACGATGAATCACAATATAATCGATTCCAATTGAATCAATAGTGTCGCATCAAAGTATACGTGGAATTGCGTAGAAAGTTCTTTGTTGGTTTCGGTTTTGGTAACAATGGTTGATGATACCACACCCGACGACACACGGTCTTTGGATAAATTGCACACGTGCTGCGCACACCGCCATACGGTGACGTGTCACGCCGGTAACGCTATACAAAAAATAGTTATAAATTAACCTTTTCACGTTATATTTAATCCACGAGATACATCCACGGGTTGAGGATCGTGAGAGAGCTCGTTCTAATTGCACGCGTAACGAGGGTGCGATCGTGGTCGAGGGCGAGATCACTGTATACACGACAACACACTGGTAGTCCATTCCTTCTCCATTTCCATATCTCAATAAATTAATTTGTCTGCGTGTGTGTGTGTGTATGTGTATGCGTGTATGTATCTTTTAAATATCAATAAACAAAATCAACAACTTCCTCGACAGATAGTAGACACGATACCACGAGCAGCTTTCCGCCGTGAAACTCGCCACGAGCTACGCGTTTTTGGCATATCCGTTAAGAACTTATACACCCTCCCACGGAGAATAAAAGGGGTTCTCTCTCCATCGTAGGGGCGGAGCGATCCTTGAAATCGATAGTTGCCCTCCAGTTTCTCCCGCTATTGTGCGTAACTGGAATTTAGATTCCAAGGATTCCGAACACTCGTAAATAAGAAAATGCAGCTCGTATTCCAGTGGTAATTTCGCATCTGTTGCCAAGCAAGCCCCATTCTCTCTCCGTTAAAGAGGCTGTGTGGATACGTACGTATGACAAGAAGGTCAAGATTCTCGGAAGGCGAACAGGACATGAATTCGCGACATGTGTAAATCATCTCTATGCTTGTTTATACATCGATTTTACGTATTATCGTTGTTTCTTTTTCATTAAATTTTTAAATATAAATATCTTACGATAAGAACCGATGATATCTCAAATATCGTAATAAATACGGAAAATCCAGAATAAATGGATCGTTTTTAAATTTACACATGCTGCGTAACATTACCAAAATAATAGAAAATAATGAAAGTCGCTAACACACCTAAGAAATTAGGAATTCGCGTAATGCACGAGTGAAGGTTGCCAGCGGGCATCGCTCTGGAGAAACGAAGGACGATGAACTTCAAAGGACGCTGTATGAATATCGATTCGGTGTTTACACGTCGGCTCATGCGCTTTGCTCGCGAATTCTTGGTAAACGTGTTTCAGAAACGGAAAACGTGTGAAACCTTCCGACCTCGTTCGTCTCTTTTCGCGCGGCAAAAGTAAAAATAGAGCACATTTCTCGTTCGAGCACGAAACATTTTCGTACCGAAAATACAGCAAAGAACTTTCGTGAAAACAGTCCCATTATATTGGCACAAAAATATATTGTTTGACTTGTGACTCTCCAATTAACGTAACAGTATTGAACATTAATGGTATAACTGTAAGTCAGATTTTTTTAGCACAGACTTTATAAACCGTCGTCTATGAGAAATTGAAGAGACGACGATCGATCATACTGTGCATTTTAAAATATTGTAGGAGCCGACGAAAAACGAGAAAGAGGTTTCATGAGAATCGAACCTAGGGCCTCCGGCTGGTAAGCCGGGACTCTATCCCTATCGCTAAGGCGTGTTCTCATGTTTCTCTTTATTATTATACGTCTTACTGTGAAGTTTTGTATTGTCGTATTATAACAACAAAAGAAGAAGATTTTTATATAATTTTTATATAAATCTACTCGCATATCGAATGATTTTTATTTTCTTGCCGAACATTGGCCGTTTCACGTACTATCGACCGAGAAGTTAAACGTTTCAATTGCAAGTTTTGAAAATACTAGTATTTTAAAGCAATATCACAAATTATAAAATTATTGTTACTAACGCAGAATTATGAATAAACATTCTATGTATTGTCAACGGTTGTTGCATTATTTCGCCGTTTAAACCAGTTCAACAAATTGTTGTGAAAATTGTCATGTATGTTAATATCCTATTTGAACATGCAAGTATCTACCTTATTTCAAATAAAATGCCAATTCAAACGTTCTAACGAAATGTACGAATATAGAGCCGCTAGAAATCAATGATTTAATCTCACCTATCAAAGATTCTAGCCTCTTTGAGTACATTGCCAAGATTGATGTAGGCGTCCAGGAAATTTGGGTCCAAAGCTACGGCCTTCTCGAAGTGATGGATCGCCAACCAAATCTCGCCTTGAGCGTTGAATACACAGCCAAGATTACTCCATGCGACTGCGAAGTCTGGCCGCGTTTCAATCGCCTTTAGATAGCAAGCCTATAGACATAAACAGAGGATCAGAGAAGATGTTCCCGTACTGTGAGAGACGCGCCGCGCGCTTTGCCCGGCCTCTCCTCGCCGCGCCGCAGCTTTCACACATTTCACCACCTTCGAGAAATTTCAGAGAATAAAATTATCTCTTCATACATTCGTCCTCCCTGTCTTGCTTCGTTATCTCCTTTTTCCTTGTTCTACATCCCTTTACTTTGAACAATTCTTAATGCAAATCATCCGCGCCAAGTATTTTGTTCGTAACAGAGTTGATATAAATACCTTTAAGAATCAATTGTATTCAATTTTACGTGATGAACTTTATCACATTTATCGATTGCGCGATTATTTCTTTATTACATTCTCAATATTCATTATTAGCGATCGATATTCGATGAAAGAATAGAAACTTCGTTGGTGATGAAGAAAAATTTGATAAACGCTTGGACATTAGATAATTTTACGCGATTTTGTATCTTGGTGCATTTAATGACATGTAAAATGCTAACGCGAGAGATTTATAGAATTTTGTGTAAGATTTGCTTTAGCTTGGGATATGACTTCTTTCGAAGAAAAACGAGAAAGAATCAGAAACAGAGAGAACGAGACCCATTTTGCAAATCATACAATGTGTAAGTGGATTGGAATCTAGTGTGAAAACAGGAGAAAAGGATTTAGGTGCGCGCTAGAAACGTCATCGTAGAAAATAAGCGATACGGGTGTCCTGTCTCGTGTCTATCGATTCTCCGGAATGCGTCCGGTGGACTCGACAGCACGTAGTACGCCCCTCGCCATTGTTACTTCAGTTCTGCTCAATTCACTTGGCCAATTCACCTCCAACATTGTCCATTCTCAGTCGACGAGCTTAAACAAACATTGTTCTTCATTACCCATATGTTCCCTTGATCAACATTTACCATCAATTAAATTTATATTATCGTTTATCCCTAGGAAAATATTTGTCGAAAATCTTCTTTATATGACGACGCTCCTAAGGGTCAAGCAGGGATGTGCATCGCGCGTGCCGAGAGGCGGGCTGCATTGTTATAAAAAACAGAGTAATCCGTACCTAAACAATAAGTAAAAAGGGCATTTACAGTCGGCCGATCTCTATGGGAAGCGGTAAAGAGAGGCTGGATGATAGAAATGAATAGGATTCGTAGCATCGGGATAACCGGATATGGATAGAAACGTTGAAGTTGGATGAGCTTTAACAGAGGATTCTCGTTTCAATGGAGAAACAGAAATGAGTCGTTCATAAGATCTTCATCCGTATTTCCGTGCTTCCGTATCTGCAATCGCATACGAACGTTGTAAACACAGATGCTGCTAAACCTTTCTATCCCGAGTTAAAATGATCCAACTTTCAATCTCTTTCGAAACAGCGGAGCCAATTGGTCTGATGGAATGTTCAGAGATCGGCCTTGGGAATTACTTTACCTGCAGTGTACCCTTTGGTAGGTTGACGGTAGGTACGGCTCGCAAGTTCTCATAATAAACTTAGACCGAGAGACAGTGTGTTACTGAATAACCAGATTCAGGTTCACCCTTTGACGAAGGAACCCATGGTAACCGACCAATCACATTGCTCCGACTTCCCCTCCTAGAGTTGATCATCCCATCCACAACAACAATACAGCTGCGTTAATGTCTCTTCACTGATACTCTTCGCCTCAACTTTGTCTTTTTAATTTTTTTTATCTTTTTTTATATTTTCTTTTCTTTTTTAAATACGTATACAGAGGTACCTAGTTATGCGTGCCGCTGAAAGACACGCTTCGCTGAGCTCGTCAGCCACCATATTATAATCGTGCAATTCTTATCCCAGTTCCTCAATATCGATCGTTAACAATTACATTGAAAATAGATTCCCCAATTAACAAGAAGGAAAGAACAAATTAAATCACCTTATATAAAGTACAACAAACGTCTTAATCTCGATCTCAATACATTAACGATGTTTTAAAAAATTATAAAGACCACGAATGAATGTGTACGTCGCTTTTTATAGCTATGAGCAAGAAAGATAAATTTAAAAAACCATTTTCCTGTTAAAATCAACTTTCATTTTATAGTCCCATAGACCAGTAGTTCGAACCGATATCATTCTGTAAATGTAACATTATTGGTGGCAAAACGTACTAAGCGAAAAACGAACAAGTGAACTAGAGAGCGCTTAAGAACGACAGGAAATTCAACGGAAGGCTTCTCTCTTTGCTGCAGTAAGTTCTGTCGATGAGTTTGATTGCAGAAAGTACAAAATATTAAATGAAGGCACCAATGGGTAATCAATGTAGATAAAGCAAAATTGTCAGCAATTTATACTGTCTGCAATTATTTCTACTCGTCGACTATCGCCGCGCCGCGCTGCTATTATGAAGTAGACCACTTGACTTGTTTATTTTTCTATGTATCATTGCAACAAATGAAACTTGTGGGAGTCAGAAAAGTCCCGTGAGTTTCCAAATTAAAAAATATTTTGATGCACAAACGGCTTACATAGATTCATAAAAAATTATCAACTTTTTATATTAGACATTACGATAGGTGTAGAAATGGTCAAGTGATCTCGCGCAATTATCATTGTACACACAACTTGTTTACTTTTAAAATTGGAAAGAGTAGAGATAGTGGAAAAGAAAGGTCGCATTTGTCCACGTATATGTAACGGATCAGTATACCTAAAGTAAATACACATTCAGAATGAGTTGAATCAAATGAGATGAGCTTAAATGCTACATTCGCGCGCTGCTGATCCTATTGTAGCTTGTAAGAAAAAAATTAATATCTTTTACTTAATCAATAATAAAAAAAGATACTGCTGTAATAGGATCGGCAAGTTAAACTTTGCAATAACACCAAGTAAAGAAATTTTGTTGTTACTCTTATCAGTGTTATTCCAAAACGCGCAATGCGAAGAGGGATTCTATATAGTTTTCAGCTAATTTTAAACTTAAACCCTCATGCTGCGTTTGATGTCTTGAAAAGAACATTATTTTGCTCCGAGCATCTTTGTTGATTCTCAATAAAAAGGCAAATAAAAACAAAGACACCAAACGCAGTGATTAGTTAATTAAATGGAAAAACACGCACAATGGGCAATCTACTACCAAAACTTAAATTTTCTGTTCATGCCTTTTTAAAAGCTAATTCTGATAGTAGGCCACCATGCGTCGCGCACATATCTTTTTTCACCGCAAAGAGAAAGAGCTTTTCGCCTCTAGTATATGGATACCAGTTGTTCCTGGTTGTTCTATAGAGCTGCCAACTAGTACTTGCGCACATTTTACGAAATGCATCTGTACCTTGTCAAAAAAAATTGTCAAAATGAGACTGCAAAAGTCAATATCCTAGTATTTGATTGTGGTATTGATGCATCCGAATATGTGCATGTCACGTTAAATTAAATTAATTTACAACAATGTGTAGCAGATAAAGAAAACCTACCTTGGCTTCATCAAGTCTTGCTAATGCTTTCAAAAGATTACCGAGATCGCTTCTCACACAGTAAAGATCCTGTGAACATATAAGAACATATAAAAACGTAAAATCTATATTGAATAATCCTATAAACAAGCAGTAAACAAGCAATCTTTAGAAAATAAGTCAAAACTATATTTAACATAATGTAATAGCGTTTAAACTATATGTAAAGGACTAGAAAGAAATATGTATTAATAACAGAGTGGATTTCTCACAGGGTTATATTGTAGAGCAGTTACATATGCTTGAACTGCTTGTTCCATATCTCCTGCAGCTACTAATGCAGCTGCTAGATTGATGTAACCATCAATGAAATCTGGTTTCAATCTAACAGCATGTCGATAGTTTTCCAAAGCTTCCTGTAGTTGGCCACGTTCCTTGTAAACATTTCCAAGATTGCTGTAAGCCTCTGCCAATAACGGATTCTGCTTTATTGCTAAGCTACTGTAATGTGCAGATCTGAAATGCAAGAACAGAAATTTATTACTACTGTATTTTATTTAAAAGTTACATAATAAGTGGAACAGGTCGCTTACTTTTCTAGCCTTCTACATTGAAAATGAATAGAAGACAATAATAGAAGAACTCCTGTGTTATTTGTTTCCTGCCTCCAGAGTTGCATACAATGTCTTTCCGCATTCTCATAATCTCCTGCCTGATATTCTCTATGAGCAAGTTCTAGTAGCCCTGAAAAACATTAACTTATGGATATCTAAGTAATCTTAAAAATTATATAAAAATAAAATTTGTCAATATTCACATAAATATAAAATGCAATAATGTGTAAAATAATACTTTTTACAGAATATAATATTTATCAATTTTTCATGTAAATTTAGTTATTTTTGCACATATTTAAATATATATATATATGTATGTATATATTGAACTACAAGTGCTGCTAGTATATCACTACGCCAATAAGAAATATGCATATTGTAGATGATTTACATGGAATATTCCTGTTTGAAAAACGTCTGAGTACTTAATACGATCTATTGTATATAAATAAAAATATAATTTAAGTGTTTTAATTTCAAAGTGCTTACTTCATATCATAAACTTCACAAAAGTTTACATAAATAAAATATACCTATACACGCGCGCAGAATAAAATATATCAATTTGTTTATCCGATTTTTTGGAAACTTAAAATAGCATGAGAAAAGAAAGTAGGAATTAAAAAATACGAACAATAGGAGTCAACTGCAACGTTAATGGTTTGATTATCAGTGATTGCAATTAGCTCTTTGCCTTGCGTATCTTGTGTAACAACTAGAAGATTCTGTCCATTTTGCCACTCGACGGTTCCATTACAAACGTCATCCGAACTATTGACCACGTTTCCAATTATGCCGTTCGAATTTTTTATTATGTTTTCTTTCTTCTCTGCCAGTTTTATACTCATTTTGTCCACGAAATTGTTCCAAACGCGTTATTCTCTTCTTCCCAATTCCGATACGCACACTGTTTTCACACAATCACCTCTGATACAAATTCGAGACTTTTCCACGTTTCAATATTGGTAACTCAATTTTTTTCTTCGGTAGTATCTGCTAGCTAATTCTAAATTAATTTTATCCTTCAGATTCACTTTCTTTGTGTGTACTATTCCTTCGTTATTTCAAGCAACGCAACGGTACCTATTATTTCCTCGTTTCTGTACACACCGTGGCCTCTGTGTTTCTATACAAGTTACGCTTTGGCCAGGTTATCCCCAGTCTCTGATAGACCAAGAAGCAACCTGATTGGTCAACTCAATGACTATGGCGGACTCCTGCATCGCTGGGTAAAATCAAGAGATGGGGGTAAGGAAGACACCCGGCTCAACACCGTAGATATTATGCTCGGTGCCCCATGATTTTCACCTTCTACATTTTGTCTCTTGCGTTTGATAATTTTGCTTTTTTATCATTGCTGATATAACTAATAGACGTTTATAGAGTTAATGTTAAGTTATTTTTAGTAACGAAAACGTAAACTATCTGATCTAACAAATAAATCTATGTTATCGTTGTTTTGCTAATTTTATCCTTGTTACAATCTTTCTATTAATGAAAAAATGTATCGAATATATATGAAAGTATGGTTATAAAAAAAAAACATGTAATACGTTTCAACTTATAACATTTTACTTATCAATAATAACAACTAATAATCAGAAAATCAACGCAAAATCTAATAAAGAGCAGAAAATTTGTATTTTCAATTTATGAACGAAACCAAACATCTTCTTCACATGCAATCAACTTTTACTAAAAATTAATTTCAAAGTGAAAATTATTTTTATAATGACATGGAAGCCGAATTTTTATAATGACATAGCCGAATATAAAAACTAAATTATAACGAATATAAAAAAAAATTCGGTAACTCCTAAGGCGCGTGTACATAGTACGTGGCTGGGGGCACACAAAGAAATTACAATAGTGGTTCTCAACCTGCATAAATAAAACTGACTTTTGAAATCGGTTGCCTATTTTTAATATCAAAATTTACATCTCAAAGGTCGAAGTAACTTTTGTAGTATTGCAATATTGATTCTTGAAACTTCATACAGAAAATTCAACAAAAAGTATAACATATGTTTGTTGAAGTCGAAACATATTATCACCTAATTTAAGATTTAAAATAATATTGATTCTAGAGAGAGAAATAAAATAGAGATATCATGAAATTTTGATATATGAATTGATACAGTAACCAAACGTTTAATTGCAAAATTATTACACTAACTAGCAAAAAAGAACCACTGGCGCTATGCGAAGGGACGGTCATCCCCACTCTTTCGAACGGAAAGCAGATGGTATAGGTACCGATACCGAGTGGAATATTCCACCGTCACTTTGATGAAGCGGAAACAGCGACTGAAGAGTAAGAGGGAAGAGTAGGTAGCTTAAGAAAGCTTCTAAACGGGAGAAAACCACACACAACAACGACAAAATAATAATGCTTCGATTCGTAAAGAAAGTAAAATGAATTCTAAAATTACCGAATAATGTTAAAGACAGCAATAATATATACATACATATATCAATAAATTTCTGATAGATTTGTAGAAAAGGAGAATATATACCTGCCATAGATTTATTAGGTTCCCGCTTATATGACGTTTTCTATTTTTTATTATATACCTATAAATATCATTTGCACATAGTTATGTATATACCTCTGTTTTATGTTATTACGGCACATTGCGATAAATTAAATGATGTATAAAATACATATATCATGCACATAAATTAAACGAAATATTGATGATGATTGTTTCTCTACTAATGTACAATTTTATTCGGTAATATTTTTTTTAAATTAAAATTTAATTCCAGTCAGATTATTAAGATTAACCAAATCGCGGACATATCGTGGAAAATCTTACAAATCATATCAATACATTAAATAAATGGATAAATAAAATACATAACAATAAATAAATCTGTATAATCTTTACTTGCCGATATTAAGCAGAAATTTATATGATATACTTTTAGTAACACGAATCAGAACATTTAAAAATCAATATCTGCAAACTCATTATTCATCTGATCGGACACCTCGCGAATACAATTTTGATTGTGAAAATGGAATGGTACGTAGTTAAAAATCATTTGACTACGTACCAACTGTCGAAAGCTGTTGTATCTCGTTCATCTTGAGAATGACACTGGTGCCTGCGATTTGTTGATGATTCTGCTGCTGTTGCTGCTGTGGCTGCTGCTGTGCTTGCATGATGACGACCACCATAAAAAATGATACATGAACAAGAACGGCGTAAGAAGTTGGTAATCAAGGGCCACTGTTCTTGCCAAAATCCAGTATCAAAATCGAAAGTTGTATATAAATGAAATCTGAAAAGGACTTTTTACTTTCCGGAAAACGGAAATAAAAACGTGCGGCACTTACATTGGTATACACTAGCGCGATCTTGTAGCGTGCGCCATTATGGATTTTCAAGCACTTTACTTAAACCGAGAATTACTAGACAATATGCAAATCACATAAGACACAAATTATATAATGATCAATTATTTTGTTATTCAAAAGTATTTTTTCTATAAGTTTTTATCACGATAGCTGAGTTCTTCACAAACGACGGCTTGTCAATTCTATAATAACTCGAACCACGAACGTAATACAGTCTGATACGAAAAACCAATCGATGAACGTATTCCGAGTCTCTAACTCGTTGCGTTCTACGCGCGGGAAATACGTCATATTAATATAACCGATAATCAACTTGTGCACACGCGGCTATTGTATTTCACGAACCCTGCAAATTCTTAATGTAAAAATCGTTTTTGATTGATGAAACTATTATAATATATGCTTTAAATGTCATATAACGTAAGAAAATTTGATGTATAGCTCAAATTAGAATTAATTAATAATTGTGTGAAATTTTTTAGCATAATAACAGTTCAAATTAAAAATTCTTGTTCGAAAATATAATCAATGAAACAAAATATTTCTTGATTGCATCGATTCTTTTTTCTATCTTTGTGTAACTATTACAATATTTAATCATATTATCGTTTTAAATTACATCCTATTTCACTAATTATAGTATAGTTTAAAATAAAAATATTTGCAACTAGAAATAATATGTTTATTTTACAGAAATATTATAAAAGATTAAGGGGAACTAAAACATTGAGCAGAAATTATTGTTACCACTCCTGAACGATGATACACGAGCGCCGTACGGTAAGAGTTCGAGAATGGCTTCCCCACCACATTGAAAGAATTCGAATAACCGAAGACCTGATTCTCTCCTTCGTTCTCATTCTTCCGGTGCTGGTGCCGGCGTCATATGGTTTTGTGCTCTGTATTAGTTTTACTTCGTTTATTTTGTAGATTAATAATGGCAGGAAATAAGGAACGTACCTTCCTTATGGTTAAACCCGATGGTGTTCAACGTGGACTCATTGGTAAAATAATTCAACGTTTTGAAGACAGAGGTTTTAAACTTGTAGCAATGAAAATGATACAGGTAAGTTCCTCTACATATGCTTACGTATCCGATTCACTCCAGAAAAAATATGCATTTTTTAGTTTCTAACAACCACGTGATTAAAAATTTTCATTTCGTAAGTACTTATCGTATTTTATCGATTGTACAATAAATGATAATTGTCGTGACCTTCATTACTAATCTCTGTGACATTGTATTATCTTGTGTCAAGATAATTAGCAGAAATACTAGTTTACGAGTCTTGTATTATATTCGTTTTATATACCATTGATGTGCAATAGATTTCGTTATTTGCATTAAAATTATGTTATTATTAAAGTTTCTTTTTTTTTTTAGCCAAATGAGGATTTATTAAAGAAACATTATGCAGATTTGGCATCCAAACCATTTTTCCCAGGTTTAATTAAATACATGAGCTCAGGACCAGTTGTGCCAATGGTACATAGTTGTTTTTTGTATAATACAATTAAAAGATATTATTTGTATGTTAATTAAATTTAACAATTGTTTTTCAGGTATGGGAAGGTTTAAACATAGTAAAAACTGGCCGTGTTATGTTAGGACAAACAAATCCAGCGGATTCTGCACCTGGAACAATTCGTGGTGATTATTGTATCCACGTTGGACGCAATATTATTCATGGCTCCGACTCTGTTGAATCTGCCGATAGAGAGATCAAACTCTGGTTTGGAGAAGAAAAGGAAGTTATTGATTGGGCATCTTGGTCAGAAAGCTTGGTATATGAATAAAACATGTGAAATCTTCAATAAAAATATTTATTGCAATACCTATTCTTTCATGTGCTTCATTCTGACTATAACATCAAAGATTTTTTATACATAAGATTGATTGAGAAGCAATAAATCAGATTTATACATAAATGTATGTAATTAAATAATAAAAAGATTTCAGTATATTAATACAAAACTTATTATTGATGGTAGTAGTATAGTCATTTTTAATTTACAATTCTAGATCTTACATTTAAAAAAATTTTCATAAAAATTTATAATATAAATTTTAGAATATTTGTTTATATACAGGGTGGTTGGTAATTGGTGGTACAAGCGGAAAGGGGGTGATTCTACGAGAAAAAAGAAGTCGAAAATATAGAATAAAAATTTTTCGTTTGAGACTTTGTTTTCGAGAAAATCGACTTTGAATTTTCGCTCGGTACGCGTGCGGTACGTTATAACGTATCTCACTGTAGATCGTTGTCTCGATGGAAAAATTAAAAAAAAAATTTTTATTCTATATTTTCGACTTCTTTTTTTGCGTAGAATCACCCCCTTTCCGCTTGTACCACCAGTTACCAACCACCCTGTATATAATATATATAGTATATGTATAATATTAAAATGAACATCTGTACTTGTTTAGCAGTCATATTTAAAATAGTGTTTAAATTTACAATTGAGTGCTAAAAAGTATAAAACGAGATATTAATACAATTACAAAATTGATTTAAAAGTTACCTTTCTATAAATTATATCGACAACTTTAAATTTTTAATCATTAAAATTAAGTTAATTAACCAATTAACTTAAGTTGGAATAAGCATCTACAACCTTATGTAAAAAATCTATGTTTTTTGGTCATATTTTCAAGATTATGAACACTTTAAAAAAAAGTATTTTATAAAATAAATGCGCAAAATATTGTTTATGCCTTATAAAAAGTCAGAATAATATATATTATATTATATATATATTATATTATATAATATATATTATATATATATATATATATATATATATATATAAGGAAATGGTTTTGACAATGTTACCATAGAATTAATTATCACTTTGTCCTAAATATGATCTACAACTAGGACAATAATGTTTTGTTACCAAACAACTATCCATGCAGTAAGGGCAAGGAACACAACACCAGCATCTAGAAATAATTATAAATATAATTACATCTTGTTCTTTTCAAAAATCAATGATCAATCATAATTTATAATTACCCTAAAATACATAGTCCTAATGCGAAGAGATGAGTTTTCATGTTTGCTTCCCTTTCAATTACTGTGAGCACATTTGCATGACAAGAAGGACATATTATATGCTGTTGTTCAGGACCAAAATTTAAATTCCTTATGATAACGGGACCTGTAAAATTATATTCTTGAAAAACAATATTCAATAATAATCACTAACATTTATGTAACAATCAAGATTTATTTTATAATAACAAAACGTATATAGGTGGAAAATATTAATAAATATTAGAACAACTTTTTATATATCTTAATATTTAATAAATGCTTCAAGAAGCAAACAGCATGGTCTGTAGTACTTTGTATGTATGAGAAATCTATTATATATGGTTGGGGTTTAACTGTAATGCATACCGAGCTTTTACTTTAGATTGACTTTGTTTATGAAAATATTCTCTCTAGATTCCATTTTCAGAACAGATGTGCATCACAATTTGCAATGTACACAACATGGAAAAATATTGTTCTGGAATTATTACAAAATGCAGCTACCTATTTGGGAAGCAGCTTGCTTAACAGTCTCCAAGTTGTAAAGCAACTAGCAAATTGTCCTAATAAATTTTGTTACATTTTATTACTGGTAAACCGCAATTTCCATATGAGGGTGGTAGTTGCAGCGGTATTAACGTATACATAAATAGTCAAACACTTCTAAATGTTAGTCATTAAATCACTTTATGCATATTGTTATTTTCTTGGCTTCCAGGGTACCTACTGATGCTATCTAATAATGAAAGTTATTGCATGATCTTATCATTTCAGTACTTATATATTTTTACGTACTTCCTTGTGGTTGCTCATATGACGGTGGTGGGACAGAATGACATGGTGGTGGTGGGATAAAACCAGGTGGTGGTGGTGGTGGTGGTGGCGACATTGTTGCACTTTTTTCCATGACAATATTTTAATTCTTATCTGAAAAACATTGCATCAATCATAAAAATCCATTTTCTTTTAGTTGTTATTCAGGAAATTGATGTGAATCGACTAGAATTGATTCTTTAATAGAATATATTAGAGTTAACTTTATTAATTATAAAAAACACTATCAGTTATCCTCGTAACCAATCAGATTGAGAATTTTTATAAGAAATCAGATATGTCGAATGAGAACATTTGATATTTTAACATTATGTTTCGTATATATCTGACCGTATTGATGTTGGAGGAATTAATATAATATAATAATTTAAAATTAGATATATAATATAAAATTAAATATATACTTAATACTATATAATGTGCCTGATAAACAGAAAAATATTTACTATATAGTGGCCTTTTATTTTCTCGTTGGAGTTACTTAAAATTTCTAAGAATTGTTTAATGACACAACAATTTATATTGTAATAGTTCTACAGCAAATACAGAAGGTTTCGTAACCATAATCTAATGTTGCGCAAGTTATTACCGAATGAGTTGCGGTGTCTAGAATGCGAGTATTCAAGTTATTTTATTTCATTGTATACGTGTCATATTAACAAAAAAAGAAAAAAAAGATTGGATTATCAAACTTGAAGAAATTTCTAAATACCGAAATCGATTAAATCAACTGGGAAAACATATTAAACGCGATTTCTAGCAATTTATTTGCTATACAAATTACATGCCATAAGGCACTGATAAAATAACTAATTATGAAAACGAGTTTCCATATAAACATCCTCACTATATGTTACAAAAAAATGTAATAAAATTGAACCAATGTATTGGTTGATTATATTACCAAAAAATTAAACTACCGACCGATCGATATTATATATTTAGTGTAATAAAATTACGCTAAATCATACATCACGATAAAACGACCACTCCAATGTTTTGTAAATATTCATACTCTTAAGATATTGATTTTTTCGTGACGAAATGTTTTATTTCTCGCTAAACTAAGAGTGTGTAGATATGCTAATTCATTTCTAATTACGTACACACGTACTTACCTCTTGCAACTATTGATATACGCCCAATTTATCACTAATCGATGATCGATATATAACGTTGACACCCAACTACTGAGGTTCAAGTTGGCATTCATAGGCGTTAAATTCACATATATATTACCTATCAGAACAGTAAAGGTGGGAGATTCTACGAAAAACGTCAAAAGATACGTAAGTTATCTATAGTTTTATCAGAATGATAAGTGAGATACTTTAATTAACGTGGTAAAAAAAGACGTACTGCTTTCCGGTTTACTAATTTGTATTTTTATTTCGTAAAAAACGGAAAAGATTGTAGAAAAAGTCGGGTAGTGAAAAAATACACAAGAAAATATATGTTTGCAGTTAATTCATTAAACAGATAATCCTTAAAATTTTTCTATTTTGGTTTCATATTTATTTAACATATAATCGTTCTTGGTTAACAAACGACTTTATCTATCGTTGGTAAAAATTTAAACATGGTCAAATCAATTAAAATCATTGATTTGTTAGTTGATGCAAAAATTTTAAGAATTTGTGTGATAAACAGTAAAACTTTAAACTGGCTATAAATGTCTTCCTGAGAAGCACTGATTCATCTATTGTTTTTCCATTGAATTAGCATTTTTTAATTCGTTATAAACTTCAACGATTTTTGCATTAACGTAACAATGAATCAGATATCTAATTTTACTTATTCCGTGAATTCATAAAAAAACTATAAATTGAAATTCATAAATAGCATATAGAAAATATATATAGAATATGTGATAACTTCATACAAGCAAAATTTAGGAAGAAATTCAGTAATAGTTGCTACTGAATTATTCGTTTAATAATTAAAATGAAGTTTCTAAGAGAAATTTGTTGTTACCCTGAATACGAAGTTGTTACGTGTTTGATAATCGATTATTAATGATATATTATCGGATGCATTTACGTATTATCGATTCCAATCAAATTCATTCAAATGTTCCTATCATGTATACGTTACACAATAGCCCGTAAAAGAAACTCGTTATCCAAGCGAACATTGCCTTTTTGGTTTTGATGTATTATTGTATACAAAAACATATTTAATTTCATAAGTGATGTTTTGCTAGAAACATCTTGAAAATTTCATTGGATACTAAAGTGAGTTGCAGATTTGAACATCTGTAATTCTACGAACTAAGAAATAACATTGCGATCGATCGATTTGGATATACGTATGTTATGCATACATATATTTATATACATTTATGTCTACGATATATACGTTCTTTGACTAGCAGAACAACAATCGCCCTAACAATAACAATGTAAGGATGATACAATGCGTCATAAATAATAACGTTATTTTACTCACAATCCAATAAAAAACAAAATGCCTAGAAATTTCAGACCCAACTCCAATAATCGTAAACAGAGTTCTTTTGCCTAATATCGTACGCTTTAGTTGAATTTGATCGATCGTTCGCAATAATAATCGTTGAAATTTCAATTCCTACATAGTGTGACGAGTATTAACAGCCGAAACTTCAGCCAAGGTATATTAGATATGAGAAAGTGAACTACTAGTAAAATGACCGTAATGATCATTTGCGAGGATAAGTTTCTATATCGATATAATTCGAAATTTGTGGTCTTTAATTTGATGTTATTACTAGGAAGAAATCCAGGATTGTATTACTATCAATATGCTGGCAGTATCGAATTGTTTTTTTAATAGTAAACAAATTCGTTTGGAATGTTTTACCGATCAAGCGAACAATCTCGATAGATCAATGACGGAGCTGAAAAAGGGAGGGAGCACTAAATTTCACGGTGATTTCGCACTACGTGTTCGAAGCACGACAACGTGCTTCTCAGTCTTGGCCTTTTCACGAGGAACGGTCAGGCGTGGGCTTGGTCTTTGGTTTTCGTCCAAGTAACTTGCGAAACGAGGAGGTCCACCTCGATCGACTAATTCCTGTCGTGCTCTGTTCGTCCGGTTCGCTGCAACTAAGCGACTCGCTAATTTTCCTGCTTTTGCCACTGCTGCTGCTGGTGCTACTACCTCCATTTTCATAACATCGTGATCTTCGATCTCCGATTTCCGAAGAAAACCTGAACAACGAGAAAATTCAATGCGAATAATGTTTCGCTATTTCTTACGTAACTAAAAGGTACACGAACTTGGTGAAATATCAAGACGAACCCTGAATCGGATGAAAAGGCTCTAGCCGTAGCTGGAGCGCTCGAGTTAGCCGATGAAAGCGATATTTCAGCAACAAGAGTACTCGGATATGCTTCATCGTCGGACGCGCTGTTACTACTTGTGGTACTGCTGCTGCTAGCATTGCTTCCACCGGGGCTACTGTCGACGCTGGAATCGTCGATGAAACTTATTTCTCGATCGGCTAACGGTGAACTGGTCCTCTGTCCACGCGACATCGATGTCGTGGACGTTGTGCTAGGTCGGAACCAGGTACGTAAATCCTGCAGCGGCGCTTGAAGGCACTTGAAAAGATTTCCACTGAAACGTTTGGAAATTAGATAAGTGTAAAGATAAAAGCCTTTTCTTCGTTATCGACTATCGGGGCTGGTCTGTTTACAGATACTCGTGTTTTTTCTAGGTTCGATTCACTTACTCGTCGCGATAATCATCGATCTCGGCAAAAGTGCGCCTCGCGTATAAACAAACGGAACACCGTCGTCGACGGCGGCAAGACGTAGCGTGTAGAGTCGCTGCACGAAGATGTCTCGCGGCGTGTCTCAATGTAATCGTTTCTCGAGTCAGCGCTGCGACACCTTCCTCTCGTCTACGCCTTTCCTCTCCCAGTTCTCCCTGTTCTATACGCAGCTTCTCTTTTAAAACTTCATTCTAGAGACACAGAATATACACAACATGATATTATAGCATAGATCGTCTTCATCGAAACAGATGCTGTTGCTCGAATTATCATTACCTCTCTTTCAAGAGCATCACGTTCAGCACGAATAACAGTAGCCTGTTTGACAACGTCCTGGCGAGCTCGTTCAAGAGTTTGCCTAGTAATCTCGTTTTGCGCCAGTTGCATCTGCAGACGGCGCAAAGCTACTTCCCGTTGCCTCTCCAGCCGATCCTTAGCAGCTATGCAACTGTCGCGTTCGGTTTTAGCTCTCTCCACCTCTTCCTCCAGACGAAGGCTTCGTTCCAGTTGCAGGAACAGCTCGTCCTCCTTGCCTCGCAGTTCTGCTTCGCAACCCTCCAGTCGCTTCTCCAACGACCGTCGAGTCTCCTCTAACTTGTCCCTTTCAGCCTGAAACAACCGGACAATTTTGTATTACACGAGTTTCTATCGTAATCCGATCTTTCCAATTCGTTTCAATAGTAACTCGAATTCAACTTTTGATTAAGATCGGCTCGTTCAAGAAATTCGTTGATATTTACTCGATAAGTCATCTCGGTAACTCTTATCTTTCGAGTTATATCTTTTTATCGACTGAGTCACGATTGTTTTCGAGTCTGTACAACTAACGTAGATAGATTAGAGAACAATACGAACGAGGTACATTCGTGTAGCAGTGGTTGTCAACCGATAAGGCGAACGAGTCCGCAGGCAAGCGTTAACGGAGATAATAATTCTAATTAAAAAAGAGAATGCAACCGAATGCTTCCAGCACTGCATCTGATTTCACGGTCGTCGCTTTTGGATGCCTCTGTTGCGCCTGCAAACGGCTACATGCAAACATCATCGGTATTTATTACGGAACCAATTTTGCAGCTCCAGATTCGAATCTACCGTGCTCGGGGTAGGATGTACGGATATTGAAAGCGTACATTAGTTCGATAAGACGTGTTTGCCGCTAAAATACGACCGAAATGACGTTCGTGTATCAAGGGTACCATCGACAGAAACGCTATTTATAGATCGAACACGGTACTTAGACTATGCGTTACGTTGCGTTGCTACGCGTGGCAAATCTATTCTCGCCGTTTGGTCGATTGCGTAAGTGCGACTAAATCGTAAATCATCGATTCTCCGTGTTGCTTCGCATACGAACGACCAGTTCGTCATTGAACGTTTCGACGTTGCTGGTCGAGCCGAGTGGAAGATCGGTAACTGAGCCGGCGGTATGACGTGATCCGGCCGATAACGCCGCCTCGGCCGCACCTCCCTCCTACGGCTGAGTCGCATCTAGCATCGCGCTAGATGCCACATTGTAGGTCAGCTTAGGCGGCCAAACTAGACTGTCGATGGTACGAGGTTGATGAACGGTAGTACGAGCCAGCTCAGCACGGGGCAGGCCGTTTCGCGGCTTCTACTGCAACGAAACTAAACGAGGAAAGGTACGAAAAGAGAGGTTACGGAAAAAACAGGCTGGAAAAAGCGAAGAAAGTCAAGAGGAAGGAAGACGAGGGGCGCTGCAGGAACGAGTTGAAAGACAAGATACGAAACCGCAGAGGGAAAAGCGGAGTAACGAAATGTAACCGTTTCTTCTCCACGATGAACTTTTTGCCATTCGCTCGTCGTTGCTCGGCTTTGTCTCCGCGGTTTTGCCACTGTACGGTTTACCACGGTCAATTTTCTCTGGCGGCCAGTGCATAAGCAGACGTACAAGTTGACGCGCATCCACTAGAAGGCCAAGGGGAAACCAGTGCCCACGGGTGAAATCGACCTAAGTACTACTTACACGGCCTTCCTCCGGCTATCCTGCTCTGCGTCTATAGACACGACACGACGCCTCCGCTCTTTCCTAGACCTCTTTTCTCCAAAGGCTTCGCGGATTCGTCTCTTCCTTTTACTTTCTTTCCTATCTTTGTTTCCTGCCCGATATTACAGACTGGTTGGATTCTACAACCGGTCACGGAAAAATCACGCTACGCTGGTTCAGTTTATCGTTTCTTCGTAACTTCTTCTAGAAACGATTTAATCGCAGGTACATATTTAGTCGGACGAAGCCTACATTCCGCTTATTTTTCCTTCGATCGAGGTCAAATCTCGACAGTCGAATTAAACCTTGGCGTGCCAGTTAAAGTTGTAGGCGACGGTTAATTGCATGTCGATATTTCGAGGAACGCGAATCCGGAGCACGTGATTAGATAAAACACTGTACGCACGAAGATGGAACGTCCTCCTTCCGTTCCCCCATCGTTCCCGCGAGAAGGTTTCGTCACAGAGCTGCCGTTAAATTTCTTCGAAAAGTTCAAAGAGCGTGCGAGAGCCATAAACGAACGCCAAACGGACACTCGACATGGGAAATCCTGTCTGTCAATGTCTACGGTTACAGTGACTGCCTGACTGGCATCGGGGCTATTCAAACAGGATTGAGAACGTGTAAAGAATGGAACGCGTCGAGCTGTACCGCGTACGGTTTTTTCAGATCACGACAATCACACGCAAGAACTTTTTTCGTCAGGAATATTCGACCGTCCCAAAGACAGAAAAAAGAAGAAAAGAAAAAGAGAAAGAAAAGGAGCTTGAACAGTCATCGCGGACCAAGATATTCATTGGGAAGTAGAATTTTTATGAACGCAGGAACTCGCTTTATGAACGCAGGAACTCGCTCGAAATGTTTCTCATCCGGCGAACGACGACAGTGACATCTATCGATACATTTTTGTAAATACTAAATAAGCTGCGTAGTACAAGAAGACCGTTTTCTCTCGCGCATTTTTACGGATAATATTGCAACAGGCGAGAGCAAGTTGATTTCACTCGCGGTACAAGCTGCCTGGGGCCACAGATACCATCGAGCACAGACTAACAAGATCGCGGAAGGACTCTGATCTTTGTTACAACCGTCTCGAGAATTAATTATACGTACGCGTTGCTTATCCCAGAGGCTCTCAAAGCTCAAGTCTCGATAGCAGCCCGCTATCGTGCGAAACCATTTTTATTCTCATCGAGATATAGATTACTACAGTATTAGGAAAAAACGAAGGTTACAGTAGATTTTTCTAGAGTTCCGTAATTGTCGAGATTGAGATAAGTAGCGCGAACTCGGATCGAATCTACGAAACTCTGACGTATATTATGCTGCGTACGTTCTTTACGCGATAGAGAAAACCATCGACGGCGTTTCTTTGGCTTCGTTACGTTTCATTGGTTACCAGTTCCGCGTATCCGATATTTAATGTGCTACGCGTTATATTTTTACTAGATTCGCCGACTATTCCAATAAACCGACCTAGATATATATCGTTTTCCGTTACATCCATTTACGATCGTACCGCGTGGAACAGCAAATTTGTCTATTTTTTCGAATTACAATAACACCGACGATTCCTATCGTTTATCATCGGCTGAATCTGCATTTGACAAGGTTCGATTAATTAAAAACGCTTACCTTCACCTCGTGATAACGTTCTTCCAAGTAGTAGGCGGTACCTTTGGCTTCCTCATATTTCGCCGCCAAAGCAACATATTTATCATAGTGACGCTTGAACAGCACGAACCTGAAAGCAGATAGTATATTAAATATTTATTATCTCGAGTAGCTGATTTTTCATTATTTTCCGAGAACAATGATGCGAGTGAAAATAAGTTTAAAGAAATGGAAGAAGACAGAAAAATTTCGTGGAAGAATGCTAGTCGTACGATACAATCGCCTGACATCTGTCCGCGATTTTATTCCCATTTATTCGTATCAAACGAAACTCTATATTTCAGACGTTTCACCCAGCAAGTCTGACTCTATCATTGTCGTGGACGAAGATTCGAATGGCGATTAAAAGCCGACATAATTCACAGGCAGAACAATGATTCCGAGACAGACAGCCTCGTTTCAGTATCACCGAATGCGCAACAATCTTATTGGCCTATCAACCGCAGCGGATTGAGTTCGTCGTCGACGAGATCTCTCGTTAGAGATCTGCCGTTTGGAAACCGGAAGCGTGCTCAGGTCCCACGCGAAGGCTGCACGTGTAACGAGCGATATTCGCCGCGACATCGAGAAGCTAGCGAGCAGGAAGCCGACCTTTCGGTCATAGCGTGGCCTGGTCGGGTCTGATGCGACCCGATGCGCTCGTCGGTTGCAAGCTGCTTGCAGTTGCTTCGCCAATCGATTTCTCTCTCTCTCTTTTTCTCTTTCTCTCTCTCTCTCTCGTTCCCTCTTCTTATTGATCGCTGCGAATCTGTTGCCCTCCACCGAAACTTCCTCTCTCCGGTTCTTTTTATCTTCATTCACTGACACTCGCACTGCCGTGTAACGGCTCGTCCATTCTCTCCGAGACTTTCGCTTTCACGATTGCTCGAGACGCGCGGTGCTCCCGCTTCGAGATCCAACAACGATCTTTGCCTGTCTTCCGGGTTGCCTGCCAACCAGCCCGCAGCCAGTCTCTACTCTGCTCTTCAAGAATCCGCCCGTCACGCCTTTCCGGACCGAATCTCCAGCGTCCTGTGAAACTGAAATATCGCAATGTAATTCTAGCCAGGTGTCGAAGGTACCGATCGCAATACGAGCCACCGATTATCTTCGGTTCTGCCTTTCGAACTCGCACACCTTCGAAGCATATACCGAGCGGAGGACAAAAGTTCAGATTCAGCTGCTGAACCGAGTCAGATTCACTTCAGCAGCTGAACTATACGTCAGTTTCCAGGATATTCGGCAAGACGATTCGATCGTTGACGATAGTCGTCCATTCGGTCGAAAGTTCGAATATCAAATATCGAAGATAACACATACTGAGGGAACATTGTTTTCGACGATTCTTGGTTTCGTTGGTAGAATCGTGGAACGGTCGTTCGTTGCTCTTTGTTAAGTCAGAACCAACAAAATTCGCGGATGTGGCTAAGTAACGGCAGGTAACAATTCAGTTACTGTAAGAGAATTCTGAAAAATGTTCCTGGTAGAAATGATTTTAGAGAAAGTTACTATTGGTGAACCTTCGTCCGGCCACAAAATAGTCCACGATGGCCGCAGAAATATAGTAGTAGTAGTAGTAAATAGTAGTCTGGTCGAATGCATATTTTTTTAAAGACAAATTGATAGTAGAAGTGTTTTTGTATCATATGATTCAGAACGATACGTAGTACAAAATAAGCGACATTTTTCATAAACGAGAAATACACCAATCTTTCTTACATTTCGTTTTATGTCTTGGAAACTATTTGTCATAGGTGAAAAAGTTTTGGTGGGAATTTATTATCTGTAAAATGCGACCTGCTACGTTATTATAAGCTCAATCGTTAGGTTGGAAATTAGTAAAAAGCGCGAAGAAGTCCATTTTCTCTCAGTCGTAAAGCTCCGGTTAGATTTGTGGTACAATGATGCAATCGTACAGTCGCACAAACCGTCGAGGCTCTGTGACAAACGAGTACTACTCATACTAAGACAAACGGAAAATTTTTTATTTGCAATAAAAAGCTTATTTCTCTTATTCTCCGAGCTTACACGCTATATAGGAAGACCTATATTTTGATATATAAGTAAACAAAAATATTGTCACTCAAATGGTAAAATACAACTTTTGCATTTTTCACTATATCGTAGTGGAACTTGTTCTACAGATTGCTGCAGTCAATTTAAAAAAAAAGCGTTTCTCTAAACTATTAAACATCAAGAAATGAAATAGGTCTGTTTACAGTTTATTGTTTGCGTTACATGTGGGTCTTTTTTGATCGGAAAAATATTTACGAAACTAAAAATTGTGACTCATGGAAAAAGTATAAAAATAAAGGAAACGATTGGTATCATCTGTTTCATTGTTGAACATTATTTAAAGTGTGAGATCGTACGATCGTACCATTGTATCGACAATTTTGATTAAAGTTGTAAACGATTGGAGAAAAAAGAATTTCTTCGCGTTTGTTGCTAATTTACAAGCTAACGATTATGCTTATCATAACGTAACAGGTCCCATTTTACAGATAATAAACTTTATTAGCCATAACTTTCTACTGAAACTTCTGCAGTCTTACAGACAGTTTCTGGGACGTAAAACGAAAAATAAGAAAAAGTTGTGTTTTTTCGTCTAATCGATATTTTGTTTATGGAACATCGAAGGAAAATTGTTTCCAAGTTGTTTACTTTCTTTCAAATATCGTCCCTAATCGCATTATGCGAAAACATTTGTATCGTCAATATGTTCCCGGATTTAACCCTCTCTGAGCTTAAGTCGCGTGGACCGTAGTATTAATCAGTCAGCCATCTTCGACGAGTATACTCGTCACGAAGAAATGACGATATTTCGTGTTGATGACGAGCCCTGTCGATAATGAAATGAAAAAATAAAACAGTCATTTCGTTACAATTTAATTCCATATTATAACAGTCCTAGCAGGGACTCAGTCCGATACCTGGGCATGACCCTGGACAGGAGACTAACGTGGAAGAAACACATCTCAGATAAAACGAAGCAACTAAAGGGCAAACTAAAAAAACTCTATTGGCTCACGGGCCGACGCTCCAAACTAAACATACAGAATAAAATTACCCTCTACAAGACCGTAATAAAACCTGTCTGGACCTACGGAATCCAACTATGGGGAACAGCAAGTAACTCCAACATCGAAATACTACAACGCTTCCAATCGAAAACGCTAAGATCCTTAATGGACACACCTTGGTATGTTACCAACGAAACCATCCATCGTGACCTCAAGATACCCACAGTCAAAGAGGAAATAGCAAAATACAGCGACAGATATAGCAAAAGAGTCAACAAACACCGAAACCCCCTAATCACTGGACTACTTGACACGACGGACCAGATTCGCAGGCTGAAGAGGCACTACCCGCTAGACCTAAACGCTAGATTCATTTAGTTATCCAAATTAAGCATATGCACTTACTTATAATACTTATAAATTACACCTATCTATAATAAGTATTAACTTATTGTAAATAAACAGCCATGTCACTGCGCCACGCCAGAAAAATTACTGAAAATTCTCAACGCGAGAATTGATTTTAATTTCAACAAATAAATAAAAAAAAATATTATAACAGTCACACTGTGTTCGACGAGTATACTCGTCATCGCTTACTTTTCCCTATACATTTTAGGTACACACTTTTCAAAGAACATACGGAATAGCACTATGGGGAACAGCAGCAATGAGCCATATAACCAAAATAGAGGCAATGCAATCTAAAATACTCAGAACAATAGCAAACGCGCCATGGTACGTTAGAAACGAGGACATTCGGAAAGACCTGGGAATATCAACGGTCAAGGAAGAGATTAACAGAAGTGCGAGAAGGTACAGAGAAAGAATAGCAACGCACCCGAACCGGCTGGCAGCGGAAACAGTCGGCGCATCAAACATAAAGAGAAGATTAAAAAGGGAACACCCGACAGATCTCACAAAGGACATAACCTAACATACAAACACTCACCACACTAAAGAAATAAATCAATCAAATTCGAAGATGGTATCCCACTGGAGGTAGCCATCCACATGTTATATTATTATACCACTAAGCTATAATATTTTACCGAATGTCCTACTGGACAAATTGTAAAATGTAAATAAATAAATAAAAAAAAAAAACTTTTCAAAGAGGTCGCAACAGCTAACTGGTTAAAGGCCAAGGATCAGTTGGCACACAGTTCAAGACACCTCAGCGCTTGTAACGACCATAGGCGTAAAAATTAAATAAAATTCTCCTGAGATATACCGATCGTGATACGTTCTTCTGTGAACCTTACGATGACGGATGTTTAACACGTTGAATGTGACGCCAGTTTTACAAGGTTTGACTATGTTGAAATACAGGTTGGTTGGTAACTGGTGGTACAAGCTGAAAGGGGGTGATTCTACGCGAAAAAAGAAGTCGAAAATATATGTCAGAGATGAAAAGACACCGGAGCCGTCCCTCTGGAACTTCGTGGAACTACATTGGGCGACCATCAGTCGCCGAATGTAGCCGCGGTCAACGCTTCGCCTAACAAAGGTGTGGAATTATAGTATGACCCTCGTTAAAAGAAATACCAATAGAGGTACTTGACAGTAAAACATTCCAACGGTTCCTTCGGACAATGAATACCTGATATTGAGGCACGTACACAGCACAAGTCCAGTTAGCCCAAGGACCTGCTATAAAACCTGGGTTTTTCCGGCAATTAAGATTTTCCAAACGGACAGACAGTCTTTGTCCCAAACTGACAAATTGACAGCGACGTCAATTTCCCTTACTTTCGGAACGAGGGCTATACCCGAGGAATCCGATGATCTCGTGTCCCCAGACACACCCCATCATACTTTTCCTCTGTGGCATCATTGGGACGAAAATTCATTCTTTCTTGAGATCCCACCGACGAAGGGAGCAGCACCTGACGATCAGTGAGTTTGAGGTAGAGCAAGTATTATCTTTCATCCCGTTGACCGTGGATTCGTCATGGAACCTAAGACCAACGTCACTAACATCGCAAGTGCCCAACCACCGCTGTTGATTGTCGAATCGGTAGTGTCTATACTCGTAGCATCAGGCCGTATCTTCGTTATCACACAACGATAGCCAACTCCAAGGGAGGTCTATCAAACTCCCACAACCCTGTTCCTGACTCTTCTCCGACATATAGAATAAAATTTTTTTTTTAATTTTTCCATCGAGACAACGATCTACAGTGAGATCCGTTACAGCGAGACGCGATAAATTGCACGCGTACCGAGCGAAAATTCAAAGTCGATTTTCTCGAAAACAAAGCCTCAAACGAAAAATTGTTATTCTATATTTTCGACTTCTTTTTTCGCGTAGAATCACCTCCTTCCGCTTGTACCACCAGTTACCAACCATCCTGTATTACATATAAAAGATATGTTACGGTAATCATTATTATAATCATCATTAATGAATTTATCTCACTGAGATGACCGGTGACCCTCATGCCATTCGACGTGTTAACTTGAAATGCCACCAGGTTGCAAAAATATTTTCCCGCGTACCTTCGCATACTCGATTAGCAGAATTTTTATAGATTTCAGGTTTTGAACCGCATGCTCAAAGCATTAATTACTGCAAATGTCGTAACCATCTATTTAATGCCTTAACACATTGTTGACCGGCAATTTTACTGAGAATTATGTCACTGTCTGTGAAGTAAAACAATATAAATTTTATTTATTATTCAACTTTTAATATTTCTTTTTCGTATGATAAACAGTGTAACAATCACCTACGTGTAATGGTACATAACAGCTTTCGCAAATATATCTAGTTTCGCTGCGTTTTCATTTTGAAGAGCATACTCTACACGCTATAATCGGTTTTGTTTCTCTGCCAGTGACTATTGTTTCTAAGACGTGGTCTGACGCTGATGCGAAAAAAAAAAGCGCATCACGAGTTTACGCTCGGCCATGAAACATAACGTTTGGCCATGAAAACACGAGTTAACTCGTGACCGGTCAACAATGTGTTAATATTAAGGGAATATTAGAAACGAGCAACCCACGAAATACATGGCGACTTTTCTACGAGTACCAACACAGAGATACACGTGGAAAAACATAATTCTGGAAAGCATTCGCTTAACTGTTCCGGACGAAACGCACTTTCCCTTCCTTTTCTATTCTTCTCTCTTTTCCTTCTCTCGTCGCAATGACACAGCAAATCTCGGTTCAGTTCTTATCGAAAAGATCAGTGGCCATTACAAAGAACACTGCTCGCTGTACGAGTCTCTGTCTCGTCCATCGATGGATATTACACGAGGTTTTAATTTAGGATCTCGATACATCTTGCGACCAGAGGCTGCCATACAATTGCAAATTTGGCTCACAGCCCAATGTGCCACACGTCTATTTAAATGGAAACTTTCGTCGATACGCAGCTCACAAAAAGAAGCGAGAAATCTGGACGCGTATTCGCGTGGCGACATTCGGCCGACAAGGGAAACTGCACGTATTGTTGGCGAGAACACGCGTGTTGCATAACACGAGAGTAAGCGAAGCGACCCGGTAAAGCTGGGACAACAAAAAATGTTCGACTTGCGTCGCTCGTAAATCGGGTCGTTCGTCGATGGAGAAATTGGCGTACGAATTAGACTACCGTTTATCACGAGCAGCGCTTCGAACAGTTTGCATAATAACGATTTTTCAGCGACTTTCTAAGCCAAGTATTCCAGTGAAAGGGTTAACGACGATGTGTATCGTCGCGACCAAAAATGGCGCAGCAACCACAAAAGGGCGTGTTATGCTCGTTTCTTGTCGTTTTTTGCCCCGAGCGGTGTGTGTTTTTTGCTGGGAGATCGAATATCTACTCTACTTCGCGATGTGCGTTAGCGAAAGAAAGCGAAGAGACGCGTCTTTTCGGGAACTCTGGTGAAATTTGTTTATGAAGCAAGCAGAACGAAACATCGTACTATCGTCACGACATTGGTAAAAAGATTTGTCGAAAGATTTGTTCTCGAGTAATTCGTACTTCCCGTTTATCGATAAAAATAAAATATAAAAATAGAATTAATAAATAAATGATAAACCATGGAACACGACACTAAATGCAGCTCTGTAACGAACTACATTCGTGCCGTTTAATTTCCAACGATTTGTTAATTGCAACTATTCCAATCGTCTACGTGGAACGACTAACTCAACCGGTTAACTGCGTTCGACGTGTATACGCGTCAATCCACAAGTTTATTTCGTTGCGGTTGGCGTGTATACTCGTCGTGCGAAAGAAAAAATTACCACTTATTGTAAGAACTGAAAATTTCGGTGAAAAGTAATACAAAGGACATTTAGTGGTATGTTTCCTTTATGTATTTTATAGATGAAAAATCATTTGATTATTCTCTGCTGTGTACAATGTATCGCTTTTTCTAAATTGAGTTGATTATTTTCCCCAATGTATCCCCATTCGTGTACTTTATTATTTTTTGGCAATTTTTAAGTTCTTAATAGCGATGCCTTTTTCAACATCGTTTGGATCGTTTCTTCGCAAAAATTAATGATAGGAACATTTGCCCTACGTTCGATGTGTGTCCTTGTTTGATTTTAACTACGCAACGCGAATGGGATTTTTTTAGATCAAACTCCGCGGTTTAACAGCTTAACTACGCACGGTTAATTATTTAACCGTAGAAATGTATATGGAATTGGTATTAACGCTAGCCAACTCAGCGAGAGAAACACAACAGCAAGGCGGAATTATTTTCCGACCGTTACCCGCCAAGACCTAGAAGCTAGCCTCGTTCCTTTAAAATACACTAAACTCTAAATGGTACAGTACATTTTCACGGTATGTACCTATTCTGCAACGAATTAAATAACCACGTACATAGTAGTTAGCTAGCCACGTTTTTTTCACGAATAAACAAGTAAATACCGTGATATCAATAAATCTTGCCAAAAAAAAAAAAAAAGAAAGAAAGAAAGAAGAAACCGGATTCCAATGCTTCTTTTCGTTAATCTCGAAGTTAACGAGCAAAGTTTCCAAGCAATTCGCCTGTATATAACGATCGCCGTTGGATATCTCGAAAATCTAAATAAAGATAACCTCACACCGCGTTTCTTTATTTCGCAAGTGACAAGGTTACCCCTTTGCAGACCACAGACTAATTTCTTAAATTGGTCGCTGTGACTTATATATCTTAATTGGTACATTTACAATATAATGACGCAATCGTTTCATCGATGGGAAATCGAAGAGATGGAGAAAAACGGGTTTGCAAAAGCTCGAAGAAAATGGAATTAGAAAGCGAATGCTTTTACTTTATTCGTTTCTCCGGGACTCGATCCTATTTTTATTGTAATACATACGTACGTATGTATTTCGGTTGACGTGGATGATACACAATGGAAGGATAACGAAGACGGAGAAACTGCTCTCAAATATATCGCTATCTTTAGCTCTGTTCTTTTCTGCACAATGCCTGAAGAGCCAACCGATGGCGCTCGACATCGGAGGGGCACGAGTCAACGGTTACGCATCGGAGAACTCGTTGATCGTCGATTCCGATATCTACATATATTTAGCTGATCGAAACGATACCGGTAGAACTGGAACTCGTGCTTTTTCCTTCAATGTTGTCAACTCAATGAGGAAGCCTCTCAAATAAAAATACGTGTGAATTTTATGCGATATTACACGTTCATATCGCTATTAAAATTGTATCGTTATTTGAGAGGTTAGGTCATCGACCAAATATCGATGAGACATGCCAAAGTTTAAAATCATAATGGCTGACAGCTCTCTAATGAAAATACGTGTGAATTTTGTGCGATATTACACGTTAATATTACTATTAAAATCGTATCGTTATTTAAGAGGTTATATCATCGACCAGATATCAATGAGACATGCCAGAGTTTCAAATCATAATGGCTGACAGTACTGTTTTAGTACGTATGCGAATCGCTTAATGCGTGAATATATATTCTGTAGCATATACAAATGACGACTGTGATAGGAGGTTAGCATGGGGCGTCGTGTTGCCAAAAATGAAAGTTATTTTTAACCTATTCACGATTCGTATTTTTACCATTGAACGTGCATTGCGCGTGAAATATTCGGTATCTGTTTCCAAGCATCTTTCGGGAGAATAAATTTCTTTCCGAGCGATAAAAAAAGAAATACCTAACGGAAAAGAAAAAAAGAATTCGTGCTCGCGCTTATGATTAATCATCGCAGTTTGTCTTATAAGTAACGAGGGTAAAAGAAGCGCAGCTATCTCTCTAATTACAGACAAAATTACTGAAGTTGTTGAAACCGAGGCGAGCTGATTAATTGCATTGATTAAATCGCGTTTTAAGTGGACGCCCGCTGGCTCCACTTCGGAGTCGTTCGTAATTTCCTTCGAAGCTGTTTTCATTGAGACCGTCTCGCGCTATTCTACGGAAGCCGCTCCTTCTTCATTAAAAATGAAACGCTCCTCGCTTTCCGTTTTTAAACACGTTGCGTGTCTGCTGCGTGCGCGCGTCTACGAATCAGATAGCTCGAATAGTTTGTCAATGATTCGACGTCATCGACTAAATCGAACTACATGCGACATAACACAACGTGACGCGACGCGACGCGACGATGCGAACCGGAAACGATCTTTCCTCTTCCGCGCGCATTTACGTGTACGCGTTCCGATCGACGATTTAAGATTTATGCTGTTCGTGATAAATCGAACAAATTCGTCGTCGCTACCTTTCGTAAAAGCACGTTCGCAAAATTCACGAGAACGTTTCTAAGTATTTTGATTATTCGCAAAGAGATATGCTTTAATCGTTTCTGTCGTAAAAACATCTAACCGCTTTAACTCGTCTTAATCTTGCCTTAACTAATTCTTCCAAATCGCGTAGATTGAAATCGAAAATATTCAACCAAATTAAATCGGTAATCCCGTGTTTCGAGAATTCGACAAAAGCGTATTAATTACGGGTAGTGGAAAATTACTAACGATGTAGAAATCTGTGCGATTAATTATCGAAAAAGAAATTGAATCGCGCAGCTACATCACTTTTTTCAAGTTTTAAACTCTCTCTTGTCTACCGATAAACAGAGCAATAATTTTATAGTTTGCTGGGGTCGAACATCGGCGTTAACACGAATACGGATGTTACGCATTTAATGTTTTAGGCATCGTTGCGAAGCATAGGATATCTCGTAAAGCTCGTCTACGTTTATAGTTAACATACATATCCCGTAGTCCCGGATCTCGCGCCCGCGGCACTTGCAAATCTAGTAATATCAGCTTCGAAACGAGCTCCTCGGGTCGTAAATTATCGAGAAGCCGGTACACGAGTATTTCATTGGAATCTTTGGTTTCTTCCATTTCGATCGCTTTTATCGGTGCGCTTATTATACGGTTCGAGTATTCGCTCGTACACGACCTCTATCTTTCGGTCGAGGAAAGTAGGAATCGAAGCGACTCGTTTCAGGAAAAGATAGCAAGCTAAAAACATGCGTCCGATATCGAGCAATTTATTTACGACTTTCGACAAAAACCAATTGCTTAAAGATAAAAATCGGTGATATCATTGACTTAAATATACAGCGTGGTACGTCAATAGGTAAAGTCGAGAGATCGATGTTCACGAAACGTATCAATACATGTGGCATAGAAGTATCGACTGACGAAAAAAAAAAAGAAAAAAATGTGCAAACACCGCACCGGCGAGAAAAGCGATATCAAAGTACAGAAAGTGTTCAAAGAAAAATTTGCTTGGGAAGGAACCTCGGAAAGAAGTTGCCTCGTCGACTATCGATCGAATCATTCTGAAACGTTTCTTTTTATTTTAAGTTACGTAAACGAAACAAAGAATGTTCTAGCAGGAAGCTAGCTCTGCATTAATATAAATTGTCACGCACGATAGCGACCAGCAACCTTACCCGATCTAATTGCACAGAATAAAGGATCGAAGGAAGAAAATGAGAAACGTGTACGAACCTGTAGAGATCATTTTCAGTGACGATGTCTCGGATGGAATCCTCTGGATCGATACGATCCGCTGGAAAACCCGCCGGTCTGGCAACCCTCGAGGACAACAAGGGACACGGTGGTTTTATGGTGGAGTCAGTGGCCTCGTGGAGGGCGCTGGCCGCAATAAGGTCGTCTTCAGAAGCGGTACTAGGTAGAGGCACGTTTGGACTCGGAGATCGCGAGCCGGAGATCACACCGAGTAAATCCTCGCTCCTGGAATGTCTCATTTCCATAGCACCGTATCTTCCGGTGGTTGTCGTCATCCTTCTACCGAATCACCGTAACACGCTCGATTTTTCCACGACCGCGACCCGGTTACACGTGGTCGTCCTCTTTTCCTTCGTTCTCGTTGCCACGACGACCTAGACAGCCCGAAGGAACCGACTACGATCTAGTTCTCGCTACTCCTATCCGGACTGGCCTCCTCTTACTACCTTTTAGTCGACTCCCTAGAGAACCGCGATCCACCGATTTTCATCTCCGAGATATTTTCTCTCTTTCGCTCCTGTTTCGCCACCGTTGCTCCTTCCACTTGGCGCGCTTCTCTTCCACTTCCACGAGAGCGCACGTCCTCCGATTCCTTCTTCGTTCGCGGCCAACCAGAATTCCTATCGTCTTCTTTGCGTTCTAGTTCATCGCTCGATCTTTCACACCAAGTGATTTCTCTTCGACGTTCCTTTCTACAATCTTTTCACAAGAGGATAGCATAATCGTCCAAGCAAAAGATAACGCTCGTCTAACTTTAAATCGCCGCTACACACTTTCTCGATCTCCAGTATGAACACGCGCACGTCGGCCAAGCATCAAATACCACTGAGGGTAACGGACTTTTGCGTCAACTATCCGTTACGTATATTCGCACGTTGGTACGCGCATTACCGAACATATCACCGATCGCGCCACTTTTTCGGTTTCTTCTCTTCCTTCGATCAACTTGCATTCGAACGTGTCCCTACGAGTTGCCAGGTATCACGTCGAGATACCATTAACAGGATCAACAGGACGTATCCTCGTCATGGACGAATCCACGTTTCGACGATCGTGCAAAGATCTGTCGGTCACGAAACAATCCACGAATCTAATCGCCGATCAGATTCAAGCCGCCATTTTTACTCGATTCTATGAATATTGTTGTATCGTATCTTTTAAAAAAACACCAGACACACAGTACACGACGATTATTCTGCTCTTTGTAATTAAAGTAATTAGAAAAAGAAGGGTGGTTCTTCTGGACGGACCATGCGCGGTAAACACGATGCACACAAGTACCTGGGAGCGTCCACTTTGCACAATAACAATTTTACTTCACACGATTCTTCCGCACACTGTGCTCGTTCGTAGATTTTTCTGCCGTTCCACCTTTCTTTCGCGAGCTACGACCAAAGTCTGCCGTAACGGGAACCGACGAAGCCGCTTTATCCTTTCGCAAAGAAGGGGCATACGAGAAAGGATATACCTGCGCTCTTGCGCGTTCGTCAGGGATATAAGCTGGCATTGACCAATAAACGTCCCTCTGAGGAAAACAGGTCACATGACGGGTCACAGGTACAAAATCCTTCAACCTTCTCCCTTTAATTTTCTTCCAGGTAGATAACTTGTGATTTTATGATCGTTCTTTTCAAAAATGACGCGCAATTTCATTAAAGCCATTGAAATGATCACGACATGACATCTAGTGTTCTCAATCGTTTTAAACGTTCTATTTCTTCGTTTCCCCGTAATTTTGCATATAATGTGGCCTTAACGAAAGGGAGGTTAGTCTCTGTTTAAATATTGCGTATGCTTTGCATTGTCTCGTGAAAAAAAATATGTTACACTGCGATGAAAATAAAGCATGAGATTGTTGAGTCGTTCAATCATTTGTACAAACAATACTGTAACAATATAATACTATGAATGTTCATCATGATTGCGATTATCAAACTTATAAAAAGTTATACAGGTTACAATACTTCGGTCAACGTCCAAAATTTTGATGTTGCTTTACCGACTTCCATGGTTGGCAAAGTTATGCATGTAATTTCCCTATATATGTATTTCCTAGAATAAGCGTTAGCAATTGGTACTTACAGAGAGGAAATCTCTGGTACTTGCACGGACAGAAGAATCCCTACCGTAAACAGTGGTTTCATGGTAAGGCGATCTATGAACGTAGAAATTCGTAAAAAGTACATCAAATACAAAATATCGTACAAATATCGAAATAATCTAAAGGTGGAGTAAACATTGCTATCTGTTTGTGCTTTTACGAGATTTATAGTACAATACGGTTTTACTTACCTACTTACAAGTTGACAAGTTGATACTAAATTCGAAATTTATGAAAATTCGAAAAGTGAAAAATTCATTCAGGATGTGTGATGGAATATTTCGGTGGTAGATAATCGCAAAAATTCTAACTTAATCAAACGATAGTATACATATAAGACTATCATTTTCTTACTATGATTAACAGATATTATTTGCCTACGCCTACACATGTTCTAGATTTTGGAACATCGATTGTATTGTTGCTTATAGCATAGATGGCACCTCGGTGGTGTTTTCAGGTATTATCTTATTCCCGCTATTTCTCGATGAAATAAAGAATAACTTGTGCTGTTATTTTTATTTTTAATTATCTTATATCTCACTAACGCTTTCACATTATGACGAGTTCTGTCAGTACAAATCCATCAACATTATTGCCTTTAGGTAAGATGCGCCTTGTTTACAAATTTATATTTAACCTCACTTTTTTGTTTTGGTTATCATATTATTAATAATTAATTTTCATTAATTTTCAGAATTAGTTGACAAATGTATCGGTTCTCGGATACATATTATTATGAAAAACGATAAAGAAATTGTCGGCACCTTGTTAGGTTTTGATGATTTTGTAAATATGCTGCTCGAAGATGTGACAGAAAGCGAAGCAACACCCGAGGGACGAAGAGTCACCAAGCTTGATCAAATACTGCTTAACGGAAGCAATATCACAATGGTTAATTTATTTTTGTACTTTTAACGATTTAAAATACCTTCTTGAATACAATTATTATTAAAACTATTTATCAGTTTGCTAGTTTTATATAACAAACCGTTTTTTTGCAGCTTGTACCTGGTGGAGAAATGCCTGACACGTAAAAAAGTAACTTTCTCTGGTATATTTTGTACAATAAAAATTTGATCTGTAATTTACGCGTATCTACTACAGAATATTAAAAATATCTGTCGATTAAGAATAATAATTCAAATAAATATTAAGAACAAAGTAGCATATCGATCTTGGTTATTACTTCGTTGGTTGTAATTCTATCAGTAGCATTTTGTGACCACATTTGTCTATACAATGTTTTATAGACACCTTGAAATTCATCATCGATATTATCATCTGCAGGGCGATGTCCCTTCACAGAAAGATAAATAATCGTATGACTGTGTAATCCAGCAAATGGCAGTTTTCTAAATAACATTTGCCAAGCTACAATTCCTAAAGAGTAAATATCTGCTGCAGGAGTCAGTTTATTTTCTTTTATTACTTCTGGAGCAGCATATCCTGGTGTGCCCTAAGAAAAAAGATCTTTTTCTTAATAAACGATATAAATGATTATATAGTAAAAACATACGTGAAATTTATTAATTCCATTTGACTCTTCTATTAATACGGAACTACCAAAATCTGTAAGTTTTGGTTGACCGTCTGCAGAGAGTAATATATTTTTAGGCTTGACATCTGCATGAATGACACCAGCGTTATGACAAAATTGCAAAGCACAAGTTATGTCCTTTAATACACAAATTCTTTTGGTTTTAGTTAAGACCGTTTCCTCTAGATATTCTTGTAAAGTAGGGCCGCATAACTCCATTGTTATTAAAGATAGAGAAGCACCTTGTTCTATCATTAGCACTTTCACGATATTAGAATGTCTTAACAAAGAAGCATGTTCTTCACCCTTCAATGTATTGAAACATTTTTCTGTTTGCATCACTTTAGCTGCAACTTGATCACCTATCAAGAATTTAGTATTCAAATGTGTTTAGTTCTGATAATAATTAATCAGAGAAAAATACTAATGACATTTTACCTTTATACAATGCTTTATACACAGTACCAAATCCTCCACTTCCTAGACATGTACCAGTTTTAGCGGGTAGACCATTTTTCAATATTTTTTGTCTATTGGGAGTATCGATATTAAAAGGAGACAATTGATTTCTCTTTTCAATACCTTTTCTATATGTCTCTTTTATAGGAGTCTTTGGACTTAGCAAAGTTCTATGATAATGCAACATGAAATGTTTTCTTTAAACAAGTGAATGCTTTATACAAGTGCTGCAAAGAAGTGTTGCTTTAGTATTGTACTACCTTCCATCCACGTTTTTTAATATCTGGGGTGATATGTTACAAAATTTCGTTGCCAATTTTTGAGGTGAAGCCATTTTGTACATCAGAATTACATATAGTCGCCTAGTTTCTTGATACTTGAGAATACAGTAATAAAAGTATATATTTTTTGTTTCCAATGTGTCATGAACTTTAAGTAAACATTAAGAGAATAAACAACAATCAAGTGACAATGAATAAGCATGGAAGTATAGAAATAATGTAGTATCATAACGATTACAAACTTGAATTTGAAATGCAAGGACGTAATTTTAAAAGGCTACAAAATGGAGGGGAAATAAGATGTTTTATTTGTTTGTTTTCTAATATAAGGCATAAACCATCTAATAGGAGCCTATTACTAATTATTACTTTTTAATACTGTATGACAACTAGATTATTTACAATTCTTTTATGAATTCATAACAATTCATACTTATCATGATAATCTTTCAATATAGGTAATATCAGTAGTATGTATATAATAACATGTTAATGTCTAGACATATCTAATGAAATTCTGTGTTATTTCATGCTAATAGTACATGCTCGTAAGTACTACTACCGTGTGTTTTTACAATTCTGGCCCTCTATCACAATTATGCAGCGCAATGTTATTGTTGATTCGTAGCTTTCGTACTTTTGTATAAACAAATAATAAGTAATGCGATTATATATATTTTTTCTTTATGGAAATATTAAGATTAGGTCTGAGTGTTATTTAATAAAGTACTTCAGCGGATTAGCAAAATATTTTAACCGATTAAAATAGAATGTCTTTCTTTTTTTTATAACAGCATCTAAAATATTAATTTTAGTAATTTCTTTTTATTGCATGTATTCAACATACGATGACATTATTATTATTATCATTATTATTATTATTATAGCTTGGTCTTGTTTAAAGTTTAAAAATTATTCATTTGTAACATCAACTATTATTGTAAAATTAACAATCACCACAAAATAATTGCCAATACTGATCAGTTATGAAATAAAGTATATAAGTAAAGGCGAACGTTTAAAGACTTCACCACTGGCGCAGTTAGGTCTCGTCAATGTTAATTTTGCTTATATATTATTTTTAAATAAATATACGACGACAAATTTAAACAAACTCTGTTTGAAATATGTAAAAATGGCTTAAAGTTGATCTAAGCTTTCTCAGAAATATGTAGAGTTCTTTTAACCCTACTCTACTAATCAAAATATTCTTTTCCTGAATCTAACAATGTTACACGATGCTTCTCTAGATGTGTGTTTGGAGTAGTTCTTTGTTTGCTTAAATAAATTTATGCTATTTTTAGAATCAAATATATTCAGCGAACAAGAAATATGAAAAAGATATTAAAAATTTTCAATGTCGTACGACATTATCACTCAAAAATATAGTAAAAAAGAATTATAATAGAACTAATCATGCAATACAGACAAATGTATAAATATTTTTTATTGCGTAAAAATCTACTGCCGCATTTTTACTCTTATTTATAATACGAGGGATTGACTTAAAGTGTTGCCAATGGCATACGAATATAACTTCTACTGTCTAAGAAACTACATATTTATGGAAAGATTTTCACGAAAGAAGAAAATTTTCCATGGGAAAAGAATCGATTTGTAATTGGCAGAACAATAAATTTGACGTTTAAGTACATATAGTCGAAATATAATGAAATCTGTCGTTATTTACGTTTGTAACATCCAAGTTCGTTTTTAAGTTATTTATAAAATATCGTTTTCATCTAGGAATAGTGATTAATATTGGAGCACATATTTAACGGATATTGCTAAATGATTGTAATTCTTCGCACGTCGTGCTAACGAGATACGGTCCTAAACAAATTGTAATGTAAGACTTTTAATATCGGTCGATGAGAGCAACTAATGACAACTATTCGAACATTTCCTTATAAAAGATTTAGTTTTCATTCGTCTACGTTAGCTCTGCATAGACGGACCAGCACCATTTTGTAATTTATGACCTTTTGATTTGGCACTCTCGCATCTCGTGCCTTTACGCCTAAATTTTCCTGAGCAACGTGTCGTTCATCACCGTCCTGTGTAGAGGCATTCAGAGGCACCTTTTTTCCCACCAAGTCGAAAAGAAGATGAAACGAATCTTGAAGTTTCCACTACGATTATGTTAGATAGTATGTAGGTATCGAATGTCGCTTGCATTTTATTTCCTACTCCGTAATAAATGAACTTTCTTCGACAACAAACTATACCGATTCTAATTAGTTTGTATCCAAACTGAAGCAATGACTCTCGATGGTTGTGATTTGATAAAATTTAGTTGTTCAAGTACCTACACATATCCGACGCAGGCGTGATAACACATCTTTTCGTTTCATCTTGTTCACATCATCCTCGATTATTTACAAATTTTGTAGTACAAAATAATCTTTACGAATTTAACGAGTTAACACCACCGTTGGGAATCAGACCCCTCTTATTTATCTCTTATCTACGTTCCCTCTTAATTCATTGGTATACATACATATTTGCTCTTTCACGAAAATAGACTCTTTTTTTTTCAAGAATTCGCGGTAGTATTCAGAGTCGCTCTGATACGTGACAGGAATTGGAAGTAACAGAAAGCACGAATAGATCCTTTGGACAGAAGGGAGAAGAAGAAAACGATGCGGGCGTGGGGATAGAGGAGGAAAGAGGGGAAGTATTTGTTGGACAAGTCGAATAAGGCACTATCTAACCAGGTAACGGAGCTTCCTCGTAGAAATCTGGCTCGTCCTCGGTGCTCTCGTGTTCCGATCCTTTGCTGTCGAGTGCCCTTAGCTCTGCGGCGGTAAAAAAATGCCTCATCTGAGCTCGTAGAGGTATCATGAGAATCAGGAAGAACGGAAGCGCCAAGGCCGCCCTGGTACTTTTCACGATCCACAGTATAGCCAGGCACAGAATTTGTACGAGGGTGAAGATGTGCATCTTGTACGTTTGTACGCGCCGAACGTAATTAGCCGTGCCATGGTGTTTCACCGGCATGAAAAACAATTTCACACGATCGAACAGTTGAACACCGTTCGTCGAGGAGATACCCATGTAGAGAAACACCCCCAGAAGGACGGACATTGGTACGCGTCGTAGAAGCGGCGCCATCAACACGCTTATGCCGATCAACACGGCGACTAATAGGGCGCTCACTCGTTGCTCCTTCACTTCGACGATGTGCGGTTTATCTCCGGGAGCGTGAGTGCGAGACATAACCGTCACCGCCGAGACGTGTGTCAGCGATCGAACCGAGGCAGCGCAACACCACGGGGCGCCCATTAAACCACAGCCGACGTTCATTAAGCACACTACCACTATATCCATGTGGTACCCGTTACCTTTCCGTAATTTACGTTCTTTCTTATCGATGATGAGTCTATAAAAAAGAAACAAGAGGGAATATTTAATAAGGCAAGGGGTTTATAACGGATCTGTTGGAAGAAGACGAAGACGACTACTTACTCGGAGATTTGAGTCTCCATGAAAACAAGAATATAAACCAACAATGCCGGCACGATGCAAGCCATAGCCATCCATAGAGGAATAGGTTTATGTATGCCAGCTGGTGACACGATCCAATCCCTATCGGGCATAGTCGGTGTTAAACCCTCCGGAACCAGTAGCTTCTCCGTCTTCACTTTGGCCAGATAATCGATCAACGCGAATACGACAATACTGATGGGCACGCCGAAGTCACCGAAAGCTCTTCTAGCACTTCGTCCGAGGTAATGACTGTTGCGGAAGATACGCAGGTAATAAGCACCGAGGAAAGTACCGAGACACAAAATAGTGCACATCAAGGCCGTGTTTGGTTGGTTCATTAATAAGCCAGCGGCGTTATGCGATGGTATCAGAGTTTGAGGTTTGTCCGATGAAATGCTAATTATTTCGCCGGTCTTTGGGGAAACGACCTTGATCTCTGTTACGTTCAGCTCTTCGTAAAACGTTTCGTTCGTCTCGGGGATGAAACTGTACTCGTCTAGCAGCGGATTCTTCACGAAGTAATTGTACAATTTGATAAACGTTTCAACGATATAAAGAATAGAGATTAAGCCCGTGAAGATCTCTTCGGTGAACCGGGTGAAGAGTCTGACCAGCACGGATCCCTCCACGCAGGCAATCGCCAAGGCTATGATGCCCATCCATATACCGACGTAGACTCTCACGGTCAGGAATTCTAGTCCGTTCGCGAGACAGAAATTGTACAAGCTTTCGTCGAAGAGCAACAAGGGGCCGGTCGTGCCGATGATGACCAGTGGCTGAGTGGAGAACAAAGCCATCACCACCCCGGTCCACGAGCCAGAAATCAATGTCTCGGAGATGCCGATAACGTTGTGCGTCTTGTCGCTCATCAAGCCACCGAACGTGATGGCCGTGCAGAGGGCCGCGAAGTACATGAAGATAGCCGCTGCGAGGCAAGACGAACTCAAGCCATCGGTGAAATCAGACAGATAGTAAGGATAGCGTCTCTTGATATCGTTGACGAGGCAACCGAACGGACGTCTGGTTCTTCGAAGCGGATCGTCGTCATCGGGAGGTTTCTTCTCTTCTTCGCCGGCAAGAAGAGCTGTGGCAAACAAGACGCGGATAAATCACGCGTGCCTATTCTTTTTCGCTGGATCTCGTTGGTCGAACGTTAAAGTCGTCTTACCTTTCTTCACAGCCATCTCGTTCTGAATCTGTTTGGTCTTGTCCTCGAGCGCTTTGGCCTTCCGCTTCCTTATGGCTTCGCTCTTCGCCTTCAGCTCGTTAAAGGGTAACAACGCCTGTCTCTCCCAATCTCCAGGAGGCAGAACGATCGAGTCGTCTAGGAATTCATTGATCGCGGACAGAAGCTCGCGTCTCTCGTTTGCTTTGTACGCGACTTTATGGAACGACGTATTGGCCATCAGCGTGGCGATCGATCTACCGATTTCGTGATAATCTAGGTCAGCGTTCCTCGGCCCCAGCAACGTGAACATGAATCTTACTGGTATCGTTACTTCCGTGATCGATGGAATGAACACACCCTCGGCGAGCCTGACGAACGCGATCGTCGGTTGGTCCAGAAAGTCGACCGCGCCGACCAGCACGACCGTCGCCTCGGCGCCAGCCGGGATCCTCTTCAGGATGTAGTCGTTGTGACTCTTTTTCAAGTCCTCGTTGCTGCTCGTGTACGTCAGCTCCTCCTTCATATCGACCACCGTGTGGTTGCTGTCCAAGGCCAAGTTCGACGATACGATCTTTGGTTTCGTGTCGTTCAGGTTCTACATAGAACAGGAATACAAGTTACAATCGTTCGAACAACGTCCCGGCCACTTGCAGTGTATGCATACGATGCGTTTGGACCAGGCAGAGGTTTTCAAAAAAGGATTTCCGTCCCTAATCGGACAAGCGAGAGAGAATTTTCCTCGCGCAGAGGCGGATGACGTGTTCTACGCGATCGTCCTTTCCTTATCCAATTAACAAAACGATCTGTCGGATCGCGTACCGAGTTCCATTCCCTCCGCCTCTGTTTTAAGCTCGAGGAAAAATCGCAGACACCCTGACAGACAGTCCGAGATACATACCGCAGGATAAAATGCTACTTAAAGTTCAACAGGTATATGTATTATACTAAGCGAGAATCCGTACAGAAACGAACAAAATCGTAAAAGGGACCATTAAACAGTTCTACGTAATGCAATAACGACACAAAGGAAACACATACCGAACGAAGAAGGCAAGAATTAAAAAAAAAGAAAAAAAACAACAAATAAAGAAAAGATTACTAAAGAGGATGAAAACAGAATAAAGAGAAACAGCATCGATCTGAAAAGTGAAATGCCAATGAATGAAAGTGCAATCGGTACGTAACGACCAAGCGTACGATGGTTACACCGTCCTGGCTCTGTGTGTGTCAACAGTGTATCCACGTTTGGTATTCGAAAATACCAAAAGAAGGATATTGAGAAAGCTCGTTGTGAACGACGAACGTAAGTGTGAAAAAAGAAAAAAAAAAAAAAAAGAAAGAGTCGCAAGCCAATGGTGGGACGACATATATACCCATGGACTTACAGGTGTTGCGCTAAATACAAATCGCACGGAATAAGGTAGAGTTCTACGAGTTAAACGGCGAGATGCCATTCTCCTACGACATCCTCCCTAAAACTAATTCGCGTTACTGCTTATACGCGTAAACAATACGAAACGCTATTTACCACGATCGATACTCTGCTATCTATGAAAATGGACATTGACACGATTTCTCCCGCGTAATGTACATGTGCATCCGCGTGTGAGACGTTTTCCCGATGCACACGATCAGACGGGAGAAGATAGGGAAGCGACGAGAAAAAATTGGGAAGACACACTCATTTCCCCTGTAAGTTCATGCCGAAAGATGTTAATGCGTAAATATCGGTACGTAGAATATAAAGTATAGTATATGTATGTATATATATATATATCATATATATGATCGATGGTGGGCAAGCCGTAAACTAGCGATAAAGGTTGAAAATTCTGCGTTTGTAAGTCGGGAAACGAGAGATTTACATGTTGGGTTACATGGTTCTCAGAGGCTTCCCGTTCAGCGTCCTCTTCCTCCAGACAGACGGACTGTGGAAACAACATTAGGGCACACGGTCAGTCAGGCCTGCCGCTTCTACGAATTTCTATTGATTATTTCTCACGATATAAAGTTTTCTTTAGCATCGTTCAATTATTTATATAGCGGAAACTTTAGTAATATCACAGCTTAAAATTGATCGAGCGAGCACGTTAATATTGCAGCTAGAAGCAGTCTATCGACTTGGAACACGCGTTCGCACGATAACGTTGCCATTAGCATCTTCTCTTTTTTCCTAATAGCTACGATCGTTCGGGTCTCGATCACGGAACGAAACGAACATCGAGAACCGTACACGATATGTTCGATACTAGAGACACGGCGCACGGTTATTGTTACGTATCGTTCGAGAGCGACCGTGTTCGAGCAGCTCGTCTAACGTGAAAAGGAGATTCTGGCGGCAAGAACAATTACCTGTAGACTGGTGTAGCTGGAATAGTTGCGTTTGCCGCCAAATCGGAAGCCACGATCGTGATCGTGAACGTGCCTGTGCCTGAGAAGCAGAGCTCTCATCACTACCGGCCTATCCTCCGCTAGAATCAGCTCCTCGATTACCATTTGCTCGACTACCCTATACGCCAGACCGGGCAGATCCTTCTCCTCGAGATCCAAAAGGACCACGCCGGTCTCCAGGCATCTACGTAGGTTCAGCAGAGAGTGGAAGCTCAAGGAGGCTACGTGGGGCCTGCCCCATCTGTCCGCGCCTTCCTCCACGTCTTCCTCGTATTTGATCCACCGAGCTGTTTCTCTCCATTCTCTCTCCTCGCCCATTCCGTACAGTTCGTCCAACTGAACGAACACCTCGTGAGGCGAATGGTCGTACATCTTCTTGAAAGTATCGTGAGGTATACCGCCTTCCTTTTTGCGGCCGATCTGCACCGTCGAATGGGCGGCCTTGTGCCGCCTCATTCCCCGCGGATCGTCGCTTCTGTGCGACTCCAGGTCGTCGATGTCCAATTCCTGCAGGGTACTCGCCTCTTCCGGTTGCACGCTCACTCTCCTGGTGAAGACGCTCGAGCCATCCGGGAGGCCGGCTCCCGATCGCTTCCTCCATTGCGGGTCCTCTTGGAGCGAGTACTTGCGCGACTTGTGATGGTGTCTTCTGCAACGTACAATTCAACCAATTTGTTACGCGTTCTGCCGCTATCGATGACGACTGCGTCGCATGTGCGCTGCTGTTATATCGCGATCGTCGGTCAGGGTTAGAGCAAATGTGATTTATGTTTCGTCAAGAGACGAGCGCAGCTACGAATAACGTCTATTTCGTTAACTCGGAGTGCGCGTGCCAGAACTGTTTTCGTGCTTTGTGCTGGCAGTTGGTCTATCTCGTCATCGACACAAATCAAGAGCAAGCGTTAGCCGCGGGACAATTATTCATCACCTGATATTTAAAGAGTGGGTGCGTGATTGTGACACGTGTAAACTGCGTTTCTGCGGAGTATTCGAAACGCTGCGAATCTTTAATAGCGCTGCACTATATATACATATATACACATATATATCGATGAGATCTGACTAGAAAATCGATGAGATGTGCCGAAGCGTTCGCACGCACGTCTATCGTATGTTAAGGGAAACTCAAACAAGTACTTTTTCATTTGTTCCACATGACCGATGTGCAGGGTGTAGCGGTCCGGACGATAATCGAAACCCAAGGACATGGCGGAAGAAAGAAGAGATCGTTACATACGTAGCACTGCGGTCACCGTGAGACGGAGACGCGATCGGATTAATTAGAACAGCACGAAGACAGTGGCCTCAAGCAACAGACTGTTGTTGGGCGCTCGCAAAGTCTGCGTGAAACTCTGGCCGAAGGCCATGGCATTAGACAATAATTGCAAATTGGTTCGCGATTCCTTCCGCTAAATATTATGTCATAGAACCGTCTAACGCTGAAAGCGCGCCGAAATGTCCCCACCCTCGCTCGCTTCGCGTCCTCTCTTTCTCGGTACATTAATCAAAGAATCGAATATCCGCTCCTATCAATAGCGTTTAACGTGCGCGGGTTTTTCTCTCGATTCGAAAGACACGTGCGGTACATAGTTAGCGAATATATGCGGCAATTTGCACGCGCCTAGACAACTACGCAACTGTGCCGAAGAATACAGAAATAGGACGGTACGGACAGCGTTTGTTTGGTCGTTGACATCGAGTACATGACACATATGGTCGTTATTAACCGACTAATCCGAGCTTACAAATGCGATATGAAAATCGTCGCGTTTGCGTTCCGACTAATTTCTTTGGCGGTAACGCGGGACCATCGCGGTTGATGCTTTCGTGTACGTAATTGCTGAAATACGATGTACACGACGACGTTGAACCGGCTTTCGTGCCGTATGAAAATTAGCCAGGAACGTCCGGATCGGTCGTTACGAGCAAATTATCGTCAATTCGTCCGACGTTTTAACGGATGATCCCTGTCGATTTTTCTCTCTGTTCGTCTTTCCACAAAATCCAGCCTTTTTACTTTCTACCAGCCTCTTTTACCTGTGTCACAATTGCGACCTTGCAAATTCATCGATATTCCACGCTTACGACTTACTTGTGCTCGTGTTTCTGATGCCTGCGACACTTGCGATCTTCGTCGTGGTTCACAGCTACACCTACGCTCGGTACCTCGTCCCTTTTGAAGGTAGGCACCTCCTCTTCCTTGATTTTTTCGAATTGTACTCGCGGACTGCCAATGGTGGGACTGTCGCTGATACCGGAAGCAGCCCTCTCCGAGATCGGCGCCTCGCTCTCGCTGCTCGCTACGTTCTCCGTTTCTTCGGTCGTCTCTTCATCCACGTTGTGCACACTCGACGAGTACAATCCGTTGTCCATCGTGTCCGTATCTTGTCCACCGCCATTTCCTGTCAACACCTGGCCGTTCTCTTCTTCCGGGCCAACCTCCGTCGTGGATCCTTCGCTGTAGACACGAAACACGCGCCATTTCCTTCACTGTTTTACTTGGCCATTTAATTGCTATTTTAACTCAAAGTGAAATCGCGAAGCTCGCAATATGATTCGTACGTAAACGTAAGACGCCGTCGTTATCAACGAGGCAATTCGATTTCTCTTATCGGAGGATGACTTACGGTGAAAGGTGTCGTCGCATAGACCTGGAATGAAGGCTTTTCAAGGGCATGTGCGGATGGGGATAGCTTCTTTTCCGATGCTCTGCAATAAAACCATCGAACGAATACGCTTTTACGCGAGCAAAGGTGTTGGCAGTTTGGTTAAGCGATTGCCCTAACATCCCACTGTCGCGTAATCCCCGTAAAATATACGTACAACATCTTTGATTTACGACACACGTACGAATTAACCGGGGAATAAAATAGGACTAGAAAGACGCAAGAATCTCGTTGGCAATATTATATAAAAGTATAAATAATGTTGCGGTGTAGCAGTATTGTTTTAACCTTGGACCGCGAGAAAAATTGATTTACGTAACTGTTTTCTGTGTGCCGGAATCGGAAACGATGAATTATTGCCATCGTGAGTTACGTGCAAAAGCTACAAAAGCTGCGTACGTTTCGCTGGTGAAATCGTGGCAGCGTAAAATATTCCGTTGGCAACTAAGTGATTGCGCATTTCGTCATTAGATGGTATCGACAGAATCCGCAATCACTTAGTTGCCAAGCCAATAAATGGAATTTCGACACGAACGAAGGTTTCAGAGGATCACGTACGGTTGAAGTCGCGATCTCCATATCGCGACGATGGTCCTCGTTCTCGATCTCGATCGGATCCAGCCGATTCGGAGGGTGAACCGAGCAGGGCTACGTCGAACTTCTCTCCGGTGTCCATCGCGAAAACCTTCTCCATTTCCTCGTCGAGCTCCGGTCCCGTTTCCGCGCCATGGCCGTCGACCTGGTACAAAAACAACAACAATATTATTTCAAATCCAGCTGTTTCCAATAAATCGTCTGTTCGCCTTTTCACCGTAGCCGAGAAAACACGACCGAGTTCGCTTCTATCCGATACAACGTCGAACGTGATTTCTATTTGAACAGGTAGACGATCGCATTTCGTCAAATTCTCATCAACTTGCTGCCGACGAACTTTCTTTTTAACGAGTTCGCTACGTTCAACGAACGACCAGCCCGTCGTTGCTTTCGTTACAGGTAGTTGCATAATATCGATCTATTCGGAAGGTGAGAATCTCAACACCTTCCAGTAACGACGTTTACTCTCAACGAGCTAATACAGTGACAGCTTTGCAACACGTTAAACGTCGTTACAGCGTGTACGTACGAGGAAAGAAAGGGTCGATCGAAAGGGACGGAGATCGGCACGTTGGACGGATCCAGCCGGCAAAACGATTCCGAGTTTGCGAAAGGGAAACAAGAGAGAAAGAGACTGTGTGGTGTGTAGGAACGAGGTGAAAAAACGATCGATCAAGTTGAAAAACCGGTTTCAGGCGGAACCGTGAAAACTTTGTTTGCAATTTTTCGAGCGAACGCTTCGATAAACGATGCACTCGAGTTCATCCCTCGTCAACGCCGTTACGAAATCGTTTTGTGTCAAAGACCCTGTGACGCGAGGAAAATTTTGATCGTTTCCGATCAAAGCGATCGAACCTACGCGCGTCTAAGAAAAGAATCACGTTGACGATCGGATCGGTCCAACCTAATGTCATCGATCTCGTGTCTCGAAACAGGAATCACCCTTTTACTTTCGATGCATGTTCCTTAAAAAGAAGAACAAGAAAAAAAAAAAAAAGAAAAAAGACGGCTGTTTCTCGCGCGATTCTTCCGAAAACAACACAGCGTCACATCGTTGGAAAACGATAGTCGCGATTACGAAAAGTTTATTCCCGATTACCAGTGAGATACGGAGGAAACTGGCTGGCTGGCGACTCGCGTACCAAGCGATTTACTTTCAGGACGGAACCGAGATATTTGAATGGCAGAGCGAAATTCCCTTTCACTGGTGCACTTGGTTTCCACTCTTCCTCGTCTTCCTTTCGTTTGCTTTATGCTCGAACCCTTTTACGATAATGGGAATTAGAGTGCGAGGAATTAAAGCGGGGAAACGGCGGAATGGCTATTAACGGAGAAACGTGAAATTAATTCCGCCAGCGAGGCAGCGCTCAGCTGTCGTTAACGACCGCCAACATCGGCTAACGTATGGCGAAGAGCCGCAGCTGGCAACGACGTTCGATTCAATGCACGCGTTTCGTGCACTGCGTAAATCACGTAAGCGAAACGGTTGTTTCCGCCGAGGATGCTGCGCCGTTTCTGTCCCAGCCTCTGCCCGGGTCTTGCTACGCTCGAATTACCTCCGATAATCCAGCAACGCAACATAAGAAAAGAAACTCGCCACTCGAGAGCACTAAAACATGGTCGGTGGCGGTTGATCGAGTCGTTGCAACACTCGGAACTATGTTCGTTAGAGGGCAATTCGCAAGCAGCCCGACTGGTCGAGACACGTCACGGAACAGCTCGATCCGACGATTGCTACATGCTGCAACGATGTTCGGCCAGGCATTGGCATCGGGTGGCTGGACGAGGGAAAAATGTATCGGGCGAACGAGTGCACTTACGACGCGTCGATCTCGCGTTCTAACGAACACGTCTGAAAGGAGGGAACGCCGCGATCGAAAAGGCAAACGATTTCACCGACGAGATCTGGTGCACGCCGAGTGTCGGCGATCAGGTGCACCGGTTGGTTCGCGTCCACACGCAGACACTGGCACGACCGTGCCACAGATATCACCTGATGGCTGGTCCGCAGGGAGCGGCGTAACCAACGGAGAACTTTGCCCGATGCCCGTTGAAGGAACGACTTCCCGGAGGAATTAGCGGCGGCCTCGGGCATGGCATTCCGGGCCGAAGTGACACTCGCTCGCTCGGCTCGTGCTTACAGCTCGAAAATCCAAACTGACGGAGAGGGTAGCGCAACCACCGGCCGTCAGACAGAGAGCCGCACATCCTACGTGGAGGGGATGCCCGCGCTGTTAGGGGTGGGCAGCGGGGAGTATCTCCGCCGGTCGATATCTACCCCATACGTCGCGGCCAGACGACGGATCCTTCGAAAGGTTACCCTTCTCCCTGCGACTCGGATCGCGCGCTGCTCCCGGGACGGGACCACGGCGGCTACAACGATCTCGCGATCCTACGTGCAATTCCCACACGCCACGCTGCGAGCCAGTGGCCGCGGGTTGGAAACGGTGTCGTTTCGATCGCCGCTCGAGAACGTCGCGTTAAGAAGGTCGTGGTTTCCGCGGTAAAATGATCTCCGCTTGTTCGTTGCTTAGGCGAGCTACCGTGCGTCCTACAGTTGCAGCGCTGGTCGGACGATGGACGTTTCGTCGTGCTGACCTTGGGAATGAAGGAACTACTGGCTTGGCAACTAAGCGATCGCGGATTTTGTCATTAGGCGGTACTGACAAAACCCGCGATCGCTTAGTTGCCAAGCCAGTAGGTTCGCCACGTCCCCCGGGAGGCGGCGGATTTTTCGGCCAGCTTCGGAGAGGAGCGTACGGAAAAACGACCGGCCATTGGTGGACGCTGTGGATGCAACAAGTGTCAGTCGGCCGTGAAATGTAGCCCTGAAGGGGCTCCTCCGCGAACCGATGAAAGTAGATGGCAAGAAGCAGGAAATGGCGAGAGGGAGGAAGATGGAGGGGTGGTCGAGGAGCGGAGAGCTTCAGCCGATCGGCCAGAGAAAGCAAGAGAGAGGGAGGAGAAGCTGTCAGCTGGCGGTGCAGCTGGCGGAGACGCGAACCGGACCAGCGCAACTTCGCCGAGGCCTAGGTCGTAGCGGCAGCTTATCGACCAACGGGGCATGTCAGCTCGATCTCGTGTGCCACGAGTTTGCCCGACAACCTGCTTCTGCGTGTCGATTCGAGTCGCCTGGAATGGCGCTTCGATTCGAAAGCGTGGTTCGTCGGTCGCGAACCATCCCAAGTATCGAACAAGTTGCGAGTCGCAAGGAGACTCGACGAGAGTTCGTCAGGCGCGTCCATGTCGGCCACCGAAGCTAACGAAAAGCAACGGCTGCATTATTGATCGATCTCATCGGCTACACAGCCACGACCTGATAAATTATCAAGTCGACAGACATCGCGACGTGAATTACGACCGATCAAAGAATCTGCCTCGATGCTCCGCCTCGAAAGGTTCCCGTTATTTCCGGAACGAGCCCACGCTTTTGCAAAATCCGTGCATCGAGCGTCAGCGACGAGGAAACTACCGAGCAATAAATCAACATCGATTTCATCGAACAATTTATATTTAACCACAGAGAATGGCAAAGTGTTACGCGTACAATACGAATTCTCGGTTCGTACGTAGCGCGAAAAATTGCACGCCTCTACCACGAGGACGTAGCAAACGGTAGAAATAATCGGTTATCCAGTGTTCGTCTACGGAGGATTGGAAACGTTGGAATTATAGCGGCGGATCGCTGAGACGAGGCGCCGCGAAGCGAGAAAGGGGTGGCTGGCATGTGGCCGAGGTGGCGCTGCGCCATCGTCGTCGGGAAAAGTGGAAGGAAAGAGGTTTTCCAGCATCGACCGGGCTTCCTCCTCGTCCACCGCTCGCTACGGCCTGTACTCACGTTCGCACGCACACGTATCTTGGTTCCTGCTGCCGCGACCTTGAACCTGAACCTACAAACTCGCACCACTCTGTCTCCCTCTTCTCTGACCTCTCTCCAAGCACAGAGAAAAGCTGCGTGAAAATCGATGCGGCGTTTGTTATTTGTGGCTTCGGGGAACGCGTGTTTCTTCCCCTCCGAAAAATTCTTCCCCTCTGCGAGTAGAAAGAATTCTTGCCATTTCGAGAGAGTCGACTTCGAGACCACTGAGAAAGCCAGAGTCACGTTCGACTCGATAGGATTCGGCGCGAGGAGCCGATCGATGGAAAGTTTAACTCGCTGGCATGATCGAAGCTCGGCTAAGGCGAGTTCAATTTCTCGCCGGACATCGAGCTGCGATCGATAGGTCGCCGTTATCGCGTTCCGATAGGTCAGGTCTGCCGACTGACGTCCTCGACCACGCACTCGATCGTCCACCAGGTTAACCGTGGACGTTACGAGTTACCGATCGTCCACGAGGTTAACCGTGGATAGTGCGAGTTACCGATCGTCAACGATTTAAGCCGCGTTAGCTTGGTGCAGGCGACAGTAGCCGGACGGAGGCGTTTCCTTCCTCGTGGGACGAACGCGAAGGTCGGCCAGAGCAAAGGTACGTTCGGTGGTCGTCGATATTTAAAAATAACTAGCGACTCGATTCGAGAGCTCGTTGACCTATGTCACGCCTGCTTCGCGATTGAACGTTCGCACGGTAACCGTGGCATTCCTTGTATTCCGATACGTGGACGAAAGCTGGCACAGTCAGCGTAATTCCATACGTTTGTTCGACCGATTCAGCGACCAACGTAACGCGTTAATAATTCTAAGCTGCGGCTAATCTCGCGGCTCGGCTTACTCTTGTTTCCTTTGCGGCGCCTTCCCGACTCTCCTCGTGGTCGTCGACTAGACGTTTCCTATCCTACACAAGGAGTATGAAAGAGCCGGCTGGAGCAGCAGTTAAAAATAACGTTTCTCCGACCATCCGTGTTCTCATTTATCGACCTGACCTTCTTAACAATCTTTTGTGCTGCACCTTTATTACATAGAGTCTGTGGCTCGATTATCGCAATCAGTTTCTCACTGATTTCACCGACGTAGTCGTAGCAGAAGGTACGGAACCTCTTTGCGATAAATTTCTTCCAAACATCTAATTGATAAAATAAAAATAAAATGTATATTTTTTAATTTTCCTCGTCTTTCAACGGAACAGAGAAACATTCGTCGACTTCAAATTTCCATTGGAATATTCGATAGCAGGCGAGTATCGTGTTCGTCCGCTTAAGACGACGAGAGGGAAAATATCTGGTAACCGAGAACGTTCGCGGCTTAAAGCGACGAGCCAGCGCAACGTATCGAGCTAACCCTTTAAACCCTGGCGATTGGTTGGCTGCAGGCAATTGTGGCGTTTTAAGATACGCCTTTGCGAAAGGAATTTGGTCCACACACCTAAATCTATGTACGTAGCCTCTAGACCTTGGACTTTACCAAGGCCTGTGACGATAATAGAAGACCCGCGATGACACCAGGAAACCATTCGCAATCGCAAAGAAACATACTCGAGAAATTAAGCAGGATAAATAAATAAATAAACAGAGATGGAAATATCAAGTGTCAGCGAAATTGACGACTAAAGTCCTTGGAGGACGCAGAAAGGACAGGAGGCGCGAAAACAATAACAGAAGAGACGAAGAAGACTGAACAGTTCGATAGAGATTAGCAGTAGAACTACTAACTTCTACTACAGTAGAAGCTATTTCTACCACAATTAACCAAAATGACTGGTCTTTAAAAAATACGTAATAATAGAATATTTTTATATTTATCGATTTATTACTTTCTTACAGAAGGAATTCCATGTTACGTAGTACATTTTAATATTAATCCATCTGGGACTATGATCCCTAAAGGAGGGTTGACACATTTGTAAAATTATAAAACCAGTCATTTTGACTGGTGTGGTATTTCTAGTGTTGCTATTAGGCGAGCTATTCGGAATCTTCCTGACGACAGATATCGGTATATTGAACGATACGCGGTAAAAATGTTAAAAACGTGTGGGAAGTTGTACAAAACGAGGAAACTGGTTAATTGGGGTTCGATAAACAGATTGCAGGACCCTTTTACACTTTGACAAGTACCAGTCATTTCGACTGGTATTGGTACAAGCAGCCTTGATACAAAATTATTTTCACTTTGAATACATAAAGAACTAAATAAAATTCATTATATTATTCTTTTAGTTATCGTTGCAATTGCATCATTGGGGGAAATGTAACATGAAGTAGGAATTTAAAAATAAAATTGTAAAACCAGTCAATTTGACTGGTGTGGTATTGCTAGTGTCAGCATCTAGCAATTTTGCGATCGATCCGGAATATTGAACGATACGCGATAAAAATGTTAAAAACGTGTGGGAAGTTGTACAAAACGAGGAAACTGGTTAATTGGGGTTCGATAAACAGATTGCAGGACCCTTTTATACTTTGACAAGTACCAGTCATTTCGACTGGTGTTGTTATAAGTAGTCTTAGTACAAAATTATTTACAGTTTGAATACATAAAGAACTAAATAAAATTCATTATATTATTCTTTTAGCTATCGTTGCAATTACATCATTGGAGAAAAAAATATAACAAAGTAGGAATTTTAAAATAAAATTGTAGAACCAGTCAATTTGGCGTGGTATTTCTAGTGTTGCGATCTAGTGATATAGCGCGCGATCCGGAATCTTCCTGACAAATGATATTAGTATATTGAACGATACGCGGCAAAAATGTTAAAAACGTGTGGGAAGTTGTACAAAACGAGGAAACTGGTTAATTCGGGTTCGATAAACAGATTGCCAAACCTTTTTACACTTTGACAAGTAGCAATCATTTTGACTGGTGTTGTTATAAGTAGTCTTGGTACAAAATTATTTTCAGTTTGAATACATAAAGAACTAAATAAAATTCATTATATTATTCTTTTAGTTATCGTTGCAATTACATCATTGGGGGAAAAAATGTAACATGAAGTAGGAATTTAAAAATAAAATTGTAGAACCAATCAGTTTTACTGGTATTGGTATAAGTAACCTTGATACAAAATTATTTTAAATTCGAATACATAAAGAACTAAATAAAATTCATTATATTATTCTTTTAGTTATCGTTGCAATTACATCATTGGAGAAAAAAATATAACAAAGTAGGAATTTTAAAATAAAATTGTAGAACCAGTCAATTTGGCGTGGTATTTCTAGTGTTGCGATCTAGTGATATAGCGCGCTATCCGGAATCTTCCTGACAAATGATATCAGTATATTGAACGATACGCGGTAAAAATGTTAAAAACGTGTGGGAAGTTGTACAAAACGAGGAAACTGGTTAATTGGGGTTCGATAAACAGATTTTTACCTTTTTACACTTTGACAAGTAGCAATCATTTTGACTGGTATTGTTATAAGTAGTCTTGGTACAAAATTATTTTCAGTTTGAATACATAAAAAACAAAATAAAATTCATTATATTATTCTTTTAGTTATCGTTGGGAGTCATTGCATCATCGTGGAAAAAAATATAACATAAAGTAGGAATTTAAAAATAAAATTGTAGAACCAGTCAATTTGACTGGTGTGGTAGTTCTAGTGTTAAGCAAAGCGCGAAACCTCGGTACGTTTGCAAACCGTTTCGAATGGCAGGGAAAACGAAGAATAAAAGAGTAGTCACCTTGATGATTGCGGGAGCTGTTACCATCGAATGGATCTTCTTTCGGCAGACAGATACGCAGCAGCATACTGCCATAAAAGCTGACCACCGTTCCGAGGCACGTTGCCGCGTGATCGACCTTTATGACACTGCGCCTACGATTCACACCGGTCTTGTAATCGAATTTACGGCTTCTGGCCTTGCGTAAGTGCTTCTCGGCACCGATCTATCCATCGAGCAATGCGCCGCCTGAGACTTAAAAGGGACGAAAGGGGACCACATGTAACTCGCTCGGTTTATCGTTTACCGCGTTAAAACGATTTTAACGTTCGATCGCCGCACTGCTGCTTATGGAATTTCTTCACTTTCATCGGCTTATCGATTGTCCGTTTCTCAAACTTTACACGCGTTTAAATGTCGCGTTTCGGCAACGTTAAATTCTCTCCCCCTCATCGATTTTCATTTTTCGCTGAAACTAAAAGCTCGCTCGGAGGCGAGCAAACCTTCGCCACTATTCAATTTTGACTTTCATCGGAAAGTCATAATTGTTACTGTAATTTAGGGATTATAAAAAAAACAAAAAAAAAAGAAAGAAAATAGAGTAGTGATTGCTCGCTTACACGGACCAGTGTATGCGATCGATTTGTTTTTCGACCATTGCGTGAAAATACAGGCAAACGATGGTTGAACGACGCCCTCCACGCAATTTCAAACGAAATAAAATGTACATTTTTTTATCTTCCTCGTGTTTCGACGTAACAGAGAAACACTGGTCGACTTCAAATTTCCATAGGAATATCACCAGACTAGCAGGCGAGTATCGGTTAAGATAACGAGAGGGATGTTCGTTTGGGTTTGTTGATCGACTGCTGATAAATTCGACAGCTTAGTTGGTATGTAATTGGAGACGGATCGCGTGAAATCGCTACCTGCCAGCGACCGTTAACGCGAATATCGATTGACGCCGATGGAGTTCCAGCAGAAATTCCAAAGTCGACGTGTCGCATTTCGTCCTTTTCTTTTTTCTTTTCCATCGTCGACGGGTGGCACGTCGCAGATGCAAAATAAACGTGCAGAAATGTTTATCTTAATGCGTAGCAAAACGTTTCTCGGTAGCTACTACGGCCGATCCCATGACTCGGAATTTACGTCCGTGAAACATGGAAATCGTCAGCAGAGATGATGAACGCGCGTCTACATTTAAACTCGCCGGCTTACGCAACGCATCCAACGAACACTCTGTGTCTGTCGCTCGCGTCGAACAACACGTTCCAGAGAAATTAGAGATTTCGCATCGGGCGTGGCTGCGACAGCCAGCAGAGAACCGAGATAGGCGTTTTATTTCCCGAGAAACGACCAAATCCTTGATAACGGACGTCGACTCATTCGATCGCGAATTCTCGCTTCGTAAGCTCCAACGCTTTCCATTCGAAGCAACGAATAAAGTTCAAGACTTTGACTTGCACACGATTTCCATAATTGCCAGTGTTTATCTGAACGAAGGCATTTCCTTTGGAAATACCATTGCACCGCTACAAACGTACAAACGTACAATATACGAATTTAAACCGATTAGGTTCGCAATCGAAGAGATAGAAGCGCGCGGATTATCGTTTCACCGCGGTTTTACGTTGAACTTCGGCATCGATTGGAAAAGCGGGACAAGCTCGTGCCGGCTGATTGGCCTGATTGCTGACGGTCGCAGGTCAATAACCATTTAACACGAGGACGTGGAGCAGTCCGTTGAATCGCACGACACTCGCCTCGAATCGCATGGAAAAACCAAATTTCTTCGTTACCAACCAAAAATTCGTTGCGTTGTTTTATTGCTTTTCTTGGCAAGCGGAAAATGCGCGTTCGCGCAACGCTCGTTCACTTGGCGACCCGTGCTCGAGACACCATCGCATCGACGGCCACGTCCCTCAAAGAGCCGCGCAACGTTTCAAGGACGACGCTTATTGCTCTTTGAAATCGCGCATTTATTTCTGACGCGAGTCACAAGTGTCGTTTTGTTTTTCCTATTTGACTTGCTCGCTCTTCACGACGACCTGCTCGCTACGGACAGATGAGACTCGAGGAACGCAGACGACCGCGTGAACGAGCACGTGGAGCGACGAAAGAAGTATTCCTCGACGATGATTTCAAGTTTTCGTTACCGTTGATCGCCTAAACGATAGACAAACAAGGCGCGTTATGCTATCGTGGGAAATATTAGTCGCAGAGAATGAACAACTCTTTGACTGCCACGTTGAAATTACATGTTTCGCACAGGACACCGCGGGAGTATTTTTATTATTCAAAGCATATAATGGCAAAATAATAATACACTGATGATGCAAGACAACGTTCTTCCCCAATGGACCGTATATCTTATTGGTGGTCACGGGTGGTGACCACCGTGGCGCCTTGGTAACAGAAGACAGCGACATATTGTAACGAGGCTTCGTTTATTTCAACAAACCATTCGCATTTGTTATTTCGTCGTAAGCAAAACGTGCGGAATATATTGTTGAAACGTGTAGAAGATATTAGTAAACGGTATTACGATTATTTTTATGATTTCGACGAAACATTCGACTGAAATGGTAGAGGTCCGGAAAAAGATTATGTTTCTGATAAAGCAACGGTAGTGGTAGATTACAACAGAGGAAAATGTGCTGCAGATTTATCAGATCCAATGATAGTATATTCTACACCACATAGAAGAACCCTCGAGTGGTATATAAAATCAGCTTTAGAGTTATCGTTAAATACATCAATTTCAAACGCGATGGTACTCTATAAACAAGCAACAAAAAACAAAAATCAAGGTATCGGATTTTAGAATGGCACTCGCAACGCACCTTGCACAGTGCCGTTCACCAGAGCCGTCAACTATACTTATTCGACAAAGATCGCGACGCGAAACGCAGAAGAAAAAAGGGCAAGCGTACCTGGTGCGAAAACTCTGCAGAGAGTGCTATAAAAAAATGTTAAACTATTAGAATGAAAAATTGCTAAGAATCGGACCAAAAAGGTGACCACCTATCGTCCAGATTGTATCGACGAGCCACATTTATGTTTGAAGTGTTTCAACACTGTTACGACCGTTCGCGGAGAGACGCGGTCGCGAGGAAAACGCGTCAGCGAGAGGCGTAAATTCTCGCTACGATTCGGTGAATCGACGCCGCGAAGTAGTCGTTCCCCTGTTTCCGTTAAGATAACAGAGGTGGTTAAATGAATATGACACAGTAGAGTAAGTTATATTTCACCGTTTATAACGAAGGCAGTTACGCTGGTGCGTATGTACGAGATGAGCGAGTGACTGATCTACGGGTGTGTATACCCGGTTAAAGGATGTTGACCGTTCGAAGGATGTAAAATCAGTACTGTCTTGGGAGACGATGCTGTGTCGGAGGAAAGCTAAGGATGGGTGTGTGTCTAGCGCACGGGACCATCGGATTTGTTGGTGACGATTTTAGTTAAGAGAGTGAGGGAAGTAGGCTTCGTTGTTAATGGGTTAAACGAAGGGTCTTAACCGCCCTCGAGAGAAAGTGGTTAGTGGGAGGAAAGTTGCGTCATACGTGAGAAAAACTAACTTTCCCTTGTCAAGCCGTGGTAGACAATAGTCTTTAGAAATTCTTCGGAAACAGACGTTTGTTTGGTTTGAAGGACCTTTACTAGGAAATCTATGAGATTTATGGAAGGTACTTGAGGCTATCGAGGGTACACAGTGAGTATCCGAAGACATCTGGTTGCCATCTTGCCCGCGGTGTGTGACCTGGGCTAGGTAGAGTGTTACGCGACGTAACAAACACAGTGCATCGTTAGATACAACATTTGTTCTCTTTTTTTTTATTGATGTTCTAATAAAAACGTTTAATCGTTCAATGGGACACTTTTTATTTCAAGGTATCATCTATTTATCGGTTATATTGAAAATACCCTAAGTGTCAATTTTCATACTATTTTTACAATTGTAAGAAGTTGACGCGTTTCGGTCACCAATGACCACTGTCACGTCCCGCGCTGCGCACGCGCCGTAACGTAGATTGAAACTACCAATAGCGCGAGTGAGCGTTCCAATTTGAAATTTAAATAAATTTTAACAATTTGTATAGAAACCAAATTCGAGCCTCGCAACCCCCACGGAACAACCCGTCACATGACGACCCCTCCACGGTAAACCTAAATATAAATAAGCGTAGGGACATAGAAGAAAGAAAAAAATAATTCCTTAGTTCAGAGTAATTAATTCCTGAGTTTTGTGTGATTAGTTCCTCAGTTCTTGGTGATTAATTCCTTGGTTCTTGGCGATCAGTTGCCCATTTCTTGGCGAGTAATTTCTTGTTCATAGCGATTAATTCTCAATTCCTTTAGCTCTTAATTTCTCAATTCCTTTGCTTTTTAATTCTCTAGTTTCTTAGTTTTTCAGCTCTTAATTCCTTTAGCTCTTAGTTTTTTGCTCTCAGCTTTGAAGTTCTTTGGTCCTTTAGTTATTTAGCTTTTAGTTCTTTGTTTCATTAGTTCCCAGTTCTTGTTAGTCTTGTTAATCGACGTGTTTGTATTTGTCAATTTGTAAACTATCGAAAATCTATCAAAGTTAAAATCTTGGAATTAAGAAGAGTGAAAACGTATTGCGAACGATTGTAACTCCGAGTATTCGAAATTTCAACGACAATTCTGTCAATATCCTCTTAGAATACGAATAAACATTTTTTTAAGAATATTTGTCTAATAATATAATAGGATTAAGCGAACATTTATTTTCACCAACTTTGATCCTCTCTCGTGCCAGTACTCCTGCGCGTAGCAGGTTAGCCGAAACGTGGAGTTTAATTGCCAATCGCATTAAATAACAGACAATACTACAATTTAATGTGAATTCAAAAATTAACGGCAACACAACCAAAACGGGCCAAACAAAACGTAACACCACCATGGCGTCACAGGAAAAACCGTAGCCGCTCGTAATATGACCAACGTGGCAGTCAAAGTGTTAATATCCGCGAGGAGCGAGACTCTAAGATCATGGTCTTTCCTTCGAATTAGTATCATCCATAAAATAATTTTCATGCCGAGGAAAGCTCTTTTGTAGCCAGTATAATTCATAGGCTTAATCTTATCAGCCTTGAAGCTTCAATCCACGGAACTTGGTTCTTTTCCATTGTTTTTCTCAAGAGTTTCCGGCTTATAGTCGTTCCTTTGATCCGAAAATACCGCGATAATACTAGCTGCATTTGACGAATGAAATCGCAACGTTGTTCTATCGTCTCGTTCTCGGAACTATTTCTCGTTCGAAGATAGCCGAAGGGTAATTTCGTCTGAATCTAAGTTTAACCGGCTTAACGCTACACAACGCATCTTCTAAGACAAAACGATTAATTTCGACCCACTCTGCACCAGGAAAGTAGTAATTTTCTATTCCGAATTTCGTCGCGTTGTTTCGTCTCGAGCGACGTTAACGCACGCGATAAAACGTTCAAAAGTGGCCTGTTTGAAAATTTGGACAACATTTGGCGGGAATCGCGCGTCGTAACGCGCCACGTGCCTATCGGCAACGGTCGTACGCGATCGCACTAATTTTAGATGCTAGGAGGAAAATGAAAATCCATCAGGTGTGGACGTGTATCGAGCGAGAGCCGGTTAAACGCGCGATCTCTGCGGCTCGATAACGACCAGTTTAACGACACCGTGAACTTGCACGGTAGGATACGGTGCACGAACGCGTGAGCAATCACGCGCGACGTGTTAATTAATTCCCTTGCGCACGTGGTACGTTGAGTCGCCAGCTTCGTAGCTGTCGTCGGCAACGGCAGACCGCGAGGCGATTGCACCGCGCCATCCTTCGCCAACTTGCGCGCTTCCGTCGCTAAACGCTTAATTCGGAACCTTGAAAAGTCAATCGAAAGTTTGTGATTCTTGCGAGGCAATTTCACCGACGGCCGAACCAAGCGAACTGCCACCGCTGCTGTACCGCGCACGCTGCAACGAGTGGAACGACGCGCGTCAAACTTTTTAATCCATCGAGCAACAACACTCGAAGGAGAGTGAAATCAGTGCTTAACTTTGCAACTGCCCCGCATGGGAATGAAAAGAACGGTCGAACAACTTTCGTCGTTTCGACGATGCGACGGTTGACGTTAAGCGATCTCGTCGCACGTGCCCCGCCAATTTCCTATATTTTGCAGAAACGCGTTCCACTTTCCTCTCGCTGGTCCTCGCCGATTTCACCAAAATCCGCGTTCATCTCGCGCGTCGTAGCAACAACGAGGGGCGCGCAATTCCGCACGCAAAATTCGTGCGTCTGACGGATCCGACGTGCAGTTGTTCGCAAATGGAAAATTGAGCAGCTGTGACGCCAGCAACGAACAATTCGGGCGTCACGCAAAGGCAGGTGGAAGGCGTAGCAGCATCGCGCTTTCACGTCACTGAATTCGCGTTCGTCGAAGCGACAGGAACAACCGAATGCAGCGATATTTTTACGTTTGCAACGTTCCATCGTAATCAGATCATGTCTCATTAGGGGAACGCATTTCAATTGATCGGTGTCAACGATCAACGCGAACATTAATCGTCGTTAATTTAAATCGCAATAAACGTGGTGTAGGCGCCTGCTTCAACACGTCGTTGGCACAAACGAGAGAGACGCGCCTGTTTTCACATCATTTTGTCCAACGAGGGAAAATTGGATAAAAGATGGAAACCGGTAATAAATTAACGAGAAATTACGGCGTGTCGGAAGAACGAGAAGCGGCACGACTTTAATCAATAGAAGAGTTGCTTAAGAGCGCAACAAATAATAATTGGATAAATACGGTAAGTGCGTTTCGTGGAACGTGCACAATACGTATATTGTCAAGGACGATATAGGTATATATAAAAAAAAAAGGAAAAGGAAAAAGAAAAGATGTATTGCAGTATCAACGGATTCCACCAGCAATCTTTCACGAACGATACGATATTTTTTTACTCGTCGTTTAATAAAGTCTACAGACTCGACGCTATAGCAGAAAAATGCTGTTACTTTCATCCGCTATCTATCATCTGCTATGTTTAGAACGTAGCGAGCTCGATGCTGCTACGTAGAAATAAAAATCCTAATCGCCGATTTTTCCCACTGATAAACGTTTAGACGCGAAACTTAAATCAAAGGCAATATGTTGTATGGAATTAAAAAACGCGCTATCGGCAAGTTCGTATTGTTCCACGTCTATCTATCTATCTATCTGTTTTATCGTGGTCGTGGTTGTTGAACGTTTGTTATTTCCGTCGCGTAATCATCGAACGTGCAGAGAATTTGACAAGCGACGCGACGGCTCTGCTTTTCTCCGATAGTATAGATTTTCCATTCCGTTCGAGTATATAATAGCAGCTTGACGACGTCTAATCGACCATGAATTTGTAAAGGACGTAACACGATCCGATCGTATAGCTAGAAGAGCCGTATCGCGCGAAGAAGAATGCAACACTTACCGATACCCTTTTACCAAAGCCAAGGAAAGACAGCTTTCTCTTGGTGTTGTCCATGTTTCACCGGTCGCGGTAGCTGCTGCGGCAGCTATCAGCTTAAGGTGTCGTCTTTTTCCTGGGTGCTCGGCCGATCCTGAGTCGGGACGGCGATGTCCACATGTGGAGGAGTCGCTGAGATGGCAGCTCCGTTCTGCTAGCTGTGCAAACACGAGCATACCTTTAGCCAGAATTTTGCAAATTCCATGTCGGATTATCGGATATCTTTATGCTACATTCTAAATAAACGTCGTCGATCGATCATTACGTGCTACGCTACTCTAACTCATTCGGTCACGCCTTTTTCATAATTCCTACGTCATTTAATATCGTCGGTTTATCGATCAGAAGGTGTCTTCTCTTTCTCTTTTCACCATGTCCAAGAGCGATTAAAACGGATTTATTTATACTACCTCCCTTCGTCAGGGCGATAAAAATACGGAAATACAGCGACCGGCGAAATTACTACGCGGCGATGTCGGAGATATAAAGCAGCAAGGTGCGATTAAGAATACAACGAGGAACAGGAGCGAGGATTTTGCTGAAATTCTTTCTGCTAAGATCCTCCTATCGAGAGAAAAAAAAGAAAAAAAAAAGAATCGAAGATGAAACGGAAATGTTTCGATTGAATTCCACGAGGGATGACATTAACCGCTTTCTTCAATCGAGTTAAAACGCACGGCGAGGGGAATTTAGCGAAGAAGCGAGAAAATGGAAAGTTAATACAATGGCAGAGATTACACGGGCGAGAAGACGAAGGGAGAAGGAAACGGACGAAGAAGGCCGGAGGATCGTGTACACACCGAGCGAGACGATACGGTGTGGCGTGACGAGGACGGAGATCGCGACGATGATGAGAATCGCGAGCGAACTCGAGAACACTTGTTCGCGAACTAAGGATAGTATAGATCAGTGCAGCGGACTGAACTACTATCGAGAAGGAGACGTGACTCGACGACAGTGACCGTCCGACTGACTTCGTTTCAGACTGCCACTGCTACCAGCAACGCGACGACCATCCACAGGCAACGATTCTAATATAACTTGACAAATAAGGTGCCGGCATGGCGTAACCTTGCCGGCATAAACAACCAAATAAACCGAAATACGCCTTCTTCTCGATCGTTTAGCTGCTTTCATATCAACCCTCGTTCGTCGTTGGAACATCTTCCGCAACGTGTATCGAACAACTTTTACGCTTTTCTTTGCTAGCTAATTTGTTCCGTACTCACCGAGCCGAGACACAGTCGGATTAAAGAAAAAAGAAACGTACAAGCGTGCGACCAACCGCGTTGAATCGATCTTCTTCCTCTCGACGACAATTTAAAGAGCGCAGATGGAATTGAAATACGAGGGGCCAGCGTCGCTCGTCTCTAATTACCGGCTCGCTTCCGATAGAATGACGCAACGAAATGCCTGTCGTCTGTTCGATTATCCGCGCGTGATACCTGGTGCCTAGGAAATTTAGTCGCACGTTCCAACTACATTCCCGGTGTATTCTTCCGCCGAGGATCATCTTCCACGTCCGCCATGGATAATGGAAAACTGGCATTAGCGGCGATTTTACCGGCCGATTCGTCGTGGCCGAATTTTTTCTCTATGCCAATTATCCGAAGAGTAAAGTAAAAAAAGACGACTTGGCAAAATCGACTTCTTACGTTTGTATCGGATCGTCACCGAGTTAGCGATCCTCCTCGAAGTTTCCTATAACGTGCTGCATCGTATTTCAACGAATTTTCCGGTTAACGATATTACGAGGTATATGGAGAAAAAGAAAGGTTTCATTCGGACCGCACTTTCTCAGCTACGCGAGTCGATTTACCACGCGACCCAGTGATTTACGACGCTCTTTAATGAACCTTCGATCCTACTCTTTATCTTTACGCTATTCTAATCCACGCTGTCTATCAGATAAATCTTCACCGGGCAATAAAGTGCCTGCATGCAGGGAACCAGCTTCCATCGCTTCTCGAATAAAACGGAGCATTTTTTCTCGTTGGCCGTGCAATTTTTCGTAACGGTCGTGCTATTGCGTCGCGCGTACGCGTCTCCGAACGAGAGAAATGGCTGATCGCTGTGAAACGTTGCCAGATCGAAGCACGTAATTTTCGGCCCTTAGCGGTAACGGCAGCCGAGCGACGCGCTCGCACGCAAGCAAAGCTTGAAAAACGAGTTGAACGGTTTCATTCGCCGTGTTTATCCGACTAAGCGAAGCGACTAGTTGCGACGAAACGTCGGGGAATGTTCTCTTATGACACGAGCAAGTATAGAATTCCTGTATGCCAGGATTACGAGGGAATTTCTAGAAATTGGAAACCAGCAAGTTGAGTAATATAAATACAGTTCGAAGGCAGATAACAGAGAAATCCGATATCGAACGATCGGCATGTTACGCGCACGTTTCGTTTGCTTCGTAAGTCGCCGATGTTTAAACGAACGAAATCTAAAACTACCAGTTGCCAAGGAGAACAGCGAACCAGTCACTCGGAGATTAATTGCCACGGAAACTTTCGATACCTGCTGTCCCATCCACGACTCCTGTTGCACTATTTTAACGCGGTACTTTTCCGATCTTCCACGATCACCGACATACGCGTCTAATTGTTCTTTTGTCGAATAATCGTTGGCGAGAGACTGCGCGACCGCGGAATTATATAGCGCTGATGGTGCGACCGGATCGCACAAGGTAGGAGGTTTCACAATGAAAATTCGTAGCTCGCGATTAAACTACTAGGAAAGAGACTAGCCGGCTAGTCGTTTATCGATCTATTCGACGAATACTTGTTCACGGACGAACGTCACGTCATCCGATAGGCAAGTATCTCGAAGCTGTCGGGATAAAAAGATCTCAGGCAAGTCTCCTCCAAGGCTTCATTCGCGCCTGTTTCACTGTACGGCTGTCCTTTGTCATCGAACCATCTGTCGTCGGTAACAACGCGACAATTGGCCTTTTCAAATGCCGTGTTCTTATGTTACGGCTTGATAACGCGCGATTCTCGCTTCTGCCAACTCGTCGCAGCATCTCTCACCACGTCGCCACGCATTCTTATCGTTCTTCGGTTCGAAATAGTTTGAAATCACTCAACCAGACTCCTGCCGGCCATTGTGTCACGCGTTTTTTCCTTCAGCCGCCATTATTGCCTCTTTGCGCGCCGGTAAAACCTCGCTATCTCTATCTTTCCATAGAAATACGCATCTGGAAATATTCTATGTATTAGGTTGTCCGAAAAGTTTCTTTCCATTTATTAGGAAATAATAGACGCACAATGTTTTTTGTTGTATATTAGTTTATTGAATTATGTACAAACATAATAATAGAAATAGAACGAAATGGATCATACCTAATTCAAGAAAATAATATAAAACAGAAATTCTTGTCCATCTATTATCATCGTATGAAACGAAAGAAACCTTTCAAATAACCTAATACAACATGCTTTACCGGCTAACAGAGATATTCGCGTATCACGCGCGTCGCTGCTTCTCCGATGCTCAAGTTTTCGAACGTAGCAGTGAAAGTATCTCGCGAGCTGACTAGAGATACGAACTCGCTGCTGACATAATTTAACCTTGTTTACATAGCGTGACTCGTTGCGAATTGTCAAATCCTTATTTCACGCCACCAAACCTGTTTCCAGGCTATTCGTGTATACATACGACAGGTATAAAACATAACCTCTCTTCCGTTCGCAGTTACAAGAGAGGTATAATTTGCTTGGAAAGCCTCGTACGCAAACGAGTCTCGAATCGATAATAAATTACGAGGATGATGTGGGAAACGTTAAAGGAAGGTAGGTTGTCAGAATTCACAGACTCTTGTACCTCACACGATCGGATATTCTTGTTTATTCTTTGTTCATTTTTTGGCAAGGTAAAAGACACGATAACCAGACTTTTTCCAACCTCTCCTCTCTCTTACGTAACGATATCCATTCCTTGAACTTTGTTTCGTGTGTGTTGCAGTTCTCGTGACAACGATTAAACGGTTAACGCGTGGATATAGCGTAATGCGGATCGACGTGCAACTTAATATCTAACGCGATATCTCGTTTAATTTCCTAATGGCGAGAATACGTAGCGCCGAGTTGCAGAGGGAAAGAAAAAGAAGAAAATTAGAAGGAACGACGCGTTACGAAGCAGGTTAAATGTTATACAGTGGATCGGGAGAAATTAGATTTCCATATAAACGAAGGAACACTGCGATTACCATTAGATATTAGGAGGAAATTAAAGCGAGCGTAGGACAATACAATATTCGTAAATAATTCAGCACGCGGATAAATATGACCCAGTAAAGGACGATGAATAAGTAAATTCGTATTACGTAGCGACATGACAGTCGGAAGTATGTTTCGTGCGCACCGTCAACTTTCATAGTTCGACTTGTCTGAAATATTCAAATGTCGTGGAACGAATAGTATAGACACGAGTATCAAAATCGAAGCAAAAGCCGCTTCTCTCTTATGGCGAATGTACTTGAAATTTTGTCCGCTAGAATCGCTTCGTGTCTCCTCCCTGTGTCCGGCAATCGACTTTCGTCTTATAGTGAACTGTTTATCATCGCTCGTTCTCTTCGCACGCGATACCGCCTTCTAATCTGAAGATCGAGCCGCTGCGAATACGAAATGGCGCTGTTCTCGTTACGGAAGACGCGACGCGCAGTCTTGCCATCGAAGGAGCAAATAATTTCGGTGAACGTTTCTCATTCATTCTGAGTCATTCGTCATTCGCGTGGTTACGAGTTGGCGCTACGAGATTCAACTCGAACGCGCCCACGAATCTCTGGTGCGCTATCGAACCGGCAGTTTGCTCACCAAACAAGGCAAGATAAATACCACGATGCTGTAGTATTACGAGGATTAAGCAAGTAATGGTAGTCACCTCTCACACGTTTCAGCGGAAGAAAAAGCGCAAATATTCCGCGTCTCGGAGAAGCGTGAGATTTTAAGATGACCGCTAAGCGTTTCGGTACAAAGGATGCGTCCGTGAATTTAGAGCTTATGGTGGTAACGGCTATGGAAAATTTTCGCGTGACTCACGATAAATCGTCGGCCAACAACGGAGAAACCTGTTTCTCTCCCTCTGTAGCGTAAAAGAAGGACAGGGAACAGGAGTCAGAAAGAAGGAGAAGCAAGAAAGAGAGAGAGAGAGAAAGAGAAAGAGAGAATAAAAAAGGTCGCCCGGAGCAGTGCAGCACGTGTACGGAGAAGAAAGGACATACAGACACACGCGTTTGCATGATGCGAGATATCGAAGATTTATAAAATCAGGTCGAAAACCTCGAATCTGCCTGCTTCTTGCATAACCTTGTGCCATAAAAGACACGCTAGAGGAGAAACCAACGTGCTCCTTTCTCTCTGGCCGACTCGAATAGTTTTCTTTCGACGAGACTTATCGATATCCTGGCGCGTCACGGCTCACCAGGCATTGTACAAAATCGACCTAACCTTTTTCTAAAAGATAAGCGAGGCAGCTGCTTGTGCTTTAAGGGAATCCCAACTCGGACCACCATCTATGCGATTACGTTCGACCAACGAACGCTGCAGGATCCGGCGTTTCGTCGTAGTTTGTACTTGTGAAATTTACCAAGCATCGTGCATCGAGACTATATTAACACTATAATATCTAATAACTATAATTAACACTATCGAGAAATATATTAACACTTAGCCAATGGAATAGGGAGATCCCCTTTTTTGACTTTAGTAACGCGTTTTCTTTTTTTTTTTTTTGTTGTTGTTATTATCAGTTATCGTTTACCTGAAATTGTTCACTTTTTCTGTTTTTATAAAGTACAGTATATAATAAAATACAGCAATTCAGTGGTGTTAAAATTAATGAAAAGGTTACACTACCGGTTATGACTAGATAAAATTATAATCGAACGATAGCACACTGTAAAAAAATATTAAAATGCATTATGAATTTTTAATTTCACGTTCGAGTCGTGTTATTTATCTTTAGTTATCTTTAATGCTCTTGACCTATATTTTTTCCTGCTTTTAATATACACATTTAATCTGATGTTTCGTATAAACAATATGCGAAACCGTTAAATAAAATCATTACCGCAAAATATAATTGACCACTCGAATAATCTTTAGAATTCCTTGTTTTTTAAGTAATGAATATTAGTACTCGATACTTGGAAAATTGCGTGGTGAAAAATATAGGAAATATACAGATATAAAGAGGAATATTAGTTTGTCTCAAGAGTTTCTTTCCTTTTATAAGCAGATGCACAACATTTTCTCTTTTATATTATTTCATTGTCTCATTACTACACTATACTACATTCCATTATGTCTGAATCCATTTTGTAATAGTAGAAAAGAATTATTTAACAATCTCGATAAAAGAATTATAAACAAATCTCTAGTTAGGTTCCGCTTCTTTAATCGTGTTGACAAATATAGGAACCTGCACGATCACGTCAGCGACCTATCTGTAGGATTAAAAATATAGGAGAAAGAGCGAGTTGGTGTGTGGTCGATAGGAAAATAAGGGAAAATCGGCGCGGCGAACTTCCCACGAGTGCAAAGCAAACGGAAGATCTAATGAGGCTGAAATTTTCGTCGTAGTGAAGAATCGCTTCGACCGAAGCAACGTCAGAACACGAGACTTAATTGGTTCAATTAACTGTACAGCATGGGCGTGATCAACGTCGTTATTAAACCGAATGAATGCGTGTATTAGCCGCGGCGAGAAATTCCAGTCACGTGGCCACAAGTCTTTCGCGGTTTTCACCCTCAATTGTCGCGAGTGCACGTGCTGCTTCATCTTCGTCGCCGATGACGCTTAATCGTGTCACATGAGACCGCGTTGTCCTACGATCGAGGGCAAACGCGGTGCGTCGATGCACGCGCGTTAAACGGACAAACAGTGGGAACGTTTAAGACGCCAGGCGACGTGACACGTCGCGTCGTAAACGGAACGCAACGATCGTTTATTGCACGCCTATTCGTCTAAAAATGTTGTCCGGTCGGTGCGCGACGGCACGTCTTACCACTCGACGATTACATTGGGTTGGCAACTAATAGCAACTAATGACAAAATCCGCAATCACTTAGTTGTCAACCCAATAGAAACTAAAACGTAGAGCATGGCCGTTTTTTTAACGCGTACAAGAAGGAAAAAGTCGAATATTTTACCTGCGGCGTACGATACGGTTTTCACGCCGAGTTTCCTTCCCCTTTTCCATTCTCTCGTTTAGTGACATTTCGATTTTTTTTTTTTTTTGATTTAACAATTATGTTATATCCAGATAATAAACGTTCGTGCAACGGTAAAGTAAATAACCTTGCAGGAAATTTATGAACTCGTGCTTAACGGTTGTCTAAAAGATTCGGGGAAGTTTCATTTGCATAAGCGGTAAATCAGGTGTGTCATCGAGAAGTAAACGTTTACTGGGAAGAATAAACATCTTTGCTCGCAATCGTAACGTCATAAACAACGTAGTATCTCCGTGAAAATTGGATCGCCGGAGACGTGGCGCGTGCAATGCAAATGATAGCGCTTTTGTGTCTTCGATAACGTCCTTGACGCGTCGCGTGTATGCAGGTGTGCCAGCGCGCCGCTTCCAAGGGATCCAGGGACGCGACGCGACGCGGCGCGTAACGACGCGCGTAATATCGCGCTCCTACTCTAAACAATTTCCTATGTTTTCAGGTCACGAGCCCGACCTATAACCAGCCAGGCAGTAGAGCAGAAATTTCACGATAAAAATTTCATTCCTAGAACTTGACATTCGTATGGTTCTCTGCATCGTTCGCGTCCAACCTTCTACCTACTCTCCTTTTTCCAATCGTTTCCCGATATAGCGTCCTCACCTTCTATCAGCTGTGTATATATACTTTCTCGTTGAACGTCATGCATTCCAGTTCTCACGACGTTGCCCGAGAGCCTAGTTATCCGGTAGAAAGTGTGAAAAAGTTGCGTCCATTGTTTTCCACCCTACCCTTCCATTTGTCGTACGTTACTACCCTAAGCAGCGAGCCACTTGCGGCTTAAAGCGCGTAAACAATTTGATGCAGACGAAGGAATTGCGCGTGGTAAAAATATGGGAAACAAGGATTTACGCAGAAAGTATAAGATGAGAAAGAAGAAGGCGAGATGACGCAGGGATCGTAACGGCGACACAAATAACATCGAGGCACCTAGGTCAGGGCTAATCGGATGATCGTGCACGGTGACGCTCTGCGAACCAAACAATGCTAAGGGCGCTGACAATGCTAAGGCTACCATCGATCCAACGTTGTGCATACACCTTTACTTCCACCTGTCGCTACTCGACCGTTCAATCATTCCCTTCCGACATTGTCCCCACGAGCTTTTCTCTCTATTCTCAGAAACGTTTTCCAGGTAGAAGAGACGTTTCGAATGGAAGCAACGTTTCAACGTGGTGTAGATTCCATCGAAGAAACGGTGCACGCACCTGCCGTCTTTTAACGTCTCTTTAAAGGTAACCTTGCCCTCCTCCTCTCATGGATCACCGATCATCGGCTACATAGAATTTTAAACGATCAGCTAATCGGTCGTCGCCATCATAGGGAAAGCACGTGATCCCGATCACTACTATTACTAAACTGTACTAAACTGTAACCGATTACTAAACTGTAACTTTTACGAAATGTCAGAACGTTTTGAGTCACGGTTAGACGTGGACGTCTAAAAATATCGACCATCTCTATTCAAGGTTGCTGTTCTCGATATTTAACAATAGCGTCAGCGAATAGGTGGATGAAACAGGAAGATAGGAAAACGAGCACGGTTCGATTCCTCCACCGTAATCCGTAAATATTTCTATGTTAAGAACGTAACGCATGCGCCAAGCTTTTCAACGAAACAACATCCACCGTGTTATCCGGATAATTTTGAACTTGTAGCAAGCGCGCTCTCAATCATCGACCCGCCTCGCGTAACCGATTTAAGCAGCCAAACACGACTAGCAGCTTTTTTTTCCAGCTTTTGCTCGGGCGGTTGTGCTCGAGCAAATATCGTAAAAAACTATTCAATTACCTTCTCTTTCCACTGGCATTTTCTTCGATCGACCTGACAACGGCACGCACGACAATCCTCCACTTCATCCACCGAAATTGTTCGTCGGATGGAACGATCGAGCAATGGCAGTCATCGGCAGACCGATAAATCTCCATTAACGCTTTATCGGAAATCGCTTATGGCAATCAGATCGCCACGATTGCACAACCAAGCAATGGCAGCAGCGACGTGTATTTGCATTTTTCGTGCGTGCTGGCAGCGCGAGCGCTGGCTAAAAGAAATCTCGCGCCGTTTAATAAATCACTGGAGATCCGCTCGGAGAAGTTGTCGTGACGATAAATGTAACCAAACTTTTGCACGCGACGAGAAGCGCCGGCGTTTTCATGCATTGAAACGAGACGGTGCACGGGACCGTGATATCGATCGGTGTAATGGCCCCGTCGTGAACGTGAGTCGTGACACGAACAAATTTGCATAAGGCTTTCGCCCCGCGTTTCCTAAAAACGTATACGCGTACCTGTTTGCGCGACTATCTGGTCTATTCGTTCTATTGGCTTGGCAACCAAGCGATCGCGGATTTTGTCATTAGGTGGTAATAACAACTGTAACAATAAAACTGCCCTCCCTTCCTTATCTTCGCTCGAATTCCTTGCGATTAAACCAGCCGAATATTTCGTCCATGAAAATCACTTAACACCTGTTTCAAAAATTTCTTCCTATTCCCAAAGTTGCTCGAGAATCGTAAAAGTAGTTTGATCGTGAATCAGGAAATTCCTGGTACGTAAACGAATTCATCGACGCTGAACGAACATGTCGCTGTTTACCGAGCGAGTCTGCGTTCTATGTAATTTCAATGGGAAACTCAATGGAGAACATACCGATAATTGAGGATTATAAAATCGTTTGTGCATTGTCGTCGATAGCCGCGCGACAAATAAAGTACATACAACGTCCGTTTAACGGCAGTCCGTTCGAATCGAATATTGCGAAAAGCAATACGAACCACCATACTCGAAATAATAGCTGTTATCGACCGATCGGAGATTCGAATTGCAAATACGTTGCATTGCTAACGCTCGAATAACTGTCACGCGTAACGCTCGCGTCGCTTTTACAATTCCACTCTACTCTTTTCTCGTGCTTTGCATTATGCGTTCGAATGGTAAAAAGTTTGCCGTAAGATGAAACATCGTTCGGTTTAAAGATCCATTACGTTCCGTTTCGAATTCGGATATAAATAGCAGTGGACAATAATTCTCTTTCTTTCGCTACTCGCGCTCTCGCCTGCTTTAATCCAAAGCCAAACATTTATTTTCTTTGCAAGCAAACCATTTATCTCATATGGATGCTCTCATTCTTTGATACAAATACATTTGATAGATTAATCGGCTCGTGATAGGTTCGAAAATTTGTGAAATACGTAATAGACGAAGAAGCGCTGACAATTCGGCATCGTAACGATCTAATTTTAGCTATCTTTTCTGTTACATCACGCGCCTCTTTTAACGTTTAACGATGTTCGATTCTCATTCTATCGGCTATGTTTTTCTTTTCGGTTGCCGCCTCTGGTAACCTGTAATCGTTGCCAATGTCGATACACGCGTACACTCGCTCTTTTCGACCCCAAAAAATAATACATAACTAAATATATACGTAATATGTATTCTTAAATAAATTAGAAAATACGAAGAACAGTGAAGCGTTTAGTGATACTTCGATACGACACGTAGCATGTGATGGTTAAAATAAAATTATTGTCATGTATATACAGCCGAATAACACGTACAAGCAGGTGCCAGGTGATACGTTATGAAAAGATAAGAACAAAATATGAAGTAAAATTGTTTCATTTAAAACTCAGTTTGCGAGAAAATCGAGTTTGAAAATTTATCGTGTATACTCGAACTGGACAGGACTAAATACAATAATCGACAGGAGGTCGTTCTAGGTGTGAATATAAGTGGAATATTCGAAATAAAAATTGTTCTCAAGAAGCTTCGTTTCCGAGAAAAATAAATTTGAAAATTGATCCAAAAGTGTTCCAACTTTATTATCTTGGAAACGAAGAGGCGAACGAAAAAATTCTATTCTACGCTTTCGACCTATCTTTACACGTAGAACAAACTCCTGTCAAGTATTCAGTATACTTGACAAATTTTCAAACTCGATTTTCTCGAAGACTAAGCCTTAAATGAGAAAACTTGATCCCACGTTTCCCTCTTATTTCTTCACAAGGAATCGCCTCGTACCCGCTTGTGCGTGTTATTCTGTCCTCTATATATTCGAAAATAACAACTCTGCCTAAATTAAAAGCTTCCGAGTTACGAGTTGCAATTTCAAGCTTCGTCGAGTTCGAGATTTCTCACCGATGACCCGAGCTGATCCTCGAGAATCTGGATCGACCTTTACCTGTCGAAGTACCATCTTCGAAGCGTATTCGTGCGAAAATCAGAGAAAAATCAAAAGTACGGAAGCAAAGAGCGAAAGATGGTGCAGCGAAGCGGACTCCAAAAGATTGTCTTTTCAGCGTAGCTGGAGACCGACCCTTGGCTACGTACCTGGGGAGACACGGCTCTCCGGGTGCGTTTCACTGCTTTTCTCCTATCCACGGTTCGATGTGTAGACCTGCGCAGGAAGAACGCCAGCGCGTAGAACGGCCAATCTATCGGACCTGATACACGACCTCTTCGTGAATCACACGTAGCCGACTACACGACCCGACTAACACAAGGAATGACAGCGCGCGTCAACGGCGATGCTTACGGCGACAGCGACGAAACGCGCGGTTGACTCGCGAGTAGAAAGTACTGTTCTCCCCTTCCTCGGATAGTAAATATGCACTTGGGCAGATACTCGGGCCCATTCTACTTCACGGCTGAATCGACTACCTGTGACCAGTCTGCCGATTATTAGTCGCTCGTACAACGATCGAACATCGCTACACCTTTGTGTTTATGCACCGGCCACACAGTGACTCTCAGCACTCGCCAGTGGTTCTTACCTAAAGCTCGAAGGTTTAGCAATTCCGCTAATGGCTAGGTTCTAGTCTCTGGTCGGCAGATCGATGGTCGAAGGGAAAAGAAGCTTACGGAACAGGGTACGTAATAGCGTTTATGCCGCAGGATTAATTTTAATCGAGTTTCAGTTGCGACGAGGGACAGAATCAATCAATGTCGCGACGATCAGCGATGTTCGTTATTTTGCAATTCGACGATAAGAACGTGCAACCGTCTTGTATACGTATGAAAGGAAGTTGGCGTTTTTGCACGGGTTTGTCCCTCGCGATGATGATAGAGCAGGATCGTTTAGCAAACGGCCGATGAAAGGTGGTTGAAAGGCACGTGCAATTTAAACGGGCTGCCGCCTGTGTATACTTACACCGGCGTGTATTTGATTAATCGATGCGCTGCTTTCTACCGGCCAACTATTTCGCTGTACATGGAAAATGGTTCGCCTAAATGAAAACTGTACAAGAATGCAATATCTTAGCCTTTTTCGTTCAGGTTAACGTTAGTCGGTTGACGAAGGTTGCAGAGAAAGAGGATGTCCAAGGTGACATGGGTCTTGCCCATAATCTTAGTTTACCTTTCTTAGGCCTTGGCAAGAGCCGTAAGCAACAGTATAGCCAGCCGTGTTCTCGTTTCGAAGATAATTTTCACGAAGCCGTTTCTAAATGCACAACGGTCCACTCGCCTTTTACTTTTCGGCAAGCAGACTGCCCTTGAAACGCTGCCCGTCACGCTTTGGTAATTCTCGTTGAAGGATCGACGAGTCCTAGCTACAATGGAAATATACGCAGGCTTTGGGGCCACTGTAAACGTCAATAAACACGAGTCCACTAAATCTTGGCGATCCGGACTTTTAACAACCTGGCGTATTAAACGCGTTGCCTCGGCGGTGATTTACTACGCGATTTCCTATTTAACATTAGAACTACCGATAGTTAACACGAAGCTATTTCTGGTCAAATACCAGTCAAAATGACTGGTCTTTAAAAAATACGTAAAATAGAATATTTTTATATTTATCGATTTATCACTTTCTTACAGAAAGAATTCCACGTTACGTAGTACATTTTAATATTAATCCATCTGGAATTATGATCCCTAAAGGAGGGTTGACACATTTGTAAAATTGTAAAACCAGTCATTTTGTTTGGTGTGGTATTTCTAGTGTTGCGATTTAGCGATCGATTCGGAATCTTTCTGACGACTGATACGCAGTAAAATCGTAAAAACGTGTGGGAAGTTGTACAAACCGAGGAAACTGGTTAATTGGGGTTCGATAAACAGATTGCAGGACCCTTTTACATTTTGACAAGTACCAGTCATTTCGACTGGTATTGGTATAAGTAGTTTTGATATAAAATTATTTTAAATTTGAATGCATAAAGAACTAAATAAAATTCATTATATTATTCTTTTAGTTATCGTTGCAATTACAACATTGGGGGGAAAAATATGTCGGAGATGGAAGGAAAACTTCCCTTTGCAATTTTGAGGAAGCCTTCTAATGATTTAGCCTAGATTTTATCATAACTGTAATTAAGCAATTGTCATTTGTAATTGTTTGATATTTGTGAAAGCGAAAGTGGGTTCGAGGTGACAACTGGTCGCCGAACGTAGCCACGGTCACGGGATAAACGTTTTGCCTGACGAAGGTGTGGATCGGTTGTATCGTTCTCCCTAGAAATCACATAGAATTGTACTTTAGAGATGTCGATATAATGGGACACACGTTGTATTAGGAATCAAACTCCAGACAGAAACTGCCTAGCAACGGCGTTTGGATCTTTCTCGATGTTTCCAAAGAGTATACAACAAACTTTTGACAGAAATTGCCTAGCAACAACGATTGGAACCTTCTCGATGTTTCCAGCGAGCATATAACAAACAAATGCAGTCGTATAGCGAAAAAGATTTTCATCAGATATTCATTCGTGCGATCGCCTTGGAAAGTGATACATCGAGCAATTTACCGAGTGTCTCAGCAATCGTATTTTTGTATTTAAAATTATTCTACGCATAGTAAAGAGTTATCCCGTTGACCATGGATTCGTTTGAACCCCGGAACATTATTAATAGCGTAAATTAAATTCATTATTCATTATTCCTAAAACCTATCAATCGTTAATCTCATTATTCGTTAAATTCATTATTCGTAAAACATATTATTCGTTCCTCTTATTGTTCGTTAAACTTATTATTCTTTAATCTAATTATTAATTAAACTTATCGTTTGTTAATCTTATCATTTATTAAACTCATTATTCATAATATTTTGTAAAATCTTGTTTATTCGCGTAAATATATTCTCTGTTTTGTAAAACAATGGCTAATTCAAACGAAGAATCATTACGCGCCTTAAATCCTAATGATGACCCGACAAATATAACATGAAGTAGGAATTTAAAAATAATATTGTAAAACCAGTCATTTCGACTGGTATTGGTATAAGTAGTCTTGATACAAAATTATTTTTAATTTGAATACGTAAAGAACTAAATAAAATTCATTATATTATTCTTTTAGTTATCGTTGCAATTACATCATTGGGGGAAAAAATATAACATGAAGTAGAAATTTAAAAATAATATTGTAAAACCAGTCATTTCGACTGGTATTGGTATAAATAGTCTTGATACAAAATTATTTTTAATTTGAATACGTAAAGAACTAAATAAAATTCATTATATTATTCTTTTAGTTATCGTTGCAATTACATCATTGGGGGAAAAAATATAACATGAAGTAGAAATTTAAAAATAATATTGTAAAACCAGTCATTTCGACTGGTATTGGTATAAATAGTCTTGATACAAAATTATTTTTAATTTGAATACGTAAAGAACTAAATAAAATTCATTATATTATTCTTTTAGTTATCGTTGCAATTACATCATTGGGGGAAAAAATATAACATGAAGTAGAAATTTAAAAATAATATTGTAAAACCAGTCATTTCGACTGGTATTGGTATAAGTAGTCTTGATACAAAATTATTTTAAATTTGAATACGTAAAGAACTAAATAAAATTCATTACATCATTGCGGAAAAAATATAACACAAAGTAGGAATTTTAAAATAAAATTGTAGAACCAGTCAATTTGACTGGTGTGGTAGTTCTAGTGTTAACAGCTGCCTAGTGCGCACCTCCGATCTGTCCGATGTTCTACGAAATCCGATGCAAAACAAACAGCCGAAGAAAGAAGCAACAGCATTGGTAATAAAATATCTGGTGGATTGACAATGCAGACATTCCAGGAATGAACTCTTATTCCATTCGTAGTCTTTTGTTGTTCCACGCATGATAACGATCTGACAAGGAGGCGATGTAAATACCATAATTAAGCTGTGAATCAACGGAAACGGAAAAAAGCGTAATCGTTCGAAACGACGTGATTGTGCTGTACAAATATACCACAATCTTCGATGGGAAAACTAGGGTACGTTACTCGATAAAGTTCGTTCGATCGATTCAAAAACAACACGCGCGTTCCGATTTACAAAGGAAATTTATGCGCGCAAGAATACACGCTGTCGAGTTTTATTAATACATCTTACGTGACAAGCATTGGCACCTGATTATACTCTGGGTACACGCGACCATGTAAATCAAAACGTAAAGAAGAATTTGAAATCGGTTGAATAGGATAAAATTTCGATATACGCGCTTGTATCGCTCTTCATTTTCTCGAGTAGTAAGTTCGGCGAATAGATCCGCCGGCGAGATGATAATTACAAAAATAGAAATAACGAGAGCAAATGCCGATCGGTCAGTCCACTGAGACTGAGATTATCGCGAGAAGCCAAGCGCGACAATTTTTCCCCCCTGCGATTATTACGAAATTTGTACGATCGGCCGTGTATTATGATAATGATAGATACGCGTACGTAATATCGGCAGTGCAATAAATCCGCCCCGCTATCGGACAGATAAGCGCTCTCATTAAACGCACGGAAACTCCTATAATAACAGGATAAATCAAGTTCACACGTGGTAAAACATCGATCGTGCAAGAAATCAATCAATGTTTCACGAGTTTGAAACAACTCGATAACGCATTGATTTTTACCATACATTTCAAGTTCAGCTCTATCATTACGTTACGGTTACCGTGTCGTTTGATTACCATGTTTACATTTCCAATCACATCTCACGTATATAAAAAGATACACACTGCGAGGTAGGTCGTTTAATTTACAATTCAATCGAACGGACGCGATGCTTCTCGACCAAAACGAATTCCAAAGATTCGCTGCGATGATTCATTCGAACGAGATGTCGCGTGTTGACCCACTCGATTAAGCTCATTGAAAGCGAGTTCGTAACTCGTGACTACGGCCGACTACGCGAACCTATAAAACTCGAATCAAACAAATTATTGTCGATAATCATTCCCTTGACGCGAACGTTAGCTCCGCTCGTGCCTCGGTCGACAAATTGTCGAGAATCGTCGCGCCTCTTTCAACCGACTCCACCGGCTACTTAGCGACGGCAAACATTGCGGGACAGCTTACGGTATATGTGTACATACAAGTATGTACAACTACACAGCCGAAATCGGTTCTCGAACTCGCGTGATTTATCGCTGCGTTCCGAGCTAGCGAAATCGCATTGACCGTAGAAGCTTCTTCGTCTTTCCACTGAGATCCGATTGAATTTTTCGATTTCTGTAAACGATGGAAATCTAATTTGCAGAGAACAGATTGTCGTCGACGCTCGAAACGTATAGTCATTTTTCCATTGATGATTTCTGTTGAGATATGTATAATTTTTTGTGCTGGACTAGGTTAAATGCGTGGTAGAGATGCTTGTATGTGAATATCAGTGTGTGAAAGTATGTGTGTCCGCAGCGTCTCGAAAACAAAAGAATGTAAACTGTTCAGTCGAAAGAAAGTGCTGAGACGCGTGCAAGTGTGTATCGATGAATATATAAGGAATCGTTCATGAAATAAATATTTCATTATTTTAATATTAATCCTCAGTACAGATTTAGCGTTCCTATAACATTATTTCGGCTTCAAAGATCCACAATTCTCAACAATTTCGAGAATGCGCACGAAAATATGAATTTGCTGGCGTAAAGAGAGTAGGACGTCGCTAACCGAAAAGCGATCGGAACGTTCTATTAGCCGTAGTAACTAGGAGAAACTAACGAAATTTCCGGCAATCCGAAGATAATCGAAGTCGTTCGAAGCACGTCGATCGAATACTTCGTTTCGTTCGACGAGATTTGGTCGAAAGAGAAATTTGTATTTACGAACGCCGGCTGCCGTAAATTACTCGACGGTTTCAGGTTTCGCGTGCACGTTTGTATTATGGCCACGAATTCGGCGCTTCGCTGTAACTCAAACAAATTACGACGGATGTGTGTCAAAGAGTCGAGGACTCGACCGAATAAAATCATAATAGACATATGCGCAACAGTGCACCGCGTTCCGAATAACTTACACGGCATATCGAACGTTATGATTATTCTTTGCCGAACAACCACGATTATAGTTGGTTTAACGTTTCGAGAGAAACGAGGGCTGCCCTTATTGTCGTTAATAGATGTTAAACATAGTTCTGTTTTACATCTAACGAAAGCTTTTAAAAGCTTGCAGCAATCTAACATTCCTACGCTACTGCTTGGAAATTTCAATAGCACATCCTGCGCATAGACTTTTGTAAGGACATTCTTCGTTAATTATCTGGCTTACCCTTCCTTTGGCACAGGGAATCTCGGATTCATTGTCGAGAGCAGGTAGAGAACGCAATAAAAGACGGCGGCGGTAAAGCTGCCACCAGCCAATTTGCCCACAAAAACATACTTAATTGTACGATGGCGTTAGGCCACGTGTACTATTTTGTTTGTGCTCGTGCGACGGAAGTAATCGTCCACCGGTGACTTCTTGATTTTTATATAAACAAGAGACAAAGCGTCTGTGATTAAGCGTCATGCAATCGAGCAACGATTCGAACAATGTTTCTTGCCATTGCGAAAGTGCGAACCTTTAACGTTACTTTTTTAACTGCGAGTAACATTTACGCCAACGAATTTTTTCCCAAGGCCATTGGCCACATGGCCAATTTCACTGGCGGAGCATCGATCTAAATCTACCTTAACGCGCGTTCCGGGAATACCGAATGATTTGTCGCAATCGTTTCGTTGCGCGTATCGAATATTCGCCAATAAGCGTGTCATTTATTATTTTCCATTGCGCAGCATGCGAAATGAAAAGGGTACTTCATGGCAGTGGGAGAGATATATTTAGACTACCGATTATTCACTGCCTTTCCACGTGCATCAACCGTCGGGATAGAAAGGTCTCGACAATCGTAAAACTGGAAAACTGTATTTTAATGGACTCGCACACCTGTCGTAGCTAAACTTGTCTAGCGATTAAAGCTCCAAATATTTCAAATGTTTTTGAAGTCTATCAGTCTATGAAACTCGAATTTACCTTGTGTGCGAATTTTGTATTTTGTATCTGGAGTTGTGAATTTTTAATGTCGAGGAACTTTTGTGCTTGAAAATTGCCAAAATATCAGGCTGGGAACATTCACAAGAGACTGGAACATTGACATTTTATCGATGGTTACTTGGTAACTGCGATAAAGAAGGAAATTTCAAATATTTACAATTGCTTCTAGCAGTTGGACGATATATTTTTAGAATTACCATATTGCTAGAAAAAAACGAACATATGTGTGTCTAGATTAAAATGGCGCACAGTCTCTAAGTTGGATCGTTAGATCACAATAATGTTTGTATTATTTTGTTTAATATTTGTTTGTTATACTACTTCTGTTATGTAAATTCGATAAAAAAAGTTAGTCAGTATATTTGTCTAAATATCGTAAGTAGCTTGAATTCTAAGAGTAAAATGTAAAAATAGAAAGCAAGAAATACTTGATTATACGATTCGTTACGAGACCAGTATACATTTCGATGTTTTCGCGCAGTCGATGTAGTGTATCATATATAACTGGACGATTCAGCAAATAAAAGTCTTTCACACAGTATTTCGTCCATACAAAGTCGATTTAATGATCAATTTCAAATCCTCGTGTAAGATAAAACACGTAGATGGAATTGTTTAATATCGTAAGAATGCATTTTGTAACCTACGCGCGGATGAATGTTCAAGAAATTTCTAACAAACGTTAACGACGAATACGGGATAAAATTTAGGTTTGTAAGCATGGAATATATATATTATATATATATTATATATATATATTATATAATCGATTATATATATATATATATAATCGTCGATGTAATTACAGCGATGTAATCGTCGCTGTACAGGTTAGTTTTTCACAGCGCAGGTCATTTTATTCATAACTGTTTAGTCTAGATGTAAAAAAGTATAACGAACCAAACAACACATAGCCACATTCGATATACAGAATTGTAAACGTCGCAGAACGGGAAACGCCTGCCGTTTCAACGGTTAGCTTTAAAATACGTACATATTATTATGTAAATTTCAGTACAGTTACCGGCTCTGTCAACAATACGTTAAATCGACCATTCTGCTTATACTTTCTCGTATACATATTGCCATAGTAAATATGTAATTTGGTGTATCGTTTAATTATGTGCGTATGTTTTTATATGAAAGTGCATATGTTCGCGTGGAAAATGAAAAAAAAATGTAGCATAGAGATTGGATATAGCTGTAGTTATGCACATGTGCACGTCTACGTATATTACAGCGTCGGGTAGACATCAGCGCATGTCACGCTTCAAAGTTTGAAAAATAAGCAAAAGAGCGTCGTCTCTCGACGCTTTCCGACATAGCCTTTCGTAAAGAATATGTTTCATAAAGTGAACGCCACAAAAATCTGACTACGAACGCTCTCTCCTTTTTGGAAAGAAACAACGCGTACAACATCTGTATAACAGTCCTATAACCAACGGAATCAGAGATGCGACAATCAATGAAACCTCGGAAATTGTTAATCGTGCACCGGCATACACATGTTATGTATGTTCGTTCTTAACCGTATTTTCGACTAGTAATTTTAAGCAATTACACGATACGCTCTATAATACGAGATCCCAATCGACAGTTGCTAAAACTAAATAGGAAATGTTTCACAGTAATTAATGTCACCGTACAAATGCAACGAGGTTTATCAACAGACGAAGCGTCGTTAATGATAAAAACTAAAATGGCCACAGAATTAGTCAGTCACCAATACGTATTATCAAATGAGATAAAACAACATATTTTAATGAGATTTAAAAATTAGCGACGACGTTGCACGTGAACGGACGGCTGCCACCGAAACATCAATGGAATTTTCGGAATTTGAAGGAACCCTATATCCGAGAACATACATAATGATCGATCGGGAAAAGAAAAATCGAAATGTTTACATACCCTTGCTCGAGATCGATACACGTCGAGCCGTTCCTAGAGGTAGTGTGGCCGTCTGGCCTCGATCAAGAAAAAAAAACGGTTCGAACGGTTGTCGGTAATTTGCTCGATACTTCTAACCACTGGAACGTGGAGTCATTGTCTTTAGGCGACACCGCGTTGCTAGGAGAGCCAGTAGAGGCTGCGTGTAACAACTTTTTTCAACCGGCGCGCACACGTTTACCAAGCGACTGGTACAATGATCGTGTTCACGAAACCACCGTCACTGACAGACTGTTCGGAACTGCTCGGTTCGAGGCTCTCTGGACTGAAGTCGTTTACGACTTCCCTGGGGAAACGTTACTCGGTCTTTCTTCAACGCGACGACCGGTGGACGCGGCGAAACCAGAAGAGGGATAGAGAGAAAGAAAGGGAAAGAACGAAACGGAATCAAATTTGTACGCCAACCAATCGCAGCGCTCCGTTGTTTATCGCGCGAAAACCTTACAAGTTATGTAGTTTTAAACACTGCCATTCCTCCAGACTTTGTTACACGTGGTAATTCATACGATTCAGACTACATAGTCCAAATGTATATCTTAATCGATGAAACACCACATAATTATTAGGGGATCGTTATCCGTAATTTTATTTCTGATTTACATTCGTCAGATTTCAGTTTACCATGCGTATTATTTGTCCTTGTATGGATGGTTGAATGAATATGTAGTGGTAAATGTTATAGTTCAATCGTAAATACCGAAGCCATTCGGAAGAAACAATTTAAAACTTCGAGTCATTCAATATCATAGTCAAGCAATATAATTGATGTTCAACTTGGAAATATCGTAAATTGTACACGAAATGAAACCTAAGTGACGTTAAAATTATGTACAAATTATGTAAATGCATTTGAATTACATAGTCATAATGCTGTTTGATGCACTGTTAATCTATGATTTTATGTTAGTTTCATGCTCACTGAAATGTGCGTTTATCTATATGCAACTGAACAGGTTGGTATGCACTTACCTTTCGCTCGTTAACATTTAACTCGAGAAGTCGATTATCATTAAGACAATGGTACACGGTGTTTCGATTTAATTTACGAGGTGAGATATTTGCAAGGATTTTCTTCCAATGGGTGAAATTAATGTATAAATAACGCGATAACGTTGTTCTCGAAAAATTTATACAGATGCGCTATTATGTAAGGCGACAGGCGATTATGCATACGTTAGAGTGCAAAAGACATCGAAATAAAAAGCGTGCGAAAAAGTTTCACGTTGGTACGATTGATAACGAAAATGTAAATATATTCGTCATCGATAAAAACTTACTTAGGTAGTAAGATTTCAATTTTTACGTAAATACTTTTTATCTGGACAATTAAATTTAAATAAAATGTAAATAGAGAAAAAAACGGAACAAAAATATAACTTTCAAACGTAACAGAATAGGAGTTCCGCTAGAGAATAATACGCGACACTTTTTTAATGTTTATTCTATATAACGAGGAGAGTAATAGGGGCAGCGTAAAACAGTGCGGCTCGTTGCAAAAAAATGTACATTACGTTTATTGATGGTAGCTCGCGAAGCTCCTCGTGAATATCGAATGGGTTACAAAGAGGCGCTTGGTTTTAAAGGTTCGAGTAATTTACGATGCAACACGTGGTACGATACACGACCGATTGTGTTGTTTCATTGCTTCCTTTTGTTCCCTCCTTCTTTTCCTTCCTTTTTGCTCACTTGAAACAAGGAAAAAGTCCGCTACGGACCATAGAGAAATTGCTATGATGTTCCTATAATTCCTGTGCTTCGATTTCTCGCGTTTATCCCGTTTATTTTTTCTTCTCTTTTCTGTATTTTTTTTTTTATCAATCCTTCCGCGTCTCGATCGAAGAGACGAGAAGGAATGAAAACGGGCTGGTACTTGGTACGAGGGGTGGATACACGAAATATTAATATTCTCGTCCGACTGATATAGGCAAAATGCTACGGCTTGGTAAGGACAGCGACCGTTTATATTATTACTCTGTGTGGTAATATTTATATATATATATATAATATATATATACTTCAACGTACAAACTATATTGTACCTTAGTAACCTCTAAACGCAATGGGTACAAGGGTAGTATTTACACAGCCTAGGACCATTAAACCAGGGTCCAGGATTACGCGATACCGTTTCTCAGAGAGATCCTAAGGTTTCACAATCGATCGACCTATCTTTTTTTTTTTTTTTTTGTTCCGAATCGAACGTGATAATACGCGATCGTTAACGGCGTGACAAGTATCTTCACGTTTCTATCAACTAGTTATCAACATTTATACATAATACAATCGGGTTGCTCGCACGCACGCACTCTCAGCCCCACTCGTAGGATTGCGTAACGTTCCTTCTCTTTTCGTTCGATCCTTCGATGACCCCATTTGCATGGTCCGTGGATTCGTGTGTATACGCATATCAAACAAATCGGCGCGCGACTCTAGCGCGGTACATACTCGTCAATGAAAATACTTTCTCGATAATGAAACTTTCGTGAAAAAACTCTCAATCGCTCTTTTCCTCTCACTCAGTTATAGCTCGGTAGAAACACTCTGAAGATGTACAGATCTGTACAGATCGTTGAATGGACATTACACAGTAAACGAACGAACCAGTCAAAAGTGAGAATACGATTTCGGTTTGTACTTGAAAATTAGACGAACACATTTTCTAAACAGATAGGTTAACAGGAACGAAAAGCGAAAGTATAGCTTTACTGCTATGTAATAAATAAAAAGACGGGGTTCTTCTTTTTCTTCTTTTTTTTTTTGTGTGTGTGTGTTTTTAGTCAAACTCGATAAAAACTTCCTGACGCTGCACATTCCTACCGTGATCGGGGTGCACCGCTGTATTTCCGGATCTTTTACGCACGAAGAAACAGTTTCGTCGCGCGCATCCTCATCTTCGCAAACACAACGCACGCTTCTACGTAGCCTAACGTTCCGAGAAACTCGGCGTACAGCTACTATTTAAATAAAATACCGGTGAATTGATATACGATCCTGTAGAACGGCGACGCGCGATTCTTTATTATTATCATCGGTGTCTCTTCGTGCGTAAAAGCGCGAAAGGATGTAAGATGACATGGCACGATACCTTAATCATTAAAAGAGAGAGAGAGAAAAAAAAAGAAAAAGTAATAAAGAGAGGGTCTATAGAACCGTATTTAACACCCTTTACGCTTGAAACGTTTTACATTTTCCTACTGTTGTACGTATCCGATGATAGTCACTGTTTCGTTGCTACCAACACAAAACAGATGAAACGAACAAGAGCTCGTAATTCGATATTCTCGCGTACGTTGTATCGCAACGAACATAAACATTGTGTCCAATACGATTACAGCAACCGTGAGAAATGTAAGACGTATCGAAGAAAAGGAGCCTAACTCGTCTGTTTCTATACGTATTTACATTTTGGCGCCTGTAAATTGGCGCCCGGAATATGGGATAACTAATTATTATTATAACTTGCGAATTATGCATATCGCGTCAACGAGGTTATCGTCGATGATCGGAGTCGGTTCCCGATAGACTGGGCTTCTTCAATTACGAGGCTCGTATTTAACTCTACTACTTCGTATTTATTATAGACACGCCTTGTGCGATTACTTAGTCTACTCGTATTCATTTCACGTATAACGTAAATAGTTTACGTTCTTACACTTCAACGATTCAATATTCTGAATTAGATCAATATATACGAGTGTTATTGTTGCCGGGAGAAACATTGCGCAAAATATTGTTCCGTTCAAAAATAGGCCTTGATATTCTTTTCTTTCGCGTGAAATTTCATTTTTCTGTAGAAACCGCCAATATTGTTAGCGTAGGTTATATCTCTGTTGTAAACATAACCAAATTGTGGAACAGGTTGCATCGCACTACCTACGTTCTTACAGTGCGCGATACAAGAGAAAATTACAATATGTAAAGCGAAGATAATACGCGCGTCTATTTTCGTACGAAGTTTAATACGAGTCTTCTAACGACGCAAAGAAAAAAGATGAAATTGACAAGTCCGCTTCGTTTAAATTGCAACACGTTTCTGGCAAGAGCCGATGCACGGTACCTCGAGGGTCGGTGCACGCCTCATAGTCGTATGCCATTATATTAAAATAAGAATATAAAATTATAAAACTATCAACAAATGTACACATCGATAGAAAACATCTCAAAAATAATAAAACTCCAATAAGAGGAGAAAGGACGCGATCGACCTTCGGGTTTTAATCGTAATTCTTCCCATCTACTTCTTTGCTTTTTTCTCTACTTCTCCGCAATGTTTGAGCAAAATGGCGTAGACAGTATACGTACATACATGCATGAGTAGATCTCTGCGCTTGCAAATAATTATCGATAGGCCAACAATGATCTATACGTTGCCAATATCTCGCTCGTTGTCATTTGAACCTGTTATGGAAATTGATACAATTTTCCAAGTAATCGAACTTTCAGTTATGACGCTCGATTGAAACTCTGGTCGGTTAACAAATAAAACTAAACGTAAATTTAATCGAATGTAAGAATAAGAAAGAAAATAAGTGATTTTAACCCGAAAGTCGATTATTGTCGTAGCGTTGTTGATATACGTAGATTGAGCTTTGATCAAAAAGACCAATTTCACGAAAAGAACGCATTTGTGCATAAAAAGGTAAGAAGAAAAGGAGAGGAAAGTTGGCGTATATTTAAATTTTTGGCGTATACGTTGACCGATATTTATAGTTCGAGGGTAACTTTTCCATATCGGCTAGAGAGATAAAAACTGCAGGGTCAGACGCATCGGCGCTACTTATTTCGACTACTTTCTTGCTTGAATTCTTTGTGCTATCATATTCCTTGTCTTCCTTTTTAAATGTCATCCAAAAAGAGTTGTTCTAAATAGCTTCTTCTTTTTTTTATATCATATCATTTGTCATAAATGATGTAAAACCCTGAGATGCAAATTTGCGTTAACGTCGTTTTAGTCTTTCTTTTTTATGGAAAAATTGTCTAAGTGATTCGGCTGATTTTCAAAGTGTACCCTCTCAGCACGCAATAAATCATTTTCATTCAAACTTTACAAACTTAAGAATACATATACACTACTTTGTGTTCATTGTTTTCGTCGAAATTGGAAGAGAGTAAACTTTCAATGGACGTGAGTATAAAAAAAGTACACTTTCAGAACATATGTAACACCGTATTCAGGGTTTACTGCGTGCTGTGAAATATAATATAAATACTTTAACGTATAAAAAGAGCGATGTTGTGCGCAACGCAGCTAAATGTAACGAAACCTTTATCGAATTGAAGTTACGACCACTCGGCCATGTCTCCAAATCGATTCATCTAAAAATCGTTGTAAGACACCAACAACGTAGAAACTTCCCCGAACGAAAATTAGATAGTCAGAGCGATAGCGAACTATGTATATATGCCTTTCCAGCAACGATATATTAGAAAAAATGTAGACAGTTAAAACTTTTTACGTTACAATAGTGTGATTACGTTAGCTAACCGTTACTTTATGTAGTAAAAAATTGTCAAGCTACACGAGTCTACGATAAAGTGTATCAAATTCTTTTACTTTTTCTAATAGACATCAGATAATTGTATATACCTGTACCTAGTTCGCGGAACAATCGTCCATTTTTTTTTAATGAAGTGCGATTTCTCAATGAAACTCACTCGTTAAAGTTACATCTTCGTTAAAATAACTTCTTCCATTTTCCTCTTATAAAAAAGCTCACTACCGTTCTGATGTCGTTGATAAATAATGACTGGTACTATTCGTCACTTTAATATTCAGGTAATACAATGTATAAAAGCATAATTTTAGCAAAAACAGCTGAGTCATGTCTGAGCTGTATATACTTGTCCGTGGCAGTCTCAAGTTCGAAGATGTTCAAGATTAATTTTGCATTTTTGCTTCTTCGCTGCGAGTTGAGAATCGTTGATGCTATACGAATGGTTACGTAAATCTCCTTAACTCTGTAAGCATTCATAATGCTTTCAGCATATCCTTCGACATTCTTCATCGTTTTAAGTAGAATTCTCGGTCGACTACTTTTTATAAAGTAATCGTTTGTCGACATTTCCTGTCTACAGCGGTTCTTTTATATTCTTCCTGTTTCTCCTTCTCTCCTAACGAGCGTTCACACTTGCTACTCACAACGCAGAAAGTAATGCTTCCTCTCATAAGTAATAAGTATCGATAACCAAGCGGTTGGAAATTTCAAAGTGTGACGAACTTTCTTACTCCTTTTAATACATCGACGAGATAAAAAATTTGAATACACACGTTATTCTTTCAAACGAAGGATATAAATTGTTTAGGGACGATGTTCGCTTTAAAAATACGTCGAGTCCTCGCAATATATTCCAACTTCTCCGTAGAGAGATCACCTCCTTTAACAAAGGACAAAAATTTGAAATGCAGTTCGCGACTTTGAGTCGAGAATACCTATGCGTCGGCATGGTAGTAAGGACATGACTGGAAAGTACGATACCAGTCTCTTGTTGTTCGTTATGTAATGCATTTTCTGCGTTCTCTGATATCGCTCACATGTTATACGCTACGTAAATCGGATCGAGCTGGTCCGCTAGGAAACCATCACGCAAGTGCATTCGTTGCTTCTCGCCACGCGAATTTATTGGAACTACTCCGGGATCTACTACGACTACCACACCGACTACCAGATGGTGTTCTTCTAGTACAGCGCTGGTAACTAACGCCACGAGATCTAAAGCTTCGCTTTCACTTCCGTCGAGTTCCACCACTACTACTAGGAGGTTGGTCCATGTGAATACGGCACTGTGAATCGTACAAATAATTTTTATCACAACCGAAAAGAGAACTATGTTTGAAAATGTGATGTCCATTTTCACATTGTTATTCTGCTTACCATTCTGCTATCTTCTTGTGACACCTCATTACGCTGTTTTCGATATCGATCGGGTGATATCGCATTCCTCTAAGTAAAATGGCTTCGTCGAGGGCGCCAACCACGAACACAGCATCGTGTAACTCAGAATCACCAGGAACCAGATCCGCCTCGGTAGATGTGTCACCGGGAATGTCACTGATAACCGACTGTTGAACGCTTTCGGTACGTCTTAGGAAACCGAGATAACCAGTTCTGGCGTAAACTTCATTCGTGTTTCCTGTTACGAGGCGAGCATTAAAATGATCCGCGTAGTCGCTCTCGTCGCCATATATCGTGAAATAGCCACTGGCATTGTGAGCAGACTGCACCCAAATTTCGCCTAAATGAGAATCTCCGCATTGACCTTTCGTTTCTGGATTGGCAATGATTACTTTCACTCCTGGTAATAATTTGCCTGATTCCATCAGGCACAAAGAGTGCGGACTACCTCTTTCAACCAGGGATACTCGGTCGTTGCGCAATGCGCGGAGATCAACGTATACCGTAGAAGGTTCTGGGCTCGATGCACCCTGCGTGTCAATCGTATTATTTAACATCGAGTAACAAAAACCTTAGGGAAATGTTAAATAATCTTTGGAAATTTGGAAGCGATCGAACCTGTAAGCAAATAGCGGTGTTTACTCTACATCCGAACGAGGTCGAGACCGCACGGGGACTCAGACCCAAAGCGGAGAAGAGTTTACTGAAGCTCGTAGTAAGTGCGATTCGCGGTCTTTCTTCAGCGACAACGACGCACGTTCTAACACAGGCCAAACTAACGCCTCTCGCTTTCAGAGCATGAACAGAAGAACCGAGACCTTTCGTGCACAATTCCATCACACCGTAAGAACAGAATGTATCTCTTACTCTGGATTGACTAACTGCCGACAGCCACAATGCCGGATTAGCTTCCACCTACAAACAAGAATATTAAAAGCTTCTTTTTCGTTCCCACGTTTACGATATGGAAACGAACCTCCGACGGTGGTATAAGTATGGAATGATGACCGCTGTATATACTGCTCAGACACCAAAGAGCGAATCCTAATCCAGAGTAGGGATCCAAGCATAGAGCGATGTGTCTAGATGGATACAATTCGCAGGCAAGTTTCATGGCACGACAAAGAGACGTCACCGCTGCGTGGGACATTTTAATTCCTGCGAGCATCCCCGTCGTCGAGACGCTGAAGTCCAAATAAGCCAGCATCTCCGCTGTGGGCGCTCGGTACATAACAGGTAGCTTCTTCTTTGGCATGTCGTCCATATCGAGAATCGTCGGCCAACTCTTAATGTCGACAACATTATTCGCTTCCTGTACAATAGCAAGGAAAATAGCCAGATTAATCATTCGTGAGATAGATTTTAACACTTTAACCGCTTTAGTAGAAATCCAAGGATAACTCAGGAAGATATTTGTCGAGCAACGGGGGGTAGAACGTAAAAGTTAATCGTCATGACCCGTTCAAGCTGAGCAGTTAAAGGGTTAAACACAAGATACTGATCGTGTTACGTAGAGTACATTAGAATCATAACGTATCGATGTACCTTTGTTTTCAACAGTTTCAGGATATTTTGATTCGTGAGCACGAGCACAGACTTACTGACGTCCACGATCATGCGAACGGTTGGTAAAGTGGTTTGGAGGTTTTGCGGGTGAGGTGGCCTAATCGTAACTGGCACGGCGCCAACATACAGGCAACCATAAAACGCGCATATCAAGTCAGTACCAGGAGGAAATATTAATGCCACGTGATCTCCGGTATTGATTCTTCCACGATCTAACAACAGATTGCCGATCCGTTCGGCTTTCTTGTGCAACTGAGAGCATGACAAGGAAGTTGCTACGGCTCCTTTTGCATTCAGCGACGTGAAAATAACATGGTCGGAGGTACTGACAGCACGCCATCGAAGTATTTCCGAAATAAATTGATACTGCAAATCAATAATATTAGAATGCAAATGGCAAAACGAGGATATAAAGTTAAATAAACGGAGAAATTTTAGTAACAATTATCTTTGAAAAGAAGAAACAATTTCTAGCAAAGACGAACCTTTTTAGCATTATCACTATCCTCGTCTAGGACACCCATGTCTCGTCCTTGGGCCGAAGCTAGTCTATTACCCTGAACAATGTTGCCCACCATGACACTGGCCGGACCAACGTCTGCAACAGAATCCCCCGCTACACGCCCCCGCACCATTCCGTTAGTAAACCAACACAAACACTCAACCCAATAATGAGTAGCTCACACACTCTCCCCTGACTGAGGCCGGAAAATCAAAGCTAGGTACGTGAACTGGTTCGTTATTGTCGAAAGGTGATTTACGCGCGTCCTTTATATCGACGTGCTCTGAGCATTCCATGGACTGTACATACTTATCAAACAAAAATCAATTCGGTGTTTCTCGGAAACGTGAACGTCTGGTGAGGTAGCGATGTGAAATTACAGGAAAGCATCGTGTAAAAAAGAAAAAAAAACATGGATGCAACCGATCGAAGGTAAAAAGGCAGCATTTTCTTTTCCTGCACGCGTGAAAGTTCAGAGTACTTGTATATACAGAGAATATCAAGAGGAATCTCACATCGCTAGAAACAATTCGTCTATAGGCTTGGACTACTACTAGGGTGTTCGGAACTCAGCCAAAAGAAAGAAGGGCAAAAATAATAGAATAACATGCTAAGCATTAAATATTTTTAGTGTTGGGTGGGTTAACAATACATGATATGTAGCAAGAGACAGTTATATACTTTGTACATTTGTGCTAAGTTATTGAAGCCTACTGATAACTTTGTAAGAAAGCGTAAGTGTTACGTTCCTTCACGTTAATGAGAATTTTTGAACAGAGCGATATTGTGACCGCGAATTAATTATAAAAGAACTGCTCATTCATTCTCCCAATTAATCATTCTCGTGTACATTTAAGCGAAACGATCCGACAAATTGGTAAACCTTCTATCAATACAGCATCGTTGTGCGCCGTTAAATGTTCAGCCTATCGAACCTTGTACCAATTTCTTGGGTCTTCGCTTAAATTATAATAGGCAAAGAAAAAACGAAGTAATGTTACAACAAAAAAGAACGTATATACGTCTTTGTACTTGCTGACATTCATGTAATTCATCGAAGGTCCGTAATTTTAATTGACACCTGGTTCGGGGATAGTACTCACAGGTGAATGTGCAATCTCTTACCTGAATGGACTTCGCGTGGTTTGGGTAGATTGGTAACACAAGTGTGCGGACAAAGAAGAACATTAGCCGGGTGTAGAGTACCCTCTAGGAAACGTCGTTTCGTTTCCGACAAGTGAATACCGCCCAGCGGTGTTTTCGGAAGGTAATTTGGCGGAACCAACGCCAGACAATATATTCCAACAGCGTGAATGGAATCTACCGCTTGAAGTACCCGGGACATCCATTGGAAACTCTGAGGAAATAAACGTCGTACAGATGTGTATCGTACATGTAGAATTCGCGTCGTGCGAATAACGATTCGAGAGTATCGTTAAAAACGTACTTCCTCTTCGCTGCAGTCGGGTCTTTGTTCTGCAACGACGCATATTCGCTCGTCCCTGAGGACGCGTACGCTGAAAACGGCTATTCTTCCACGATAAATGAACTTCATGGGTTCAACGGCTAACACAGTAGCAATGATATCGTCGGCGTTATGTTTCCTTCCCGTGACCGTCATAAGACCATCGCGCGAACCGCAAACGAACACAAGACCACCAGGACCCAGAAAACCCAATAGACCAGAACGGGTGTATTCTACGTCACCCAGCGGACTTCCATCGGCTTGAAGCGGGGAGACTTTAAACGTATTATTCGTCAGTCCCTGTAGTCCCCAATATTGGTTTCCAGTTGCCGAACTATGCACGCAGATCTCGCCTACTTCGTCGGTTTTGCAGATGAACGGTTGTCCTTCCATCTTGATCACAACAACGATACCTAAAGAAAAGCAACGTTTCCAATTTCGTTCTCTACGAATCGCTTAAAGTAGAACGGTTTGGCAATGTTGGCATAGAAACATACTTCCGGGCATCACTTGGCCGCAATCTTGAAGAGTCAAGGAAGTGAGAGAATTCTCTTGATCGACTCTGACAACGCCGTAACTCAGACCAGACATAGAGAGCACGCCTCGTCCAGTGGCGTTTACTCCAGCACGGCCTGGTCTTCTCACCGATACGGTGAGAGCTTCGCTGGAGGACGCGCACGGACACACGGCATCAGGCCGTAGACCTTTAGATTGGAATACCGAAAGGAATTGGTCGCAGGAAGAAAGTGACCAGGGATTGGCACCGTCCGCGACCAACAACAATCTCAGTGACGACAAGGAAATGTCCTTGTGATCTTTCGTGGCAAGAAGACCCCAGTGGAGGTCTCGCGATTTCACCACAGCCACGCTGGCACGATGCTTGGTGATCATTTGCATCCAGCTCGCGGGATTTACTTTCATCAGAGCGTACGGAATAAAGATCACGTGCATCCCGTTTAGAACGCTGGTGAGGGTGCTGTGCCACAGGCCAACCTCTCGTTTGAAGTCTAAAACGCAGACGGCGTTCTCTCCCTCCGTGTAGCCGCAGGCTTGCGTCAGAGCTCGACAATGTGCCAGCATCGCCGATCTCGTCACCGTCACTCCCATCACCGACCCGTCCTTGTCCGTCGTGTACTCAATGTACGCCGGAGTGTCGTCGGTTAATCGCGGCGGTGGCAGCCAATCTTTCGGCGTTTTGCCCAGATGTTCCGTAACGAACCAGTGAAGCTTTGGCCAGCCTTTGAATGCCACTACCTCGCCAGCCGCCGTTTTTGGCAGACCTTTCAGACAAGCTTCGCTGGTTAATGCCACCTAGAAACCATTTTCGATATACTTGGAGAGGAAATTCGGTAGAAATAGCAGAGCGAGATTGTTACTTTGCTCGTTGATTCACCTGAATTCCACAGCTGCCCAAAAGAAAACCAATCTGCTGGGAGCCTGCGTCTCGACGCGTCAAAGGGACTTCGATCGGCACAGGCACAATGCCGGCTTGAAGACAACCGTAAAATGCGCACATGAAGCTAATGGGGTCGTTGTTTGGGTAAACCAGAGCGATCCGATCGCCAGGTTTCAAACAACAATCCCCGCCGCGACTTAGAGCCTTGTTCAACAGCGTGTAGGCTATTTTATGAGAACGACTCAGAAGCTTTCCATAGGTGAGCGTTACGCAAAGCTTGCCGTTTGGATCGAGAACTGTCGCCACTGGCGCCTTATACGATGCCGAGCCATACCTGTGAAATTTACAAAAATGTACGTTTTCTTCAAAACTCTCCATCGTCGAATACTCTATGACCCAAGAAGAAGCAAAAGAAACAAACACAACAAAATTACAACCCTCGTCCGACCTGCTTACCTTTGTATGGCGGCCTCGAGCGACCTGGGCAATCCCGCGGCGACCGACAGTGGCTCGCCAACGGCGGAGGTCATAGAGCCGCCTTCCGGTTTCGGAGCGTTCGGATCTTTGGGATTGGCGGCGATTTCCAGCTCGATGTCATCGTCCTCGTAGAATTCAGGCAACGGTCGTCGTTTCGGTCGTTTCAAAGTATTCAACAACTGTTGAATCTTAGCGGATACTTTCCAGCGGCCGGTAGTGCCGGTGTTGTTCTGATCCTCGACCACGTGATAACGATTCACTCGATCAGCGCCAGGTCGCCTGGTCGACTGCTGTGCAGCCGGAGTGTTGCTGGTGTGCGTCACGTCCGGCGGCTGGATGTTGCAGTACGCGTGAGGCGTGTATTCCGCGATATCTGTGATGTCCGCGCAAGGAGGTCTCCTAGCCGGTGGTCTCGGAGGCGGAGGCGTGTCTCGCGCCGAACCGGTGCTGCTGGTATCCGACAGTCCTGTGCCTAAAATTCCCCCATGCAATCACTCCGACAGCCATGAGAATCACCTCTTCGTCGTTATTTCTCGATGGTACTAAACTGCTGTACCACGAGTCGCTTGTCTCGAGTATCTCGAGTATCACAACGGATTTGCATTAACCGTACGGAACGCAAGCGCTGCGTTCAATTAAAAAGTCGCATAACCTGTTCCATCGTTTGCCGCGTGCAAATAGGTAAACGATCGAGCTAGCTATACAGTGAGCAAGATGAAGGGAATTTATCGTAGCGATAGAAGGAGACAAGCGAAGGAAGACAATAACGATATCTGAGGATATATACCCGTTGGACCACCAGCACCAGGACTCTCTTCGGTGACGACGCTGTCCTCGTCGCTACTCGACTCCCCGCTGTCGCGACGCTCTCGGTCGGGACTCCTAGCCATCACGGAGGTTCTTTTCGATGGCATCGGCAACGACGGCTTCGGACGACCCTGCATCGCTGCCAAAGCTTGTTGCACCGCCTCCTGGCGCACCTCTGGGCATTCAGAGTCGATTAATCAACCGAACGAGCTCGCGAACTTTTCATAACGCATCGGCATTAGCTGCTATAATAAAGAAGACACGCGAAAAAATCTTGCAACGCTCAACACCATAGCCTAAGTCGGTATGCGGCAAAGCTTTTACGCAACTTGCATAACAGTATGCTTTTTCCTTTTTTTTTTTTCTACGATCACGCGTGTCCTTTCAATTCCTAACGAGTGTCTGCTCGGTATAGAGACACACATTGGCATTCGCATGGAAATTTCGACAATTTTCAAACTCGTTCCACGGCGAAAGAATCCAGCAAATTCGAAGTTTCTAGGCTCTCGTAGCTGGCTGCTGGGCTAATCTGTCGAGAATTTGTCAAGAACCAAGCGCGTCGAATTATCTTATTTCTAGCGGTACACGAGCCTGCACTCTCACGTGCAATCGCGCAATTGCTCCGCGTAACGAGTTGTGTCCCGACGTTAGAACGTAATAACGATAGAAGTATAGCTCGGCCGGAAATGCAACGACTTGTTCATCCAATCTACTCGTCTTTATTACGCTTCGTTATGCCTTTCGATAGATTTGAAAAATATCCTTCTTCCATACAATTAAAAATACCTGGAACAGCGTCGACGCGCCGAACAATAAACGCGACAAGAATCAAAGACTCTTCGGTCACCGAAAATAGCTGCTAAACGGGGAAGAGGATGCATACAGCGACTATTGTGATCTTTCGATCGGAGTTTCCGTGTAAACGAGGCGCGCAAATGTTACTCGGATCGACACGGACTTATGTTGCGCGCTCCAAGTTGGTCCTCTTCGAGCGCTAACGGTGCACCAGCTGCGGGATGTGCCGGTCAAGCATCTCTCTTCCTCTGTATAAACCAAGTTTCTACACGGAGTTTAACGCACAGAGAACCGTTCGATTTTCGTTCCGTTCCGACGACTACTACCGATATAGATACACGTACGTGTGTATACGTAAGAGGCTTCGATTCGCCAACATGCGGAAAGCCCGTCCGATTTCCACGTTCCATCGACGACGCTTACTTTCGACGTTAAGCGGTTTTTACTTCGCAACGAATTCGACAAAGGACACTTTCTTTCGACACATTTGCCAACGATCGTACGATACCAGGCTAGTCACATCGTATAGCGTTACGTAGTAGCTACGGGTTTTACAGTTTGCTTAAAAGTAATTGCCCGCATACACGTTCAGACGCAGCGAATGCTTTGTCAGAGTGGAGACCACTGGCACCGAAAGCGCATTCCTTGCACTCGCCAACCATGTTTCCGTGTACCGAGCTAATCGAGCTTTTCATTCATTTACACGCAAGTCACGATTTTCAAGCGTGTCCAGTGCAGCGGATCTTAATTCTTCGATTAATAATACCGTGTGATCGAGCCGCGACGCACCCTCGATCAATACGATTCTCACCGATAAGACAGAGCAGACGGGGATCGCGTGGAATTGCCGCGGCGTAACACGGCGAAACGTCAGCGTGGAATCTTATTGATCGAGAATTCGTCGCGTCCAGTTTCTACGATTGCTGGGTTAACCCTTGCGACGACGGCCTCCTTACTAATTCGTCCATTACGTTTGAATATGTTGGAGTGGCTGGCCGGCGGAGCTGCACTGCACCGAGCACGAATTTCAAGATCCGTCGTGTTCCAGCGAAACGACACGAAGCAGGTGTTATCTCCGGGGAAGAAAGGTAACGCGGATTTTAATTACTTCATCGAGACGTAAAAAGCGTGGACGAAGGAAGAGGAAGGAGAGACAGGGAGAACCAGACGTTTACGATTGGTGGGAAACGCGAAGGAGGAAACGATAGCGGGGAAAAAGGAAGATAAACTAGACGGGAAAGCAAGGTAGGATGAAGCCGGTTTACAAGGGAACGAGTATCGAGGGACGGAGAGAATCGTTCGCCGTTACGCTTTCAATAAATAAACGGTGGCGCATGTATTTCGTATCGCCGTCGTGCGAGGGTTAAGGACTCGTTAACGTTTCTTTTCGTCGCTTTCGATCGTTTAACACTAGAACTACCGATAGTTAACACGAAGTTATTTCTACCAAAGTCAAAATGACTGGTCTTTTAAAAAAAATACGTAGTAATAGAATATTTGTATATTTATCGATTTATTACTTTCTTACGGGAGCAATTCCATGTTCCACGCATGACCATGATCTCCAAACGAGGGTCGACACATTTATAAAATTGTGGAACCAGTCAGTTTTACTGGTGTGGTGTTTCTAGTGTTAACATCCAGCGATCTAGCGATCGATCCGAAATCTTCCTGATAACTGATATCGTCGTATCGAATGATACGCGGTAAAAATTTGAAAAACGCGTGGCAAGCTGTACGAAACGAGGAAACTGGTTAATTGGGGTTCGATAAACAGATTGTAGGACCCTTTTACACTTTGACAAGTACCAGTCATTTTGACTATTGGTATTGGTATAATTAGTCTTGGTACAAAATTATTTTCAGTTTGAATACATAAAGAACTAAATAAAATTCATTATATTATTCTTTTAGTTATCGTTGCGAAAGTCGTTACAGCATTGAGGAAAAAAAATATAACACGAAGTAAGAATTTAAAAATAAAATTGTAAAACCAGTCATTTTGACTGCTATTGGTATAATTAGCCTTGATACAAAATTATTTTCAATTTGAATACATAAAGAACTAAATAAAATTCATTATATTATTCTTTTAGTTATCGTTGCGAAAGTCACTACAGCATTGAGGAAAAAAAAATATAACACGAAGAATTTAAAATTAAAATTGTAAAACCAGTCATTTTGACTGCTATTGGTATAATTAGCCTTGATACAAAATTATTTTCAATTTGAATACATAAAGAACTAAATAAAATTCATTATATTATTCTTTTAGTTATCGTTGCGAAAGTCGTTACAGCATTGAGGAAAAAAAATATAACGCGAAGTAAGAATTTAAAAATAAAATTGTAAAACCAGTCATTTTGACTGCTATTGGTATAATTAGCCTTGATACAAAATTATTTTCAGTTTGAATACATAAAGAACTAAATAAAATTCATTATATTATTCTTTTAGTTATCGTTGCAATTACATTATTGGGGGAAAAAATATAACACGAAGTAAGAATTAAAAAATAAAATTGTAAAACCAGTCAATTTGACTGGTACGGTAGTTCTAGTGTTAATCGTCCAGCTGTGATGTACTCACCGGAATGATAGCGGCTCTCATTGCGCGTGAGTCTGCGATTGCCGCGTCTCGCAGCCGCTGAGTTCGAATTCCCGGTGTTTCCGGTGGAGCCGCCAGATCCCGGGGGACTGGCGATCCCGCCAGGTACTAGCCGGCCTCCTGCATGCAACACAACAACAACAACGCCACATAGACATAGAAAGGAGATCTACCAGGAGTGGCAGGGATCGCTAAATTTCTATCGTGTGTCTTCTACCACCGTACCCAGACGAACCACATTTCACCAACGTTCTTTCGTTTTGCAGGGCAGGCGTCTCGAGTACAGGGCTGTACTTGGACAGGACGAAACGAATGGACCTTTGCGCGCGCTACGATCGCCTCAAGTGTGGCATTTAAATTCCATTGGAATTTATTGGGTTGGCAACTAAGTGATTGCGGATTTTTTCATTAGGTAGTATCGACAAAATCCGCAATCACTTAGTTGCCAACCGAATATCATCGCCTGCTGTTCAACTTGACCGACGGTGGAGCACGACGAAACTGGGCAAAGAAAGGGCGGCATACGAACAAATTCGATCCATTCGTCTCGACGTTATTATTCCATGGTGGGTTTCTCTTCTAAATTGGGTGTGATCTGAACGAAGAAACTGGAAAGGGGTTGAAGAGAGTCGTTTGTTCGGGCAGGTTCTAAACGGCGCCGTCGATGATCGGTCGTTCCACCTTCGCAAGCTGCCACGACGACGATTTCACTTTTATCGATTGTTCGCAGCTGTGCAGTGGCGCAGGGAAGTCGGAAGAGGAGGTGGGCTGTGACGCGATTCGATCTCGCCGGCGGGACCACTTCCACGTAACTTGAATTCCAGTTGGCAGCTTTTAAAGACGCTTGGAATGCAACGCGACGACTAAGCACCAGACCAACGTGTTTCGCGATTTTACTATCGGCGAATATGCGGATAAATCATACCAGTCTCGTCTCGCTCGACTCGTAGATAGAAATCTTTCAACGTTTGCGAAACGATCCGAAAGGTCTGCGTGCAATTTCACATATTAACAGCTACGATAGCGCTAAATTTTCAACCGACTCTACCATAAATCGATAAAGTAGAGCTTCATACCAGATTCACCATTTTCTTTAAATCGTCTCTTTCCTTCGACCAAAGGCATTAAACAAGGATATTGTACGACTGCTGTGTTTTCTCTCTTCGTTGTTTCTTCTTTATCTTTATCTGCCGCGGAACACGAGTTGCTGTTATTACAAATTGTACAGTTTCTAAGGACATTGCTCTGTTCAGGGAAATTAAACAACTCTAAAACGATCGATCATTTTACAACGTCGTTCGGTTAAGTAACAGTCTCTAGAAATTTGGTTTCGTCTGTTTCGTAGGAACAGCGTGTCGGTAACGATTCGATCGAGTTGGTCGTAGCAACTCGCAGTCGCATACGACTTAACGGTCTTAGCAACTTTTCTTCATTATCGATACCGGCGTGTAGAAACTGCTGAACGCGTGTAACAGTGCATTTTAAAGACTGGCTATTAGTTTGAAAAAGAAAAGCAATCGGAAAAAATAATAAAAAAAAAAAAAGAAAAGATAGAAGGGAGGGAAAAATAGAAGAAAAAAGTAGTAGAAGAGCGTCTCGTAAGCCATCTTTGGAACGTTATCACGAATTTCCGGGATTATCATCCGTTTGAATAAGCAAGTATGCGGAAACACGGTTTCGCGATTGTTTACACACAAATTGTCAATGCTCGAGCGAGTCGACTAATAGCCGATACGGAAAAATCGAGATGTTGCGGGCAGATTCGCGAGTGTGTCGAAGCAAGTCGCAAGAATGCCAACGGATGGCTGGCTGCGATCTCGAGTCACCCGAAGGTGGAACAACCGGTCTCGGCTAAGTCGAATTACAAAGGTATCTAAGGTGTAAAAGCATCTCTGCGCGAATCGGTACGTACGAGGGATTACAAGCAAGCGAGCTACATCAAAGAAAGAACGTGATAACCTCTTCAAGTTCTATGCACCTTTAAATCGTTCCACTGTTCTCCCCTTTTTCTCTTTCTTTGTTAAATCCTACGATCCATCGACATTATCTGTCCGTTAGGGTCTGGAAAATAGCAATGGATCGGATAGCAGATGGTAAAATAAGAAACTTTTGCGTGCTTTAAATTTCTAACAATTGAATTAACGTACTTTGGTCGGTCGTTGTGGCAATATTTAACGTTATCTAAATTACATACTTTCAGAGAAGATGAACATGAAGAGGTTGAACCACGTGTATGCCTGTGATCACTACTGATGAGAATGATGATTTACGGATTACTAAGATTAATTACGGATGAATCGTGACACGTGAAATGATGATGGCTCGAGCGATGATTCGATCCGGCGATCCTCTGCGACTCATCTGAACAGATGCCGCGTAGGAACGAGATCGAAATCATCGGCAAAAAAAGAAAAAAAAAAAGAGAAAAAGCAAACGTGATCGATTAGATGAGATCAAAGTAACACGGAATGGGCTAAACGTATTCTCCGTTCGATCGATAAAGCACAATTAGACTGTTACTGTACATCATATCTACGTGCGTGGATAAAGATCTAAATCGTGCACACTTACGACAGACCATCAGCGATCGTGTTGCGGAACAACACGAATTCGCTGAAAATAATCTATGTTATCTACACGCGTCGTTGCACGATACTAAACTCGCTAATTCGTTAACATTGGGAAATTTCATATGTACAATACGATCGACTTTACGATATCTTACGATCTGACTTCCAGTTAAATCGACAAATACGTACTTTGTAACGACGTTTCATTAATCGGCTTGTTTGCACGCGTTCGCGTTACAAATCGACCGAGAACCAAGGGCCTAACGATTAATTCGATCGCGTTCGCGACAACGTGATTTTTTCTACGGTTAGCAATGGCACGGTGCAGAGAGATCGGATTCACGGGAAAAGCCAACGAGTGGTGGAAGCGCAGCCAGTGCCGTGAAGTGCGAAGCCCGAGGGGCTCGTCGCTTAATTAAGACGAGCACCAACGGCATCGCAATTATCCAACGAGTGCTCGACAGCCTGTCAGCTATTCAGCGATCCCTTTCTGATGCTTGCGTTCCTCGTAAATTTTTTTCCGCGTATAAAGACAACTCTTTGGAGGATATCGCGATTCTTGTACCTTCGCGAACTCTATTCTCCTCTCTTCTTTACGGCCCGACAATGCCGCTTTACCAAGCCCTCTGGAAATTTCTATCAAAGACTTTGCTTTACGTTATCTAGCGAACAACGTGGCGTTATATAAAGAAAAAAACGTAAATAAATAAATAAAGGCACACACAAACAAACACAGACGTGGTTGACGCGCACTTTTACACGTTCGATTAACTTCTTAAAAACAGATCGATAACGTTTTAATTGGAAGTCAGATTTCAGTCTTCTTAGCTTTTACCTTGCTCCTTCGTATAACGAACCGCATAGCGGTTAAATCAGACAAAGGGCCAGATAATCGGACGAAACGAAACACAAGTAGCTAGGAAGGAATTAAGAGAACTATTTAATTAATTAGGTCGGTATCGCTAAGTAAAGACAGACGAGGAAACGAAAAATCGGTGAGGAGAGAAAACTACACGAACAGTCGAAAATGCACACTGATTCGGTGAACGTAACAACATCGGATAACTAATGAAAATAATGTTTCCTACCGAAACGACAATCCACACATCACTAACAATGTGGTATCTCTAATGACTAAATGCTGCTCCGCTTAGTAGGTAAGTAGATTCCGCACGAGCCGCTGAGCTAAACTCTAATTCTCTAGGCGTGATACGAGATAAAGAAAATATATATATATATATGTATGTATGTATATAGGTAAATCTATCGTATATGGTATGTATATGTATATACGTTAAATCGTGCAATAGTTGGCGCTACCTGAATGATAGCGCTTCTCGTTGTGCGTGACACGGCGTTGCGTGCGACGTGCACGTGGCTGTGGTCGGCCACCGACGCCGACGCTGACGCCGACGCCGACGCACCCACCGACACCAATACCACCACCACCACCACCACCACCGCCGCTTCCATAACCCGTTCTCTCGACCCCTGCGATACCGAGGACGCCGACACCTCCTCCATCCTTTCCAGCCCCTGTGTGCCACACACACACGTGCATATGCAAAAGCCACCCTCCAGACTCTTCTCTTGTTTTCTCGTTCCGATTCTCAAAGCAGGGGAAACTCGCAGGCTAGTTTTTCACTGCCTCTCTTCTCTCCTACCCCTTTTTCCATCTTTACCATCTTCGCCACCGTTACCATCGGTTAGACGCGAACGCCTACGCTGTGTATAACACGTTCGAGCGGATTTCAACGATTGACAAATAATGGGCCGGCCGACACAAATGTCCACTTTTCTAGAATCCCGTCGCCGTTTGAACGCGTTCCGAGTTTTACGGTTACGGTCACGGTTTCTTCGATTACGATATTCGAGAATATGAGAGTGGAGGGAACGCTTGCGCGTACGGTCACGCTCCATGGAATTTAATAAGATTCGAGCGAACCGTGACAATATCGTAACCAGCGGTGTAAATCCAGCTCGGGTCGTTCGCTGCCGTGTACCATATTTTTCTCTCTAATGGAATCACGCCCATCGATAACCATCGCTGTAAACCAAGGAATCTCCATCCTTCCTTTTTTCCAATTGTCGCGTATTACGACACCGCGGTCCTGCAGCTTCCAAAAGAGTACGCTCGAGCATAGTTCTGCAAACGCGTTGAATATCGAAAACGAGATGCGGCGACATCTACGAACCTGCGACCCGCCGCGCTACATCGTCGCAAGTTATTCGAAAAAGGTAGAACGAGATGTCGCTGTAACCGATGAAGCAGCGAATACAATGGCGTGACAGGATAATCATTGGTTATACGTAATATATAGGTATTGTACGTCCTCAGGCAGAAGCTACCTTTTGTTCGCAGTTGCTAGGATAGTCGTGAATCAAAAGCGACGATAGATCGTTGAATGGGAGGACGAATTGCAACTTGGAAATATTAGGTTGTCCGAAACGTTTCTTCCGTTTTATAAGGAAATAATAGACGCATGATGTTTTCTTGTTGTATATTAGTTTATTGAATTATGCACGAACATAGTAATAGAAATAGAACGAAATGGATCATATCTCAATAAATAAAATAATATAAAAATAAATATTCGATAAAATAATATAAAACAGAAATTGTTGTCCATCTATTATCACCTTATGAAAAGAAAGAAACTTTTCGGACAACCCAATACCTGTTTGCAGACACCTAAGTTCCACGAGTTTTACCACTTATCGAAGTTTCCAACGATCAACCACCTTTATTTCCAAAATTGCTCAACTTCTCGATTTAACTAATATTCAAATATCAAATATCGAACTTTATATAAATCCGTGATATTCGAAGGATTGGTACGCGCGAACCTTCCAATCTCCTCTCTATTTTTCCATTTGAAATAACGCAAGGGAAGAAAGACGCGTGACGAAGCGAGTTAAGAAGAAGGCTCGTGCGAAACATCTGCGTTAGACACATATTTTATGTACTTAGAGACAACGCGGAATTCCTCGTGCCGATTCTTCCGTATAAAACCATAAGTTATTTCAGCTGATCGCCTGTTACTTGCGATTTCGTGTTTCCCTACCGGTATCGAAATTCCCGTGAAGATCTTGTCGATTATCAGCGATTGCTTGCACATCGAGACGTTAACTCACTAAGCGAACTGCTTTCTCTCGCTGCGAACAATTTGTTGGATCTGAACGCGACCAGGCAACTCGCTTCGTCGTGTTCGCCACTGGTACAATGAAAGAGGTTCGCGATAAATGGAATGGATTATAGGCAGCGGTGTGCATCGTGGAGATCGTAATCGAGTTAAAAAACGAAGAAAAAGCGAGAGAGAGAGAGAGAAAAAGAAACGGCGCCGCTGGCAGACACCTAACGAGTTTCCGCGTGCAGGAAAACGGTTGGGAAATCACGAATCAAACGTGACTCGAAGCAGCGAGAAAATTGTCTTTGCTTGGAAGCCTCGTGCGCGACAATAGCACAAGTACCTACGTCGCGTATAACGAGCGGATAACGCGGAAGTGGCTCTTCCGTATGCAAGTACAGTTAAACAGTATGTACATTGCGGCCGATCGCAGCGGACCGACCGATCGCAGCTGCAGCCACGAGCCATTGCCGAAGGCGCGGCCGAGCTCGTGATCGTGGCCAAGCTTTAACCGGTCCACACGTTGCGATCTCGCTGCTACACCTCAACTGGTCGCTCTTTATTTCGCAATTAAAAAGATGAAAAAGGCGTTATCGATAAGCTTGAAATCGAACTCGTCCGAACATCAAACTCACGTATCCCTTCAACGTGTCATTCCAACCAACTTAATTCCACGGTAATTGTAAACGAGTTTGTTGCCGCGTTACAAGGTCACGCGTTCGATTTTGCAACAGGCAATTCCACTTAGCTGTTCGTTCGGATGGAAACGAACGAGGCCCCGGTTGGGTCAGGGCGATTCTCCTATTCGAGAAAACCAGACAAAGTGGAAAGAATGCCGTGGCAAACGCGTTCTTCCATTGCGAAACGCAGATGGCATTGCCGGAAAAACGATACGCTGGTTTAAATCGGTGGAAATATCTTTGACATGGGAGTAGAACCAGCACCGGAGACCCTGAGCGCGCGATAAGGGGATTGCGTAAGAGAGGAAAACCGGTAGAAGACGACGAATGGAAAACGGTGGCCGGGGCGAAGAACACGCGGCCCTGTCCGCTTCGTTCCTTCTTTTATTCCCATTGCGATTGCGTGTGCCGGCATTGTGCGCAAAGCAATGCTCGTGTCTCTTGAGAATCGGAACGTGATTAATATTACGAACGACTAGAGAGAGAATGAGAGACTGGTTGCGTATGGATGTGACGCAATAGGCGCGCGCGAGATTATCGCGCGAGCTGACGCGGACCACGAGGACGAGAAGCTTTCGAACGATGCCGCCGCGATCCAACGAATCGGAATGTAACAACTGGTACGTAAGAAGTTTCCAGTTAATGCATATTATATTTCGACGAGTCTGAACGTGTAACTCGAGAGAAAACAAGCAATTGGTCGCAACTGCTTTCTTTTCGGGCATTCTTTCTTATCGGATTGTTAACGATCCTTTCGAAACGTTGAAACAGAGACCCCTCGCGTGTCGCTTAGCGTCTACTCGAGCAACGTAAAACGTGTTGCAAGTAGCGCCGACATGACGCAGCGAGAAAGCGAGATAGAGTGAAGCGGCTGTCGCTGACTCGCATTCGCGTCTTTTAAACGAGTCGATAAACGCACCAGCAGACGATAAATCACTGGTCGTTGTCCATGGTAAAAATAAAATGTCGGAGAACTCGGGCTAGGGAACAGCGCGTAAATCCGTACACGGAAGTGACGTAGAAAAGAGCCGCGCGGCTGCGATTCCGTCGCGAGCTTCTCGTCCACGCGCGATGTTCGCTAAGGATGAAACCACGATGACCATGACTTGTTCGCTATGATTTTTTCCGACCAGATGAAACGTTCGACTCACCCAACTGCTTCGACGCATACTGCTGCAGTAGACGCGTCCGTTTCTTTTCGTATCCCTTTTGTGTAATGTCCCCTGAAACAAGAAATCGCAACGATCAGTACGAGTTTGTTTACGAGCGATCTCCGCTGATATCGCCGCCTTACGCAAGCAGAACTTCGAACAGCGATTAACACTTTGACTGCCGCGCCGTAATCACATGTTCCGCTGTGGACGCCACGGGACTATTTTTATTATTCAAAGCATATAATGGCAAAATAATAATAAACTGATGACGTAAGACAACATTCTTCCCCAATGCACCGTTTATCTTATTGGTGGTCACGGGTGACCACCGTGGCGCCTTGGTAACAGAAGACAGCGACATATTATAACGAGGCTTCGTTTATTTCAACAAACCATTCGCATTCGTTGTTTCGTCGTAAGAAAAACGTCCAGAATATATTGTTGGAACATGTAGAAGATATTAGTAAACAGTATTTGCTCATTCTACATATAATATAATATAAAGGTATGTTCACACTTCTAACTTCAATTATATGATTATAAAGCAGCATTTACAATTATTTTCTAAGGTATGTTTATAATAATATTCGTAGATTACCCCTCAATGATATGGATGCAAACACAATGCACCGTTAGATGCAAGATTTGTTCTCATTTTTTTTTTTTATTGATGTTCGAATAAAAATGTTTAATCGTTCAATGGGGCACTTTTTATTACAAAGTATCTTCTATTTATCGGTTATATTCAAAATGCCCTAACTGTTAATTTTCATACAATTTTTACAATTGTAAGAAGTTGAAGCGCTCTGATCACTAGTGACCACCGTAGCGTCACAGGAGAAACCATGGCCGGTCATATATGACCAACGTGGCAGTCAAAGCATTAAAACGTTACCGACCGCTAGCGATTCAACAGCATACGCACTTCCGACCGGCATCTCAAGCGCAGATTCTTCCTGGCGCCGACTCTGTTTCGGTTTAGACTCTCCAATACCATTCTTTTTGGTCATCGCGAACGGTACGTTTTTCAAATTGATATAAAACTGTGGGAGCTTACAAAGCAACGCAACTGACGCAACTGAATAAGGTACCTTAGAACTAAATAACAAATTACTGCTCAAATAATGAGAAAGATCGTCGGCGAGAAAAAGTAGCTTAATAAGTTATCGGTCGGTAAGCGTTGGTGACAAAAACCGATTAATCGACTATCGGTCGGTAAAGTGTTAATATATTGAGTTGGCAACTAAATGATTGCGGATTTTATCAATAGGTAGCATTGTCAATACTATTACTTAATACAATCACTTAGTTGCCAACCCAAAGCACGGTTAGTGAAATGGAACGAAGTTGGTTCGACGATGCAACGTTCGTACGTTTGATTACCAATCGCACGTACACGAAAATAGGTAAATAAGAGGATGGCAGATTGCGCGTCGAATCAGTCTACCCTCGAACGAATGGCTAAATAAGAGAGATCAATTTCTCAATGCTCGTTGCATCGAGAGACCGAAAAAGGACGTACTATTTCGATAGCTCGTGGCGCGATCTCGTTTCAGGTAATTTCTTCGTGGCACGCAACCCGTGGAATTTCGAGGACGATCGGTGAATGCGTTCGTTCAAGAAACGGTAGAAATTGGCTGGACAATTCGCGGGGACGAGGTGGAAGCATGGAGACACCTGGTTGAAAGCGACCTCGCCAAACGAGACCAACGAAATCTATCGAGAAATGGAATTCCTAAAACGCTTCGAACACGCAAATTTCCCAGACCTGTTCTAGAACCACGTTCGCCGATTCACGTGGTGCTGTTCTATCGGCCAACCGTAGCTTAACGTAATTACGTAACCTATTGTAAATTAATGAACGCTGAGAACTGGCGAACGTAAATCATTTAATTTTGAATTTAATGAAAGATCGTAGGCAATGTAGTTTACTGCGTTAAAACTGTTGATAGGTGAGCAGCGAGCCGCTTGAGCGGCGCTAACGGCGCATTGTTTTCAGCGACGACGATTAATTTTATAAGGAAGAAGCGGTCTGACGAGTTTTTTCGTCCGCGAAATTCTAGAAAGGGTACGCGTTGTAAATTTCTGCGTCGCAACACAGCTTGCCCACGTGTCCCGCACGATGCGAAACGAGTTGGCATGCTAGCGTCACGCATCGTAACTCGAGAAAATGCATAGAATCGATCGGCTAACGGCCGAGACACGATTTTTCCAGCTACGAGCACCGACACGAAACCAAACTAGGTCATGCAATATTATCACTGAATTTATTTCAACGACCCCGAGTCTTTCGACAAACCCGCGCCGTTCCATTTTCTACCTAATTACCTGCGTGTTTATGGGCTCGCCAGCAGCTCGAAAACGCGGGTGCAGCGAACGATCGTTATCGATCCGGGAGAGACTCGATCCGTTTCTCTCGCGAACGTTTCTTCCAATTTTAATCTCGAACGAATCTCGCCTGCACGAAGCGACTCGTTGAAAATTCACGAAAAATCTTCGAACGATAAAGCGAGCTGAGTCCTGTCGCGTCTAACGAAGCAAATCGCACGATTGTTCGCAAGTAATTCGATCGGACGCGTCTTTCGGACATATCGAAATATTCAGTTTCAAATCTGTAATTGGTGTCCAGAGAACAATATCGAGCTACAATGGAAGGAGAAGGAGAAAGTTGGTGGCTTAATGGAAGAGCGATGTTCGTCCGGAATGATAATGGAATGTCTTATTGTATTGTAATGTATATCTTTTCCGGCTATCCAACCGCTAGTTAAAATTATCAGGACGCGGAACGACTGGTCCTTAGGGCAAAGTGCATATTGCGCACGCACCTATAGACGCGAACAGGTCGAAGGGAATTATTGCACGGTCAAGTTATGGTTAGCACGCGGTTCAAGAATTTCTCTGCTGGGGATACATCCGGCAAATCCTGCGCCTATTAAACACGCACGGCCTGCTTACCCCACAGCTAGAACGTTCACATCGATGATTAACCCTTCAGTCACGACACATACATACATCTATTCGTGTTCGTTTTTTTTTCTTCTTTTTTCTACACGTATCTAATTAACTTCCAACGCACCCTCTGCCTGCTAATTGCTTAAATATCACTTTAGCTTGAAGCAAAATCGCTTGCACGAAATACTTGGCCCGGTCGTGTATCACAATTAGAAAACGACGCTTTCTCGATCGATGGGAAGGTAAACGAGAGGAATGGTAAATAAGAAATTTCAGTAGTGCTGACAATGGTAATCCTTCTCGTTGCAGTCAGAATAAATAAGTACGTATATGGGCAAGGGGCAATCAAGAGCCGGCCGGCTATCGCGGTCGAAAGATTTCAAGAAAGAAATGGGAAAGAGGCGCGATTAGTGGAACGTACGTGCACGGATTCGGATCGAGTTTAACCGGTGTAAAAACAGCGGTGAAACCAAACTTGAACGGCGATTCTGTTACGTGATTAACGTCGATCACGCGGAATGCCAGATGAAAATAAGACAAACGCTAATCGCTGGCAGCTATCGCCCTAAAGTTAAAGTTAAAGTCGAAGAAGGAAGAGCTTGTATCGAACCGTAATTTCGCGCGTGTTATTTTCCAAGCCTATATCACGTCGAATAGCCGCGTCGAGATTATGCGGTGTAAGCTTTAAAGCGAATGTCCTAGGAATATCGATGGCGTAGAAGATGGTCGCTAGTGGAGCCTTACTGGGTCTTTTCCTCAAGGACGAGCACTTTCGCACGAGAAAGACTGGCTGGCCGGAAGCTTTTCGAAGCTGAGACTTTCGCCTGAGTGGCCTTCTTCTGAGTCCCGACCTTTGCCTCTTCAGGTATTGCTGCCTATGCATCGCGTGAGAGCTTTTCCTGCGCTCAAGACCAACACGATCGGACTCGTCCTCGGTTTCGCTGTCGGTAGATGAGAGACACCTGTAGTCGGCCCTCGTCCTCTCTTTGCCGATGAGGTTGCTCGAACCTTTCGACAGGAAGCTGAGAAACTGGTTGCTGGCGAAGTAGTTGGAAGTTATGGGTCGCCATGTGGTTCTTCGCGCGAGAACGCCGCTGGTTCGTAGCTCCTCGGAGAACAGTTTGTCTTCGTTGAAATCGCTGATCTTTGGTGCCCGACAAGCCGACGATGAGGAGGATGTTGCTGAAAAGGAACCCAACGAGGACGAGACCAACGAGTTCAAGCCTCCCTCTCGTCTATCGTTAAAGTCCCCTGAAAGCAACAGCTTCAGATCGTCGAACTGATCGTCCGACAGATTCGACGAACAGTCGTCGATTCTTTCGATCACGGGAATTTCGGTCTCAGGGAAGTATCTGATCTCGCGCCACACTCGTCTCTGACGTCTCGAGCGCCGCCTTTCCGGTGGTACGAACCACACGGGGCTGTTCGATCGTACCGGCTGAACTTGCAGCTGAGACTTCTTCGTCCTCTGAGACGTCCGCCTTCCACGTCGTCGAGAACTAGACCGCCTCGAGCTGTTCGTTCGTTTAAAGTAACCCTCGGCGCTCACGCTTGGCGACGGTTTGCTCGTCCTTCGGTTAAAGAAACCATTCCTCGTAGCCCTGAAGTCAGGCGATTATCGAGTTGCCGTCTACTTCGCAACCTTCGACCGATGAAATTGCCGAAAATCGCTTTGCCAGAAATGTGAAAGGTATCTCGCGTGCGTTCGTCATAATTTCCGAGCACAAACGCGACACGGCGAAACTCGAGATACTCGAAGCGGATTACGCGCTAGTCGAAAGCTATGTCTAGTCGTGAAGCTTTGCCGAACGATCAAACGAAAATTTGTAAATACGACTCTCGGTTTACTCGGACATCCGCAACCGGGTCGTCATTTTATAGTTGAACTTTCTACTACTTTCACGTTCCGCAATTTCATCGTCGACGAAGGCCAATTAACAAATACGAGTGATAGTAACCCTGCACGAAAATCGGCCAGCTTGGCGATTCTCAGAGAAAATCCGAACGCCGACGAGACGTCTTTGCCAGCCACGCTTTTCTCCGGAGCGGACACCGTTCTCGCTACGGTGGGTTGAGGCTTCCTCTCCTTCAGCGCGCTATCTAACGAGTGGTGTATCGACGAACTCGAGGACGAAGGGAAGGGCATCGGCACCGCGTCCCTCCATATTCGACCGAGATTGATGCTGACGCTGGGTGGTCCTTCGATCGACGGTTCCTGAACCTGCAGGATATCCTGATGACTATTCTTCTCTTGGATCGTCTCGTTGCAGACTCTGAACGGTTTCGAGGGCAACACGGGCGACGCGTCCAACTCGAGAACCTTCAGGTCCTCGGCCACGTGGTCGGCTTCGTTTTGCTTTTGAACCTTGGAAACGTTGTTTCTTGCTGGAACGTGTTGTTGCTTGTTTTGTTGCGTATCGCGATGCGCCTCGTCCAGTTTCTCGCGTGAAGACGAGCTAACACCCTGTAGCCATTCGTCGTAGCTGATCGATTCGCGAGTCAACGTGTCGTCCTGTAGCTTTCGCGGTTTCTGTTCCTTTATTATGGTCTGCTTCTCGATCGGCTTCAAGTTGGACTCGATGGCAGTCGGCGCGACTGTCGGCTCCAAGTTTTTCTGAAGCTTGTTACGTCGCTTGCCCCGATCCAAATAACTTTTTCTTATCGATATCCTTTTGAAGGACTCGCTGCGTTTGAAGGATGGCTCGTTGCGGTCCTTCTTGCGGCCGACGAGCCTCCTCAGGTTCTCGAAGGACAACGGCCTCATGAGTTCGGCCCTTCGTCCACTCTCCGCTCAAACAGTCGTCTTACGTTTCATCCTCCACTTTCTATTATCCTTTCGCCGTTTCCTCGACGCGTCTGCGAGACTTCTTCTTCGAATACCGCGATCTCATGTGTACAATTGTTCGGAAATTCTCGTTCGTTAGCTATTTAACATGCCTCGTTATCCACCGCGTTGCTTCATACTTTCTCGAATCGCGTCGCCTGCCCTTGGAAAGAAAATCTAACAAAAACGAGACGATCATTCTCCGTTTACGGCCCTACCCTCTCAACGTGGCTGGTCGTTTCCGCTGTTGTTTCTTGGCGAGGTTACGATCTCGTGCTGCGAGTCGAATATCCTTTGGAACGAGTGGCCGAAGGATTCCTCGCCAACAGAAGGCTCGTTTTGGTTGCAGGAGCGAACCACGCGCGTCCTCCTCGAGTCCTTACATCCTTACAGCTAGCCAGGGAGAAAGAGAGGAGAGGGGAGAGAGAGAAAGGGAAAAAGACAGAGGTTGCGAGGCTGCACTGGTTCTCCCGTTGTCTCTCTCTTTCATCTGTATCGTCGTGGTTCTTCTCCGTTTGGTCCGTGTCGGTCGCCTCGGCGAACGTGCACGCTTGCGCGTTTCTGCGATCTTAAGGTACAACTCCGAGGTCTTCCAGTCGCGAATCAGCGTGGCTTTCCTTTTTCGACCTGCCGTCCCTTCTTCCTCTTTCGCGTCTACCTTCTCTTTCACCCTTTTCGTACGGTCGCCCCTCCGTTCGGTGAGGATCCTGCGGCAAAAATCGATTCGGCACCGCGCGACGCCGTCAGCGAAATAACGTTAAACGGCAGCAGATTAATTCGAGTTAATTCGCGTTGCAGCGTTACCTAGCCAGCGAAACCATCTTCCTGTTACGTTCTGCCTGGAGGAAACTACGCTTCGATAGCGGTAACCGCGATTAATATCGCGAATCAACGTCCGCGCAACGTTTACGCCAAGTTATTCCACGTTTCGAAACAGTACATTTTTCGAGCTTGGTGAATGCTTGTTGCCGAACACGCGTTCCGTTCACAGCGGCCCAACAGCCGATACTGTTCTCCATATATGTGCCTCGTCCGAAAGCATCTACAATCGTTGAAAACACATTGGACGATACTTTCTCCGCCCTCCGACGATTACGACACTGATTTCACCCTTTCCTTCGCTCCACGATCTCGCAGTATTTATTATTTCGTGTCGACGAGCGACGTAGGCGCGCTGCCACACACCGATTCACTCGCTCGGCCAATCGCGCTCTGTTCGATGTTTCTCCAAAGTCGTTACTTGTTCGTCGAACGTCCGAAAACTTTCGAGAAACGTGATCGCGGGAGAAGAACCAAACGACGTAATATGATTCGTCGCACCGATAACGCGCGTCACTACGCGCACACACACTCACGCGCACACACGCACACTATAGTTGCGAATCGGTTTCGAGAAAGGCGATCCTTCGATCTTGTTTAATTGGTAGAGCGCACCGGCTACCGTGTCACGAATTTCGTGATACGCGTATTTCGCTGGAACGGTAAATCACGGTCACGCACCGGCCTCGAAAACACGCTCGACCGACCGCTATCGCTTTTGCAAATAAGGAAAGCGCGAACACGGTGATTTTTCACTCTTCCTCTCGATTTTCGCTGCAACGACGCGCACGACGCTCCTTTCCTTCCCGTTTGCCTTCCTATCGAACAGCGACTCGCGTTCTTCGGCTAGTTAAGCGCAACGGCCACGTAATCGAACACCGGTAAAAATAAATTACCCGCCAGTTTCGAAAGCAACGAACGATAGCGTGAAAGGAGAGAGACAACTCGGAGAATCGTTATTGTTGTTGTTCGAGGAACCTTGATCCGCCAACGCGTCAGCTTTGGATCGTGATACGTATTTAGAAAGATTTAGTTTGTTCGAGCGGAATTTTAAATAAAAGGCAGGCGCCGACCCTATACAATGGCAATGTCTGCCGGTTTGACGGTTGACGACAAGTGAATCTTTCTCGGTTGGCTCGTTGGTTAAAACAGTAAGATCAGCCCTACGAGATCAGGGGGAAACTTAGTCGCCTCTGTTACCGACCAGCTGCTCGCCCACGAGAACCTATTTCACAAGCTTTCCTTCCCTCGACCAGATTCTTTTTGCGACACTGCGCCGCCGGCAAAATAACCGCGACGGGTTACGGAATTCATTCTAAGCTGATAGCCTCGCTCGCCTCTGTCCTTCGATTGCCCAAGGAAACGGAGAAAAATGATCTGCGAAGGAAACGAATCGACATAGAAGGCGCGTTAATCGCGACGCGGTACCACCGTTCACGAACTCGTATCATCGTATCCTCGAAATGCACGCGCCGAAAATTTCCTAGTTTTGCGCGGCGAAACGTCTCGTTTATCGCCAGGCGGAGCGAAAGCAAAAAGAAATAGAAACGATCGCGAGGCGACAGTTGGTAATAGCGATGGTACGTAATGTAGAAACTCCGGCCTCCGATAATACCAATAACGACAAAGAAATAGGGGACTATGAGGGAAAAGAGATGGGAAAAAAGTGGAACAGCGATAGTAGCGGCACTAGTAGTACAAGCAAGAGTAACAGCGTGGCGCGAGTAGAGAAGCAAGGGTAGCGGCCGGTCGTGTTCGTAAAATAATGCGTCGGAGCGTACTCGAGGCGCAGAGCGTCGCGACGCGGGTCCACCCTTATCGCGAAGGGCAGAGGAACGAGCATCGAGAACAGTCCCCCTCGTCTCGCGAGGAGAAAAACTCTCGTAGTGCGCGTAGTTGAAGTCGCGTCGAATCACTGGCATTTCGCGAGCTCTCGACGCTGCACCTCTCCCTGACTCACGAGAGAACCGCCACGGACACGGAGAAAGAGAAAGAGAAAGAGAAAGAGTGAGCGTGTGTATGTGTATGAGAGAGAGAGAGAGAGAGAGGGACCGCGCGGTGGCCAGACGGAGACAGCGACCTCTGGGAAGCGGGCCCCGTGACAGAGACGGAGAAACGGAGAAACATCGAGGGGGGTAAGGAGCGGTAGTGGTGGTATGCCGTCCGTCCACTCTCGTCTGCACACAACTCTGTTCTCTTGCTTCTCTCGCAGCATCCCACTCTCCTTACCCCTTTTCTACCTCCTCTAGCGTTTTCTATCTTCTTCTTTCTCCCTTCGTTCCGAGTCTCCCGCTGCTCTCCTCCTCGCTCCTCCCCCGCGGCAACACGATCTTTCTCCTTTTCTCTCTCCACTGCCCCTTTCTGTCCCTTCTTTCCCTTCTTTCGTGTACGCTCGCCTCGCGTGTTCCGAGCCCAAGACCACGCTGCTGCCTTTCTTTCTCATTTTCGTGTTACACGCCGATCCTGCGGTCTCGCTCGTGCCCGCGAGATTTTCTACCTCCACCCATGCGCGTGTTCTTAAGGCGGACTCACAAAGATCGCGAATCGGATAGAGAATCCTCGAGCGATGCGAACGATGCAGACTCGCAAGCGGTATCGTAGATTTTTACCACAGCCCGTGTACACCTTTCCACGGCGTGGAGAGGAGACCCGTGGCTCGAATGCAAACACATCGCGATCGAACGCGTTCGATTCGTCACCGATACGTTTCGTATTTGACCTCCCTGAAACTTGCCGCGATCGTCCGCTCTTGCGAAACGCTTCGCTATTATTAATAGCATCGAAGGGTGATTCCACGAACGCTTTTGCCGTCAACGTCAGCTACCTACGCTTCATACCACCCTTTCCTCGGGTTATCCGATCTTCGCCGCCTTCATTTCCATCGAATCTTCCACGTCGATCACTGCTCGTATTATAGCTTACAACTATGCGATCCACGAATATGTTATCGAGAGCAACTTTTATTTCTTCCTTTCTTCTTCCTGATAGCCGCGCTGTTTGAAAGATACGTCGTCAGCGGAAGAATATCAGGGATCAAGGATGCCGCGTCGCTTTCGAGCATGGCGTCGATAGACGTATCGTAATACGACGTACATGTACAACTTTGGATACACAGCCTATTGTAAGCCTCAATTCTAGCGCGTAGCAGGTGAGAAGGTACCGCGGAGTCGAGGTTTAACGCTAGACGCGATCATTACGCGTTCTTACTACGAAAATCGTAGAGGGGGTAAGTAACCGGCGTACTTCAAGTTTCTATACATACGCATGTATATATCGTCTAACGTCGTAACTCTGTTCTTTAAGAGACTACTCGCAGAAAATAATAGACGATAAACGAAATATAAAATTATGTCTGTCGTTTCTCCGAATTGAGAATTCACCTTCGATCGCCACGATTAATTAATTTACAATTTTATAAATGTGCCAACTGTGGGTTGATAATATTAAAACTGTACTATATAAGATGAAATCCCTTTTGTAAGAAAGTAATAAATCAATAAATGGAAAAATATTCTCTTATTGCGTATTTTTTAAAGACCGATCATTTTTTCTTTTTTTTTTGCCATGTCATGATTTTGATAGAAACAGTTTCGTCTTAACAGTCGTCTGTTTCTTCTAACGTTAAGAAAGTAATATTTATTTCTGTTGCAAGTGCCGGAGGAACTCTTGTTCCTCGATTGGAATGGAAACGTGGTCCCTGCAGAGAACGCAAGCAACGACCATGGCAGAGAACGGGCAATATCGATGTTCGTTTTACGACGAAAAAAGGTTTAAATTGACGGGTTGATTGCTCGGTACTCTCCGACCTCCCACTCTCTAGCGCTAGCAGCGGCCCTTAACTACCAAAGAACCAAGAGCATCGCCGTGCGTTCGTACTTTCCACGAATACAACTCGAAACACCCACGCTCGATCATCCTGTGTAAGTAGCACGATCCCGACAAAATCAACGCTTCGTATAGAAAGCATGCAAGTCTTTAAATAAAACTTCGTCGCGTTTCGGCTAACCGAAACGTTTAATCGCTGTCGCGAAAGGCGCGCCGGGAAAAAAGCAATTGAATTTATGGAATTTACGAAAGGCTGGGAAACGAGGCGGCGAGTCGTGAATTTCGTGAAACGCAAACAAGCTTCGAAGGAGCTAAAATGCATCGTGTACGACGACGGACGAGGAAATATTAAGCGAATTACGAGAGAATCGCGTTCTCGAACAAAGTCGATAAAGATAAATCTTTATATCGCCGATGACATAGGTCGACTAAACGCCGAATCGACGATACAGAATTATACGATGATTTTCATCGAGCCAGCTGTCATACGCTTATTGCCGAGATAACGGGATCCTTTAATATTGCTGTTGGAAACCAATTTTTCGCAATATTGCTCTGTTGTTTTTCACGCTTACGAGTTATCCGATCTAAATTAATTTACGCTTTGTGCCATTGCGTCTATTTCGATACGTAGAAAACAAAAAGATTTTCAATAAATGGAGATCAAATTTTCCCTATCTCGAAATCCCTAGCAGAGGAGCAACGACTTAAAAAAAAAACGACTAGAGCGGCGTGCGTTCGACGCACAAGACGCGCGAGGAACAATAAAGGCGAGTGAAGAAGAAGAGTAGAAAAATAATCGAGCAAGTTCGAAACGAGATTCGGATCGATAACCGATAAAGATAATTCGAAGGCCCGGCTTGGCCGATCGATAAAGACGACACGTTGGACACGTAGCTTTCTACGATGCATCGGTATCGTCGGAAGGTGCGGAGGAGGGATATAATAGCCGATAAGCGTGTGATCTTTGGTCGTGGAGTATATGCAACGCGGCTCGGTGCAACGTGCAACTCAAGGCGACTTCAGGACGTTTACCCACGAAACCAGCGACCTTGATCTTACAAACGGTCCACGAACGAGCTGCGACAGCAGCTGCACCGACACCGATGGATGCATTCCACTAGAGTGCAGCCGCACCTGCGCCACCTAACCAGAGCTGCCGTTCTTCACTCTTGTCTTCTAGCGGACAATTCCTTCTTCTTCCCGAGAGTTCCTCTTGTTTACCAATTTCGCTGACCTCTCCGTCTTTTTTCTGGTCCGCGCTCGATACCCGGCAATCTCGTTTTATGGCTTGATTAGCCTCGGGATTAAGTTATCGACAATCGTAGTCGATACAATTCTTTCCACCTGCACTTTTTCTCTACAAATTACACTTTCCTTACGGAGGCAACAACGTTCTTGCTGTTCAATTATCTGTCGTACTTTTATCAGTATTGTGTTGTAATCGTGTTTCTCATATTGCTTTACAATTTTCTCATGCTACCGTTTTAGATACACACATATCTCGAATTCGCAGACTGGAAATAGTTAGCGCATTATTCACGGGTGTTTTATCAGCGCCGCTGTTACATAGCTGACCGATAACAAGGTCCCACGCGAAACTAATTAGCCGATTAAAAGCGGCAATGTCGTAAGATTTGTTTTGATTATGTAATAAGCGAATTCCAAGCTGTACATAAATAAAGATAGCGTGTATCTCTGAGCTTCACGAGTAATAAAGAAAGACACAGTTCCTGTTCTTCCTACAAGCGTAACGTAATCTCGATAACCTTGGTGGCTTGAAAACAATATCTGCAGTAATCCTGTATACCGGTCGTATCTCGTTTGACCCCCGATTGATTTATCGAATATTCGCTGGCGAAACGCTGCTCAAACGATGGAAGACGCGCGTTCGAGATCCTCGTTATCGTGAAACGTTCGTTGGGCCACGAAATACACGAAGACGAGAAAGGGCATCGATGAATCGGCCGTAGCGAACGTTGCCGGTGAACGTTGACCGGAAGTGCGCTGACCTCGGAACTACGAATAGAGGTCGAGGAAATCGCGGCAGAGTGCGAAGTCAGGTTGAACGGGAACGTAAATCCTCGTAACGACGTCGTAATCGAGAACTGACGTCAATAGAAAAATCAGAGGGGTGGCTTGATTTGCGCGTACCCTTGTCATTCGCATGAATTCCTGCCGATAGTGTGTCGACTAGTTGTAATCGAGAACCAGTCTGCACGCTCGCAGCGAATCTGACGCGAAATTGGCCTCGACTTCGACCGATACTTCGTCCGTCCGTGTCTGCGCCAGGTATCGATCCTATACGGTGTTCGGTTACGTTACGACTATGCGGTCGATCGACATCGGAAAAACACCATCGTCTACGAGCAATTAATTCACCGATATCGACGTTATCTGGCCGATCGAGACGATAATCAAAGTTAATTCGAACCGTATAAGATGGGCCGACCGGCTTCCGCGAGATAGGAAATTCCTTTTCGAGCAGGTTGCTCGGCCTCGAGAGGGCGGTGATGCCTTTAAAACGGCTTTTCTCTAGCTAGAAACTGGTTCAAGATTTTAGGCTCACGTTCGCTTTCTTAAGTGGAATTACGGTTTCCCAAGAATCTACGGCCGCGGTGGCCCTTCGCGCCGCCAGTTCGATGCCCTCTGGTTCAAGGTCATTCAAGGTCAAACGCCAGACAAATCAAACGATATCTAAAAATAATTTTACGCTCGGTAAATCGAGGGAAACGCGGAGAAAATTATTATTGTTCCGTGTATACCGTGTTTTGGGTTAAGATCAGACGAATATTGCGAAAAATCTCGCCGGATTAATTCGCGCAAGTAAATATTAACGTAAACTGAGAGATTTCGAAAGCATTGGCCGGCGCGTTTACGTTTCATGTAAAAATTACTAGCAAGCGACACGGAGAGAATGTGAGGAGAAGCGGCGATTTAACTTTCAGCCGAAACAACTTGGAGTAGGATTATTAGGTTACTGAACTCGCGTCGTAAAGAACTCCTAAGTAGTTTCATAATCGAGTCATAAATCCAGAAGCTGGTGGTTCCGTACGCGGAGCAACTTTCCGCCGTGGTCTTCTAAAAATACAGTTCAAGTTCGAAGCGAGATTAAAAATATAGACGCGAAGCAGGTCGTTCAGGTTCGTCGATGAAACAACTACGAAAGTGAGCGTTCGAACGATGAAAAATCGATCGGCCAGCTTAACCAAAGAGGTTCCTCCTTTCCTACGGCAGTCCTTCGCTGCCAATTACACGGAACGTTAATCAGTCGTCAGGGATTCGCATTTCGAGCAATCGGTAAAAACAGTTAAACGCAATTAACCTGGCACGAGTCAACGAATTATTCATAAGGCGCGCGAACGTAACGAGGACTTAATTGCTCGTTACTCGAAAAAACTACCGGATAACCTTCCCAGATAAAAGAAAACTTTTCATTTGCGTTCGCCCGTTTTGGGCAGTTTCCGGATTCATCGGCAATCACGGTTCTATCCACAGAAAGAAGCATTAGCTGCCGGGGCATTGAGCAACCACAGGTGCAACGATCCATGAGACTATTGAAATCACACAGATAAAGGTCCACCTTACCTTTAACCACGATAATAACATGGTTATTATGAAATTGTAGGTTAAGATCGCTTTCTATTCTTTTTACCTACGTCCAATTAGCTAACGGGTAATTTCGAACACTACGATCTTTTCACGGATCCGTAACTGATGCGACTGGTTCCTGCTCGTATTCTACAGGCTATCTGTCGTTCGAAAAGTTTCCGAATGTATCGACCAAGTATACGTATCGTCGATAATCGAAGAATCAACCGTTTTACGCTACGAGGTTATTCGTGCAATTGGCGCGTCACGAAAACACGCGTTTCGCAGTAAATGGGCGCGTAACTTCACTTCGTTTACGAGAAACTTTCAAGCAAGCCTATTCCGCAGTGGATTGTCGAAGCCTGTAAATAATCGATGAATCGGCAAACGAGAATAACGGGTCCGTTTGTTCTAGAATTCGACGTTTGGACAACGCATCTCTGGTTATTTGCCCACGGAACTTCGGTAAATAAATCCCTATTTCCTAGTGATAAAATTTCTATCTACTATTTATGGAACGATCGTCGGTAGAACCAGACAGAGTTACTGATGGCATAACCAAATAAATAGAAAGGGACGATGCTTTAGTGAAACATTATATCCCTCGAAACGGTCATCGTTCAAAAGATTCTTTTTAAGAGACGATGCTCTATCGATAAGGCAGGCACTCAGCCAGGTAAACTTAAAGGCGACACCCCGTACGATCCCGTGACGCTTTAATATCATTAAAGTCGAAATTCTCCTACAAATAACCGCTGGGAAACAATTACGGCGATTAAAGTCTAGTTTAAAGGGCTATTTTAATCGAATCAGGTATTCACGGATCGAGTGATTTTCCAAAGTTTCCGCTATATCGTTTAAGTGGAACGTTATACGTCGTTCATTACATCTATGTAAAGAGAATCCAAAGTTCCGCTAGTTGGCACAGCTGGAGAAAATCATTCGGCAATTTCGCATCATCTATGTCTGGTAGAGAAATACGCGTTGATCACGAAACTGATTGAAATATTCCACTGACGAACGAAGCGGTGAACGAAGAAAACAATTAGCGGGAATTAGAAAGAGCGTAAGCCCGATTCGTGCATCGTTCGACCGCTAGATAACAGGTGCTGGGTACGTGCCGACTAGAGCCGGCTTTAATGACTCATGCAGAAATCCTATCGTGGAATAAATGAGCCAACAACGCCTCGTTACATCATATCCATTATATTAACGCTGTCGATTACAGGCTCGATTAATTTCCCCCGAATGAATCGAGCCGTGATCAACAAACGGGCCGATCGAGATAGATCGTGCTAAACGAACAGACGCGTAGAAAAAGGAAGAAGCAAGACGGAGGAACGTTAACGCTTTAGGAAAACCAGAAAATCAGGCGCTCGCGATTTTATTGTCAAAGAAGTTTCCATTGCGATTACGTCAATCGAGCAATTATCGGGTGAAGTAACGCCGCTCTTGGTCAAAGCGAAACAACGTTCTCTAATAACGTCTCTGCTATGCTACGTATACTACGCGCTGTAACAAAAAAAAAAGGAGACTATGAGTGGAACGTGTTTTACTGTGCTTCGAGTGGTCCCACCGTTAATTTGCATGGAATTCGACGCGTGGAAACGATCAGACATCGCGATATTATCTCCAGTACATAGCGACAATTTTTTCTTTCACGTTAGACGCTTTCTTGCGCCGGTGTATACGTGGCCGTTAATCATAGCAGCAAGAAGTCACGCTTAACTCGAGTCTACCGACCGAGGCTGAATCGCTACCGTAAACGTTGAAATCCAACGACGCGCAGCGCATGATTCTGGAAACGAAATACCTTCTATTTAAACGATACTAATCTACCGAATACGCGAAATGAGAACACGCCTGCAAGCTCGGACGATAAACGGAACCGTGTGAATAAGCCACGAGCCGTAATTCGTTACACGCGACTACCACCAACTTCACCGAAACCTCTCTTACGATTACATTGCTCGCCAATTTCTAATTTACGTTACGTCGCTATACATCGCGAAAGGATTTTTCGAAAGGAAGGATCGAAAAACCACGAACAACCGCGTTTCCAAATAAACTCGATCGACTCGTGGCTGACGATTGATTCAACTTTTATATCGTACTAGTCTTAAATAGACTATGGATTATCGGTGACTAAGGTAGATTCAACTTCCGAAATGACCAACGCTCGCGTGTCCGCGTTTTGAATCGCATACCGAGCATACAAATGAAACGGTCAGGACTAATAGTGTCGAGGATTTCTCTCAAGACGGTCGTATAGTCGTGTTCAATTGAAATACGCACGAACGGGTAATCTGCGCAATTACCTCACATGCAAATAAAGCTTCGCGAAGATGGACGGTGACCCATCCAGTTGACGTCACGTTGCTACACGAGGACACCGTGTTATAAATGATATTATACGTCCCTAGTCGTACGTTCCGAATATCGTCGGAATAAGATAGACGGGATTCCACGACTGAGACCGTTTCCCATCGAAAAAGTATCGACCGATGATTCTCTATATTTAATTTGCCTTTGTCGAATATAAATCATAACCCATGCCCGTATCTCGATGTCGTAAGGAAAAGTTCTCGATTGTCGTAGCTGCCAACCAATTACTCCACCGAATTTATCCTACGTTCTATCATACACTGGCTCTCGCAGTTGATCAATTCCTTAACACGACATCGGCTCGCGTTTCGTTAAACCTCAACACGATACGTTGCAGCGAATTACGCTAAAAAACTGACGCGAAATCATGCGCGTATTTGTATCCTGTATTTTTCCAACGTGAAGTGGCTAAATTCACGGCGCGAGAAAGTGAACGGCCATGAGGCTAAGATCCCTTTAAATCGTAAATGGGTGACCAGCTCGTTTGGCAAAGGGGATGCAAAGAAGACCAGTCACAACGAACGCCGCGAAATCTTTCTAACTGCGAACGCAAACAAACCGATGGCCGTCGTTGATCAAAGGGAAGCGCAAAACGGTCGAAACTTCACACCTGTAACGTCGAATCGCGCTGACACTGCCACGAGACACCCGTGCAAACCGTGATCAACTGCTTCCCAACGAATAGCCATGTAAGTAGGTATATACGCACATATATATACACTCGTAACAACTTATAAAAGATATATTAAGGAGTCGTCAGTTCGTTTCGAAACATTCCGCTAGCCTGGCCTCGATCTCTAACTACCGTGTCATATTATTTATTCCTACGAAATTTCAGTCAATGCCTGATTAAATCGAACGTTAACCTCTGTCGTACGAATAGAAAATCATGGATAGCGAGAGGAATCGATCGAGTATGATTTGTCACCCATTGGATTCAGATAAATGTAGACTTCGTAGACCCGCTAATTTCTATACATCCGCGTGATGGATAACACGCTATCTTTGTCTGAAACGGTACGCTTTATTCCACGGTTTCGAACGAATAAAAAGGTCATGGAAAATGTCAAAATTCGGCTAAGAGTTTTGCGAAACGAATGTTTGATTTTATACGAATGACCAAATCGTAAAAAGAGAAACAAGAGATGGCTCATTAAGCGACGAATACAATGACAGATAAAATGTCAAGTATTCGGGGATGATACGAGAAACCGGTCGATAGCTTGTTATGAAAGACAGAACTTTAGATACAAATAAGCTTACGGGATTGCGTTTGCTTGCCAGATGAAATAGCAGAAAAAAGACCGGACGTTGCATCCTCGCAGCTTTCCTTGTAATATCACCGTTCAACGTCGTACGAGGCATCCGCTTTTATCGAGGTTAGAAACGTTTAATCGTACAAGTGGATGGACCATCGAGACATTTTTAAGATATCTAGGAATCCGGATTTTGATACGTGCGCCATGCAAAATGTCAATGACGTGTTCCCTGGATTTCTTCGAAAACGAGGATATCCTTTTAAAACGCCGATGTATTCCTCCAGGATTATTCATTTACGTTCTAATACCTTCTTTTTGCGAAAAAGAATATTCGCGATGTGGAATCCTGTTCCGATGAAATCCACACTAAACTAGGCACGCTTCGAACGGTGTATAAACAGATTTCAGGAGATTCGTTTCAGCGTTTAGGAGAATAGAAGTTTGGATTGTGAGCCAAAAAATGAAAATAAATAAAAAAAGGGGGTAATGTCGGTCATCGATTGTCCAAAACGAAAACGAAAAGTAAAGGACGTTACATAGAATGAGGCGCGGTCGATAGAGATTCGAGTGTCCATCGCGATTGAAGTAGAAGACTCGCTTCGAGGAATTCCAATCGTCTTTCGATTATTAATGTTTGACAGGATCCGAGAAAAAGCGTAGCTCGAGCGGAAGATGATATTTCGAAAGGTAATGTATGTAGTTACGGGGGAGTAAAATGGCAACAGCAAGGCTATTATCGATTTTATCAACGGGGACTAGGGGATTCTTTCTCTCGTATGCACAGGGTGAGTCAGAGAAAGGGTTTGCGTAGCGGCGGCGCATCGAGAAAAGCTACGTCTACTCACCTTCGGATAACTCGAGATCCAGCTCAGCAAGTTTCTCCCGTACGTCCTCTGGGAGCTTGCCGATGTCGATGTTGAACTCGGCCATCACTAAGCCATCCGCGCCGAGATCACCAATTCTCCAGCCGTACATTCCACGACCACCGCTCGGCCATCTTGCCTTACACTGATACTACAAACTCCCGTCAGCTGGCGACACCGTTCGATTAGACACCTATCGGGAAAACAGTCGATCCGCAATTGGCGATTACCTGTGGTCTATGATAACGCGCTCATCCACTACTTATCATGAAAACACTTGATCGAGTATCGTTTGTCGCATATTTTTGTTAATTTTTTGCAATAAACTTTTATAATCGGATTGTAATATTACGAACATTTTATTCGTGACATTTTTGCTTTCCTACATATCAATCTGATTAGATCGTAAAGTATTTCACTGTTTGTGTCATGAAAATAGAGGTATTTATTAATTTTCCGAAAGAATATTAATCATTTTTCTTTCATCGTCAAGTAAATGTTGACAGAATAAGTCAGAGATAAGTAGATTGACAGCGGGGCGGCAAGAGAAATACTCCCCTCTTTCGCTCCCCGTCAACCAATTTTATATATATATATATTATCTTATTTGTAGATGCGAAACTTTCGACCAATATGCGTGCTTATTTTTATGCGTGTATTGGTTTTACCAGAAATAACCAATCAGATCCACGTTCCTTCTTCGAATAGTTCGTCTGATTTAAATACCTACCAGTACCATAGTCTTTTTGTCAGTCACGAATCACGAATTACCGTTATTCTCGACCAATTGTTCGATTAAGTATCGTAACATATTTACCTTTGTGAAATGAACGTTTTAATAAAAATGAATTAAAATGTAAACAAGTTACACCAATTACATTTGCCATGTGCCCATTTTGTGAACAATTATCTTGTTTTCGCGATATTATTTCATATTACAGAAATTGTTTAAGCTAACCTATAGTTTTATAAATAATTATAATTTTTTCAATGTTTATGAAAAAATGGAGATACTATCAGACCCAGTGTTTAAAACACAATATCAAAAATATAAAAATCGTGTCAAATTATGGGAAAGTCATTTTACCGCGAAACATGGACGTAAGCCGAATAAGGTATTACACTTCATTTTTATGAGTCGTGACATAAAATTAATTCAGTTTCAATTATTTTCCCGTTACCAAGCTTTAATGATAATTCCTCTATTTTATTTTGTCATTGAAATAATCGCTTTTAGTTAAAGTTTTTCAGGAATAAGGTTCCTACTTTCATACATAATATCTATTTTTTTTATACGATTTTACAATTTTATATGGTTTTATACGAGTTATATGATTTCTTTCACAATTAGATTTGAGCGTTTGTTTTTATCATTTCTATTTGATGTTTCTTTGGGTACATTTATGGACATACATCATGTAGATATTTAGTTACTATTGTGACAAATGTCACAAGTATTATGAATTATGATAGAATAAAATTTTATATGTTACTATGATATAAATATATTTTTATTATTATAGGATGATATTAAAGAGGCTGACATGAAAATCAAGGAATCTTATAAAATGTATTGGAAGTTAAAAACACGTGCTTTAGAAGAAACTCTTATAGATATTTCATTTTCTGATGAGGCAGAAGATAATGTTACTAAAACTATAACGTGTACATCATCTGAAAAAATTAAAGATGATAATAAACCTCTAAGGAATGAAGAGAAACAAGTTTTAGAAATTATAACTGGACAAGATAAAAAAGATGCAAAAAACATAGATGAAAATAATGAAAGAAATACAGATTTAAAAAGTATAGAAAATATAGGCAAAATAGATGATGAAGATAGAGATCCAAAAGAATGTCAAAGTCAGCATACAGTTAATAGTTTGGCAGCAGAGGAAAATAAATATAAAAATGTAAAAGGTGTATGGGGTGATCATTTAAGTAAAAGTAACGAGCAAATACCCAAAAAGAAACAAACATTAACTATAGCCAGAGCATCTTCTTTTCAACTGTCACAAAATAAATTTACTAGTTCAAACTTTATAAAAAGAAATCCTAGAAAATCCTTGTCTGCGACAAAAGTAAAAAATAAATCTGAAAATCATAATGACGTTAGTACAAATACATTGGAAAAAAACACAAACATAGAACTAAATAGTAAAGATAGTTTTGATATTAATGAAGAAACAAAGTCTATATTTGGTAAGTCTATGAAAGTAACTTACATGGAGTCTAAGCCTGCTACTCAATCGATTGGTACAATACAACAATTAATCGAAGGACATACTGTTAGTAGAAATTTAAATCCTGGATGGTTAGACAGGTGTGCCAAACAAAGTAACTTGGTTTACCCAGCAGTTGAATTACAAAGACTTTCTGGAACAAGCGATTCCGGAACTGAATCACTGGACGCAAGTATTCATTTATCCAAAGAAACACTTGTGTCTGAATCACAAGAAACTCTTCAGATATCGGACGAAGAAGATTTTGTTTGTAACAGTGATTCAGAAGAACATAGAAACAAACGCATTAGAAATTTCAAAAAAAGATTCAGCGATCAAGAAAATCATCCTATCAAAAAAAGGTGTCATGAAAATTATACAAATGGCCTAATACCAAGTAAGACAACTTTCTGTGAAGAAAAATGTAACAACTTAAATATAACTAATATAGATTTAGTTAGGAAAAATTGTATAAATGATAATATAAATATTCAGACAAATTTGTCTAATAATATTGATAAATGTAAGGACAAAATAACAGATGTACTACAGACTGTAGATACAAACACACATAATGAAGAGAATGTAGAAAAATCATCTAAAGAAAAATCAGTAAGTTCTAAAATTCGAAAAAAAGTTAAATGTGTTTCATCCGATGACTCAGATCCTGATTTCAATGAAAGTGATGAAAAGGAGAAAAGAAGCAAAAAGAAAGTATCAAAAACAAAGAGAACAAGTACAACAAGAAAGAGTAAAGTTACCAAAGGATCAACATCAACAAATAAGATAAAACAAGCACCTACAACAAGAAAGTCTTATAGAAAAAAGAAGGGTATACAAGATGAAGAAGATGTCTTAGAAATTTCTAATGTAGATCTTGAAAGTACAGAAGATAAGAAACCTGAAATATATGGAATAGAAACCTTAGAAGCTGTTCCGCGTTTTGCAATGTGCAAAAGTAACCAAGGAGATCTTATTGAACAATTTGCTAAATCTATTTCTTCAAAAGCTGATGATTTAAGTTCTTCTCTTGAACCTAAGGGGACAACTATGAAACTAAAGGGACAATTAACAAGTAGAGAAAAATTGGAAAAGAAAGTAGCAGATGGAAAATTAAATGAAAACTTTGTTAGGATAAATTTAAAGAAAAAAATATTTGTGCGTGGTAAAAAGAATTTTAATTTTTCAAAATATAGGAAGAATCAATGGAAGGAGAAAAAGAAAGAACTTGCATCTAGCGAGGGTAATTTAGTAGTAGCTGATTTTGTAGAAAAGAAAGGTGCATCCAGTTGTTTTAAATGTGGAAATATCGGTCATTCTTCAAGGTATTGTCCAAATACAAAAAGCGATGATTTAATTCCGTTAAACGAGATAGATGAATGTTCGGAATTTCCAACCTTAGAAGAAGCTCAGAAAATGGCCAGTCAAAATGCAATTACAGCACATGCTAATAGAATTGACAGTTTACCGGAGAAACCATCATACTCTCTTGAAACAGAGTCTGAATTGACAGGAAATGAAACGGAGGATAAGACTGATGATAATGATTTATGGGAACCTATTGAAGACGAAGTATGTTCCTATATTCTTAATCTTTATATAACTTCATAATAATTATTTTATGTTGTATAAAATTTCTAGAATATTTTATGTGGCTATAAAATTCCCGAAGATTTAGTACAAAAGTTATTACCACCAGAAATTGGTACAGTACAGCCACTATATAAACTTAAAGAAGATCGGTCGTGCATAGGTAATTAATTTAAGATCTAATTCAATTCATTAATTAATTTTTATACTTATTACATATTATAATTACAGAAACACCATCTGAAGTTTTCAACACCTTGCAAAAATTTGGTCATGAAACATTTAGACCTGGACAAGAAAAAGCTGTAATGAGAATACTTTCTGGTCAATCGACATTGGTAACTTTATCTACTGGCTCTGGAAAGTCTTTATGTTATCAGTTACCTGCATATCTTTATTCTAAATACTCCAATTGTATCACTTTAGTGATATCACCACTGGTCTCCTTAATGGATGACCAAGTAACGGGTGTACCTTCATTTTTATCCGCAGCTTGTCTGCATACTAATCAAACGCAAAAAGTAAAAGATAATGTTATGGAAATGGTGAAACAAGGAAAAGTGAATATTTTATTAATTTCTCCAGAAGCTGTAGTAGCTGGAGAAAAATCAACTGGATTTGGTGCTTTATTAAGGCAGCTTCCACCAATTGCTTTTGCATGTATAGACGAAGCTCATTGTATTTCACAATGGTCTCATAATTTTCGTCCATCTTATCTTATGGTTTGTCGAGTTCTTAAAGAAAAATTAGGTGTCAAAACAGTACTAGCTCTTACTGCTACTGCAACAAAAGCTACTGCAGAAAGCATAGTAAGCCATTTAGATATAGAAGAAGGAATGGCAGGTGTTATCTCTGATATTCCAATACCTAGAAATCTGCTGTTTACAATTTCTAAAGATGAAAATAGAGATCAGGCTTTAATCAAATTATTATTAAGTGAAAGATTTAAAAATTGTAGCTCAATTATTATTTATTGTACTCGTCGAGATGAATGTGTAAGAATTGCGAGTCTTCTAAGAATTGCTTTCTCACAGGTATTTTGATTGTTATTTTAATGATTTAGTACCGTTAGCAGTATCGTTAGTAATGTATTATGATACACTCTGCCTTTTAATAGGATGGAAATAATTTCGAGAAACGAAACACCAAACTATCTTTTATCGCGGAAGCATACCATGCTGGTTTATCGGCTCATCGCCGAAAAATTGTTCAGAAAGCATTTATGGGTGGACAAGTCAAGATCATTGTTGCTACTGTAGCTTTTGGTATGGGTCTTAATAAGGCAGATATTCGTGCTGTTATACATTACAACATGCCTGGCACCTTCGAAGGATATATTCAAGAAGTCGGGAGAGCTGGTCGAGATGGACTTCCAGCCCATTGTCATTTATTTTTAAATCCAATGGTGCTAAAATTTATTCTATAATCAAATTTACTATGCGACTGATTTGTAATCATGTAAACATTTTTCCCCATTATAGGAAGATAAGGATAAAGTAGAATTACGACGGCATATTTATGCAAATGGAATAGACAGGCATACAATCAGACGATTACTTCAAAAAGTTTTTCTTCCGTGTTCATGTGCAAAATTACGTGAAAACAAAGGAGATCATAGGTGTCCTGGTCATGAAGTTGCTATTCCGATTGACGATACAGTTGCGGCTTTAGATATTTCAGAGGAAAAGATTTCAACACTTTTGTGTTATCTCGAATTGCATCCTAAAAGATTTATTACTGTTCTTTCATCTGTATATATCAGAGCTAGAGTTTCAAGTTATAACGGTCCTCAAGCGCTAAAGCAAGCTGCTCAAACGGTAAGTATATATAACACACATTTCCACAGAAATCTACTATACTTATCTAATATAAGATTTTCATGAATTTTTCAGTCACCACCACTTGCAATGGCAATAGCACTAGATTTACAAAACGGTATTTCTCATGAAAAGGATAACGTTATTGAGTTTCCGGTTGTGGATGTTGCATCTGCTATTGGTTGGGATAGTGGTGTAGTAAAAGGTCACCTTAAAAATTTAGAATGGAAAACAGGTTTGTTTTAATCAATAAATTGTAACCTATGTATAAAAATAACATTAAATGTTAATGCACTGTAATATTGTGGTACTCTCTGTACTTCTTTGATTAATATTTTTATCTTTTGCTTAGTCAATGGAGTTCTGAAGCGATCAGCTATTTCAGTAAGATATGATAAACTTGGTTTAAGGGTAAAAGCCCCAGGAGACTTGACAGAAGTGGAACTAGATGAAGCACTAGATGCTTTAGTCAGCCGCGCTCAATCTCAAGAAACTTCATCTTTACAACAACTTGAGACAATTAGTGTTATGCTACACAAGTTTAGTGTACCATCTATAAAAGAGTGCCTTATATTGAACGATGAAATGATTAACAAGTCTGATCAATTAAAAGACGTTATTCGCAATTACTTCGAGGGAAAAGTTCTATTAGATATCGATTTAACACAACAAGTATGAATCTTTTCATGATGTTTAACACCTATATTTTTAAATTAAGTTACATATCTTATAACAGATCTTATGAAAATTCAATACATGCATAATTCGTATTTTTTCAGAATGTAATGGAAAATGAAGCGCAAGTAGCCTGCGATGTACGAAATTTGATTGTAAGTTACCGTGACAACAATTTCACTGGACGTGCAGTCGCACGAATCTTTCATGGGATACAAAGTCCAAATTACCCTGCTTATATATGGAATAAATGTCGTTTCTGGAGGGCTCATATTTCATTTGATTTTAATGCTTTATGTCAAATTGCGACAAGAGAAATTTTAGCTTTACGTTAGAATGATTATTTCCAGATTCTACTATAGATTTAAGAAACTTTTAATGACTTTTTGAACGTTACTGTACTGTAACTGCTATTCTTATAACGTTAAAAGTTACAGACATCTTATATTATTATCTCTATAGTCTCTGAATGTATGAGGTTTGAGTTATGTATTTATAAGTTCTCCTGACATTGAGAATTTTATTTTAAAAAACATAAAAGATTAAAGATTATATAACGCTTTATTGTTTCCATAACAAATGACAAAATTCATATAGATCATAGTATACAAAATATTTACTCGAACGTGCCTTAAAAAGAGTAACTTATTTTTTTTTATATTTATAGAATAAACTTTAAATACTTTTTTAAAGAAAAGGTAATGCGATAATTATTTCCTTCCATCATTGTTGTAATTTTAACGTGTAACAATAATAATTATAAATTTATATGGGTACATTATTAGTTTCAGTATATACTATACATATCTCCAATATAAAACTTTGTTCCTGCACCGTTGTTATATTTAATTTTTGTATTTTTGTTAGTAAATTCAATTAATTTACGACAATAAAATCTAAGTGAAAAGAAATCGCAAATAAATTTGACACCTCTTTAACATAAAAATATAATACGATATGTTCTTGTCAAGGCGGGCTGGAATGTTTTGTTTTTCGCTTTTTTTTTCATTTTTTTCATTTTTTTCATTTTTAAGTTCTATATTCTTCAGTATTCTAAGTCAAAAATTTCACGTTACCACTCTTTTCATATAATTGCATTGTCGCAAAAACTTGTGCATTCGTATTTGCTGCATTTTTCCAACACGGTTCATGCACATTTCATTTTGGCATAGTGCGCAAAATTCAGACGATATTCCGTGAAATGGAGAACGGAAATAAACGTTGGCATCCTTTAACGTTTTATTTTTATGATGAGCCCAAATGTGCAATGACATCTCAAGGAACATTAATACAGGCAAGAACCAGCAGAAACATAGAACAGCAAGGAAGAACAAACAAACTGGGTTTACTTGACCAAACGTTGCTCCAGCTGGAACTGGCTCTAAATCCATTAGATTCCCATTTTTTTTAAAGGTGCGATCCTTAATTGACAACGTTTCCTTCACTTCTTTCGGAATCTAGAGAATTTTTATTAATTAATCTTAATTACATCCTCGGTATCATGCAAGAAACATTTAAAATATAATTAAAAATTTCAATTTCAGGTTTCCACAATTTCCTTCGATTATTTACATAATGCATCAAATTATGTAATTTACATCCATAGACTCATTACGATTTCATAATTCTACCATTTCAACATGTATTTTATGGTAATCATTTATAATCATTACCTGGAAGCGTGTTCTTCGACTTTTAGTAGTTTCTATTCCAACTATGTTGATCTCCGGTTCTCCCGTCTCGGCATTATTTATCGAACTAACGAGTCGTCGAATCTCACAGTCGGAATCTGGAAGACTAATACTCTCACCAGTTTCTTCATCAACGTAGATTCGATCCATTTCCTCGTTAATGTTAGGATATCAAAGAATGCGCGTAAAAACGTATTCGTTGTAGTCCCGTATTCGGTGAGCAGAGTTTAATGTATTCGGATATATGCTCAGGTCCTCGAGGTCACTTCCCGGATACAAAGCTTTGCTCGATTTTTTTATTCTAATGATTAGATAACTTGGTGAAAGTGTTTTCTGAAACAGATTAAATGATCCAATAGCCCGATTAAATGTTTATTATTATTTTTATTAAATAACCAAATTTGATAATAATAATATATAATATTAATAATTAATATGTCAATTTCATTTTTATTACTACTGTCCAATGACCTTGTTAAACGACGAACAAATAAATTAACAACTTTTTAACGTATCAACTGAAACACACATAAAATCTATTGTCCCACTCTAGTATGCTATAAACTGAATGGATTTTATCCTATTAAACTATATTGATATGTATTCACACTTCGCTACGTTTAGAAACATACAATGGTCAAATGAAATATCATCAATTAATTGAGAAGGTATGAACAGTTTTGCAAAAGATATATAATATTTCTCAATTATTAAAACAATTTTATTTTGTTATACTTCGAGATAATTGAAATTATGTATATATTACAAGGAATTCTATTCATAAATGTAGTACCAATTATAGATGGAACGTATGATAAATTGTAAGAACAATACTTAATTAATTGCCTTGAGCGCGCGAAGCATAAACTTTGATTCTTATCGTATATACTGTATTTTCGAAGACATAACATCGCAATTTAATAACATTTGAACAATGAAAACTTTTTTAAAAGCTATTTACTACTCATAAGATATTACACTTATTGTTAATCTCAATTTCTCATTGCATCTAAGGACTTAATTAATACGAACAAGTGCCGAATAAAATCATCATTGAGATAGTGAAGGTTAACGACAATAACACGTCACAGAGTGCACGCGAAGTTTGAAATATTACAAGTAACCTTTCAGAACACCGAGTTAATCGACGTACAACAGTTTAAAAGGTAGAATATTGCAGGGATGACAAGCCACGCTTGGAACTTTTGTATAAAATCGAACAGATTATATATTTATATCATGCTATTTTTGTATGTAATAGTAATTAGGTACTTGTTTAGGAAGACCAGTTATTAGAATTGCTGTCGTCGTCCACGTCTTGAAAACATCTACTCCAAGTAAAACCGCATTTTCTACAAGAATTTGCCACAACTGTACAAAAATACTCAAGCATACAGCACATGTTGCGGTATATTGCATATTATATATATATCATTATTATATATTATATCATTATATATCTCAAATCTCAAATTTGATCTGGAATTTGTAGGTTAATTGATTTGCAATTTTACTCGAATGAAGTTTTTCAATTAGACAAAAATATCGTTATCAATCGTTTGTTATTTAAAATATCACTTTACATACAATAAAACATCACTTATATTTTAAATACTACAACGATAGCGAAAAATGTTATGATTAAAGCCAAAAAATAAAATGCCTAAAGCCATTAAAAATCGAAGCAAACATCTTACATTTCAGTATCTCAAATTTTCGTCAAGGGCTAATCTCCAAATGTAATCTCATGCAATCGCGAATAAAGATTACACATAGGCTTAAAGACAGGATTTTAATACATTGTACAAAGACTCTTTATAAGACTCGTATCAAATTTCTAGTTTCGTTTAATTTGCGGTAAAGTTGCAAAATCTGTAATTAACTCGTAACTTGTTACGAAGTAAGGAATCATTTTATTGTCAAAGGGGAAAAAATCGTGCTTACGAACGAAAGAAACTGTCGGTAACATTGAAAGGTAACACGCAAACCTTTTAGTAACATTGGATTAAAAATACCGAGTGTTTCTTTAGAGAATATTCCAGATATAGAGTATATGGTAGCTATGCATACTAATAGCAGTGAGTTATAATTGCATAGTTGGAATATAGTTGGAATTTACGAACAAGTTTTATTTAAATCTTCAAAATTTACATTTAAGCATTGTATTGTTTGACAATAATATAAATTATAGAATTTTATCGTAATTCCACTTATTACTTATAATGATTTGTGAGTGATAATTGTTCCTCAATTAATATTTGTTGTTCATAATAATCTAAAAGTCGACAATATGATTTATGGATGCTATGATACTGTTAACAACGTATTAACGAGCAAATATATTTTGCATATAAAAAAAATGATCAACTGCAAATCGAACACCCAAAGAAATAAACAAAAGCAATAATATAAAAAATGTTTTAAATGTTTGATTAAATTACTAGAAGTGTGGTATTAATGGATTTGATTTATTAATGAATTCGTCAAATATAAAGCGTAATGAATGTATATATAAATTCCAAATTATATGTATAGTTTTTTAGATAAATAATAATAATACGAAGGTATTAATCTATATATAAAATTCTATTCAAGTAAATAAGATAGTAAAAATGTATTCTTGTACATTACAATTACCAAGAAAAATACATTTTTATTCGCATAAAAAATTAAAAATCCAGAATGTTTAACAATATATCAACCTGAGAAATAGTAATAAAAAAAAAAATAAAATTCAGTAACACATACATATATACAGGTGTTACAACGATCGTAAATGTGTACATTCGTTGCTAACGTAATAGATACATAATTGACTTACGATTTTGTGAGGATTTACGTTCCGCGGAGGAAATTTTACACTTCGACATTACGTGAATTTGCACTATATCGGAAAACAAGAATAAAATTTACGTAAATAGGATCATATTAGCAATAAAATATAACATATTGTAACGATCACAGCACTAACGCACATACAATTCCTCACGCATCTCTGATTCAACTGAAGGTGTTCGCCATGCCATGATAACCTGTAACTATCTAAATTGAAGATGGCCGTGCTTACCAATCACAGAAGAGTCGCTAGCATAATACACACATATTTCAATATTAGTTTTCCATGGTTCTTTTTCATAATAATGAAGGTAATTTCTTTCGTGTTTTATTCTGATAATTAACGATATGTTATTTAAAATTCATAGAAAGTTAACATAAATCTGCAGTGACGTAACAAAAAGATGGCAGATCTATACTTGGAGTTTTTAAAGTGAAAAATTTATTGCAGGGTATACTATATACAGGGTGGGATAGAAATCGTAGTACGACCGGGTAAGAAGTGATTCTGCATAAATAAACAAGAAAATAATTTAATGTTACGTTTCTTCATCCGTGGCTCTGTTTAAGCGAAAATCGAGATTGAAAATTTGATAAGCATACTTAAATTTGGCTAATTCTGGACTGAACAAGAGTAGATGATCAGAAGTTTAAACTACATGTGAAAATCAAGAAGGTAGAGTAAAATTTTTTCATAAGATGCTTCGTTTTCCTATATTAGGCCAATTCGTAATTAAATATGTTCAAATCTTATTTTCTTGAAAACGAGGCCTTAAGCAGAAAAATATTATTTTACATTTTTGATCGATTTTCGCACGTAGAATATTCTCCTGATGGTTGTTTCCTCGTATCGAGTCGGTTCAAACCAAGTTCAAATGTATTTAACAAATTTTTAAAGTAGATTTTCTCAGAAACGAACGATCGTCGTATGAAGAAATTTTATTTCGTATTTTCGACTTCTTTTTCATGTACTCTTTAAATTTGTTTCGATGAAATGTACGATTTTGTCACTACCTGTGAAAATAACGATACATTTTCGAAGTATTTAATATATACATTCCTCGGATATAAAAAACTTGTTAAATATTCATCTTACATTCATATAAGAACTACAAATGTAATGTAATGTCAATAATAAGAAGTTCGTAATGTTTATATAGATAAACTTTCGTCACCGTTAATGTCAAGCATAGATATAGACCGTGTATCTTACACATATAGGATTTTACGTCACGTGAGTTGGAATACTGACCTTGAAAAAATATATAAATTTTGTTGTATCCTCTAGTATTTGTAGAGATAAGTTCGTGCTGTACTTAACGTAACCGCCGACGTACTTAACGTAATATAACGTGTTCGCCCAAGTCAATAAGATCAGTAGACGTAGAACGATTCTTTTCCATGACGTTACATTAACGAGAACATATCACATAGTATGAATCATCCATTAATTAAAACTTAATATACTTTTTTATAACATCTTAACGGAAGTAAATAATATTGTCTTTTAAGAAGTAATAAAAATAACTTCAGTGACATATATATTAAGGAGGAGGATAATTAAAGCTTTGTTAGATTTGTATATTTAATAAATAGTTGATAGTTAATTTATACTTAAGCTCTACTATGTACGATAAATGTAACAGTCAATAAAGCTAATAATATTTTCTAGTATTGATAAGTTATGATACCATTACTACGAAAATATAAACGATTGCAACATAAACGTAAAAATAGAGGGAGTTGGAAATTTTCTCTTATTTAGTTTCCTTTGTTTAATCGATACGTGAACGATGAGAAGTCAGACGTTTTAACTATGATTTTTGCTGGCGAGTAAAAAAATGGATAGAAACGATAAACATAAATCAAGCGAAGAAAATATGCCAGATGTTTCCTCGTTTAAAGAATCGGAGAAGAATTCTGGATTATTTACCGTGTTCCAGTCTTCTGCGAATAAGTTACCCTTTAAATTGTGTCGACAACCTCCACGTAGTTACAAAACGTAATGAGTATTGTATGAATATTTTATGAAAATTTGTTACTCTATATAATAAGATATATTTTGTGGAAATTTTGATACAGAAGGAAAGATGAAATTCCATTTTTTATACCACATAAGAAGTTGCTCGAAAAGATCGAGTACAAACCGGAAATTCGAGAACCGCTGGTAAGGATTTATATAAGTTTTTATATTTAGTTAATCGTTATTCGTAGATATTTACGAACAATATTTCTGTAGACCGGTTTTAGCGCCCATCAAGAAAAAATTAGGAAACAGATCCATAAACCACGTATTTCGTTAACAAAAGTAGAAGAGAAGAAGGTACTAATAAAGGACGTCACTTCGGATACAGGCATAAGTTGCATTACAAATTTTATGGCTTGTCTCCTAACGTTATTTTCAACAAATATTTCTATTAATTTATCATTTTTTGCGAAATAGGTGTTGAATCAAAGGAAACAATTTCGTGGGCTTTTCAAAAATATAAAAAGGAAACAGATTTTGATGCTCCTAAGTTTATTGATCAGTTAGAGTTAATTCGACAATTACGAGAGGATCCCAAAGTAGGATTTTTTTATATGATTTACGCTGTGGGTCGATCATCGAAATATTTTACGCCTTACGCTTTAAAGTGAATAGCTCTATTGTGTTTATGGTCACGGAAAACTTTCAGAAACGCATGGATAATTTCCAATAATATTTTTTAGGGTTGTTCAGTATAAGGATGTAGGTAAAACTTATATGACCATCAGTGCCAGTGGTGTAACTCAGTATAGCCCAGACGAAATGAGTTTTACTCCTATCGAACATTGGGAAAGAGAATATATTTTTTACTTAAAGTTATTGAAAGTATGCATTTGTCTTCTGAATCTTTTTTATTTATTCTATAACCGAACGTTTCTCTCATTTTTCGATATTTTTACGATTTATATTTCTAGATAAGGACATTCATTATGTTTCGAATGTGGAAAGCTTTGTACGTTTGGAAGAAGTCAGTTAGTTATAAGAAATTCGTTATGGCAAAGAATTATTTAAAGGAAAATCTGTTTGTATCGGATTCGATTCTTAGTAAGGCACTGTTAGAAATTAAATCAATGTGCTCGGTTTTCCTTGATTCGAGTTTCTTTGACAACTCTATTCTTGAGAAGATTTTACTTTTTTATTTTGTAGAAAAACAGGTATATATCGGCTGTTTTAAAAAAAGATTTCTTTAAAAAAAGTATCATATACACTAGGATGGTATTAGGTATAGATGATTGATTATTTTGAACAGATAAGATTTTATACAGATGGAAAACGTTAATATCGAAAACGAAAGCCATCCTGATATATGTATACGTATGCGTGTATCTGTAATAAATATCATATAATCTTTAAAATATTTATTTACAGTTTACAAAACTAGAACTGCTTAGAAATAAGTTAGATGAGTTTAGAAGATTAGCAATAGATATTGTAAATAATGCTTGCCTCGGTGCTTTATTAAATGCTGGATATACTCCCGATGATTCCAATATAACAATAGAGCAAACTGCATATGGAAAACTTGGTAGTATTTTGAAAGGGGCATGTAGATGTTTTGTATTTTCTCCCATCACTTAGAATGTATTTTCTAATCTTATCTAATTTGCCGCCGTAACAGGTGAATTCGGCGTTGCGAAATTCAAAATGCCGAAAGATGGTATTCTTAAAATGAGTTACATCGAACAAGCACGAAAGAGAGAAAAGTGTTACAGGTTGTCTTGGTAAGCCATTGTTTAAAAATGATATTAAAGTTTTCATGAATATTTTATCCTTCGTACCTATATATATATATATATATATGTATATATATATATATATATATATATATGGAAAATAAATTTTGGCGATGAAAAACTATTTTATGATCCAGCTTCATTCATTTGGTTGATTATATGCAAACAAATATGATGCACGATCTTTTATTAAATACTTATCGAGAATTTATACAACTCTTAAAGATTTACACGGAATTTTTACCGAATGACGAATCAATAGATAACGATATAATTGATCTTCCATTAAAAGAAAATCGCCCACCATCGCATCGTATTCAGGTATAAAACACGATAGTTATTAAGAGTAACATGTAAGTACTTAAAAATACTGTTTTTTAGTTGCCATATTGGGTCGTGGATTTGCTTATTTTACCAACTTCAGAAATTATAATGGATCCGTCCGAAAGTATTCTCCTTTTCGTAATAAGAACTATACAAACTATGTGGGAGGAGAACTTATATGCTATTAAACCTTTGCTGTCCGATCCCTTCTTCCATTCTTTCACGAGGTACAAACGCTAGCTTTTATAGAAGTAATTTATGAAATAGTTTCTTCAAATCGTAAGGTTTTATATTTCGTACATTTATTCGAGGCCCATGATCAATCATAAGATAGAAGAGCGTATTTGCGGTTACCCTCCAGAAATTCAGAAAGTCTTGGAACAAGATCCGATCACACTAGCTTTTAAGACAGAATTGAAGGAAATTTTTGAGAAGAATTTAACCGCGATAAAACGTTATTGCCAACGATTCAATCAGATCAAACAGTTTTATTACGAAGACACGACGTTTGACGAAGATATTATCCGAGACAATCGAGATGTTAAATTATTTCGAGAATGGAGCATCCGTTACAAGAAAGAAGTAGATCTGATCAATAATGTAGTCGATTTTCAGCCATTCGGTCTCTTTTTCATTCAACTCGAACGATTTAAAGGCGCTGCTGAAACTGCTCCCAGAGGGAAATTAAGTGTTATTGAAGCTGTTATGCCTGGGTAAATGTAAAGAAGATATTTTTACGACATTGTACAGTGTATAGTATTGGTTCTAACACACGCTATTAGACTAGGAAAAAGTCGAGTTGACGCTTTATTAACGCAAGCGATTGACGCTATCAATTATCTGGAAACAGTTCCTGTGACGACTGAAGAATATGTTGCATACATAAAGTTTGTAGACCAAGCTCAACAAAGTGTAGATGATATGGAATCTCAGTTGGATTACGTGAAAGAGCTGTACGATACAATGGAAGAATTTGCTTTTCCTATACCGTCGATGGACATGGCAAATTATTTGGTAACGACCAAATGATTTTACAATCCTCTTACAGATATGTAATATTAACAAAAACTTTGTATTTGCGAAAACAGGGTATTGGAAGTCATTTTACTAGTTTGCGATTAGTCGTAGAAAATAGATTAGAAGAGAGGCCAAAGCTAATAAACAAATTCGATGCTCAACTTCAGAAGGATATCACAGCATTGAACGAAGAAATATCAGAAATTCACGATGAAATAATGGTACGATCTGACCAAATATATCTTTCGCAATCTCTGGTTTACCATTATCTATTTTATCGCTTTTATAGCAACCTTGGCTATTGGATTATGAAAGCGACGTTGACGCCTGTTTGAATACTTTGAAAGAACTCGATAAACGATTAGCTGCCTGTGCAACTAAGGCGGAAGAATACCGTGCCCATCAAAGGACATTCAAGGTACCGCGTCAAGTTACAAAATTTTATTAGCTTCCTGTAGTGCAATACATTATACAATTGATAATATTTTGTTTTTTTTTTCATCTCAAAAAGCTCGAACAAACGAGGTTCGACAGTTTAGACCAGGTAATGAACGAATTGAAGTTACGTACTTTATTATGGGAAAGCTTAACTTCTTGGGAATATGCTATTCATGAATGGTATACCGCCGAGTTCGATACCTTAGACGTCGAAGAGATCACTGCGGTTACAATGCGTACCATGAAACACATAATTCAGTTAGAGAGAGGCTTACCACCGAATAAAATTGTACCGAACTTGAAGGAGAATGTTGAAATAATAAGAAATAAGTTACCGATTCTTGGTTACTTGAGAAATCCAGACTTAAAAGATAGACATTGGGAGAAGATTGAGGAAATATTGAACTATACTTTCAAACCTGATGAGAAGAAAACTTGGACTCGAATGGAAGAGCTCGGTGCTTTCTTGAAACCTCAGGAATTAATGGAAGTTGCTGCCGCGGCAAGCTCCGAAGCTAACTTAGAAAATATGTTAAAGAAAGTCATAGATACATGGGAAGATCTTAAATTTATTATTGTACCCTACAGAGAGGGAAAAGATGTTTTCATCATAGGTAGTCTCGAAGAAATTCAGACCGCAATGGACGAAAGTAACATTAATTTACAAACTATCAACGCATCTCGTCATGTCGGTCCCATTCGACCTGTGGTCGAAGAGTGGGTAGAAAAATTGGATTTATTTATGGTTACCTTGGTACGAATATCTTTTTAAATATGATAGAATTTTCAGATATCTAGCTAATTCATATGTTTGCTATAGGAAGCGTGGCAATACTTGCAACAGCAATGGTTGTATTTGGAAGCAATATTTTCAGCTCCGGACATTCAGCGACAGTTACCTATGGAAGCAAAACTTTTTATCGAGGTTGACAGGTTTTGGAAAGATCTTATGAGACGGACTCATAAGGTTTGTCGCTAATTTCATCAATTCGATTGATAACGTTTGATTGCGACATCGAAAATTTTTAGGCGCCTTTGGCAATGCCAGCTTGCACACAACCAGGATTATTAGAACAATTTGAGGAGAATAACCGAATGTTAGACGAAGTAATGAAATGTTTGGAAGCATATCTTGAGACGAAACGGGTAGCGTTCCCAAGATTCTTCTTCTTATCGAATGACGAACTTTTAGAAATTTTAGCTCAGGTACCGATGAAACAAGGGAAAAGTTAAAAGTATTAATCAACATTATGTTTCACATTGAAACGCTTACTAAAATACCACCTATTGCACGGTAGACAAAGAATCCACATGCGGTACAAAGACATTTGCAGAAATGCTTTGATGCGATATACAGACTGGAATTTGCAATGAAAGAAACTGAATCCGGTGAAATAGTACTAACGACTGATATAGTTGCCATGATCTCACCGGAAGGTGAAAAAGTTTCGCTTGGAAAAGGTTTAAAAGCAAGAGGTAATGTCGAAGATTGGCTAGGTCGAGTCGAGGAAGCTATGTTTTCGATATTAAGGAGAAGAATGAAAGAGGGAATAAAAGACTTGGCTGAGAAAGGGCGAGAGCAATTCCTGTATATGCATCCTTCTCAGGTTACATGCTTTATTTCTACAGTAATTTACAATAAATATTACTTCGAAATATTTTTTACGACACAAACTTCTTACTGAAAATAAAAGTAAAATAAGGCGTAAAATAAAATACGATTAATAAAATTACGTACTTGTTTTCTTCTTACCTTCCCCAGATAATCCTCGCTGTATGCCAAATATTCTGGACCCGAGATATCCACATTATCTTAGATTCTACTGAGAATGTGATTGAGAAGATGAAAGCGTTCGAACAGAAATGTTTCGCAGTTCAGTATACCTATGCGTATCTGTAAAACTTATGTTAAAAATTTCTATGAGACAACCTTCCCTTTTGCTATATTATAGGATTTAAATGAATTGGCGACAATGGTAAGGAAAGAATTGCCACAATTGATACGCGATGTTATAATTAATTTGGTAACGATAGATGTGCACGCCAGAGATATCGTTACGACTTTGGTTGAAAATAGAGTAATGTCAAGGTGAACATTGAAACGTAACAATTTTTTAATTCAAAGAACCATATGTTAGAACCATTTTCCAAGAACCGATTACTTGTATTATAGTACAAGCTTTGATTGGCTAAAAGCGTTACGTTATTACTGGGATGAAGAACTCGACAATTGTTTAACGCGTATGAGTAACTCTAAATATCTTTACGGGTATGAATATCTCGGTGCTCAAAAGAGGCTTGTCATAACTCCTCTAACGGATAAATGTTATTTATGCCTTATGGGCGCTCTTCAGTTAGATTTAGGTATTAATGAATATCAAAGCAGAATTGCACGTTATCTTTTCAAAAAACTGAGAATACGTGTTTACAAATATTATTCAATAGGTGGTGCTCCTGCAGGACCTGCAGGTACTGGGAAAACGGAAACGACGAAGGATTTAGCCAAAGCAGTTGCTGTTCAGTGCGTTGTGTTCAATTGTTCGGAAGGACTCGATTATAGAGTACGCCAAATATTATCGCTTATTCATTTTCGTGGCAGTCGCTTGAAAATTGAAATAGCTAAGGATAATTACAACGGGAAAATTGCGTCCCACAGATGATGGGTAGATTCTTTTCTGGTCTGGCAACTTCTGGAGCCTGGTGCTGTTTCGACGAATTTAATAGAATAGATATAGAAGTGCTTTCCGTAATAGCTCAGCAACTAATTACTATCAGAAATGCTAAAATTGCTAGAGCCAACGAGTAAGTTGTTTCAGCTATAATGTTTAAATAAATCTAAATGTCCTTTTACCTTTTAGATTCATGTTCGAAGGAAGAATGATCAAATTGGTGATGTCTTGCGCAACTTTCATCACTATGAATCCAGGATATGCTGGTCGTACGGAATTACCAGACAATTTAAAAGCACTGTTCCGACCATTCGCTATGATGGTCCCAGATTATAGTATGATTATAGTAGTAATATAGTAAACTCCTGTTGATCTAGATATTTTTAAACGATACTAAATTAGTGTCTTTTCGTAGAACTTATTGCTGAAGTTACGCTGTATTCAGAAGGATTCGAATCGTCAAAATCGTTATCGCAAAAAATGACTCTGATGTATACACTTAGCAGCGAACAACTTTCCCAGCAGGATCATTATGATTTCGGCATGAGGTATCTATTAATGTTGTTGCAATTTCAATAGCTATATACTGTTTAGTATCAATTAACATCCAATTATTTCCCCATTTCTAAAGGGCTGTAAAAAGCGTATTGGTAATGGCAGGTAGTCTTAAACGAAATAATCCTGATAAACCAGAGGACGTAGTTTTAATTAGAGCCTTGCGTGAGAGCAATATACCGAAGTTTTTACGCGATGACGCTGAACTGTTCGAAGGTATCGTAGGAGATCTCTTTCCAGGCATTGAAATTCCAGAGGAAGAATACGGTATCCTACGGGACACAGCTATCGAAGTAATTTATAATTAATGATATTTTTAATCACATCCATATAACAAGCCCCAACTACATAACATAATTTTTACAGATAATGAAGGAAGCCGGTTTACAGCCAGAAGTTTGCATTTTGAAGAAAATTACTCAGCTACATGAATGTTTGCAAGTGAGACATGGAGTGATGTTAGTTGGTCCAACTGGCTCTGGAAAAACGACAGTTCTGAGAGTAGGTTGAATAATAGTTGGCTTCTTTTTATTGTAAACGGTGTAATTTTTGTCAAGATATTATTTTTATTTTTTTATATTATATATTACTTTTTAAACAAACACAAGAGCTATTAAATAACAGCTTTTTATTTCAGACTCTTGCAAATACTTACAGTCGACTGTATGAAATGGGTATACCTGGACCGTGTTATCAGCCAGTTCACGTATATCTAATCAATCCGAAAGCAGTTACGATCGGTGAATTATATGGAAAAGTAGATATAATGACCAACGAATGGCAAGATGGTTTAATCGGTTTTACAGTTCGTCACGCATGTTCCGTTAGTAGGAATCCTGGCCCGAGCAAAAGCAAAGGAATGCTTTTACGAAAAGTTAATAAATCTCATTTTCATTGTTCAGTTTACCACGGAAGACCATCAATGGATTGTGTGCGACGGACCCGTCGATGCCGTATGGATAGAAAATATGAACACCGTGTTAGATGATAATAAAATGTTGTGTCTGGCTAACTCCGAAAGAATTAAATTCACTCCTTATATGCGGATGTTATTCGAAGTTATGGATCTTGCCCAGGCATCGCCTGCTACCGTCAGTCGTTGTGGTTCGAAGACCAGCATTCTATCATTTATTTAATCGCCGATTTTATGTTTACGTGCCCTAACTTTTAATTCTTATATTTTAAGGAATGGTGTATGTCGATCCTACAGAGTTAAAGTGGATGCCTTACGTGAAATCATGGTTAGACACGCTTCCTGATGCTATCGTAAAAAACGAACATCGATTACAGATCATCGAACTCTTCGAAAAATATTTCGAAGAAGGATTAATATTCTGCAGGAAAAATTGTGTCTGCCCAATTCTACAGGTATACAATTTGTCCCGTCTTACACGACGATCGAAACATAATTTTTCCAACATCGTCGTTCCATCTACCAATTAGGTTGATATTAGTAAAGCAAGTATGACTTGTTCGATATTGGAATATATTTTAAACGAACCAGATGCGATAGAAAGAACTACGGAAAAGGCGCGAATTAGAACATTTTTAGCTCAGTCATTCGTCTTTGCCTATCTTTGGGCTGTTGGCGGTAACGTTAACGACGCCTCTCGAAACGTGTTCGAAGCTTTTGTGAGAAAACAATTTGAAGATGATGAAGATGCATTGTACAATCTTAAAATTAAATAGCGTTTGTATTCTTTTGTTTCTATACATATAATAGCGTACTATTCTCCTGTTTTGTTTCGATATGCAGTTTGCCGTCGATAGATTTATGGGAGATTTATGTAAACGTACAACAACATCGATTGGATTCTTGGACGGATATTATGCCACAATTTATATACGACAGTGAAGTGCCATTTTTCGATATTCTAGTACCAACTGTCGATACTGTACGATTTGGTTACTTAATGAAGAAATTAGTCGGAATAAATAAACCGGTATTCTTTACCGGAGATACTGGTTAGCAATATTTAACGACCTTTATGCTTTCTCTTACTTATACTTATACTATACGACCTTTATACTTACTTACTATACGATCTATAACTCTAATTGAAGGAATAATTTATAGGAGTTGGTAAATCGGTAATAACGAAAGTTGTTTTAAATAATTTGGAAGATAGTCAGCTTTGGGTACCGATCAATTTGATCTTCTCTGCTCAAACCAGCAGTGGCAGAACGCAAGAGATTTTAGAACTAAAATTGGAAAGAAGGAAAAGAACCGTGCTGGGGGCACCCATTGGAAAAAGAGTGTGTGTATTTGTCGACGATGTCAATATGCCAAAATTAGATACATACGGATCCCAACCACCGATCGAGCTGTTACGGTACTCTAATTATATTAAACGCCAGATACATTTCTTTCAACACAAAATTATTCATAATTGTCGAATCGCATAGACAATTACTAGATTTCCACGGTATGTACGATAAAGAGAAATTGTTCTGGAAGCATATAGAAGACGTTGTTTTCACTGTTGCGTGCGCTCCTCCTGGAGGAGGTAGAAATCCATTAACACCGAGATTTGTGAGACATTTTGCCATGCTATTTATCCCAGCCCCTATAGAACTGTCACTAAAAGGGATTTTCAAGTAAACCCTTTCCAACAGTAAATTCTTTATATCATATAAAATTGTTTCACGCACGACATAAGGCGAATTCCTTTTAGGGCAATTATGAACGGATTTCTGGAAGATTTTGTAGAGTCTGTTAAACAAATCGGCGATAGAATAGTAAACGCAGCAGTCGATGTTTATCAAAGAATCGCAACGGATCTTTTGCCAACGCCAGAAAAAAGTCATTACATCTTTAATTTGCGGGATTTGTCGAAATGTATACAAGGTATCATGCAAGTTGACGCGGCGGTCATTAAACAACCCATCGAAATGTACAGGTATAATCGTCACACTGTAACAGCCATGATGTCTGTTAGTATTTTGTAATGAAAAGAAGAGGATAAAAATATTTGTATTCTTTAGGCTCTTTTGTCACGAATGTCTTCGTGTTTTCCACGACCGACTGATCAACGTTCAGGATAAGAGCTATTTCCTTAAACTTCTAAACAACATATGTATCAACGCATTCGGTATGGAAGTGATGCGGCTTCCGGATGAAGAAATTATCGAGAAACCACCGATACTGTTATTTGGTGACTTTATGTCGTTCGGAGCAGCAAGAGAACAACGAATTTACGAAGAGCTTACGGAAATTTCAAAAGTTAGAAGAACTTTGGAGGTAATTACTATACCCCGCTCATGTTAATACCAATTTGATTTCCTTACTCATATCTTTAAATATATATCACAGGATTACTTGGAAGATTATCGTTTCTCCGTGGGAAAAGACATGAGAATTATTTTCTTCATGGATGCTATAGAACACATCTGCAGGCTTGCAAGAATTCTTCGTTCTGAAAGAGGCAATGGCCTTTTAATCGGTGTCGGTGGAATGGGAAAGCAAAGTCTGACAAGATTAGCATCTCATTTAAATGGTTACAAGTTTGTATCAACATTAACTATTCAATTACACAAATTACTTCTATCGAAACAATATGATCAAAGAGCCTACCACAACTGTCGAATGTTTTAAGATGTTATCAAATAGAAGTTACGCGTACGTACGATAAAAATTCATGGCACGAAGATCTTCGCCGATTTTATTTCGAGCCAGGTACCGAGGCTAAACATACAACGTTTTTATTCACCGACACTCAGATTGTGTTAGAAGAATTTTTAGAAGACATCAATAATACACTTAATACAGGTAGCTTTAACACAGTTCTGATGCGTTTTCCAAATAATATTACCGTCAAAAAAGTTATTCGACTGTTTGAATAACGTTAATCTGTAATAATCATCGACAGACATTCTTTTCAGGCGAAGTACCAAACTTGTACGAAGCAGATGAACTTGAAAAAGTTATCATAGCTACCAGGCCTGCGGCGAAACAAGCAGGGATTCACGAAGGAAACAGAGACGCAATTTATCAATATTTCATTGGAAGAGTTAGAAATCAACTTCACTTAATGATCTGTATGAGTCCTATAGGCGACTCTTTTAGGTCTGTTCTTTAAAATATCAATTATTCTTTGTATGTATATGATAACTGACCGCTCTCTTTACTTATTACTGAATCCATTGATTATATTTTATAATCTTTTATCATATAGATTGTATTTTATTATCTTCATAGACGTCGCTGTCGTATGTTTCCTTCATTAGTAAATTGTTGCACCATTGATTGGTTTACGAAGTGGCCGAATGATGCCCTTTTATCGGTAGCAGAAAGTTCATTGGCCACAATCGTTCCAAAGGATTCGGGAAAGCTTACTAACCTTAGTATCATGTGCGTCTTGATCCATGAGGTATCGTTTGCCATTATAGTAGATTCACTATAAAATAACATTGGAACGTATGGGGTTTGAAAGAAAATCATGTAAAATTATAGAGCGTGGAAGAAGTAACAGCTCGATTCTTCATAGAAATGCGTCGAAGGTATTATACCACACCGAGCAGCTATTTAGAGCTTTTAAAGCTATTTCAAACAACTTTAGAAAGGAAGAAGAAAGAAATAGAGTTGCTGAAAAGTAAAATTGCCAATGGACTCAACGTAAATACTATATAATCCCACATTCCTTCGAATGTTTAAAACGGTTTCTTTGAAAGAATGTAACTTCGCTAACATTTATAATACAATTCAGTGGATATTAAATTGATTAATACAATTACTTGGATAGAAACTGCGAGAAACCAATGAGATGGTTGGCGTAATGAAGGAACAATTGATAATTCTTGCCCCAAAGCTCAAAGCAAGTACCGACGAAGTATCGAACCTGGTGAGAATCCTTGCGAAGCAGCAAGTCGAATGTGACAAAGTGAAGTATGTCGTAATGGCTGAAGAAGAAGTAGCAAAAGTACGAGTAACAAATAAAGAAAAGAAAGTTTAACGAATAGATGATCTTATTTATCGAGTACATAATTTTATCTGTATCAGGCGAAAGCCGAAGAAACGGCGACTTTAGAAGCTGATGCTAGGCAAGACTTGGAAGCAGCAATGCCGGCTTTGCTGGAAGCTCAGAAGGCATTAGAAGCTTTAAATAAAAGTGATATTAATGAAATTCGCGTATTTCATAAACCACCTCACCTAGTGCGTTTTGTCATGGAAGCAGTAAATTTACTGTTGGGTGAAAAGTGAGTTTCATAGGATCGTTGAAAGTGATACTACTAGTTACGTTACATTTTCATCTTAGGACAGATTGGCCAACCGCAAAATTAGTCTTGGGTGACATACATTTTCTTGACCGCTTAATGGCTTATCCTAAGGACGACATAAGCGATAAACTTTTAGAAAAGTTACAAGAATATGTCCAACATCCAGAATTTCGACCAGATTTAGTGGCTAGACAAAGTAAAGCTTGTAGATCGATGTGCATCTGGGTGAGAGCAATGGATGGATATGCTAAAATCTACAGGGTGGTCGAGCCAAAGCGACAAAGGTAGATTATTTCTTCATAGTTCTTAAGAAAACTAAATAGATAATTCTCATAACGCATGGGACACGAGGAATTGTAATAACGATTAATTACACAGATTGCACAAAGCTGAAGAAGAATTGCGAGAGATAGAAGAAGTTCTTGCTTTGAAACAGCAAGAACTCGTTACGGTGGAGAATAAGATCAAAGAGTTACAGAAACAATACGATACAGCGATAGAAAATTTAAATAAATTAGAGGCTGAAATGGAATTAGCGGAAACAAGATTGAATAGATCTGGACGACTGACATCTGCGTTGGTGGATGAACGAGTTCGATGGGAAGAATTAACGCGCGTACGATAAAAAGTTGGATTCAGAAAACACGACGTGATGAATTATTATCAATTTCCTTTTCATGTTGTAAATATTCAGGGTTTTGACAAGCAAATTGTCAACTTGACTGGCGATACATTGGTAGCTGCTGGAGCCCTTGCTTATCTAGGTGCTTTTACAAATGAGTACAGAGAGGAATTAATACAAACTTGGTTATCCAGTTGCAAAGACTACGATATTAAAACTACAGAGAACTATAGTCTCATTGCAATATTAGTCGATGCTTATGAAATTCGTCTCTGGAATACGTATGGTTTACCACGAGACAAAGTTAGCACAGAAAATGCGATCTTTGTAACACAAGCTAGTCGTTGGCCTTTGATGATTGATCCCCAAGAGCAAGTAACTGCAGCAACTTTTCTAATATGTTTTAAGTTATTCGAATCTAATATCGTTTCCCAGCAATATTCTATTTGCATTCAGGCAAATAGATGGATACGGAACATGGAACAAGAAAACAATTTAAAAATATGCAAGCTGACGGATACACATTTAATGAGGATACTAGAAGCGTCCATAAGGCTTGGAACTCCTGTATTAATTCAAGAAGTAGGAGAAGTATTGGACCCAAGTTTGGAACCTATCCTACTTAAACAAATCTTTACTCTAGTAAATACGATACATCATCTACTTTAAAATAATTCAGATATGGTTTAAGTGATACGAGATAACAATTATAATAATATCATTTGATACGATTATGTAGGGTGGTAGGACATTGATACGATTTGGCGATATAGACGTCGAATATGACAGTAATTTCAAATTATACATTACGACGAAAATCGCGAATCCTCATTATTTACCAGAGATCTGTATTAAAGTAACGATAGTTAACTTTACCGTAACTATGGCAGGCCTCGAAGAACAGATACTCGCGTATGTACACTGTTTCTAGTAGTATTAATCTAGTAACACATATTTAATCGCGTAACACATATATTCAACCTCAAAATCCCCTACCTCGTTAAACTTCACACAGAGATGTGGTACGTCTCGAAAGACCAGACTTGGAAACAATGAGGAATGATTTAATAATAAAAATCAATGCGGACAAAGGTCAATTGCAAAGTATCGAAGACAGAATATTGACTTTGTTATATGGTGCAGGCGATGATATTTTGGACAATGAAGACTTAATAGAAACCTTAAATGACAGTAAAGAAACTTCTGCAATTATTGCAACGAGATTAATTGAAAGTGAAGCGACTGAGAAAAAAATCACAGTTGCGCGCGAAAAATATCGATCTGTTGCGAATCGTGGATCAGTCTTGTATTTCGTAGTTGCAAACCTCGCGAACATAGATCCCATGTACCAATTTTCGTTAAAGTACTTCAGTCAAGTAATTAATTGCACGATATATTTACGAATCTGCAAATATATAATTCGATATTATTGTAACATTCTTCGACATTTTATTAGTTATTTAACACGGTAATCGAAACCACGGAAAAAGAGGCTGATTTGCAGCGGCGTTTGCAGACCTTATTGAATGAAATAACATTAGCTATCTACACAAATGTTTCACGAGGTCTATTTGAGAAACACAAGTTGATATTTAGTTTCATGCTCAATATTGCAGTACATATAAACGAGCAGATCGTGTCTCAGGCGCAATGGAATTTTATGTTGCGGGGGCCAACACGAATTGTCGTGGTAAGTTATGTCTTTCATGATTTATTTACGTAACTCGTAACTGATATTTTTCGGTCGATTTGTAAATGTTTCAAATAGGAAGAAATTCCAAATTATCCATCTTTAACGCCTAAAATGTGGACTTCGATTAATTATTTAGCTAATACGTTTAAAAAATTTAAAAATGTTTTAAACGACGCATTTAAGAAGATTCCGTTAACTCTTGGATATTTTAAGGAGGTAATATATCATTCTTACATTCTGATTTTTATTTCCATTATGTATATAGCTTTACCTCTTCTTTTTGTAGGAAATTAATATAATCCCTACCAATCAAACAATCGCTATGCAAAATTGGAATGAGATGTTAACCGACATTGAAAAATTAATGTTGATAAAATCATTGAAGGAGGAGGTATTAATTTTTGCAATCACAGCCTACGTATCGAACAATTTAGGACCAAAATTTGTAGAATCACCTATGGCAACATTGCAACTTCTGTACGTATAAAGAAGTTATGTTCCACATCGCATTACTTCGTAATTATACAGATTGAATTTTTTATCGAAAATTTTCAGATTTGCAGATACATCAAATAAAATACCATTGATCTTCATACTTACAACTGGATCAGATCCCTTCAGTGCTTTTCAAAAATTCGCACATGATATGGGTTTTTCCGATAGATGTGATTCCATTTCTTTAGGTCAAGGCCAAGGTCCCATTGCAGAAGGACATCTACGAGCAGGCACCATCGAAGGTAGATGGGTGTTTTTACAGAATTGTCATCTAGCTGTATCGTGGATGATCAACATGGAGCAACTTATATTGGAGATTGCTGAGGAACCAGAGGGAATAATTCATAATGACTTTCGATTATTTCTGAGTTCGATGCCGAGTGCTGCTTTTCCAGTTTCCGTTCTTCAAAATTCCGTAAAAGTTACAAATGAGCCACCAAAAGGACTGAAGGCCAATATCAAGAGAGCATTACATGAATTGGACGAAGAATATTTTGAACATCATCGTAAGAAAGAGTTCCTTATATTAATATCCAAAACGCAAAATATATATCTTATTCTAATGAATTTAGGATTTCTTCTTTTCGTGTACAGATTTAGGCGAAAGCTGGCGCCGAATTATATTCGGAATTTGCTTTTTCCACGCAATTATTCAGGAACGAAAAAAATTTGGACCCCTAGGATGGAATATTCTGTATGAATTTAACGACAGCGACAGAGAATGTTGTTTGCTAAATTTGAAATTATTTTGTGTCCAAGATCGTATACATTGGAATGCATTAATATACACTACAGGTGTATAAAACATATTTCAAATTTATTTCTTGTGTTAGAAAGGATCAAATACATTAAACATTCACTATATATTCCATTTAGGTGAAATTACTTATGGGGGTAGGGTTACAGACAGTTGGGACTTAAGATGTATGAAAACCATCTTAGCTATTTTCTTTTCTCCTAAATCTTTGGATATCAGTGAGTAACTTAAAGACAAATTGTAATTAAAAATAACTTACAATATCTATAACTATTAATATATATTATTATTATAAATAATCACAGATTATGTCTATTCGCCATCTGGGAAGTATTATTGTCCTGTTTACAATACCCTACAAGAGTATCAAGATTTTGTAGAAACTTTTCCTATAATTGATGATCCAGAAATTTTTGGAATGCATGAAAATGCAAATATTGCTTATCAGGTAATCAAAGACAGTCAAGTTAGGAACAGGAAAGACTTTACATCCTTGTGATAAATTAAAATATAATTATATTAGTTAAAAGAAGCACAATTTGTACTAAACACCATTTTGGAAGTACAACCACAAGAATCTATCACAGATCAAGATAAATCTAGTTCAGATGTAGCATATGAAATTGCTGACATGATAAAGGATAGAATTCAATTGCAAATAGATATTACAAAATGTAACCCAGAGCACTTGAAAGTAATCGACAATGTTCACTTTATACTACTATTAATTATAAAGCAGATGTCATTATAAAATTATTACAGAGAGATTCGATGGGAAGACTTCCATCCTTAAGTACTGTTCTTGTTCACGAGGTTGATAGGTATAATATACTTCTAAAGAAGATACATATATCAATAGAAAATTTACAACGTGCCATCAAAGGTTTTGTTGTTATGTCTGAGGAATTAGAAAACGTTTTTGTGGCTCTTGTCAATAATCAGGTTTTATAATAATTTTCGACCTATTAAATTTTTGTCAAAGAATATTTTTAATGGTGTAATTGATATCAATATATTTAAATTATTTTTATACAATTTTTTTAATATTATATTATTAATACTTATTATACACAAATTAGGTACCACAAATGTGGCATAATGTAAATGTCTATCCATCATTAAAAACCTTAGGAAGCTGGATAAGGAACTTAGAGCTAAGGATTGACTTCATTCAAGTAAAAAAATTGTAAAATATAAAAAATAACTAGTTTAGTAAGTATTATACATTACAGATTTGGTTGATTGATATAAAGCCAATTTCTTTTTGGATTTCGGGTTTATCCTTTCCGCAAGGATTTTTAACTGGCATGTTACAAACATGTGCTAGAAAGTATAACATTCCTATAGACCACCTAAAGTTGGATTTTATTGCTACCAAAGTTGTTCTTGATCAAGAAGATATTGAAATAGAGCACAAAAAGGCTGAAAAGGAGGTCTGATCATTACAAATATTTTACCACGATTAAATATTACACAACGAAAGAATGATTCATTCAGATAATTGATATAATATCTTAGGTAATACAGGTATATAAAAACTTACAAGTACCTGAAGATGGAGTTTTAATACATGGGTTATTTATTGATGCCGGTAGATGGGATTTTGGATCCATGCTTTTAGTAGACGCAAATATAGGTAAAATATTTGAAAAAAATTTCAGAAAATATTACTCTTTAAATAATATATCATCACAAAAGGCAAATAAATGATCTATTTTAGGTGAAATGAATCCATCTCTTCCAGTTTTACATATAAATCCAGTATTAGAATTACCAAAAGATGATTCAAGATATGTTTGCCCTTTGTATAAAACAGCAGTTCGAGCAGGTGTATTATCCACAACTGGACATAGTACTAATTTTGTTGTTGCAGTTCTACTTGCTTCTGAAAAAGAACAATCATACTGGATTTTAAAAGGAACTGCTCTTTTGATTGAAATTGTAAATTAAATTTCCTATGTTATAACAGATATACTAATTCATGATTGAGATGTAATAATTAAAAACATAAATTTAAGTAATTCTATATATTTATATTTATGTTATATACATACTTCACAATATAAAGCTTTTAAACTAATGTTAGAACGACTGAATATATAACTTAATTGTAATGAACACAAAAGTTGATAACGCAAACTACTATGTATAAGTGAAAATCAGAATAATTCTCTTTGTTTTCTCTTCACAAGATTAGCATGATAATTGTAATCTTCCTTGTCAATAGTCCACATTAAGGTCATGTAAATTGAAAGTATCAAAGCCAATAATAATCGGTCTAATCTATAGAATATTAAAAACCAGTTATTTATTTACTACAAACAGTTTGAGTACTATAATATTGATATCTTGAATATGCCTTACGTCATATGAGGATATACCCATAAAATAATAAGAAATCCTGTAAAACTTGGATGTCTCATGTGTGAGTAATAACGTAACAATTCTTTTGACTTCATTAGCATAGGACTTGGTCTAAATGAAAACTTATAATATACTTGTTTTATTCCAACTAATTCAGATATATCCATCATCAAACATCCACTATAAATTATTGACCAAGCCAATACATGTAAAGCAGTAAATGTAAACCACAAAACATTATTAAAAGATACATTAACATTCCATAATGCAATAGATGAAATAGTTTGCCATTTGTTAAATAATAAATGAAGAGTCATAGCACTAGTAACATTATAAATACTTCTTTCCATATAATCCATATGTAATTTACAAAATAAATGTTTCACAACATTACTTGCCATAAGTGAATGTTGGAACATGAAAATGCTTAATAGAGACATGTTTATTATTAGCAACCATAATACAGACTCTGTATCTTCATCTGTAACATAATTTTGTAAAACAAAGTATGAATTGCAAACATAAATTGTTATGTACCTTATTGTTTGTTTAATCGACAAAGTTAAAATATTACTAATTCTTATTGCTGTTATTTACCCTTTTCTGGCGAAGTAATCGTTTCTTTATTTTTATTCGACACATTCGATAAAAAATATGTCAAATTACATAAAATATAAAAGGTGTATAAAAAACAAATAGTACAAACAACAACACTAATACATTTTACAAACATTTTTATAAATAACTAATAATTACTTAAGATAATGTATAATTATTTTACATTCTAATCATTATAAACCTAACAGTTGCACACGAATAATATGTTAATAATATCTTGATAAAAACTTGCACTTGTTTACAAATATACAGAGTTGTAAGAATCTATAATTATCATTAAATTTATAAAACCTAGATACGAATCTTTGTTCAAACTATCGAAGAGATATCTAGATAGTTTCCTGGCGCGAATTCATATTATTTCAAAATATTTGTCATTTACATTAGACGTGTTATAATATATATGTATGGAATACAGTAAACAGAATAATTTCATAATTATTTTATAAAGTATGATGTAACGATTTCCAAATAATTTTTATTCATTCCATTTTAGTTACTATATCGTAAGTTTTTCTAACTTGATGTAGCATAAAGTTCGGGCAACGCCTGTCGAGACGAATTGTCATCAATGACCGTGGTGTTTCGTATTATCTGTTTCATCAGTTTGGAATGCAACTTTCCGTTGAAAGGAGAGGTCAGGTTAACTTTCAATCTTGTGGTTTAGAGATTTGCACCTCAACCAGCTGGATTTTGAAGAAACTTGGATGGTATTTGTCTATATCTAATTTGTAAGTATGTGAGATATATGTCTTATGCACAAGCATTCTGCAAAGAATGCGAAAATATGGAGTAAGATATTTTATAATTTTATAACAGTAACATGTCCCTTTAATTGTTAATGTAATAAGTATATTTGAAACTTCCTGCAACATCATTATATCTAGTATCAATAAATACTTACAAAATATGCTACTAAATTATAATTTTGGATATTTTATGAATATTATTTATATCTACAAAAATAATAAACAGAAGCCTTAACAATAATTTTTTAAGTATTCGAATTTTCTATATGTTTAATTTAAATTTTATTGCATAATCTTTGTATTATTTAAGTATTTGTATATTTACTGTAGTTCATAATATATATAATTATGAAGATATAGGTAGTTAGAAATGAAATTGAGAAAACACATACAAAGATTTTGTTAATAATGTTTGTAATTAATTCAATAAGTTATTTAATGATAAGGTATACTTTATTAAGTACATGAAGTGTAATACTTTCTGAAAATTAGGTAATTGTTTAAAGATAAGCATAAAATAATTTAGGATTATTTCCTATTATATTTTTACAGCTGGTCCAAGATGTCAAATCCTGCTGAGCGTTTAAATTATGTTCAAGATAGTAGCAGTGATACTGAAACAGATAAAGAAACAGGTGGCAGGGGCAGGCATCGTATTTATAAGAATAGAATGAGGTACTACGTAAAAGATACAAATGAGTATCATGTTTGTCATAAAATAAAATAAAAGCCATAGGTATTTTAGATATTTTGATATTTATAGATATTTTTAATATTTTAGATATTTATAGATATGTTAGATATTTTATATTATTAGCTTAATTTCTTAGTTTGTTAAAACAAATACTTTAGATGAGCAATAGTATGAGAATTTCACTTGTAATCTATTGTATCCTTGAAACTTAACAGTTACATGTGGCATGTATCAAGGGATGTTATGCAGGATGTCATGCATGTCAGTTAATCTTCTTATCAAAATTTACAAGTTTATACTTTTTATAATTTTACACTAGATCAATCAATAAGCAGTGTATTAAAAAATAACATAATTCAATCCATATTTCACACTGATATATATCATAAAATTTAATTTATATTATGTAATTATATTTTGTTTTAGAATCATACCACATAGGCTTCCTGCAATCGTATTTGGTTTCATTCGTTTATTTATTTATTTTATATTAAAAAGAATAATATGTGTGTGTGTGTGTGTGAGAGCGCGCACGCGTGTTTGTATGTTGAGACAATAAAAAAGTTAAATAAACAACTAGAAGCCTCAATATTATATTACTTTGACAATAAAATTTGTATTTATATACACTTGTTCATCATTTAAATTATTTATTACATTAGACTCTGTAGATAATACACTATGCTTGTTGTCGAATGCAAACATTAGAAGGGTAATGTTGTTGTTTTGCATGTAGTTGTGGTGGCTCTTCCAAACCAAAATCTTGTTTGGTACAAAGAGATGGAAGCAATGAAAGGCACTGTCATACCTTCAATTCTGGCAGACAAAACACTAATGTTAATCAACAAAGCAGGTAATATTCACAAATGAATAGGAGACAGTAAACACAATAATGTTGTATCTTGTATCCAAAATATTTAATGATTTTAAGTTAATATCTGATAGTATTTATTAAAGTATTTAATTATCGTATGTTTTGTGAGTTGTATTTTTATTTCTTATATTATTGATACAAAAGTCCAGGCATCGTTATACAACAGGTAGGTGTTACATATACGTCAATTTTGTTTCATACATTGTGTTGCGTTTATTCCTTCATTTGAAGATGAACTCTTATAGTCAGATGACTAAAGTACCGATCCTTGCTGGAACTCCATAGATGTCAAGGAATCAAATCAGGCAGACTTTTTTACCAGAGAATTCAGCTGATGATTGGGACCCACTGGGCCGCCACAATTGAGCATCAACGCTAACATACGAGAGTCTGGAAATCCGGTAGCGGGAAACCGCGGTTGCAAGAAACATCTAAGAGGATAGTTGATCCAGCTGAAATGACAGCTGGTGTGGTAAAAGCTTCTAAAGAAGTAATTGTCAATGAACCCATTTGGCAAGATAGCCCCTTCTTCCAAAATCCACCCCGTGCGAAGGACTTATAGTCAGAATCCCGATTTCTTCACCTTTGCATTACTGCGTGAAAGAGTGTATGCCAATCTGGAAACAGAAAATTTCCGAATCCCCAGCGTGAGATGACACTTGTTGCTTTTCAGCACGTAATGACTAATATCTTGAACGTTGTAATCATCGATCACGTTAGAACAATTAATGCGAAAGACCCCCATGCATAACATTCCAGAGTACGCAATTCCCAATCCAAGGATTGAAGTAACTGAGAACGTATCTGAACAACCAGCTGGTGGATTTGAAGTGTGTGGTGCAATAATCAACGGTTATGAATGCTACGTCTTCCCTCTTGTGACATCAAGATTAATAGAGGCGACAGTACAACAGAATGAAGATAGGCAGCTTGATTCATGGTACCCACTTCCGGACGGAATGTCTCCACCCCATAGTGTGCTACTATGAACTTACTTGGCTATCGCCACCACGTGGAACGATTAACTAACGAAGGACTACAGATTTTGCAAAAAGTCACATCCCTTGATGATAGTGACATGCAGTCGCGATTACGACGAAGTGGCAAACTCACTGCTCGCGTCTTCGGAACACTTCGTGGTATAGAGATAAAATACAAGATGATCATGTGAAAGCCAACGCGAGAAACAAATACCGCTAATACGGTTGGATGAAGGTTGACATGGTGCCATGTAGCAAAACCGGCAACGCCTTTCAACAGTTATTGGATCGGTACAGTCATCCGTCGCACTTGTTATTCAGTGGCAGTTTTTGCCTTGCGTCGTGAGAGAACAAGAACTGCTCGGGGGGTTTGCTAACTGACAGCTCAGGGTCTTGCGCTCCCTAGATAGGTCGATACTATAACAACTTCAATATGATTGAATAACGACATAGTTGCGAAGAAATTATTTAGTTAAGAAAAGCTAGCTGCCCCAAAAAAGAATGATTCTTTCTTAGATTTAGTCTAGAAACCCCTAGCATAGGAATGAATTTTGTTACCTTAGGAATTCCTAAGGTGCCCATTGGAAGTCCGTGGAAGGCCCTTTGTATTAAAGGTGCACCTCTCGCCGTCAGTGCTGCTGAGGGCTATGTTGGCGAGCGAGAGAGGCTGGAGGGCGGTCGCCTCCTTCTGCGAGCAAGTAATGCTACGTAAGGAGGCGACCGAGTGAGAGTGCCAGCTCCAGGCGCAGCTCACGCTGGTCCCGTCCTCCGGTAGGTCCTAGGCGCTGACCAGTCCGACGCCGCGAGGCTGTCAGCTGCCTGGTTGGGGAACTAGGTTGCCTTGCACGGCGACTCCAGGGACAGGGCGCGGTGTGCTATGGCCGCATACCGCGTCATATCCACCCTCCCCTACTTATGGACGGAGATAGCGCCAGGGGACCTGAGATGCATGCTTTCGCGGTTCCAGGGCCCCCCTTTAGGCGGTAGGGACGGCCACCATGGAGGTTATAGCCGGTAGAATCCGGCACTACCCTGCGTCCTCTAGGAAGAGGACGCGGAGTGCCTATAAAGGTTTCCACCACGTAAAAAAAGAAAAAAATAGTGTTACTTATATATTTATTCAGTACTCTGCATTGCTTTATATGTTTATTACCCATAATTCTTTTGTTTTATGTAAGTATTAATATTAAATGATCTTCAGTAGTCACTTAGAACATATCTTTTTTCAGACTTTGCTCTGGAGTTAGTGTTGGAAAAAATCAACAAAGTCAAAATAGAGACAATTTACCATCATCAGGATCTATTAATAGTATAAACAATCCACAAGCTAGTGATGAACGCATTACTCTTATTGTTGATAATACTAGGTAAGTATTATACAATACATTTTTTACTATTAATATGATTATATTAAGTTACAAGATAAATTTTTGTTTTAGATTTATTGTTGATCCTGCACTCTTTACGGCACATCCAAACACAATGTTAGGTAGAATGTTTAGTTCTGGTGTTGAATATGCTCAACCAAATGAACGTGGTGAATATGAAGTTGCAGATGGTATATCTGCCATGGTGTTCAGAGCTATTCTTGATTATTATAAAGGTGGCGTAATTCGATGTCCACCGGCAGTTGCTGTTCAAGAATTACGAGAAGCTTGCGATTATCTTCTTGTACCATTTGACGCTAATACAGTAAAGTGTCAAAATTTAAGTAAGTAAATATAATTGAATTATACGGTAATGTGTATAATTCAGTACAAATAAAATTATCAAATATATTTGTCGGAGAGGGAAAGACAGCGGGATTTCCCGTCCGGAATGTTGGGAAAACCTCCAATGCACTAGTCCAGACTTTTACTATAGCTGCCCTTAAGTAATAAAAATAAGAAATAGTCTTAATGTTCCAATCGGACTTTATGACGATGGGTTTAGGCTCGAAGTGACATGGCAGGTCACCGGACGTAGCCACGGTCACGGGAGGGACATGTACCTGACAGAGGTATGAAATGATTATATGGCTCTCCTTAAAAGAAAGATTAACCCGAGAAGCGGGGACAGGAGTATATAAGGGCAGCCTCTTTTGGATTGACAGAGTTAGAGTGAGAGTTAGAGTCAGTTAGTTAGTTAGTGAGTCGTTGGACGAATTGCCGATTGAGTTATCGGGAAGTTACCCGAAGCGAGTAGCACGTTGATACTAATCCTCCCGTGGACCGTGGATTCGTTATCGAATCTGAATTCGTTGTCACCATCATCTCGACCATCCTATTACCATTACTCGTAGTGTCTGGTAGTGTCCACATTCGTACTGATAGAGATTGGCTACATTCGCGACGGTAAAGTAAGTAAAGGTTCATCGAACGCCCCAAAATGCCAACCTGACTCCGACATATTTATTATGTTAATGTTGCGTAACAAAACGTCCTCTAATTATTCCAAATTTTTTAATCAGGATCATTTGTTACTATATAAAATTATTGACTCGTTTCACAAATAATAGGTCATGATAACTCATAACTATCAAAAAGCACAATGCTTATCGTTAATAAATAATAGAAATTCTAAAAACAAGGTGATTTATTTCATAGGAGGACTATTACATGAATTGTCTAACGAAGGTGCACGATGCCAGTTCGAAGTGTTTCTAGAAGATTTAATACTGCCGCTAATGGTAAACAGCGCACGTAGAGGCGATCGCGAATGTCATATCGTTGTTTTATTGGAAGATGATATCGTTGATTGGGATGAAGAATATCCACCGCAAATGGGAGAAGAATATTCACAAAGTAAGTAAGCAAAGGATACTGCTTTTTACTTCCGCCTTTTTTACAATATCAAGGTTCAAAATATATGACCTTGCTACGGTATATTGGATGTATAAAATAGAAAATCGATAATCATATCGGTCGTAGGCTTGAACATTTTATTAGCTGTATTAAAACTCATTGCCTTCAATAAGAAGTTTGTGATTTATTTCACATTAAAGAAAGCATAATATTAATAGAGTGTCTTTCATTTTCCAACAGCTGTTAACAGTACTGCGATGTATCGGTTCTTCAAATACATTGAAAACAGAGATGTAGCTAAGCAGGTAATGAAGGAACGCGGTTTAAAAAAGATTCGTTTAGGCATCGAAGGATATCCTACTTATAAAGAAAAAATTAAGAAGAGAGCAGGTGGACGTGCTGAAGTGATTTATAATTACGTGCAAAGACCATTTATTCACATGTCCTGGGAGAAAGAAGAAGCGAAAAGTCGACACGTCGATTTTCAGTGCGTGAAATCAAAGTCTGTGACAAATCTTGCGGAAGCTACTGCCGATCCGGTATTAGATGCTGGTGGAAATCCGATAGCAATCGCTCTTTTGCAAGCTGAACCAGCGCCTCAACCAGAAGTCGTATTACCAGTCGGTTCGGATGCCGACGTTGAGGGTGCCATAGGTTTACCAGCTGATCAAGATCTTGGATCTATACCGCCTGACGAGTTACCATGAATGTCGATTGTAGAAGTTAGAACAAACAGACATGAACTTCGATTACCAAGTATTTATGGACTGCTTTCTTCTTGCGTCAATTTTTAAACCTGGTCAGACTTGCTTACCTCACAATATTCGCTTGCTTAAAAAGTTAAGCTTTAAATTATTGGTTTCCGAAGAATGAATTTCGTCGTGTTTTCCATATTTTTATAAGATAATAGCAGACGAGTGAAACTGCTTGAATATGATTACGCTTCGGATAAAATATGTAAGACATATGTATTTCTTGTGGATTGAGCAAGTCTGATTTTGACTCAGTCAAAATGATGTATAGTGAAGTTATCGCATCTTGTGGATGTTAAACTAGTTTAAAAATGTCCGCTGTGACTTTTTCAATTTTGTATGTAATGTTAAATGTTTCTCATAATTACATGTCAAATACAAAATACATAATGATTCATTAGGTATGGATTTGCGAAGAGTATTTCCGTTTTATACAATTAATAAAGTTGAATACTGTTTCCGAGACTGTGGTTCTTTGTTTTTCCATGTTATTTCAATATGTATTTTTACAAATCTTTTCCATGGTGTGAAATTATGCAAAATAAAGTTAACTCAAGCGCTTCGAACAACGTAATAACAAAACTAAAGACATTATAGCCTAAATGAGAGAAGTTTATTTTTAACCACTGTTTATTGAGCATTTCATGTGTAGCGCCTTCGCATTTTCACGGATTAAATAATTAAAAAATTCGAACAAGATATTGAAATATGTAGTAAAACGAATATGTCGAAAAGGGGGGAATTTCGGTTGATGTCAGTCGATAAAACACACGGAAATTCACATAGAAGAAGATGACGCCTCAAAGTATCGTGCGAGATCGGACACATCGGGAAAAGTCGGAAAAAGGAGAATGAGAAATGCCGAAGATGTAGATCAAGAGAACGCAGGCGCGTATGCGATCAATAAATAGGCTAACTCAGTCGAGGACAGGAGATCAGTAGCGTACGAACACGCAAGCAGTGAGGGTGGTAGCGCGTGGTAATATTGTGTCGGGTGAGGCGTACGAAAACAACAAGCACCCCTCCCCGGCGGACGGTGTAAAACGGGCTGCCAGCGGTGAGGCTGCAGAGCAGGCCGCTCGTCCAGCATGCAACCACCACCGAGAAAAGTAAGCCTGATATCTTGACATGCTTGAGAAGCTTGACATCTTCGCTGTCCAATTTTCTTCTATCAACTCCGTACGATCTTTTTTCTCTTGCACCCTCCTTACATCAGATTTTATTTCGTGCAATTGTATCGCAATGCATTTACTGGTATTTCTCCGAGAATTAATAAATCTATTTCCTGTCGTTAAACAAGTTAAAATGATCCAGCGCGATATCGTAAAAGTAGGGTTCATTTCTAAAGTGTCATATGTATCGAAGGAAGGTAACAGTTCTCGATACGATCGAAATGCATGAATTTGACCGCGTATCGATCTTTAGCGATATTTTACGAAAAAATTGACGTAAACGGCGTTCGAACGTTGCCACGATAGGAAAATCGATGCGCACTTCGGTCTTCTCCACGAATCTATATCAAAAGCTGACCTCAAAATGTATAGAACGGGCCAAAGACCCAGGTTAATATCTTCTCAGATCGAAACGAACGTGCATCCTACCGATAATGACTTCTACCCTCCTTCAAATTCCTTGCTTTCACACTGCTACCATTATCATCCTCTTGCGCAGATCTAAATCTCCTTGTCCCTGAAATTTCCGTCTGTCTCCTTTATTATATAACAGTACACTATGTTCTCGCCGAAATCGATCCCGAATTTTGAATGTAGGACGATTTTTAGGAGGCCATGTTTCTTCTCGAGAAACTTTTCGCAAAATTTATTTCGCCTTGCAATTTAAAGTTTACCACGAATTAAGATTAAGCAAGGGACAGTGTGGTGTTCGAAAAAAAAAAAAGAAAAGAAAAATGTTTAACTTTTCGTTCGTAACTGCCTTTTACTATGAAATGTTTAGTGCAATAATGACTCGAGGAATCGATAGATAACGAATGGCAAAGTACTCTTTTATTGTAGTTACAGCTAGTGATTTAATATGCACTTGCAATCTTTCCACGCCCTCAAACAAGACTAATGTGTTCTTCGCAGAATAATAAAATGTCCAAGGCAGACATTGCGTAGTTTTATGATTTGTCTATTAATTAATTGGACATCGATGAGGAAATAGTCGAAAGTCTTCTCGTTATTTAGTTAACTCTATTTCTTTAAAGACAATAGGATTCTTCGATCTATTTATCAAGGTAGCGAATCGGGCTTTCGCTTCGCTTCGTGACAATGAAGTTTCGTAGTTAAAGATCGGGAGATTCCTGACCCACTTCCACCTACCGAAAGCCAGTCAAATGATAAGAATCCAGAGTGATTCGCAAGAAGGGAATGCGTGTTTTACGCCTAAGACTGTTTGAAAAGTATACTTCCTTTCGGCGAAATTTGGTGCAGCTCGCTACGAATGCTCCTCTCTATTTGCTTTTCGCACCGGAAATTTCTCTTCGCGTCTTCCGCACAATTTTATGTTTACCCACTTCTTTGCACTCGACAATTTTCCTTTGACGAGAATAGAGCTAATGCTCGGAGAGCAAGCTTCCTATTTTAAAATTTTAACTACACTAATTATTTATGAGATCGAAGCAGCATAATTTTACACAACTTCGAGGAATTCTTTCCGTTTTCTCTCCTCCGTTTCAAGAATGTTCACCGAGTCGCTCGATCGAGAAGATATCTTTTCTAACAATAAATCGCCCTATTAGGAGTCGCGATTACGATTTTCTGACGACCCACGGATGCAGTTTAGAATTCATTCCCGTCTCATTATTATCGTATCCCGTCAAGTACATCCTAGACGGGTTAAAATCTGACCTTTCTGTCTCACAGGAAGTAAGCTGAATTAGAAGGAACTATAGTTCCCAAGTAATATTAGATAAAGTTCCGTTCTTAGAAAAGACACGGTAATTTACTTGCATGTAAAAAGTGACAAATTGACGGACTTATTGAAAATTCTCCTTTATACACCCTTTATACTTTGGATGCAAACGGATTGAAACAAAGCGGGAAGCTCTGTCCTGTCGTTACTTGATATTTCCATTAACGTGTTTGTCGAATCGCTGGAGCGAAAAAAGACTTGAAAATTTGCATTGTACTCGAACATGATGAAGTAGGTTTTATCATTTAACGATCTGCGTAACAATGCGTGATATTAGTAGTACACTTACACACATACATAACTATATATTTGTCCATAGACTATGAGCTTGATATATTTTTAAAATACTGGTAGGATCGATAAGAAAATCAATAAAATTCCAATGTCTAAAGGAAGCTTCATTGCCCCTGGATATTGAAGATTGTTTATCAGAGTTCATTAAGTCAATATGAGTGACGGCACTTAAAGAAGATATCGATATACAACAAAATTGAACTTAATTTATAGCAATCTTAACACTAATTAATTCATTAATCCTACACGTTTGCCTACCAGCCAATTAGTACCTCGCCAATGTATGAGAAAAGGACAGAAATATTTATTTTATCTTTGTTTTTTTTTGTATCCGAAGCTATGTGCTTTGTTTGAAACATACTCGATTGAAACTATAAAGGAAAATTTGAGGTATACGAACTATCTTATTTTTATTGAATACTTAACTTTACCAGTATTAAACAGATCCAATAGTCGAAGCCTGTAAAATTTTGTACATGGATAACTCTATCAATACTTGTAGCAACATACAAAAATGTACGAACAATCGAGCTATATATTTTTCTTAAAGCGTATATTCACTATCCTCCTATGTATAGTATTCGTTAATGTTATCGTTGCCAAGTCAATTTTTCGGCGCGACATTCTGGCAAAGAACCAAAGGATACGCCTCCATTTATTACAAAGATCTGCTCGTAACAAAATCGGGATATTACTACAGAAATATCGACGTGATTGTGTTTATTAACTGTTAAATCGGATCGCGTTATAACGTTACATTTTATTACTCATATGACATTACATATATGATATTAATTAGATCTAATGATAGAAACAATAAAAAAATACAGATTGACAATGTGAACATTTGCAGGGAAATTACACGAAATTTCTTAAGAATGTACACGCAGAGCAAGCGGCAAAATTACAAGCGAAAAACCAGCATGAATGTGACCTTCTGGAAGATATACGGTAAGTCTAAAACTTATGTAAAGGAGGATTAGATAAAAGCTCTTTAAACAACCTAAGCTCAGGTCATTTTATATCACCGATCTCGATTTTTTTTTTTTTTGACGTTACGCTTTTACCTTCAATAAATTTTATCTTATTCCACTCGTATTACAAATGAGTTAACGCCCCTTGATATTTATTACATATGTATTTTTGCTCTACAACTTTTCTGTAGCGTAGTGTGTCTAACATGCATCTCATTTTATAATTTTGTATTTGCAAATAAATCTTTTATTTAAAAGCATTCATTCACAGTGCAAATATATTTTTCAGCAACTTTACAATAAAAAAGTCTGCGATTGAAAAATCATACTCGGAGGTAAGAGAAATATCATTTTTCGTAGCGAAAACTGTATTTGCGAAATCCACGTTATCAAGTTTACGTTGTTACTGACCAATGATCATTTCAGGCACTTCTTAAAATATCCTCAGCATATTTGAATAAAAAGATACCAAACATTCCGGATTTGAAAGTGGAAGGTGGTGAAGAAAAATGGTACACTTTAATATTATACAGAATGTATTAAAATTATCTTAGCCAAAATTATTCCCGTCCCTCCTCCCAGTCGAAGAAAGTTAAAATATGTTGTGATGTTTTTCCACATCTTGAAACAATTCGGTTGAATTTAAATAATTGTTAATTTCAGGAATATGTGGAACGTTTGGCGAACAGTCTTAGAAGAAAACGAAAAATTGGCTAAAGCGCGACTAGCTGCTGTAGAAGTTTTTCAACAGCAAATTGCTGACGATGCAAAGAGTTTAAAGATGCATAAACTACAAATCTCTAAGAAGGCAATCGACCAATTAATGATAGTACAAAAAGAGTTACAATTGTGTGTACAAGATGTAGACAAAACAAAGAAATTGTACTTCGATGAAGAGCATAGTGCCCATGATGTACGCGATAAAGCAAAAGATATCGAAGAGAAGTATGTGTTTACACAGATTTGATTAGTAGACAGTCCAAGTTTTGCAATGAATTGAAGACTTAAAACCTGGTACTGATTAATTACAGACTAAAGAAAAAGAAGGGATCCTTCTTTCAATCGATAACGTCATTGCAGAAAAATAGTGCAAAGGTAGAGAAATGTTATGAGAGATATTAAATAATTTGTAATAATTCAGATATATTAAACAAAAAATGACTATTTCCAGGTGAGCTCGAAACGCGATGCTTTAGAAGAGAAATCAACAGGAGCTCGAAATGATTATTTACTTAGCCTCGCCGCTGCCAATGCACATCAAAATAGATATTTTGTGGTCGACTTACAAAGCACTATGCAAGTAAGTCACTTTTATTACGATATACATATATATATGTATATGTAAACTCTTTCTTTCATTTAAAATAAATAAAAAAGCCTTTTTCCTCTGTTAACAGTATTTAGAGCAAGATGTTTACGATAAAGTTGCGGAATATTTAACGCTAATGGGTCGTACAGAACTTTTGACCTGCTTAGCTACGCAAAATAGTTATGGCAAAATTCGTGATCAAGCGCAACAAGTGAGCACAAAAATTTTAGAAAAATTACCTTAGAAATTAATATGAATAACATAGATAATATAGATAAATTAATGTAAACTGTTTCGTTCATTTCTTATCTTTTACAGCTCACCAGAGAGTACAATATACAGTGCTGCTGTTTGTATTATCCTGTTTTAAAGCAACATATACAATATGAATTTGAAGCTTGTGACAACGATCCGATAGAGAGGTTTATAAATGATTTATCAGATGGATATACTTTGAAACGTTAATTTTTATGATACTCTAGAAAACAGATTTGTTGCAGGATAACGGCTGATCATTCTGCTGCAGCTACACTTGGAAAAGAAGCTCGACGCTGGTCGACGAGAATAGCTCGTGAAATAGGCAGCGCTCGAGAAAATAGTAGAAAATTACAAGTTCTTCTACAACTAAAAGAGTCTGGACAAAAGGTTAACGAAAGAACACAACTAGTCGCTACAGAAGTCTATTAAATTATCTCTCTTATGTTGTATATCCGGAATTGATTTATTAATACTTATACTTAACAATGATTATAGACTGATCCAAACGATCCACAAGGTCCAGATTTAGATACGAAAATCGATGAACTGAAACATATGATACGACGTGCAGAGGTAAGATATGTGGTCAAACGTGATTTACGTCAATTCCCTTCTTTACCTATTTACTTGTTCATTAGACAGCAAAGCTAAAGGCAGAAGCAAGAATAGAATGCCTTCGAAATGGTGGAGGTTTGTTACATATTTATTTTTCTGTTTACTCGAATGCAATTGTTATAACAAATCGTAACTTAACAATTAGTAATTGTATCGCTTTATATGTGTTATCTTTTTTAGTAAATGTTGATGAATGGCTACAGGAAGCAGAAACTTTGAGTGTCCAAGATATGCCACGTTCAGCTAGCTCTCTTTCTGTTAGAACTGATGCATCGGGAACGGCGGTACTGATATTTAATTTAAAACTAGTCAATCTTTTCTTATATAAAAAATTGTATAAAGTGTCGTAAAAAATCATGTATATGTTATACAGGAACATCCGTCCTCAGATTCATTTTATGATAGCGATGGCGATGGTGGAAGCGACTTGACGACTGTCGAACGACCGGGCAGTGCACGAAATGCTTCTCAACAAGAAGAAGAAACAACTAAGGAGAGGCAAAGACATGATAGTGAAGAAGTTGATGGTATATAAGGATTAATAATATATGACGTAAATCATAATATAAAACAGAACATTCCATTCAAAATCAAATTATTTGTATTGTCAATTGATAGCTTTACTTGAGCAAGAGAAGCAACGAATAGAACAACTTACTGTTGGTTGGGACGATCCGACAACTGTAGATTGGGATAACGAGGAAAAGGAAGAACAAACTGAGATTCGTGAAACATCTGAAATGCCTCCTACGCAGCAAATATACAAGTGTACCGCGCTTTATTCGTATACGGTGTGAACACTATATACTTTATAAACAGTTACTTATTGTAATAGAATTAACGTTTTAGCAAGAAATTTGTATATTAGAGAGACCATTTTTTCTAGGAAAATATTTATATATACCTTACTCTTTTAAGTATCTTTTACTTAAAATTCATTTTCTATAGGCGCAAAACCCTGACGAATTATCGATTGTCGAAAGTGAGCAACTGGAAGTAGTTGGTGAGGGTGATGGTGATGGTTGGCTCCGAGCACGAAACTATCGTGGCGAAGAAGGATTTGTTCCCCAAAATTATCTCGATGTTGAAAGGGATACAACATCCGGTCTAACTTCCCAAGGACCAGGTCTAGTACAACAAATATCCTTCTCCTCGGTAGATTACACAATCGATGATCATGATGCAGTAGATCCAGATGCTAATCTACAAGCTAATTTACCAGCATCAGAAACCATTGTACAAAATCATATAGGAGGTAAGTCTACTTTACATCTCCAGTGTTAAGTAATTTTTATTTTTTTCAAATACGAAACATTATATTAATTGTATAGCTTATGGCACATAATAATTTATGTAATACATATATTTTATAATAATTAACGTTATCAGCATCAAATGCCGGTATTGATCTATTTTTCAGAAGTAGAACAATATTGTATTGCCCTTTATGACTACGATGCCACATGCGATGAAGAACTTAGTTTCCTTGAAGGCGATATTTTAAAGGTTTTAAGAAAAGAACCACACGATGTCGACGATGGATGGTGGGAAGGAGAATTACGTGGACAACGAGGATTATTCCCATCTTTGATCGTAGAACCTTGTGCTGCAGACGGTTCACCTTTGACTCCACAGGTTAAATTTTAATTGATCAAAGATCCTTTCAATTATTAATATATTTATTTTTAACAATCTCTTCTACGTCTTTTATCATTAGGAAAATATAACACCGCCGAGCTCTGCACCACCAGTGTTTACACCACCCGAAGTTCCAGAATTTTTATTAGAAAATGAAATAACACAAAGTATGATGAAAGGTAAAACAAGCTTCTTCTAAAAATCTTCTTAAAAAAAATTATCGTAAAAAAGATGATGCTATTATTATATTAATATGATGTTATATTGTGCTATATTGCATAGAATCACAAGATGGAATCTCTAGTAATGCAAACGTTGAACAACAGCATCGACAAGAGGGTTTCATAATAAATCTTTCAAAGGACCAAAAAAGTCAATATGGCTCGCAGTTTGAAGGCGACAAATCCGAAGGGCCTGATATAGTAGGTAAGTTTCAAATCATTACTGTTATTTATCGCGTTTCTATTTAATTTAAATATCAATATGCACAAAACTGCTGCTTAGTTGTAGAAATATCGGATGAATCGGGAACAAAGGTAAGCAGATCATTAAATTGTAGTACAAAAACATTTATTTAATGATTGATTGTTAGGCAAGATCTAACTATGTATTTTCTATTTTTAGGTAGATGATGAGAAAACAAAGCAGCTGAACATTGACCAGTCTAAAGACGATTTCGGACTTGGGGTTGCGCAAATTGTAATTACTGCGGCAACACCAATGGAAGAAATTGAACATCCATTCCCGGAATTAGAAGAAACCGCTGATGACACAGTAAAATCGACGGAAAGTTCTGATGGTGATTTACCTTCAAGCACTACTACCGAAGTAAATGAAAGTGACTGCAAAGAAGCTACTGTAATAATGGATGAAAGAGAAGAACAAGAAATTACAGAAACGACCGAAGATATTGAAGAGAAATCAACAGTTGATGACTTACCAACTGATTCAGCACCATTTCCGATTAGTAGCAGCTCTGGTAGTGAAGGGGACTCAACATCCGGGCCAAGTACAGCAGATAATTCTCAATCTATACCATCTCGTGGTACCGTAATTGAAGTACAAGAAACAGAAGATATTGAGATCGTGCCAGAAAAAATGGTAATAGGAGGAAGGGCAAGTATTCCAGACGAATTACAACCTGACCAACTAGAGAAGCTACAAAATCTGAAAGAATCGAATGCCTAGGAATGACTAGACCTCGGAGATCCTGATTATCCTGCCTTATCAAATAAACTGGCTCTTCCGAAAAATCATCAAAATAAATTCCAGTATTTACTGAAATTTTGGAAATCTCCAGAGGTTATTGCAAAGAAAGACTAATGAATAACGGGACAACTAAACGATTTTTATGTTGATATCATGTACACAACTTTTTTGCTAGATGATACTCTAGTGAACTATTTAAAGAAAGGTGTTGCGACTTTTGCAACCTATTTACAAGACATTAATGTACAGTCATAAGGTAATAAAGAAAATTGTCGATACCTATAATAGATGAAAACTTTTAGTTGTTTGTGTACATTCTAAGAGAATTATAATGGTGTTGCATGTAAAAAAATTAACGGTTTTATTCATTTTTTATATATTTTTGTCTGATTTTATGTAACTTTTATTTATGACATCCATGTTCTGAAAATCCTTTATCCATGTTCCATGTTCATATAAACAATATAAGTAAGTAAATAAAAAATTGTATTCACGGTTGCATTCTGAGAGCACCATCTAATCTTATCACTTCTCCATTTAAGAGATGATTTTCAACAATATGTTGTGCAAGCTTAGCATATTCATCAGGATCACCCAATCTGTTTGGAAATGGTACTGTTTTCGTTAAATACGCACGTACTTTCTCTGGTAAATTTCCCAACATTGGTGTATCAAATATTCCAGGTGCGATTGTAACAACACGAATACCAAGCTTAGCTACGTCACGAGCTAGTGGCAAAGTCATACCAACAATCGCACCTTTGCTCGCAGAATATGCTACCTGACCGATTTGTCCATCAAATGCTGCAATGCTTGCTGTGTTAATTATCACTCCCCGTTGTCCATCTTTGTCTGGTGTATTCCTATACATCAGTTGTACAGATAATCTAGCAACATTAAATGTTCCAGTAACATTTATTTTAAGCACATTTTCAAAACTGTCCATTTTGTGTGGAAGATCTTTATTAGAATTATATATTTTGTGGGCGCAGGCTATTCCTGCTGCATTTACTGTGACATCCAATCTTTTGAACTTCTTACATATTGTATCTAAAGCAGCATTTACATCATCTGGTGATGTCACCTGTAAAACAAAGTTGCAAACTATCTATTAATGTATAGATTTCTTTTGCAAAAGTTATATATTTATAATATCAAATCATATACAACAAATATTTAATTAATAAGTAATTTAATAACATTCAATGTCAATTCATAATGGTTACTAATACTATTAATTGCAGTATACAATTAATACTATAAAGTTTTACATTCTTAAGAAATTGTTAGTTCTAATATAAATATGTTATAATCTAAGCAAAAATATATTATGTTAATATGTATAATTCTAGATTTCCTTAATTGATGTCTCTTTAATATATTTCGCTATTAATATACAAATTGGAAAATTTTATTTCTATAGATTGTTTATATAATTTTTAATACTATTACTATTAATAGCAATAATAATATTTATGATACCTATTTCATACATACATCCATTGGTGTAAAGACAGCAGACTCTCCAAGTTCATCAGCAATTTCATTTCCTCTAGATCTTGGTAAATCAGCAATAGCTACTTTCGCACCTTCTTTTATAAATTTTCGTACAACACCAAGTCCCAATCCAGATGCACCACCAGTTACAAGAGCAACTAATCCCTAAAATATATACATATAACTATAAATATATAAAAGTTTCTTATTTCTTACATATAAATATTTTTCTCTACCATATAATATTATATGTATAATACATTAATTAATGAATATAAGATATTCATTCAAACAAAAACTAATCATTTTTAAACTAATTATCTTTATTGTATTTTAGGAAATACACGGAATGTTTATTGTAACACATTTTTTAATTATCTAATTTTTTCATCTTTTCAAGATAATGCCTATTATCTCGAAAAGAATAAATTTTATGAAAAAATATAATAAGCTTTTTGAAATTAAACAAAGTCCAGTTTTTATTAGTCATAATCAATGACATTAACATTAGTACAAAATAACAAGTATGCAAAACAATTCAACATTGTACGTAATACGAGCGTTAATACTATTAGAAATGAAAGGATTCCACATGATTTCTTATGCTACACGAATTTATATTCGTAATTATAATTAATATTAATGTATATAGCGATAATATCATTAATACTTACGTTCATTGTTTAGGAAAATGTTAGAAGTATAAACAAATGTGTCATAGAACGATACACGCAAATATTAGCTAAGTCTCAACTAATACGCCTCAGTGGGATTTTGGACTTGCAGTTATGAAATAAAAGTGAAAGCAAACAGGATACAAGAATTGAGATAAGATTAAAACTATAAGACAGAGGGAGCCACCCAAGTTTAGTTTTTTTATCGGCATGAACTTTCGAATAATCATATCAGTATTCCATTCTGCAACTTTTTTATAAGCGACTCAGATAACAATATATAGATCCTATAAAAACAGAATAAACAATAGAAACCAGTTATTATTTAAAAATATTTCATTGTTATATAAAATGTTCATTATAACTACAAAATTTGTACTTAATGCATCTAATCAAGAATTAAGAAATTTTATGCATTCAATGTAATCTCTGATATAATACTATGTTATTTTGAACTACAAATCAACTTTTAATTATGTACCAAACAAATGTGAATTAATACTCTGTTAAATTAACGTTAAATAAAAAATGCTTTTCTCTGTATTTTATGATTTATTATTTTATCTGTGTATTTACATACAATTCATTATTAAGAATGACTATAGTAACAAAATAGGAAATAAAAGATATAGGTGAATATTTAACAAAATATTTTTTATCATTCACGCCAAAAGTTGATATAGTACAAGTCACGATTGTATAAATATACATATATTTACCATTTATACGATTAGTAAAATTTTATTTTAAGGAAACATGTATATAAGTATATTTAAATTTAATTTAAATCTTTTATAAAAATTTGTAGAAGAAACATAATAAGAAAGAAAATTATTTGTACATAATATATAATGCTTCAACAATTAAAAATTAGTTAATTTTCTATTTTTAAAAAAGGATTATTTATTTAATAGTACAATATAATAGCTCATTTGTTAAAAAGAAATTAATGAACAGTATCATATTACTGAAAACTATTAAGGGCAGCCAACGTAATATAAAGCTATTAATTCAAAACAACATAAAAATATCTGAATTTTAAATAAAAATTTACAATAAATCTTATTCTGTAATAAACATAAATCCAATTATATCTAACTAATGACAACCATTAACATTTATGATTACAGTGAATGAATAATTTGATGTTACTTGCATTATTGGTTATGTTTTTTTAAACGCATAAAATAAAAGGAGAAATATATGACATATATTTAATATATAATGAAAGTCATACAATGTAATACTTCATTACGCTTCAAGTCCTATAATAAATATTGCTGCAATAAGTTCTCTACTCAACAGTTATCAGGTATTTACATTTTTTGATCACCAAAATGTTAAAAAAAAGTAGTGTCTATATAAAGTTTATTATTATGATACCTCTTTCTAGATTTTCCAAAAACTTTTAATAGTAAAAAAATTGAACATGAATGGTATCAGATTTGGAAAGACAATAATCATTTTACTATTAAAAATAATGAAAAAGCAGCATTGAAAATGCTTTTACCTCCTCCTAATATAACTGGAACATTGCATTTAGGACATGCATTAACTGTTACAATTCAAGATATATTAGCAAGATGGTATCTTTAGAAAAGTTATTAATTATTTAAATGTTAAATCAAATAACAATTCAAAAGGTAATTTGCATTTAGGTATAGAATGAAAGGACATCCTGTAATATGGATACCAGGTTTTGATCATGCTGGAATTGCAACACAAATGATGATAGAAAAATATCTTTTTAAAGTAAAAGGTATTAGTAAGTCAGATGTAGGAAAAGAACAGTTCCTGTCATTTGTTTGGCAGTGGAAAAATGAAAAACAAAATAATATAAAATCTCAGTTAGAAGCTTTGGGTGCTAGTTTAGATTGGTCTAAAGAATACTTTACAATGAGTAAGGTATAATAGGAATTTTTCCATAAAAGGTATCTGAAGTGTTAAACAAGCAAAGTATTCTTTTATATTTGAAATTTCAGAATCATAATGTTGCTGTGATAGAAGCACTTGTCATATTGAACAATCGAAATTTATTATATAGGAAGAAAGATTTGATAAATTGGTCTCCTACTCTACGTAGTACAATATCGGATATTGAGGTAGAACGTTTATACATTACTAAAAAGACACAGCTCAAAGTTCCAGGATACAAGAAAATGATTACATTTGGTGAAATAGCATATATAGCTTATCCAGTGAAAGATTCAAGTATAATTATTCAAATATAATACTACCATATTGTATGTAATCCATTTGTAAGAAAATTTGTTTCAATTTTTGTTTTCTTAGAACATGAGATAGTAGTAGCAACTACTAGACCAGAGACTCTTTTTGGAGATGTAGCAATTGCTGTTCATCCAGATGATGAAAGGTACACAAAATATATTGGGCATCAAGTTTGGCATACTTTAAGAGAAACATACATTCCTGTTATTTCTGATCCTTTAGTTGATAGACAATATGGCACAGGTAATTACATTTTAATTATTTCAAACGTTTATTAGTCTGAATAGCACATTGTTATAAAAATAATTCTTTTAGGTGCAGTAAAAATAACACCAGCGCATGATCCTTTAGATTACCAAATTGCAATAAATCATCAATTAGAAATTATTGAAGTTATTGATGAATATGGAAATATAACAGGAATAGGCAAACAATTTAAAGTATATTTATTTTTTATTTAAATAATTGCATTTTTTACAAACTTCGTTTCAATATAGTAAATTCCTTTATTGTAACTTTTTTATTATAAATTTTAGGGTTTGCCAAGATTTATTGCTCGAGAGAAAGTTTTAAACGAATTGTCAAATAAAGGTATTCTAAAAAGTATTAGCGATCACGAAATGTACGTGCCATTGTGTTCACGATCTCATGATGTCATAGAATACTTACTCAAAGAACAATGGTTTATTAAATGTGAAAGTATGGCTCAGAAGGCACTACAAGCTGTGGAACAGGGACATTTAAAAATAATACCTAATACTTATGAAAAATCGTGGTATGATTATCTCAATAATAACAGGTACAAAAAAGATATAAACAATATATAGAAAAGATTGATAATATCATTTATTTCTTAATTATATATTTCTTTCAGAGATTGGTGTATTTCAAGACAAATATGGTGGGGACATTCTATTCCTGCATATTATTTTACAGTTGAAGGTAAAACTGAATGGATAATTAGTAGAACTGAAAATGATGCAAAAACTATTGTACAAAATAAATATGGACCAGATGTAAAATTATATAAAGATCAAGATGTATTGGATACTTGGTTTTCTTCTGCAATACTTCCGTTTGCAGTAATGGGATGGCCAAAGATGGTATAAAGCTATAATAATTGAATAATATGATTAGTAAGATATGATTATGTTAGAAGACATATTTTTAGACAGAAGATTTTAAAAGATATTATCCTTTAACATTAATGGAAACAGGAAGTGATATTCTTTTCTTTTGGGTTGCAAGGATGGTAATGCTAGGATTGGAATTGACTAATTGTATACCTTTTAATGTAAGATCTTCTATTCTTTGGCACGTATTTCTTTTAATATATAATAATATATGATATATAATATATAATAATCTATAATTGATATATAATAATCTTATAAGATTCATTTAACATTTTAATAACAATTGTTCATTCAGGAAGTTTTACTGCATGGTCTTGTATGTGATGCTTATGGAAAGAAAATGTCTAAAACAACTGGAAATATTGTTTCTCCAGAAAATATTATCAACGGTATTACCTTAAATGTAAGGATTAGTATGGGTGTTTTATTTGAAAAAAACGTATCTTCTTTATTTTAAATATTGTGATGTAAATAGGACCTGATTGCACAAATGAAAGAAAGTTATAATACAGGTTTAATTAGTGAATCTGTTTTAAAACGAATGTTAAATGCAAATAATAAACAGTTTCCTAATGGTATACCAGAACATGGTGCAGACGCATTACGTATGACATTATGTAGTCACAATATTAAAAGTTAGTACATATCAATTAAGAATATTTGCTCTTATTATTATACAGTTTTAATTATAATACATACAAATATCTTTGTTTAAATAGATCAACATATCAAGTTTGATATTATGGAGTGTCAAACAAACAAATTTTTTTTAAATAAGATTTGGCAAGCAGGCAAATATGTCTTACTGATGACAAGCGAACAAGTGTATCAAGAACCTACAAATATGACAATTATTGATCAATGGATTCTAAGCAGATTATCTCTAATGATAAATATAGTCAGTGATTCATTTATGCAACGAGATTTCCATAAAGCTATTGCATCAATGAAGCAATTCCTATATTATGAGTTTTGTGATTTTTATTTGGTAATACCATGGTTATTAAATTGAAATTACTAATGGAGAAATATAATTTAAAATATAATTAGAGATCTTATTTTATATAGGAAGCAACTAAATGGGGATATAAGAGCAAAGACATAGATGCACATATAAGTCATACATATAGCTTAAGAAAATGTTTAGAAGTATTTTTACGTATATCTGCACCTATAATTCCATATATATCTGATGATTTGTACAAAAGATTATCAAATGAATTTCCAGAATTTTTATCAGTGCCGTCATTAATGCAAGCACAATATCCAGTACCACAACAGGTGAGATAACATATTGACATTTTAATATGTTTCAAAACAATAAATTTATGTACATTGCAGTATAATGAATGGAGAGACGTTTCTCTAGATGAAAAAATAAATGATGTCTTAAATATTATATTAAAAATTAGAAGCATTATCGGTAATGTTAGCAAAAAATTAAATCCAGAAGGTAATTATTTATAAATTATATACTTTCATGGTGATACATGAAGAAATTAAAAAAGATTTTTATTTACAGTTCATATTGTAACTAGCAAATTTGAAAATCTTAAATTTTATAATGATGTCATAAATTTAATTAAAGGTGGAAGTAAAATTTTTAATATTTTTATATTCTTAAAAGATGATTATACAGAAGATAAAAATAGTGTTTTTTATAATTATAGTTCTGATTGTACATTATTTATTATCACTGAGGTAATTTAAGCAATTTTATATATATATATTTTACATTTACAATGATTAATGTTTATTACTTTTTTTATTTATAGAACTCTTCTATTTTGCAACAATTTAAGGAGAACATCTTGAAAGACACAATTACACAGAAGAATTAAAACTAAATTAAAAGAAATGTAATTTAAATAAATTACGTTAAAAAATATTTTAGGATGAAATTTGGTGATTGAAATCAGATTAAATATTAAAAATAATTTTTTGAAACATAATTTATTTAAGGCATTCTATTGTATAATACAATGGAATCATTAATTTTTATCAACATCCATCTGCTTGTCTATAGGATCACTCTCATTTTCATCACTGTCATCTGTGTGTTCACTGTCTGAACTAGAATCACTGGAATCATACCAAATTTGTGAAGACAAATCATCCCTTAATATTGTATTCCACTCATCTAATTTACGATAATCTATAAAAAGAAACGAATTAGAAACAAATTTTATTTTATAAGTTTCTATTGTACGTATTGTGCGTACTAAAATGATGATTAGAGTAAGGAATCTGATTGGATTGGATCTGATTGGTTATCTCGTATAGACTCAGCGCAATCATAAAGATAAGTATCCGCCGATACTTTCGCGTATTGGCCAAAAGCGTTAAATATATAAATGTTACATATATAAACAAAACAACATAGTAATGCGTGACGGTGAACGATCCCTGTACTGTTGTGCTGGTCATCTTTTCAGCAACGCACAATATACACAACATTTATCAAATTAATTACGTATATATAAATTATTACCTAAACTATAAAAATCGTTGAGTGTATATTGTCTGTTTTCATCCTCAAATAAGCCTCCATATAAATATAAGCTATTGTGCTTTACAACTAATCCAGAATTCATTCTTGGGGATGGAACAAACACATCTTTATATATGTTTTCTTTTTTATTAATAGTAGATATTTGTGTTGGTCCTATTGTAACTGTAAAGATTCCATCATCATCAATAACTTTAGATTCAACAGAAGTAGGGAGTGGTTCTTGCGTATCCATATGATTGTCATCTTCCATTTCGATATCATTTTCTTCCCCATCATCTTCCTTCAATTTTCTTCTTCGACGTCGTGTAGTTATATCTCTTTTTCCATTCAGTGTTACTGATGGTAAACAGTAATACATTTATTCTATTATTCTATCAAGAGAAGTTTTATACTAATTAATATATTTACCTATGTGCCATTGAAATTTTTCTAAATCTAAAGCTACTAAGTCATTGTAAAATATTCCACGAAGTTCCTCTTCATTATCTTCTTCATCAAAAACTCCACCAAATAAGTAAGCCAAATTTGGTTGAACCAAAGTGGCAGGTACGCTACATCGTGGTGATATTTTAATTCCTGATTGTTTTATAGGCACCCACTTCCATTTTAAACCTGACTGATCATTTTCTGTGACATAATATTTAATATTATTTAAATTTTAATATATGAAACATTTTATATAAAAAATTGCTTACTCTCAGGAGTCAATAAGAACATGTCACTATGAATGCAGCCTTTATCAACATCTTTTTTTATTCTTTCCTTACTATAACCACCATATACAAGAAGTTTATTGTCAGGTGTTGGCAGCAGTATACATCCAGATCTTGGAAACGGTGGAGTACCTGATTCATATGAGATATGTTAATATAATAATCTGCTTGTAAACTACAATTTTTATTTATTAAGATTTTACCTATTATATCAATTTTGTGCCATACATATGTTTCAAGATTAAATATATGTACATCATTGTAATATTTATAGTCTCTTAAGTTATCATGAAATCCACCAAATACTACCAACTGTTTTTTTATATGAGCCATTCTGTGGCCACTTCTGGCCGATGGCCCACCAGAAGATCTTAAAAGGGAATTAAAGGAGATAAGCAACTGAAAATTTTGACTTGCAAAATATTTAAAAAATATGATCAACATACAAAATTTTTTCCCACTTTTTCTCTCCAAATCGATAAACCCATAAATCTCTATAATGATAAAATTGTGATTCCGAAGGACTTGAAAATTCACCACCAAATACCCATAGTTCTCCCTTATTTGTACTTGTAGTTACAGCTTGATGACCACAACGTGGAGGAGGAGCACCAGGTGCTTTAATGATCATCCACTCATTTTTGTTTAAATTATATATAAACATATCTCCATAAACAAACGTCTGCAGATAAATATAAAACATATAAGAGAAGTAGACATTATTATTTATGAACTCTTATATTAACATATAAAACTTTTTAATTTACTGTTCGTCCATCATGAAATTCTCCACCAAGCATAATAAGTTCATCTTTGGAAGGATGTGCTGTTAAAGTAAAATTTACACGTCTGGATGGTGGATCTACTGCTTTTTCAATAACACGTTGTCTTTTAGTTTCTTCTTTTTCAATTTGAGCAATCACATTCTCTATATCTTCCTGTAATATATGACAATAAATCAATATCATTTCTGCACTATGAATTATGCATTATGAATCACATTTATAATACTTGGATAATAAATTATATTAAGACTATAATTACATGTTAAATAGGGATGACATACAATAAAAATATTTTTCTCTTATACTAAATTAAATATATTTCGGCGCAAAATCTGACTTTTTTAGAAATGTTTAGAAGCTTTATAAATATGCTTTAATTTCTTATATTTATGTATATATTTTCCTAACCTCACCAAGTGTAGCCAATTTTTTTTTTTGTTTAGCATTCAGCTTTTTTTCAGTTTTAAGTGCAGTTTTTGCACCACCACTTATCTTTTTTTTGTTTTTATCTTTTTTACCCATCTTATATGATAAGTTTTTTGAAGAGTAGAAAACACTTATGGCGAGCTACGCGACGTCAATACATTTGTCTGAGCGCCTCAACCTCTACATGCTTTGCGATCAAAATACATATGTACTTGTATAGTACAGTATTTAAAACTTATTTACATTTTGTACCAAGAAGATAGTAGTTTTTTCATTAGCCAGAAAAATTAATCAGATTTTTCTGAAAATGTATATTAAAAAATTATAGCCAATATATATAAGTTAAATTTTACTTTCTTTATAGGCGAATTTTTATTTGCAATCTTATAGTTTTCGGCGTGTAGAATCCGACTTGGGTATGTGGAATTTTTTTCAGATTTTCAGATTTTCAGATTCTACACATCGAAAACTACAAAATTGCAAATAAAAGAGTGAATAATTCTTAAACCCTTAAAGTAAAGTTTAATTTTATTTTTACTTCTATCTTACATATATAAGTACATATATTTATCTAGAATATCACAAAATCATACATTATTTTTTATTAACATTATTTTTATGATTTTTTTTAATATAATTATTCGATTTTTTACCACCACTGTATTTCTACTGTATCTAGATACATGTATATATCTATATAAATATAGAAACTTGTCTTGATTGAAATATAATTTATTTATATTCATTAAATTTTCATTTTTAATACTTAAATTTTAAAAAATATTATAGTATCTATTCGCAATGGAAACCGCGCTTAAATTTTGATCATGAAACTAAATGTTCTGAAATGAGTTACGTTTCTTCGGTTAGAAGTCGATCACAAGTATGTGCTTCTGCAGCAAACGTCAAAGTTGAAACAATTCTTAATAAGAATTTTTACTTTTCGAAGAAAAAGTGATATTTTGAAGATCATATTATTTAAAAAAAATTCTATTACTGTATTCCTCACAGTGACGCTGTGAGATAGTTGTTGCAATTATTCACAGCATTGTTACCGTTCTAATACGTTCATGCAATGTTAGTTGGCTCTCTGTCCCGCGAAGCATTACATTATTTTTTTAGTGGCCACTTCAATGTTGTGATTATTTTCACATCTGATTAATTGTATCGTGGTCGAGTAAGGCGAGGTACGTGGTCGCATCATGTTTTGGGCAAATAATTACGTGTCATCCCCTAATATCGAGGCTCTTCTTAACAAAGAGGTAAAGAAGTCTTTTTTCAGATAAAACTGTTTTTCATCATGATTTAAATTTTGTACATTAAAAAAGATTTGTCGAGAATCCAAGCCACGAATGTAATCTACATTTTACTCTTATATTTCTATCTTATTTCATTGTTTTACTTAACTCAACATTATGTCTATTATTTATTTTCTTGTATGCTATTATTCTTTCATATAGTTTCAGTATTTTTCCTTAATAAAAATTTGTAAAATATATTAATAATTTTTCAGAAATGTTGCAAAACATTAAATTTTTTATGACAGTATGTAATATCTGATGAAGAAAATGATTAGTGCTTTCTTGAAAAGCAATATTATGCTTAATAACTGTCATAAGATTTAAATATTTACTATTATGTTGATAGTATTTATATATTTTCTTTTAACCTTGTTCCTTCTACAATAATTTAGTAAATCATTTCATATAATACTTAAACTATCTTAGTTATGGTTTTGATACTTTTATAGCCTATAAAAGGAATAATGATGTCTTGTAATAATCTACATTTCAGTTTATTAAATATTTATTTTTATGCTAATATTAAAGGAATTAAATTTAATTTTTTCTATAATTTTAGGATGTTACGTTGCATGAATTGATGGATGAAGAGGATATACTACAAGAATGTAAAAGCCAAAATAAGAAACTTATAGATTAGTAAGTAAGATTAAAACACATTTCTATAAATATTAAATGATATACATATCGTAATATAATATTATTTATAGTCTTATAAGATCTGATGTAATGGAAGAGCTAATAACAATTACAACTAGAGAACCATCAACAGATATAGAAGAACGATGGCGCTATAAATATCCAAATGTAGCTTGTGAGCTACTAACGTGTGATGTTCCAGTCTTAAATGAAAAATTAGCAGGTTTGAATAAACCTATTTGAATAAACTTATAACAATTTAATTTTTTTCTCTATAATGTAAGAAATATATAATCTGAAATATGAAAAAGGATTTTAATAAAAATTCATTGTATTTTAGGCAACGAAGCATTGTTGGCAAAACTTTATTCTTTTATTGATACAGACCAACCATTAAATCCTCTGTTGGCATCATTTTTTAGCAAGACTATTGGAGTACTTATTGGTCACAAAACTGTTCAGGTGATTATAAATTAATGTATTAAATTTATTAAAATTGAATATATAAAACAATATAGAAAGTAGTTTTACATAATAACACTTTTTGTAATTAAAGTATAATTGCATTATAAGTATTAAATATCAAATTACCTTTCTTTTATTCCTTGATCATAACCTGAACTTTCAAATCCCATATTTCCATCTTCTCCACCAGAACTGGTATTCGTATCAGTTCACTTGTTTGCAGCTTTTAGAGTTTTTGAAAAGTCGTCAAACATGTGTCGATCTGCTTTTACAACATTTAGAGACATCTGCAATTATGGACTTAGTACTGAAACTTGTTAGTCAAGTTGAAGGAAATATGCGGCAAAATATATTAAATGTAAGAAGTTTGAAATTTTTATCTTTAATATTGTAGTTAATTGTATGCAAAATTTAAGTGTTTTGTTTTGTTTTATTGTATTTGACTATACTGTTGTGTTTCAAATTTTATGTACTTATTTTTTATTGGTTTAACAGTGGTTGGATAGTCAACAATTAGTGCAAAGAGTGGTAAAATTATTGTCCCCAAACTCTGAACCAAGTAAGCATGCAAATGCTGCACAATTACTTTGTGATATGATCACTGCTGCAAGAGAATATCAACGTACATCTACAGCACGTGCTGGTCCGGATCCTATTTTAAATACTCTTGAGTCGTAAGTATAAATAATAGAAATATAAAGACAATTTAAGATATTTAAATTATATTTTTTATTACAGAGCAGATACAGTAAGCCTGTTACTAGAGACTATTTTAACTGGAGAAAAACTAGAAAGTAGTATTCTTGGTGGAATTCAGGTACTTCTTACACTTTTACCAAAAGCTAACAAGTAAGGATGTAAATTATTTAAAAAAATTTTTAACCTCTTGCAAGAAAGTTTACATATCTTATTAACAGCTATGTTTGAAATTTCAGTGGAAGAAATGAGGATAGCGTTCAAGGAAATGGTATTGAAGATGACATCACGGACAGTGAAGAACGAATAAAAATATCAAATGCAACTTTGCCTTACCTAGAACAGCTTCATAAACTTCTACTCGATCCACCTTATGTAAATATTATATTAATATTATACGCTTTCTCTAAACAAATGTATATGGTTTATAATATTGTTTAATATTTTTGTAAAAACTAAATATCTTCGCGATGCATGCAAAAAATTATTTTATTTAATATAATTTTTCACAAACATATCTTTACACTACAGAAACCTCCTGTTAAGACAACTACAGGTGTGTTAGAATGTCCAGTTGGTATTACGCGTTTACATGTTGCAAAGTTGTTTACAACATTAATGGCAACTGAAAATGTAAAGGTTTATGGAGCCTTAGTAGAATTAGGAACATTCCAAACGTTACTTGTAAGTGAATTTAATAATCATTCAAAATTCAATGTTTTATAGTACTAAAGATGAATAAGAGATTAATTTTACTCTTTTTAAGGATTTATTTTTTAAATATATGTGGAACAATTTTCTACATACTCAAGTACAATTTTGCTTGGCTTTAGCTATTAATTGTGATTTTAAAGATACAAATGACATTATTTATGTTAATGTAAGTATTGCAATCAATAAGAATCAAAATATTTATTTTTATAATATATTATAAGTACAAATATTTTTGATTAATGTAATTATATTAATTTTTAGATATTTAACAAATGCAGATTGATAGATCGAATTTTGGAAGCATGGGACAAAAATGACAGTAAACAGTAAGTTAAATAGTAATTGTAAAAGAATATTGCATAAGTTTATATTTTACAGTAATACACCAATTTAAAAAAAAAAACGGACGTTTTTATATTTTAGAAATAAAGAAATTGAAAATAAGCAAGGATACATGGGTCATTTAATAAACATTGCAAATAACATTGTTAATCAACGTGAAAAAAATGAAAATTTAGATAAATTCTTGAAGGATAATTTGTCACCCGAGTGTCTTAATAAATGGGATAATTTTGTGAATGTTGAATTGACAAAAATTAACAAAACACATCAAATTCTTTTAGTACGTATATAAGTTATTAGATAAATATCATTTATCTTTTTATTAATATTAGAATTATCCATCATTGCTTAAGTTATAATTCGAATTTCTAGGGTGGAAAACCTCAAGCGTCCATGACAAGCTCCAGTGAAAATCCAGATGAATATAGTTCTTATCCCCAAGAAGAATTTCTTCAGGTTCAACGAGTCGAACAGGTTAGTATAACATATTTTTATGCAAAGTAAATATAGACAATAAAAAGAAAGGTTGCAGAAAATGTACATAAAATGAATAGATTGTTGTAGACTGAGAAAGTTTATTTGTGAGTTATAATATTTTATTATTTTTCATAATATTATACAACATAAATAGTTTTACACCAACTATCTGGGACAACATATGACAACACAATTTCCTGAAAATTTTGGATTCCACGATGATCAATTTAATGATGGCGATGACGCTCTTCAGTAAGTAAAAATATATACTTTACTACTAACACTTTATTGTTGATAATTATTATAATTGTATTTGTATATATGTCCATGATTACAAAGTTCTATGTTGCAAAACAATTAAAGAAAAATTAGGAAAATAGTACTATAATAAAAGAACATAATATGAAGCTACACATATCTTCACAATATCTCTTCTTTTTTATAAATGTTATTATAGTAATTCAGTTGATCAATTAACAACGATGAGCTTTACTATCAGCGAAGAAGATCTAGACAAAAGGGAAGATATGTTCAATAAGGTACAAGTTACGTTAATAAAATTTGTTCATGAATATTTCAAGCTTTAACTTTTAACGATTTTATATAGATATGTCAGCAAAAGCAAAAGGCCGATCTAGAGGATTGTAATACAGTAGTCGAATGGGGCGATGAAGGAGAACTCACTTTTCAGACGGTTGTAGATAAACGTGACTGGCCAACAAAGCAGCAACATAATGATTCTAATTCATCCGATGAAGACGATGAGGATACACGAGACATGCATATGGAAATTGATTCTACGGAGTGTATGGATTAATTTTCATAATTACTTTCGATACTTTCATAATTACATAAATACAAAAATTCTCAACACTTAATTTTTAAATTTACGACACTGCTGCATTAACATTTGTTATCTCAGCTTGGGGTTCAACAGAACCATTACCTACCAATACTACACTTCCTGAGGTGAATCCATGGGACATTATGCCGTCAGAACCAGTTGAATCTATTGGCTGGGCAAATTTTGATAACTTCGAAAACACTCTTAACATGGGGAATGCTGTGATAATAGATAATAAATTGTGTGATGATGGTAAAAAGGAAACGTCGAATATAACAGTGGAGAATAAAATGGATACTGCATTGGGAAGTAAAGCAACTCTAGAAGCTGTTGGAGCAGGTGACATGAAAATTGAAGATTCAGTTGATAGTACCGCTTCATATATAGAAACAAATATAAATCATCAAAGTAAAGAGAGTAATTTGTATTCTGGTTGTACTGCCGATAAAAATGCAAATCCAAGTGAAATTGTAGATAGCAGGTAAATAAAAAGCATTTATATATTTATAAGTATTGCATATTTAAAAATATAATGTAAAATATATAACATATATTTACGAACTTTAGAGAAATCAAGTGTGAAGGGAACATACAGAATACGGAAGTTGCGACTACTACGGTACAAAATGAAAAGTCTTCGAGCGATTATAAAATCCCATGTAACTTAAAAAATGTATCATCGGAAGCTGTATTATCGTCAACAGATACCAAATGAAAAATTATTTGTTGAGTATGGTATTGCAATAGAACAACAAAAAGTCATATCAAGTATAAATTTGTACGAATGATCAGAATATATATTACGTCCCTATATTTTCATTAGATCACATTAATTGTGCTTCATTGCGTTGGCGCCTGGGTAACAACTCATAGCAGGGTATAAGTATGGATTCAAAAGTAAAAGACTAACCGACGCTCAACTATGAATAGTTTATTACTTGATGTATATGTTTATGTTCTCGGATCGCCAAAGTTTCAATTATAAATACAACTTCGTGAAATACAATTTTCCAGATTTTCTTAATGGACATTGTTATTAAAAATTTCTTTAGGTTGTTATTTGTACGTAATTAATACAAAAATTTGATTAAATTGTCACACATCCTTCGTGTTGCAAATTTGGTATAATATATTAGCATGATGAAGTAGATAAAGTACAATTTGTACAAAATCGACGAATGCCAAGAAAATCTAACTTGGTCGCCCGATACCTGTTCTCACAAAAGTATTACATGCTGATGTGTGTGTATATATGTGAATGTACATACATACATATACACATACATACATATATTGTAATGTTTTAAGTGATACTGATACGAGGCTGCTTAAAAAGAATCACCGTAAATAATAATATTTAATAAAAAAAACTGGTGCTTTTGCTTCTTCGTTCGATAAGGCAAAGGTACTTACGTGCAGTGCCTATTGTTTGATTAAACGTTTGCTCGTGCAACGATGCGATATGAACAAGAAAGAAAATTATGTATTTTTATTACGTTGATGGTAGTGCTCATCCAATGTATACATATGTAATGTAGTGAAGTATTTCAATGACGAATGTACTTTCATTTGCATTCCAGAGAAGAAACTTTAGTAAATCTTAGTAACTATAATGTTTTCTCAAAATGATCTTCCAAAAAAATATAGTATTAAATTGCAAGGATCGAAATTTTAAGTAATTTGTATTTTCAATAATATGTATATAATTTTCTGAAACAAAATTTTGTGATCTGTTTTCTAATTGTCTAAGAAATTTTGTTTGCTTTGAAAATTTTTGGGTATAATAATGTGTTTATAGTACCGTACATGAAATATTGTACATAAGTAATAAATATAAGCAGTGTTCAAAATTAAAAAAAGATATTATTCTTAATACTTTTGTTTCATATTATTATGTAATATTAGAATTATAAACGTACTTCGTGATATCATATATATATCATAATTAAAAACATTGATATAATATCTTAATTCATTGATTTATAAATTATAAAATATTTTTATGGAAAATGCTATAACTCAAATGTACTGCAAACATGATCAAGATATTTCTAAATAAGAAAATAAAATCATAAAATTTCTTTATATTTTACCACATACTAAAAAAACATACAAACAGTATTTTAGTTATTTAATTAAATTACATGTTATCATAATCCAATGATAATGCTAAATGCTTGTCATATTTAAATATAGTATTTGAATACAACAAGAAAATGTTATAGCTTCTAACTTAATGAATTACAAATAATATTGTTCATATTAATAAAAAGAATTTAAAAAGAAACGACAAGGATTTTTATTTTTTAGTTTCTTATATAGAGCATACAACTAAATAGGATCACCTAAATATCTGCTTTATTTATTGTTATATGAAAAGCTTCTCAAGACAAAGTTACACTATTTCAAGGACCGCATGTAACCATAGAACTAGCTTCTTTTCATGATCATTTTTTTTTACAAGATTTCAAGTCATCAGTGTTTTCTTAAACAGAGCTCTAGAATTTGAATTTTCTAATTTTGCCATATACCGATTAAACATAATTAAATATTATATATATATATCTAATGTATATAATATTCAGACGCAATAATTATAATCCAGAGTAATTATAATTTAAAAAATATAATTTTGACGCAAATATCTCAAGATTAAATAACTGTAACAGTATAGTCATTAAGGTCGCCGAGTTTGTTTATTCACGCTCTACAAGGATATCGAAAAATAAATATAAGATTCTATTTAAAAAAATCGGTGATGACCTTGAAATTTCGTAGAAAAATGATCATGGAAGAAAGCTATTTCTATCGTTACATGTGACCCTTGGAATACTGTAACTTTGTTCTAAGAAGTTTCTTAATTGAGCAATAAATAAGGCAGACATTTATGTACAAAACTTTGCGTGTAAAGTTCATAAAATCTATATACTAAATTTACTATATAAAATATTCAAAATACAAATAACATTTGCACTGTTAATTTAATTATGGCAAGTAAAACGGTAGCTTATTATTTATCTTTCAAGAATTTTCATTGTACATTTAATAACTCAACACCAATCACTTTCTTTGAGAGAAATATTTTATCTGAATAGAACAGTTTTGTTTACATAAATTTCAAAATTGAATAAATTCCCGCAAAATTTCTCATAAGATAATAATTATAATAATGCTAACACAAAGTATGAAATATAAGATAGATTAATAGATTTAATAATTCCATGCATTTTAACATTTTCGTATCACACAATCTCGAGACACTAGAGACCTCTTTCTAAATAGTGCCAATACATTACATTATATAACGTGGAATTTTATTATAAATTTACAAGAATCTTTATGCAAGGATTGTTTACATTAGTTACGTAATTTTATAAACAATCTGGTGTTCTGAAACGGTAGCAACGTTTTCTAAAAGCATAATCATTCCTTGAAATTCTATAAAGTCATTAATCTTTTGCATATTTCATCTGTAAATCAAGTTTGTGTTACATCGAAAATGAAGTTGTTGTGTTCATGCTGCTGACGTCTTAAACTTTATTCGTAATCTATTAATCATAAGTATATATTTAAAATATTTATTCGACTGATATACTATTACAATCATATACATTAAAAAAAATATGCTAACATTGATATTTTTTATCGTTAGTGGTAGCTTAGAAGGAAGATTGAAGTCAATACAGTCAACTGTATTTTACGTTATTACATCATACTAGTGTGCATAGTTGCGAAGCATACATATCAATCTCCAAAAAGGTAAAAATTTATTATTACTTTTGTGTTCATATTTTATTCTTTTACATTATTCCATACTCGATTTTAAGAATGTGTGTAGCGATTTTTCTTTCGTCTTTGAAATTTACCATACTTATTAAATTATTCTCAAAATTTGCTTTTTGTTAAGTACTCTTTCTTATTTATTTTTATCATGTCATAAGAGATATTATGAATATAATTATGTTCTATACCTAATTGACAAAATATTATTTTCAATGTTTATCTTTTAGTTTAATGGAGATAGCCAGAGCCTTTCAAGTTTTTAGAAAATACTGGTTTGTGACATTTATTCCGACGTGCACTATATTTGCTATTTGTGCAGATTTGAGACATACATATTTGTGGAAGAAACAATTAGCTGCAGAGAAGCAACTAAAATCAAACATTTAAAATGCCAGCATTATCACCAGTGGCTCAACAAGCTATAGCAACTGTTATGTTTGTGTGTGTAATATACACTGGGCGCCAACTTTACAACTATGGCTCTGGGTTAATGATGAGTGACTATCGTGATAAATCAGCTTTATTTGGAAGAGAATTAAAACCCGGAGAACCTCCATCTTGGCCATAATTTACTTTTATATTATGTTACATTATATATAATATATTAGTTGTCTTCTAAGTACATCTGTATTTTAAAGATAACTATATGTATACAAAATAATAAATTAGTAAGAGGAAATAATAAATCATGTAAGTTATAATGGTTTCATTATTTGCTTATCTATTAAATAATTGATGTACAATTGTTTTCCTTATCAAATAATTCCTTATATTTCTTGTTTTTATTCTTTTTTATTCTTTTCATAAAGAAAGTATATATATTCCATATCTGTAGATATTCATTTGCTTAACGAATTTCCCATTTGACTTATCTTTACACATATTTTTCATTATAAAAGGAAATTAATTCAATAATTGTTAACATAATGTAATGTATCAATATTTATCTTACCACACACATATGTACACTCAATATTATTTAATATTATTTGTAGATCATGTATCTTCATGTAATGAAAACTTCTATCTCATATTTCTATTATTTCATTGTACTGAAATAGATATATTTTGTTAAACAAATTTTTGTTCCTAGAATATTTCATGTATTGAATGTATTTATTTACATTAAATTGTGTTTATAGTTATATATAAACATAATAATTAGATCATCTATTCATAGAATTAAATATCAATGAATTTTTATATTTGAAAATAAATCATCATTCTATTGCAAAAAATATATTTATCTCTTAATCTGATTTTGTTTTATGTTAAAAGGATATCAGATTTCACTAGTGTACTCATTTTTCAACGACATATATGTACTAATATAGGCGTACCTTAATACAAAAATAAAACTAGCAAAGAATATCAAAACGTTTTGAAGTTTTATATTAAAACTGTCCAGTAATTTTAATTAGCAGTAATTTACCTTCTTTGAGGCTATTGGAAGGAGTAAAATAAATTGAATAGAACTTATATAAAATATTGTACAGATTAATTACTAAGTTCTTGAGAATTTTGTAATTTCTGTAGTTTTTGAACCTATTTCAAAGGTTTCCCCTAATTTAGATATTTTCAATTTGCAAGTCTATTGTAAAGAGGGCGCTATTATTGATTCATTAATTCAGGGCCATCTAGATGGCGTTCTAAAGTCTCCATGTAAAATTACTTTTTATTTAATTTCATATTATTTCATTTTAAACGATATGATTTATACAATAAATATATAACAAATATTTTATGGCTCTTTCTTAAGGTGAAGTGTTTGTACATTTTCTATATTTAACCAGATTTAACGAATTAATATCTTTCCCCCTAATATGGAGTACATATCGACATGCGCGCGCATATTGATTTGACCAATGGTTCCGTACATTTTACTGAAACCAGTATCGTAGATAGAAAATGAACACCCAATAATATGCTGCGCGAAGAAATAAAATAATGTATGATAAAATTAGTAATAAAGTTGTAAATGTAATCGAGAAAAAGTACATTCGGGAACGTCATATTTAATTATTACAAAATTAAATATATGTTATTATAATTAATATACATTAAATTATTAAAATAACTGTCTCTTGAAAGTGAGACAACTTCTTATTTCGTTACTTTTTTGTCATTTGAATTCAACGTATTTGAAGTATAATTAATATTTCAATAAAGATGGACGTCGGTTTTGTAATAACAAATACATACATAACAAAAAGTTATTTTAGTCTTACAAAAGTGCATGTTATATGAATTAAAGTAAATATAGTTTAAATATTCATTAGAAACGATCATCGAAATATTTGAAAGACGTAAAATCAAATTTTTATGGTTGAATGAAAAGAAGAGAGGATGGGGGCGCAAGTGCGGTTTATACGGTAGTGTAAGTTGCGCCGTTGGCAGCAAAATGGTGAAGAGCAGAGGGGGTTAGGAGCTTGCATCGTTGCAGCGTTGCAGTTGTCCGCCATTGCTAGGGAGTTAACTTGAATACTAGGCTAGGCGAAGATCTCGGTGCTTACCGCGTGCCCCCCTCTCCCTTGCATCGTGGAAAAAACTATTTAGTGATTTCGTGTTACGATTTTGGGTATTTTGAGATCCGGGCGATTTCGAATCGGTCTTCGTTCGGAAGGAATGGAGAAGAGACAACCGACAATGATTACAACCAGTGAGGCGAGCTTACACGCTAATCTACTAACCACGACGGGCCAGCGTCTTACTCCAACAGGCAAAATCAGCCATGCCAAGACGCGTGTCTACACGCAACGGTACCGTAAAGAATGGGAACAAATGCCCGATTTTAAAGGTACTTTTTGTTATTGTTTATTGCTTATTTTGAAATATCACGTTATCGGCTAAAACGAATACGTTTCTTCAACACTTCAACACATATTCTAACGTATTGTGCTACGGTGAATATCTTCATATGTATTTAATAATCGTAGCTCCGTCGGTTCGTCACAGTATTAAGCAATGATGTTTTTGATTAGTAGCGGTTAATTATTTTTAGAGGAAATTATTGTCATGTGCAATAGTACAATCAACTTTGTTTCCTTTGGATTTCATCAGCGGTAGATACTTATTACGATTTATAACATCTTCAATTCGCCACAATATTCTTCTTGTATCTTATTTTCTTATTATAGTATACTTAGAAGTGTATATAACTGTCGTGTATCACTATTTCGAATTACGCATTATCAATCTTTGTAAAATTTAAATATAATCGTTTATATATATATAGCATAGCTGGTCAAATTCATCCATACTTAAATAACTCTCACTTGACGCAAGATTTTTTTGTAGAAATGGGAAAATTCAATGTGTTACGTACGCGACACATGACTGTAGTCCATTCAACGAGTCGAATCAATCGAGATAAATAAAACCACGTGATCAAACTCTAGGGGAAACATTCTAGGGTCGGTTATACAATTTCAATATATTACAAAATAGAAAATTGCATTTTTAAACATTAATCTTGTAAGTCTTTTCCACGGTCATATAAACAGACCTGGACACTCGCTAGGGGAAATTGCCCATTGAGTGAAGCCTGAAAAATCCACATAGCTGATAGAAGTAAGGGTCATTTTGCGCCCGATCATATAAACAAATCTAGTATAAGTATAATTGTAAAATTTCACTTTTGCGTATAAAAGTTATATACTCTTCTCAATAAATATTTCATTTATAATAGCATTTATTATTTAAGAGAATATTTTTAATATTTTTTTAATAATAATCTCTTTCAACATAAAATTTCTTGCTTATACGTATTTCCTTACTACTATTGTATTAGAGGTTATTACTAAACTTATAATTTTTTATCTTTCTTAATTTAAGAAATATATAACATTTCATTTTACTGCTTTTATTGTCTGGGTTTATTATGATTGTTTCAATAATAAAAGAAATGTGAATAAAAGAATACCTACCTAGTCAATTTTAATTATTCAAAATAAATCGTAATTCCTCGCGCATACACGGAACGCGCCTAGCTAGCTCTGTCGACCATGTTGATTTTTTAGCGGATAGATGCTTTTTTCTATGCTTTCGATATAGTATAAGATATAGTAGAAAAAAAACTGTCACATCCTCTCCGCATATTTAAATTTCATATCTTTCCTTTAGTTTCTGGAATATTTTTTAGCGAAACTTTATTTTCTTTTAGAAAAATTCAGATCTCTATAATTTTTATATTGAGATATATTGGATACATCGATCTATATAAAACACAATACAAAATAAACAGTGCTTTGATTGTGTATTCTGCAAGATATACAATCCTTTTTGCTACTTTCTAATTCTTTCAGATATCGCTAATTGGAAAAAGCAAGTGAAATTATGAGTTCAAATAGAAAGAACGTTATATGAAATATCTATAAGAAAGAACTAAAGAGTAACAGTGTCGAAAGAGTTCTTCCAGAGATAGTAAAAATAACTGCCTCTACCAGGAGTTACCTACCACAGAAGTTTCTGAAATAAGAATTGAATGATTATATTACCCAATTTTAAGAAGACTACATTTTATAATGTACTAAAAGATGAAATTTAAATGTATACAAATTGACCACGATAGTTTTCTACATGATACAGAAGACTTAAGAGTAGTAGCTATATAAATGTACAAGAAAGTGATTTTTCATTTTATAATATATCGAGATTATAAATGCGACTAGACTGTTTTCACTAGAATGTGTTTATGTAGTTATATTTACCTTGATTGACTCGATTCGTTGAGCGAAGCATAGCGTTAATAAGTTACCAGTAAAAGTATTACCAAGTCAACCTTCGATTCGATGTTACCATACAGTTAAAATGTGTTTAGTAACACGGTATATTCGGCAGAATGTTTCGTAGCCTTTCGAAAAAGAGAACAGTGCGCTTAAAATAACAAACAAAGAAATATTTAACATGATATTTTACCATAGGATGGTTGACGTCCGTGCCGTTCCAATCAACACGAGCTTATTGTCTGTATTGCAAGAAAAATCTCCATGCGCACCGACTTTCTTTGTTAAAACATACATGTACGATGAAGCATCAACGATCAGCTTTGTCACACGAAGCGGAAGAAAAAAAGAAGGCTGCAGCTCGAAAGGCGAACGCGGTAGAAGAGGTTGAAATAGAAGAAGTCGAGGAAATTGAGGTTTATATTCGTCCCATTTGTAATTAGCTTTATACTGCTTGAATAAATTAGATAAAATTAAATTATGTTCATGTTATAAAGGGATACATTACGGTAAACAATATTAAACAAATTGATTGAAGCATTTTTTTATTAGGCTATTGAACACACTCAAACTGAAATAGAAGAAAATGAAGATGAAGTGGAATATGTTGTTGAGAGATTAGAAACGGATGATGAGCTGGATGAAGCTCAGATTAAAGATCCAATCGAAGATGTTGGTGCTGAAGCTGAGGATGAAGAAGATGAGGAAGATGATGATGTAGAAGATATGCATATGCCTTCTGATGAAGAAGATGTTAAGCATTCGATAAAAAAGATTAAAATAGGGAGGGTGGTGAGTGATTCCTTTATTTGTATGGAATAAATGTTTTATAAATTAAATTCATGAATATTTCACATTATTGTAAACTAATTACATTAATTTAGGAGAACTGCGAGGATTCCTTGACAGAAGCTATGGATCATATGCAGAGTGAATATTTGGAAGAAAGTGATAATCAAGAAACTGTACAAATGGAAATAGTTGTAGAATCAGAAGATCAAAGTAATTCAGATATGCAAGTCGTATCGATTCTTCCTGATACTGAAGATTCTAGTAAAGAATCGTCAAAGGAATCACGCGAAAATGGAAGAGCGATTCGACGAGGCGATAGTAAATTAGATAGAAAATCTGCAAAATTATTGGTGAATGTATATAACAATATAAAAAATATACTATAAATGATATTTTAACAAAAGGTCCAAATAAAATATAAATGATGTTTTAGCAAGATGAATGCAAACAGCAAGGAGATTCGGGAATAATGGTGGCATGTCCGTTACCTATTTTAGGTACAGCTTATCAAATTAGTTCCTCGGTCGCACCTAGTACTAACACCATCGGTGTGCTTCAGCCAGTGAATACAATCCCCATTGCACCTGCGCAAAGTAAAACGATTACTTTGGCGACGGGTGGAAAAACTCTGACTTTGACAGGTGGTACATTCCAACCTGGTGCTCAGTATGTGCTGAGTAAATTAAAGGGTAAATTTCCTACGTTGGTAATGGCTGATAAAAAAACTACAATTGTAGCTAATCAAGCAGAGGATGCCGCGAAAGGTGCTCAGATAAACAAGGATCAGTTAGATGTAGCAAGTACTAGTTATCAAAGTCCGAAAAGAGTACGTCGATTTTTGGTATTTGCAAATTAATGGCATTTCTTGCCTTATCAATATTTAAACATTATGGTTCTTCTAGCATGTACTTTTAAAAACCGTTAATAATCCAACAATTAAAAAGCCTCGCATTTCAACTCACGTTATGGACACTAGTAAAGGTTTACCAATTGGAGGTTTGCAAGTTAGCCTTTATAAGTTAATGGATGGGAGGTGGACTTTTTTAAATGAAAGGTATAATACTGAAATCAAATATTTTCTGCATTTATCACACCAGAATCTATTAATTCTACAATAAAGTACGCAAGATCTATTTTCCTTTGTTCCAGTAATACGAGCCCGAATGGTCGATGCGTAGATTTGGTGGATAACATGAAAGTTAATTTCACAGCTGGACGTTACAAGATTCACTTCGATGTTGATAAATATTTTACGCTAAGAAGGATAGAAACAATGTATCCGTTTATCGAGATTGTTTTTGATGTAAAAAACCCTGCTGGTCACTATCACATACCAGTGCTTCTGAGTCCATTTGGTTACACCACCTACCGTGGTTCCGAAAGATAAACTTTAATCAAGTCAGTACGTGTTTATCAAGTATTTTATTTCTTTGTAAAGAAATTAAATTTCGTAAAAATAAATACGTTTTACGATTTAACGTGCAGATTAGGATTAATACGCAACAAACGTATTTTTATTATGGCTTATATGGTTGGTCATGTGGCGGTCTCAACAGCAAATACCACTACTCGACACTAACTAGTGTCGGACGACGGCAGCGCAGTGGTTAGCGCCTTAGGTTACGAACGTTCGGGACCTGGGTTCGAATTCCCGCAACCGGAGTTCCGATTTTTCTTCCACGCTTCTAAATTAGAAGAAAAACCGAGTAGTACCCCAGCAGCGACATCCACAACCAGCAGCTGCAATCATCACGGACAACACGCACACCTCAAATTGGTGGTGACCTCGACGTGATCCGACAGCGAAAAGAGGTGTGCGATCGTGATATCGCTATCCGAGACTTCGATCATCGCGAATCTAAGACCGTGGCAATCTGGATCTACCGCTACGACGCACACAGAACGGCCTTTCCTTCCTTCCTGGTGACTGGTGGATAACACGAGACGATGACCAAGCCAGGAGTAATGTAGCCATTGCAAAGTTCATGGACATCACCACCAGCACGTCATAAAAAGAGGAAGAGGGGCTCTATGACTGTACGCGGAAACGCTCCGCGCCGTACCGGCAGGTATCCATCGCCACATCGAAGACAACGTACAACATCTGCACGGGCTTGACAACAATCGGCTGACGCTTTACCACACTAAGAAGAAACGTTATCACTGGTAAAGGGGTACTGTGGCGGCACTCGACAACAAATACCGCCACTCGACATTAACTTCTACCCGACGATGGTAGCGCAGTGGTTACGAACGTTCAGAACCCGAGTTCGAATCTCGGCGCCCGATAGTCCAATTTTTCTTCCATGGCACATAAATGAGAAGAAAGCAGCAATATGTTATAGCAGTGTCTACATCAGCAGGAGCAGCAGCGAGCACTATCGTGATAACTACTTATTACACCTCAATCATGCAGAGGAAGTTAATAGGTGTATACGATGATAATAATAATGCCTTGTTAGTTTTACGTTCATAGTGTACATGCGTTGTTAATTTACAGCTATTATTTCCGCATACACCTAACATTTGTAATCTTGCATTCAACGGCGTAATGCGAATTAGAAGGGACAAAATTCATATTCTTTTATTTATATTTCTGTTAGTTGCATTTTATGAAAGAAATTATTAGTTGTATGTGTGTGTACCCGCATTTGCTATACGTGGAGAGAATGTTATGAAAAAATGGGAGGTGTATAATCATTGGTAGAATTGTTAAATTGTAATATCAACATTTGTGAAAAAATATATTTTATTTCTTAGTTTATAAAAGTTTGATATGTTCGAAAACGAATCAACTAGTTTGTCAACTATTTTGCGATTACTTGAATGATAAATCGAGACCGGGACTACTAAACTGCCTTAATAAGGATACATTCATCGACAAGTTAGACAAATAAAGTTGGAGGAAGCATGCAATTACGATAACTGGATAAAACTTTTATACAAGAGATCACGATGTTGAAGAAATTGTACAAAATATATCTTTTATATTAATTATGATATTAATGTAATATATATAATTATAATGTATATAATTATATATATAATTATAATATAATGTATATAATTATAATATAATGTATATAATTATATATATATATAATTATAATATTAATATTAATATATAGTATAATATTAATAACATAAATTTCCATAAATTATATTACAGGATAATGAGACAATTTTTTACTGAGATAATATTGGAGCATCGAAGATTTGTTAGTAATGTTTGATCGAAAAAAGTTCTGATGTTTCTCTATTGTGGCGGTAGGTAACTTCTGCCGATGCCTTTCGATGGTGGGTAGCCTTTAGATCCGTTCGGTTCCTGACCACCGCCATGTCCATTTTGGCCTCCTGATCCAGAAATACGACCAGCCGGGGACAAACTGCCACTACTTGCGTCGCCGGTACCAAACTTGAAGCTGGCTCTATTTCCGTTTTCGTCAGCCTCATACCTTCAAACGCGTACGAAAGTAAGGATAAATATTGAAGCGAAACAACAAAAACCCGCTACCAAAGAAAAATTGAAAAGTTGCCCCTTACTTGACAGAGATGGGAAGGCCTTCCGGGCTTTGGTAAGAGAAGCTCCCTTTTACAGTTCGCACTAGCTCACCGTCCACCAATTTCAGCATTTCCGTTTCTTCTTTTTGTACGTCGTCCACTGGCGCATTTACATTCAAATTCGGACGATTCCTAGCTTTATTATCCTCGAACGGCGTGTTTAAAGCCAGTCCGCCAGAACCACGAGCGAACAAAGGCGCCTTCTGATCGGGTGATAACTTTTCACCGGTGCAACGCCACGTGCCGAGAATCATTAGCCAGAGAATCTGGGATCAGAGAGGAATGATGTAAAATTCGATTAACGAGGACGGTTTTGGAAATGATTGGAATCATGAGATCAGCGTAACTCTTCACACACGTTACACAAATCACAGTGACATTCTCAGTTCTTTTCAGATGTGATTGTATTGTGTACGGTTTACAGGAATTAGCCGTTTTTCTCTTCGATGTATAACAAATGGACGCTTACCCGAGGTGAACTCGACTTTCGTGTCGAACGATTCGTGATGACCTCTTGACCGATGGGAACGTATAGTAAAAGTACGACTCTCGATTTTACGATCTGTTATCTCTCCTAATACGTATTACGTATTATATGTGCACCCGTATAAAAAGACACTTTCTATTTAATACTTTCCCTCTTAATCGATTTGAATGTAATCTTTTTTATCGAATTTCGTTTATTCGCTTCGAAGGGAAAAATGAAAATCATAAATAGCCGGTGTATTATCCGCGACGCACGTAGATATGTGTTGCGCGGGAATCTCAGATACGCAAGGGGTTAGGATCTCAAATTTCAAATTACTTTACCATGGTTATATTGAATTGAGTCGAATTGAAAACATACCAGCGACTGTGGCACAAATTTCCGGGTGGTCATCATCACCATAGATTAATCACACTGATGACACTTTAAATGGCATCCCCCAAGGCACTCGCGATGATATTGCTGGATTTCAGAAGTCACTAACGTCTGTGCATCTTCGCTCTGTCCGCTTTTATATAGCCGCCACTAGCTCTATGCAAGGACGATGCTTTTTTCCCCCTCTGAGACTGTCGATTGTCGCAGGGAACCACAGGGATCACGAATCTCGTTCGCTCGTACGTCCTTTCAACCAGACTCAGTTTGGTACTCATATTTTTTTCTTCTCTATAACTTCTATTGCATCTCACAGAAATCTAAATCTCCTTCCTTTTCGATCATTCCTCATCAAACTCCTCACCTCTTAATTACGAACTGTTCTTATATAGATTAGATCCTTTTTAAAGATCTTTCAATTCTTTAAATTCACTTCATCCAAAAGTACGCTGTCTTAGAAACGTGGAGCGTGATTTCAAGATTTTGTCCAATTTCTTTTATGATTACGATATGGTTTGCAAACAACCAAGTGTCAACATTTTCATCACTTAGCGACGATTAGTTTAATATAATAAATAGATAAATAAATACAAGGACGAAGTGGTATCAAAGGATGAGAAGAAACGGTGTTTACAAAGCGATACAAGTTACTTGGGAAATTAATCGAGCCTCTAACAGTATTTCGAAACGTAAGCGCCTATTCGACAGGGTGGATGAAGTTTTACAGTTTTTCTACGAGAGATTTGTTATCGAATGACGATAATGCATAGTTTCGAGGTAATAGAGGAATCCCACGGAAGGGACGCTTTGCATTGTAAATCTCTTAGGATACACGGATTGTTGCACGTTCTCGATGAATTGCTCGCATAAGACATATGCGGTCGCGCGTGAGACTCGCGTATTGGTTTGCGCTTATTTTCTCTCGATCGTGTGGGGACGCGGAGACGGCTGGATTTATCGTCATCCGTTTGCCACGCGATTCAAAGGCCAACGTCGTTACGATGGATGAGATTTCGCTCTTTTAAGGGCACGCGGGCAAACAATACGATCTCTGAACCGCTAATAGGATGCGTTTGCTCTTTTGTAGGTAGCAACAGAGTCGCGCTGACATTTTATCCTTTTATTCATTGGTCCTTTCGTACCGAACCCATCGCATTCCGTGTGCCCAGTAGTCAACAGTCGACACGACGTGATCATCATTCCGTTCTGTTCGCGACCGATCTCGATTCCGATCCTCGATCGAAGCAGTGCTAGGTTCAAAGATCGTCAGGTTTGCCCTGAATCTTCTCTCTCCTATCCTGCTCATAATCTACATTACTAGACACGTGGATCGCCATCTCGGTCTCGTTCTTCGAACTCGGATGAACGACAAATCGAACGATATCGAGGGAGGGTCATTGGCCTTTTGTAGTCGATCGCTGGCGAACGGCCAGGTTTCGATCGAGAACCCTGTTTGAAAGTACCCGGAGTTTTTCTAGACTCAACTTGGCTCATCTTATGTACCTCGAAGAGCGTCCCGATGGGACCTTCCGTTCTAATGCGCGACTCTGCACCAATCGTTCGTACCACGTAACGATTTCATAATCCAACAGCTGCTTTTTCTTTGAATGTACGAGAGAGAAAGGACTTTGTCGTTTGTAAATAAGATATACACGCGCGCATCCACGCGCTATCGCGTAATTCCGCGTACGTTATCGTATGAGAACAGATACCCACGCGCGTGTACTTTCTACGATACGACGGATTTATCTCCCGTGATTTACATCTGACTTTTCCCAGTGTTCTTTCATCTTCGAGATTCTTTGTATCTAACCTCTCGCCTGTTATCTCGCGCGTGTCCGATTAAAATGAGAAACGTAGCTAACGAAAGAACGATCAAATTCAATTTCGAGCAACCGTTCGATCGCCAACGGGATTCCAATGAACTATTTCGTGCAACAACGTAAATAAAAACTCGCGTTTTTACCTACTGTACGATCTTTCATGTTGCGCCGTTAGATCGCTGAACTTGGCTGGATCGTCGCCTTACGTAAACGGACGAAGGCTAGAAACCATATACAGGAAGGGGCTCGCAGAGACGATATCCTTCACCCGTATTTTAATTCTATTCTCCCCGAGTAAAAGATGAAACATAGAAGTAGGGAATGAGTGATAGGTTTGCTGGGTTTTGATATCTCTAAAGATGTTTTTACTCCGTTTTCTTTTTGTTCTTTTTTTTTTCTTAACAAGACATTTAATATTCGCTCAGTATCTGTAAGCTCAGCAAAATCAACATTTTGCGTGGGAACAGACGTTAAGAATTTCGGTGGATTCCACTCGTTGGTAACGTCGCATCTTCTCGTGCAACTCGACGACTCGCTCAACTCACCTCGATCGATTCAAAATATTTCGCCAAAGAGATAACCTCGAAGTATACCGCTCGTCTGTAACCAGGCTATTCTTTTTAACATTTATAAAGTGCTATCGGCATAGGTTCAGAGTTTAAAAGAGGCTGACAGGATTTTCGATGAACGCATCCTCGAAATCACGTCGTATCAGGACGATAAAACTCTCGTGCTCGATATTAACCATGGACAACACAGACAGCTATTAACTTGACCCTCTATTACGTAGTAATACTCATTGAGATGTTTGGAATGATTCATGGCCGCGAGAATAAGATTGCTTTCGATATCACAGGCAGTGTTAAATTTAGATTTGCGTTGAAATTAAAGGTGATCTCGCTCTCTAACGTAAACAAGCGATCGTTGAAATGAAAGAATCGGTCCTCTGTCAACATGACTTCGAACGCGTGTTCGCTTTAGGCTCTGAATCTACCCTTATAGTACTTTTTACAAATTAAAAAGATGCCGTACGTTGAGACGCTAATCGAACAAACTTGTGTACGGCGCCTTACATCCTTTTTATTCTTGAACACGAATGTGTACGAATTACCGTTTGCTCGTTTGTGTCACGTACATATGTATTTCTGTGAGCGCACACGCACCTACATTTTTGTTTAGTAAAATAATACCTTTAATCTTCGTTACTCAGCACCCTTCGTACCTCACTTTCTTCAGCATTACGTATAACTCGTATGATTGAACACCCGATTTCTCTCGATACAAAATATATTTAGGTACTCGATGAAACGCGCTAAGGCTTTCAGAGACCAAAACATTGCCGTACGCGATTCCAATCGACCGCGTCCTGTTGTCCCGTAACGGATATGCCCGTTGCTTCGCTCGGATCGCTCCAATTTCCGCCAGTTTTAACACCGAAATGTTTGTCAAATTAGCCTAATGTTCGTATAGAGTTCCTGTAGATATATATTATATAAAACGAGTATTAATAGTTTTGACGCGACACGAGCGTAAATCGGTGCGTTTAATCGTGCCAGATATCTCGGAGGAACTACCGGCACAAGAAAACCAAGCTTCGAGAGTTTCATCATCTTCCCGGTGGTGTTAACATGCCGTGTTTGTTCTTTCGCGACCGATCTTTCGAGGCGGATATTCGTTTATCGGCGAGCATGTCTCGGAGCATAGAATCGAACGAATCGATAAGAAAATATTTGCATTTTGCGGATAATCGGTTGGTTGTGTGTCGAATCGCGCGAAATCCCTACACCCTGGACGCGTCAAGACCATTAACATTCAAAAGATTTCCAGTGTAAAGTTTGAATATTCACGTAGATTTGATATTATTAGCTTGAGAAACACGAATCGGAGCGAAATTCGCGGAAAGGTCCTCGGAATTGTTCAATGTTTCTCCACGTTTCGTGTGCGTGTGCGTGAGCGTGTACACGCAAGTGTGCAAACGCGTAAATATACATGTATGTTTGTTTTAGAGATATACACATAGTATTTAATACTCTTTCCGTTTAGATTTCCTTGCTGGTACGTCACTTTCAATTACAATCTGCGAGGACGCGAGTAAATTATTCAGGATCTTCTGTTACTTACAACTTTATATTACACGCTTTGCCATACATACAATGCAACGGCGTACAATGAACGAAAATAAAGGAAATCTTATTCCGCTGGTGTCGGTCTCGTTCTTTCTTTCGCTCCCTATTTCATCATCCTTCACCATAGGATCGCATATTTTTCATAAATATCTTTTGCTCGGACGATCTAGAAAAAATATGCGGATATGTGTATTAAAAAATACAGGCACTCGTGCAGACACACAGCCACGCACACACGTACAACCATTAACGCGAACCAAGCACCGCTCGACACAGGGCGGATCCTTGCGTTCTTTCTGTATCTGTATACGCAATGGTTGAAGAACCGAGCAGTTTTCCACGATCTGGCGTTTTCTCCCTGTTACATTATTATTAATACGCATAAAACCGATCAACGGTTTTCCTTCCAACGAACATTTTTAGCATATACGTTTCATAAACGTGCCTTTTACTCATTTTAAACGAGTGTCTTTTTAAATCTCTATACTTTCGGAAAGATTCGCCTTGTAAGATACACGTTATACACGTATACATGGTTAAATAAAATGAATGGAACGTAGCGGTGAAAGGACACATCGAAGTAAAAGTAAAACGCATAAAATGAAATAAATAATTTGTAACACGATCATCGAATCGAACAAGTCCCGAGAAAGAAATCGTTCATTCGTGCGCCCTATCGTCTACGAGTTACCGTAGCGTTCTCGACGCTTAATTAATTTGTGCCGCTGCAGCAATCGAGAAACTAGAGTTGGAGCGCGGAGAGCAAGCCACGTCGTCGTCGAATCCGTTCGTCCGCACCAACTCGAATGGAACGTAACGCGTTCTCGCACTCTTCGGATCGCCGACAATCACACTTTGTTTCAAAAAATATCGCGATATTTACACATTTCATGTTTGACGATCCTGAATAGTTACTCACGCGTTTAAACTGGCGAGCGCCAGCTCGCTTAATTACAGCTTTCTCTTTCGATAGGTTTGCGTTTCTTTGATGCGAGGTGTAGAAAAGAATGGCAACAGAATAGAGAAGAAAAGATTGGTGTGTGAAAGTAAAGCGGTTCGATAGACGATATCTTCTTCGCAATAAGAGAAAATACTACGCGTTCTCATGCTTAATCGCGAGAAAAGAAATACGGCCGGCTTGACGTTTCTCTTTTCATCGAGTTGCGTCGTCTCTTTCAACGATCATCGTACGTACAGTTTTCGATAGCGCACATTCTACGCGATGTTAAAAAATTTCGTAAAAGTTTTGCCTATAGAGATTCTGAGTTTTAGTAAAAACGAGAGTCTATGAATAATCTGTGATATTATATCGATGTCCAACGAAGTAATGGCGTTCTTTAAACTCAGTAACTTTGAAACATTCTGTGCAACTGCGACTTTTTCTTTCACGCTCGCGTCTCGCCATTTTCACGCGGCAACGCGCGAAAATATTCCCGAAATCACGATAATTTTGACAGTAATTAACCACAATAATAAAAGCATATAAGCTATACAACTACCATTTCTGTATCTACAATATAGTTTTATGTGTATGTATATATATATATATATATATAATTTTTTTTTATTTATTCTCTTCTTTTATATAGTCTGTTACTTTATAGACACTCCACTGTCTTTCTGAAAGGCTATCAAGAGGCTCGGTGCTTTTCTACGCTCGTTCAGGTATCTTCCTCAGTGTCGCGTCATGTCAATTCGCTCGGTATCATCGTTGTTTCAACCGGTATCGGGATTCTCTTCTCATTCGTATCGACAACCATCGCTCGCGTTCTCTGTACGAATCTTCGATCCTACGAGTAGATTGATCTCGACGATTGACACGACCGATTCTTATCCTCGTCGTAGAAAAATCGTCGATCTCGTTTCGGAAATAGGAATACGACGCGTTCACGCGATCGCACATTTGCCCTGCGTATCTCAGTTCCTCCGTATCTCCGTGAAACTCGTTTCTACGGTAGGATGCAACAGAAGAAATTAAAATGTTTTCCACGGCACTCGTACAGCGACCATTTCGAAAAACGTGAACCGCAAAGTTATCGGCGACCAAGTCCCGATGCACCTTCAACGACGTTGAATCATCCGACTGCTGAGACATCCATGCGGTAGCTTGTATCCTTTCCATTACTGCAGAAGACAACATTTACATTTAGGCTTCTTCTTTAAGGTGACGTGTTCGACCTGCGAAGCGTCGCCTGGTCCCTGTGCCGTCATTCTGGCCACTTCGACGGTAGCTGCTCTCGATGCGACAACCTGCAAAACGTTTAATCACATCTCGTTACTCCGTATTCGAACGTCGTCGTGCATGATTTTTCTCGATGAAAAAATACGTTTACCGATGGGATTCCAGCCAGAACTCTGCTACGATAATATAATTCACCGTTAACGTTTCAGGTGACTGGCAACTTTTACGGAAACCACTCGTTTAACGGTTGAACAGTCGGCGGATTGCGTGACTATTCGACGACACGAAATGTTCGATTAAAAATGCTAATATATCGTTACCTTATCGTTGACAGATTGCTGGTTGTTGGCGGTTGCAGCTTTCATCGGTGTACCATGGGCGTTTCCATTTTCCTGGCCAGGCTTCGGCGACGAATTGGCGTGTCGATTCGTCGAGTTCGCTGAGGATTTCAACAGGGGACTGGAACTGGAGTCGTGGTCGACGGTGGTCTGCGCATTGCTGGTAACAGCGTCGCACCCTGGCAACGGAGGAGCAGTTTGTCCAGGGGTCGGTGTGATGGGTTTTCCACCTTTTATCAATTCAACTATCTCGTCTGCTTCCCTCGAAAGATCGCCGTCTGGTCTGAACGGATTATCCCAACCACTGTCCGTACTGAAAATTCATTTTTTCCCATTAAATTTTTACCATCGTTCGTAGACGAGCGTACAATTCCATTAGACGCTAAATTATACCGAACGACCTCGCGCAGCTAATCGCTTTTACACTGGAAACATCTACCTTCGAGTTTCAATGGTTTGATACTCGTTTCAAGCTCGCCGATAACGACCAACTTAGGTGTGCACGTATTTTTGTTCGTTAGCCTTCTTATTTCGTGCTTGAAACGTAACCATAAATTAGGCTTAATTATAATTGCCACTCCTGGTTAGCCGTGACATTGACCACGATATCGTATTCCATCTAATTGCAGCTTATCTTCCTCCCCCTCTTTGGTGTGCACGTGTAGCGAGTGCACACGCGATCATTCTCGCCAGCAGTTCGTCTAAGGTTCACGATTTTCATTTTATCAATTCGTTGTACTTTCCACATCTTTTATTTACTCGTTCAACGTTCCAAAGAAAATCAGACACAAATATCGGTGTATCTCGTTAAACAACGAAAATAAATCTTGCACGAGTTCGAAATATAATCGACAAAACGAGAGAATGGACGGTAAAGGATGAATAAAAGAGAATAAAAGGAGAGTATTCGTTCGGCAGGAAAAGTAACGTTAAATGGTTAGCGTTGGTAGGCTCGGCGGAACCGTTGGACCACAGCCAACGAGACTAATAATGTTCGATATTGCGAAACTAACAACGAGTGCCGACTCTCCCTCACTTTCCCTGCTGCGATTAATCTTCGCAGATTGCATTCCATCGCGTTTGTCCGCAGTTCCGCCATCGTGCACCGACAACAATGGGAGGAGCCGTGGGGATCCGCGCGGCGACAAACCGACCGCCTTTCACATCAACAGGGAACAAGGAAGCGATCGTGTTATTTAATATCGTTATCAAGAAGTTGATCAACGCGACAGGTAAACCAATGATCGACTACTGTAAATCCGCTTTGAGAGAGGAATCGTTTGTTGCACAAAGAAACTTTTTCTTTCAAGGACGTTGGTGTGCAAATTTCCATTTCAGAAAAATCTTCCTGCGTATAATATACTCAGAGCTAGTAAATATGGTCGAGTGTGTCTTATTTAACCCTTTGCACTCGGAATTTCATTTCAATTTCGTTAGCAGCAGCTGCCAATGATTTTAAGCGTTTTATTTGAAATTTGCTTGAACTAGAAAATAGGACAATTTAAATAAGTAAAGGGAGAAAGAAATTAAATACCAGTTTCTAATCACTCTATTGTTGTATTTTCTAATTTTTAAGTGTATGATATATCTTGAAAGAATTTCCAGGATGCAATGCTACTTCTCTTTCGCGCGTTTCACAAGAAAACGCGCACGTGAAAGAATGTCTGAGAGAAAAACTGACGTCGAGTCACACTCGACATAGCAGTGCAAAGGGTTAAAGCGCGCCGTACGTATTTGCTCTGCACCGAGTGGCTGTAAATCGCGCGGCAAATACGAAACGGACGAACTTGGGAAAGGAACGGCGAATGGAAAATTTAAAATCGAGAGCTGCCACGAGCCAATGGATTACGAATTTATCTTCGATCTGTCGTTGCGGTATCGGCAACGACTGTATGCGCGTACGTACGCGTGCCAACGTACGTAATCGTAACGCGATGTACGCAAAAACGAAACAGTTTATTTTTCGCGCTATTATCCTCTTCGACTCTCGATGGTCCACACGCCCGGTGGACTCCAACGTGTCTGAAAACTCGCGTCTTTCGTTCGATCGGTTTACGCGCGATAGTTCCGTTGGACGAGCGAGAGCTACTCCGGTCGGTTCGTTCCAATTGCGTAAATTTGAGGTGGAAAGGAGCGTGGGTGGAACGTGTTGGTCCGCAGCTCGTTCGCTTTTAAGCCGATTACCTTTCATTGCCATCCGTCTCCTTGGGCACCTTGATCACGTAATACACGTGGCCTCCGTGGGTGGTCGTCATTTTGCTCGCGCTTGCGAATCCACGTCGTTCGATATCAACATCGGAGATACGCGACGAGTTTACTCCGGTTTTCCGCGCTACTTCCCCGAACCAGGCACTTTATTACACCTGGACGTGGTAACGATCGCGATATCGATTCACGGAACTGTCCATTGTCGTTCTTCTCTCGATCGCTCTTCCTCTTCCTCCCCTTTCTCTCTCTCTTTCTCTCTCTCTCCCCCCTCTGTCTCTTCTTTTAACCGAACTCGATCTCCTCGTCGCTCGTCGACGTTTCGCCTAGCGGTTCAAGCGCTTCCTCGACCCTGTCACCGAGAGAACTCTTCTGTGATTTCGCACGGACCAACTCGAACACCGGCGTAAGACTTTATTTTTAAGCGGATTCGTGGCGGGAGATGTTTGCAACTACCGCTCACTGTCTCTCTCGCACGCCCGCCCCTCCCACCAATCGAGCTTCCACCCCTCTCTTCAACTTCCCCTTTCTCTGTTTATCACGGAACGTCGACGCAACCCGTTATTTCAAGCCACGTCCGCGTTCGACAAAGTATCCTTCGATCTTTTCCAACGTGGCTTTCCAAGCTGAACCGCATCCTCGAGTTTTTTTAGACCGCGAGGAGGACGCTCGTTTTCGATATCGCGAACCGCTGGAATTCGATCTCGGAATAAACTCGGGGATGACTCGTCCTCTCGAGAACGGAACTCGAAACCAGAGCGTGTCACCGTACGCTACTTCGCATTTGCACGGACGAAAAGACGGTTCGCGAGAAGTCGGCGTTAGTTTGCACTCGGACGGCAAATAAAGCCGATGGAAAGCCGGCAGTTCGTTTCCACGTCGATCGTAACGAAACGCATAAGCTGTTCATCGATCCGCCTCGCTCGAAGCTGACCTATTTCCTCAAAGTCCTCGACCTATTTACTCCGATTCCCGTGCTGTCTGTCGCCGTCCACCCCCACCCGCCCCCGTCAACGGGTTTATCCCGTTGCGGGTGCCGCAAAAGAGGCTGCTTTGCCTTTGTCGGTTGATTCCTTTTCCTTGGAAAAATTATCTGGCGGATTCCTCTGGGAACGAGGCAGCGGCTCTCACGGCGGGGAAGCACGTCGCGTGGACGGCGACTACCTGGCAGATCACACGACGACCATAGGTTTTCTTGTATTATTTACTCGCAATTATTTGCGCAACCGGCGTACGAAGGTAGCCGCGGCCGGCATCGATCCGATTCTGTTTATAACCGGTGTATCCTACACGTATGGCTTCCAGAGAAGTGAATTCTCAGCGATGCGCGATTCTTACAGACGGCCGCGATAACAAAGTTATCGGTGCCCTGACGATCCCATAGTTTCGTTCGATCGGAGCTCGTGGAAACATCTCGTTATCCCTTGATCGGTTTCCATCGGGCGAAATAATCGCTCGGGTGATACCTTTGCCCCCTTGGCGTTATAAATAGCCGCGAGTTCGATGCACCGAATTAAATATACAACGATGTTTTGCCTACGAGAGGCGAGATATTGCTCGCACGATGACAAGAAAACGCGCTGACAAGCGAAACTCCACACCTACTTCTTTCGAATTATCCAGCAATTTCCACGTGCACAACAAGCGTCGAATTGATTTACTTCAGCGGCTAATAGGTGAGACATGCAGCTCACCCTCGGCAAACGACGAGATTACTCGGCCCTTAAGGGGCTGAATGTCTCGCCAGAAGCAATTTGCTCGGCCGAATTCGTTACATATTTCAAGCGATGACATTTTCAAGATCTCGATTAACGAGCGGCACGACCTCGCGCTACGTGTGTGCTACCATCAGGGACGAGCGACTACGTGTGGTGGCTTCTATACACGCGCCATCCTCTCTCCTCGCATTTGTCTGGTCGCTGATGATTTCACCGATGGGGTTGGCTAAGGGTGACGCGACGAGGGTGAGTATATGGGTCATGGCTAGTGGCGGAGTTCTTGCGCGCACTGTTTTCCGCTCGCCATCCACCACTGGCCCACTACCGTCTTTGTCCACGCGTCTATTATTTCGCAACGGACGCACGTTCCTTTGGTCTTGCAATTTATTCGTGTTGGAGTGTATTACGAGCGAGAAAACGAAAGAAATAAATTACAAGGCTGGCGATTTTCGATCAGCCACGAGCAGATACCATAACGAAAGTGCGGCTAATGAGCGCCAAAATTAGAAAACAGTCTATTTTGCTGTATTCGTGGATGCGTTTACGATTATTTATGCTAATGGAATATACATTAGCGAAATTGGCCAAGGCGAAACATATTACGATAAGCTGTGCGATCGAGCCGAGTCTTTTTTACGCCTTTTAACGCGTGACATTGTTTTAAGGAAATCGAGTCGCTTTCACTCACGTTCCTCGTTACCGGCGTCCCTCTAACGAGCTCCGACTCGACCCATTCTCTCGTTTCATCTTCCGAGATCGTCGAGTCGATTTCGATAGATGCAACGAAAGGGGACTCGTAGTCAGAGTCGCAGGATGGAGCTTGGTGTGAGAGATCATTCCCGAGAAATTCCCAAAATAAAAAAGCACGCCCACGACCGTTAAAGTCTTGGAAAGTGGAGACGTCGGAATACTTGGTTACTTTAGAATTTAGAAAAAAAAAAAAAAAAAAAAGAGAAAAGAAAAAAAGATGATCAGGATGAGCGCGTGTGATCGCGACGACGAGTGTTCGAGTACATGGGATGCGTACAACTGCGCCATCGCGTAAGGCTGCGGTTGGTTTTTCCGCGACTGCGTCGTATACTCTTGTCGGACCAGGAAAATTCAGCCGGAGAAAAGGCGAGAAAACGCGGACGTTAAACGCGAGCATGAACGAGTCGCCAATATACCGACATGTAGGCCAGTGTGTTGGTCGCGACGCGACGCCACGCACCAATTGATTTCCTCCGCGGCAACCCACTGACTCGATCACAGACCACCGGCTCGTTATTCCATCCAATTTGCACCATCTATTTCATAAAACTGCGTACTAACACGCTACATGCTCAACTACGCGGTTCCAGCTTATGTCTACGACTGCATCGAGTACGCGACTTTTCTGCTCTTACGAACGTCGTTGCAAAGCTTACGAACGCTGCAATTTTAGCTGCACGCGACGTAAGCGAAATGGCTGGACGAATGGACCTTCCCGTGACAGTCCTTTCGGCTTCTCCCTTGAGCAACCTTGAGCAACCAGAGAATCTAACGAATTTGCCAGTGTACCGTCGTTAACTATTTATACCAAGTTCAAAGAAAATAGATCGATATAGGTCATGGTTCTCGGGGAACTCTTTCTTCTCTTTATTTTCTATCTTTGGTAGCCACGAAGACGGCGCAACGGTACGCTGGTCCGTTTCTATTTTCAAGGAGCCGCAGCTCCGTATTCGCTAGAGCTTCTGGAGCTTACGACTACCGAAACTATGCGGCCGACCTCTGCTACGAGTCTGTCGGAATTCTAGTTTCGCGCTACGGGAATAGCAAAGCTCGATTTCCATCATTCGCGTCGACTCTCCTCCTCCTCGAGGATGAAAAGACACAGGACTCTTATAGCTTATAATAACAGGATTCTTTTCAAAACAAACTTTTCAAAATGCTATATCGATGAATGACGAAAGCGAGCCGATATATTACAACGCACGCGAGGCTTACGAAGCTTGCGAAGGCGATCGTCGATCGTATTGCGCGATAATTCTGAAACAGCCGCTAAGAAGCGCGTTTCCAAGGTTCGTGTTATTTTCCATGGCCGTGGAATTCCGTGCGCCAGCTATTTTCAAAGGAAACCCGTGACGGCTGAGTTTTGACCGACAGACCTTTTCGAACGTGCAAACAGCATCTAAAGCGATTTCGTCGCTTCCGCAACGACGAGCAAGGGACGTAATCGAGATCGAACGGTGACACGTTCCGGCGCGGCGATTTTAACGGCTATCGCATCGTCATCGTGCGAAAATCCAGCGAACGTTGAAGTAGTGGAGGAAGAAGCTCGTGCGTATCAGCCTGACAGTAATCACCAGGGATCCCCGTGGAAGGAGGTCCGACGCATTCGGGCGCACGCCGTACACCGCACACTGCCGACCACGGACAAAGGAAAACGCGGTGCACTGTGAACCAACCGATTGAGAGCACGGCTCTTCGTTGGTGCAGCCGACAGCACAACTGGCGGCTGTCCTACCGCACCTCTGCACATCCACCCACGCTATATCGATCGTTCCTCCTCTCCCTGGCTCTCCTCTACCCACTTCCTTCTCTTCCTCTCTTCTGCCACTGTACTAGTACCTAGTATTCCTCGTGGTGGCGGTACTGTTAATAGTAGCATCGCAGATGCTATTTGTACATTGGCTATTCGACTACTATCAAGCGCCAACCACGCTTCTAATACGCTGCCTTGGCATCGTCGTGGCCAGACGCACATACGCCCTTTCGCCTTTTCCAACTTGCAGCCTCCGTTACGTTCGATCGCCCTCTTAGCGTTGCAGACGGTTTGGTAGACGATCTAACGCGTCGTGGTCAACGTTTTCTTGGTCGACAACAGGTGCGATCGACGTGAAAACCTAGTTATTGCATTGGCAACTAAGTGATTGCGGACTTGTCAATACCACCCAATGACAAAATCCGCAATCACTTAGTTGCCAACATGGGTAACGATCGTTTCAGACATTGCACGCCATCGATTTGCCTGCACTTGTGCAAAGGTGGAAATTTTTACTTTCAAATTAATACTTTACCGACCGCTATCGGTTCAACAGGATACGCGCGTCCGACCGGCAGCTCAAGCGCAGATTCTCCCTGGCTCCGGTTCTCTTTCGGTTTAGACTTTTCAATACCATTCTTTTCGTTCATCGCGAACGGTAAGTTTTTCAAATTGCTATAAAACTGCGCGAGCTTACAAAACAACGCAATTGAGCAAGGTACCTTGGTACTAAATAACAAATTACTGCTCGAATAATGAGAAAAATTGTCGGCGACAAAGAGCCGATTAATAGGCTGTCGGTCGGCAAACGTTGACGACAAAAAGCCGATTAATAGGCTGTCAGTCGGCAAGCGTTGACGACAAAAAGCCGATTAATAGGCTATCGGTCGGCAAGCGTTGACGACAAAAGCCGATTAATCGGCTATCGGTCGGTAAAGTGTTAAACCGTCGTTCCATTGGGCAAAAGAATTTCGTTAAGCTCGAACCGGCGATTCGATAAGGGCGGAGCGACTTCCGTGTCTGCGTCTCGTGAAGTTCAGCTTCCTGTTATTGCGATTTCATGGCGATTTAATCGCGCTCTGTGAGGAAAACACGTTTACTCGATTACTGGGAGAAGGAAGGAAAACGAGATTTCGTTAAACCGGTAGGAGAGGAGCAGAACTGGAGAGTTACGTAATTGGTCGCGGCGTAGTAGACGGCTGGTGGGACAAGGCGAACAATAGAAAAGGAAACGGCGGATGGAGCGTGGTTCCAAAATGTTTCCTCGTTGGCCGCGCGCTTCGGCTCTCGGTACGCAACGCATGTTTTGCAGGTAATACGCAGAACACTTTAGTTACGCAACACTCGTGCAACGAAAAGGAATCTCGTGACGAAAAGAAACGATTGTGTCATTTCGCGCAACTCTAATCACCTTCTCCAACCTTTCGTCGAATCGTCGGACAAAATTTTTCAGCCATCTACAACTAAATTTACAGAGCCCTGTTGGAATCACGAGCGAATAAATCGTAGCAGCAACGGTCGTTTCTAAAGTATTCTAGCAAACTCGTTTTTCAAACACTTGTTGCCCAGTTCGTTTAACCGCGATCGAACACGTATCAGCGGAACGAACGAGCAATTGCGATCATCAAATACGTAGATCGAAGTCAAGGCAGCGATCGTAACTTCGTAATGACTTGGTAACTTTCGATGCGCTTATTACGCGTGTTCGTCGCTTGCGTAAGAGAATCGTGTTATTTAAAAACGGGATGTTGTGTCGTGCAAAAAGGGTACACGTAAGATACAGCTTCGTATCGCGCGGGTACGTTGCACCCTGAATTATCGATCTCCAGATCCTACCCTCTTTTTTTTTTTTTTTTTTTTTTTAACCCCTATTTACGTTTTTCTTCTCGGCGCGGCGATCAGCTGTGTATCACGCGAGCAATCATTTTTATCGTGCAAACAGATACGCGACGAGCAGTCTCCGGCGTGAAAATGTACACCGAAACGTAAAACGATACGTCGAAGACGGATTACGATTTAAAGTGAAACGAAGTGGCGCGCGAGAGAGAAAGGAAAGAGATAGGGGAGCGAATGATCGGACAGCAAATGATTCATAAAACGATCGCGTCGCAATAAAGGCACGCGTGAATAGCGAATGCGTAACGGTTACTCGATCAACGAGTCTGTTTATAACGAGAGAGCTTCGTTCTGCGTCTGCGTAACAGTCGCAAAGAAACGTAAATTGGTAGCGCGATACCGTTCGATAGAAAAAGATAACGGCAGAAAGACGGAGAAAAGCGGAGAGACCGAGGGGACGGCACGTCACTTCCGGTCCATTAAGAGCAACACCGGGGTCACTGGTGTGTTGCTAGCAGGGAGCTAATTATAATTATAAGAAAGGTAGTGGTTCTCATTTGATCGTGTGCATCCAGATTTTTCGATAATTCTTCCAGATGCTTTAACAGCAGGGGCATCGTATTACAAAGAGATACGCGAGTTCCCAATGCGCAGGCAACAAAGCAAACGAACGAACGTACTGTGATCTACGGCACGTTCTCTTTGTTTACGCCTCGCAGCTAGTAAACTTTCAGATATATTTATATATTTGGTATTTGTCAATGCCACCTAGTGACAAAATCCGCAATCACTTAGTTGCCAATCCAATACACGCAGACTACGCCATGTTTTCCATTCGCTTTCGCAATAGCGTTCTTACACGCGTCCCTCTAAATCAGAGAAAACGATCGCATTCTCGGATGGTGATCAAGGTGACTGAACGAATGTAATACAGCGAGGCGATCGATAACTTGAAGACGTAATCGAGAAGGTGCTAGGTACGAAACCGAAGGAAACCAAGCGAAACGAAACGAAAGCAAAGGGAAGAGAGAGAGGCTTACCTGATTTGCGTGTGATAGGCGGGAGCTGTGTGTTCGGTGTGCGTAGTCAGCAGTTCGGCCGGAACGGTGTCCATGTCGATCGGTTGAGTCCTCGATATCGCGATAGGCTGCACCTGAAATACGCCGGGCGTTGTCGGTGAAGGTTGTGGACCTAACAACGACACGCGTACCATTTCCCTACCTTCGCTGTAAAAACAAACAGAACGAAAGATCGTTAAAATCGTGTCCAAGCGGATATTCAGGTTCGATCATCTTACATTCTAAGGCGAGCTACTCACACAGATCGCGGTGCATCCAGCAGAACGCGATACTTAAAAAAGCAAAACGTAGTCGTACAACGACGCAAGTAACGCGAAAGCAACATACGATTTTTACATCGAAAAGTGCCAGTACGTTTGAACGTTACGGACGACTGACGGTATTTTGTATATCATTGTTATCTCCTCAATAATTTTTATTGAACATTAATAGTACGCATATAGTACATACAGTACAAGCGGAAAAGGGGTGATTCTACGCGAAAAAAGAAGTCGAAAATATAGAATAACAATTTTTCGTTTGAGGCTTTGTTTTCGAGAAAATCGACTTTGAATTTTCGCTCGGTACGCGTGCACTTTATCGCGCCTCGTTATAACGGATCTCACTGTATATCGTTGTTTCGATGGAAAAATTAAAAAAAAAAAAGAAAAAAAAAATTTTTATTCTATATTTTCGACTTCTTTTTTCGCGTAGAATCACCCTCTTTCCGCAACTACCCTGTATAATAATATAGATGTATTTCATAAAAATATTGAGTTGGCAACTAAGTGATTGCGGATTTTGTCAATACAACCTAATGACAAAGTCCGCAATCACTTAGTTGCCAACCAAATAACAAATATGACGAGCGCTGTTGCGTCGCTTGTTTCTCTTCGCAATCGATAAAGACGAGCGATTTTTCGACTCTGTTTTTTCGAAGAATCCCGCGACTCAAACGGTTAAGATGGCGATCCTTCGCAGGGTTAGAACATCCAACATTCGCCATTTCGATTCGATGGCGGCGCGAGGTTCATTCCTTCGGAAAGGAAGAAGACAGAAAATAAGATTACGCTGAATGAAGAGAACGTTTCAACGAACCGACTGCATAATAACCGGTATCCATCGAGCGATTCATTATGTATCATCTACGACACGAGAACCGAATTAGTTAACGGTGATTTATCGCGAAATGCTTTCTTCCTTGGTGATAGTTTTTCGGTCGTTAAATATTTCGTTGGGCTCACGTGTTGCACGAATGGCATCGTGCCAAAGGATACGCTGACACTTGCCAATTTGTGAGATCGCTTGACAATCCAGTATGTAGATATACTAAAACCGGAAACATCAAAATGTCGTTAACTCTGATCGAAAATTGTTGTTTCTCGTTAACGTGGCGAATCGCGATCAGATAGAATCGATAAAAGCTTAGTCGAACGATCGAATTCACCGAAGCCGCTTCTAAAAACGATGCAACGCGTCTTTTGAAAGTAATTCCGTTCTTATCTTGTCATAAATAAAATTATCCACAGGTTATTTCATTTGTCAGGGGGAAAAAAGAACGCGTGTAAAATAACGTGGAGCGACCTTGGTTGGAAGACGGTAAAACGAGGAATTTGCCTCGGGACGGATCGTCGCCCCATTCGTTCAATGGCTGTTTGCCACCACCCTGTGGCGTAAACGGTGACCCTCTCACTTTTCAAGGGGCGCCCCACGGATTGCGGAGAAAGTGTTTAATCGATATTTTTCAACGGCGAAACTTTGCACGCTGGAAAATTCTACGCACGGATCGCTTCCGATTATGTCTCGCAACCGCAACTAACCGCTTTCGCTTCCTCTTCTTATTTCATTATCAATCAACTATCACGCTTTATATAGAAATGCAGCGACTGGTCCCTTTACTACGGAAATTCTAGTTTCCATTTATAGATGGCGAACGGAATTAAATATCGACCGAGCGTTTGTGCTCGCGATAAACGAAAGCGATTGGAATTAGATAAATTATTAATCACTTAACGATCTGGCGGTAAACATCTTATCGAGCGAAGCATTACTACAAATGTTTTGAAATGCATCGAATGGTTGCTGCGCCAGCTATGATCTTTTTGTGCACATTTATTACGGATTACCACGTTTGCCGGAAGTACGCGGTGTTCGTCAACTATCGCGTCAACACATTGTGCATCGATGCGCGGTTAATCGCGCGACAATTTGCGCCAGTATACGTTCCGTTGGTATAAACAACAATCAACGAATACGTTCGTTTTCAAATCGTTTCAAAATGAAGCTATGGTAAATGGAACGTGCTCGAATACTATGCATTACAAAAGCACGATTTTATTATCGAAACCGCGATAACGCGACGTATATCAAAATGACTCTCGATGTTATTGCGGTTACCGACCAACTATACACCCTCTGCTGTTATGACAACAAGACGCGATGGCTCGAAAAAAACCGACCTGTTACCGAGCGTAGCGAGTCATCCTCTTACGCAATCGGCACGTTCTTCCATGTCGACTTTCGCGTCCGAGTGGGGGAGGGGAGCAACGGGGGAAAAAAGAAAAAAAGAAAAAAAGGGAAAGGAAGGGAAAGGTAGAAGAAGAGGGTAAAAAAGAACGAAAGCGGAAAAGAAAAGGAAAAGAACAAGAGGCAGTTTTACGCAAGGGAAACGAAAGAAATCGAAAGGATGGAGAAGCAAAGCCGAGGTCTGGCTTGGAACCGGTTTTACCATTCCACGGTCACGCGACTTTTCATCCCGATGCAGCCGGTTACGAAGAAATCGATCTTACGACGATAATGCACGAATGTTACGCGCGTCCAACGAGAGAAATCGACCTGCGTATATATACGTAGATGCAGGCTATCGAACAGCACGCGAGTACATGCGGCAAATACGATCAGGAAAAAATAGAAATACGGAGAGTACGCGTGTTTACGATTATTTCAACGAGAGCGTCTCGGTCTGCTATACTTTAGCCTCCCATTCCCCGACACCCACGTTTGTCACGTTCGCCACGTTTCCTACGGTAGCATGCGGTCTGACGTCATGGTGCATTTAAACACCTACGCTATACGATTTAAACTTTAGACCTTGAGTTTGTGATATCCCGCGCCGATGATGATCTCGGTATGTCGAAATGTTTTTCGTAACTGTCACCAGACTGTACCCGCGAGCAAATACCCTCCGACCGTGCCTTTTATTTCAGTCGATATATTCAACCGGTCGATCGTCACGCCACTATTTAACACGCGTTAATTGGAAGCTCGACGTTCGATTTTCTTAAGCGATATCGACAGTGTTAATGTCATCTAATTCGTACGATCCATGTGCTACTTCAAACCGAAGCTATATCCAAATACGTGTAAATTATAATTAAGTAGGTACTTATTAAATTTTAACCCAGTTTCGTAGACGGGCGTCTTCTTGGTCGAAAAACACACTGGAGAGTAATGGCATCGACTATTGTACGAATAAGGGGCGGATGGTCGATGAATGATACGTGGGCGCCACTGCGTCTATAACCCTACGAGGTCGACTTCTCTATACCCGTACCCAAACGAGAGCGTCCAGTGATATCGAAGAAAATTGATATTTCCAGAAAATGAAATCAGGGATAGATGCGTTATTTTACCAAGAAACCGTGACAAACTTTACAGTAAACGGTCGACGCGCCAAGATTTAACAATGATTAGATGAGTAAATATTTTAGATTCGTCACGGGACGTGAATTATCGGCTACTGCTTCGATTGAGATTACCCCGTGTTTTCCATTTTCGGGTACGCCCATTTTGTTTCTACTCAGCGGCATATTTTTAACTTCTTACGCTCGCCAGAATCTATGTAACGATATATAGCACATGCGATCGGTTGTGCGCGATGGACGAGTGTGTGAAAAGTTGTACAGGATCGTCGAAAGACTTTGTATGACGCGGCACAAACTCCCACATACGCCGCGTCAATTTATATTCATAACTGAGAGGAATTTCTCGTTGGAAACCGGCTTTATTCAGCTCGATTTACGCGTGCTTCCCGCTCAAATTTTCCAAGCGGCACGGATGAACGAACGAAAGACGGATATCACGTCTTAAACGTTTAACCGTTTTAACCGTTTAATCCGTAAAAGGAGACACGCTTGAAACGCGATTCTTCGTCGTGAGCTCAGTGATATACATTACACAGGCTGATCACGCATGACCGACTAGAGTTGAGCTTCGATATAACGCCTAAAGTTAAATTGTACACACGAAATAAAAACCAGCAAACAAATGTTCCATTTTTTTCTATAGAAACGAATAATTTTCATACTACCGCAATAAATTACGAAATCTAACTTTTACGTCGGTTGCCACGCTTTCTTTATCGAGTTCGCTCGTTAGTGAAATCCGGAAAATAAAAAACTGCAAGTTAATCGTTGGAACGAGTGAACAAAGCACGTGTATACGTATCGTATGTAAAGATATAGAAAAAAATAAATGTTAGAAAAAATAAATGATAGCCAAGCAAAGAGAGATAACGTTATTATCAGAGTGGGCTAAAGATTCGACTGTATGTATTTCAATTTGTATTTCAATTGGCGATAACGACTTGAGCATGTTTTACTTTACGATGTTCTATTTCTTAAACAGAAACTTAAACGAACAAGAAATTTCGTAAGTGAATTTAGCAGCGTATTTCAGAAAGCTGATCTTTAGACGTTCGATAATTAATCTATCGACGATCGTAAAATAAAAATGTGCATTATTGTTAGAGATTGTACTTGCAACGCACTTGAACCGTATACGAACTACGCTTCGCCTCTAGCTTTAGCTTTAGAATATAGTAGTGGTCGGAAAAAGGAGGTAGTGTAGTATGTATAAGATGAACATTAAGTGCAAACTACTAGGTTAACGCGAAAACGTTACCTCCCCGAGTGGCGGTACCGGTTTAACAAAAGGAAGATCCAAAGATTCGAAAGAAAGGGTCCGTAGTGTGTCAAGATGGCTCGTCGCCATGGTAACTAGCCAGAGAGTACTCGGTCTCTTTTGCATTTTCACCCTCAGTAACTACCATGTTTCTCCCATCTCCACCTTCCCCTTTTACTACATTGGTTGGTTCGGTTTATAGACTTTTCAGAGAGAATCGATTGCACGGTAATACGCGTAATCATCGTCAACGAGTAGAACTAGAAGTGTACGCACAACTAGTCTCTATCATTGTGCTTAAAATAGAAACAAATGAACGATTGCAAGAAAACTATCGAGATATCTTCTTTCGATACGACTGCGTTCGAACGAATGGTAATTTGAACAGCGATTAATTTTATCGAAGTCACTGCTTCAATTCGTCATGCTCTACCAAGCAAACGAACGATCGTTCTGTTTACCAACGAATAGCCTAAAAAAAGAATCATACCTGACAGATGAGAATCCGTCAGCTTCCCGTGGCCGTGGCTCGGGAACAATGACGAGAAGCTCCTGTAAATACTCCTGGCATGCAAGTTCTTTCCCCTGAACTTCGATCAAGCTCAACCGGTATCACTCGGTAATGCTAGACACTCGCGAAAAAGGTACACAGGGCTGTCGACCGATGCCCAGGTACGACACGAACTAAACTTCGGCCTCCGGGAAACGAAGCTACGCGTCGCGAAATCGATCGTAAATCTTCCGCACCACGCCTGCGTTTATAGGCTTCCCTTGCTCCACCTTGTCTGGCTTTACACTGAGGACGACCCACGGCACAAGGCACAACCCGACATCGCGTCGAACAACTGCGACGGTGCTATGCTCTCTCGGCGCTTTCGCGAAACATCCCATTATTCGACGCGCGCTCCCGATCGTTCGATTACGTTCGGACCAGTTTTTTTTTACAATTTAGTTCTGTTTCTCACATGATAAAAATAACTCGATCTTTTTGAACGTTTGTCGTCGCGTGCATCGACATTAAGGCATCGTAGGTATCATTAATTCCTTTGCTTCGTTAGATGCGTATGCCTCGTTGGCATTCCTCAGATATGCATATACATATTATGCAACATAACATTAGATCCAATACTATTTCAATTGTATAGTTATTTGTATAGATTTATGTGGCATAACAAGATAGAACACATATAGACGCGCATAAATTCGTATTTGTTCATGTGCAAATTCTAAGGATGACATCATGCCTTACCCCAAGGCAGTTGGAGAATATTTTAAAACCTCGCGAATGATGTCAATATCATTACCTTTTATGTTAACCTACTACAGGTTATTTAAGGAATTACTCACCATACAAATATGTTAAGAGAACTTTTTACCGTAATTCGCAATTTGTCAATCGACATCTGTGTATGCATTATTGTGAGAGGTAACTTCAGATGGCATAGAAAATTAGACGTGGAAGATTCTGCGGAAACCTGTTTATTCAGCCTAAAACGAAATTTAATCCCGACCGTAATGTTGTCGAAAAACGACATTAAGTATTCCGTGCGTGTGCTTTGTCGTTTAACCGGATCAAACACGATAATGATCACACCAGGCAATAAGTAGAAGTCTATTAGGGAGATCGCGCGTGGGCGGAGGTGTCTACGTTACCAAACTACGGCTAGTAACGCTTGACTCCAACCACATCGATGAAATGCAGTCTCAAAGAAAGAAATACAAACTGTTAATTGCTTGTAATGACTATGTGGAAAGAAAAAGGTATGGATTACATAAATCTGTATCGTCGACTTTACATTAATACATACTTGTTATGTATTGTGACGATAAAAGAATTCTAATCGCTAAAAATTATACGCTTATCGAAAGATCTTATGTAAAAAGATAATGTTCCTAAGAACTCTTCATATCGATATTTAATGTTTAACGTATCGGATGACGTGACACATAACGGCACACGACATGTATGTATATATGTATATATATATATATATATATATATATATATATATATATATATATATATATATATACATTTTATATATATATATAAAAGTAAGTACAAGTGCAGCAGCACGGAAGGAGAAAGAATATTTCAATTACTTACTCGGTATCAGGTACAGATGCGATCATAGAGGGTATGCGGCCGTTGTGGTCCATAAACCGATTGATCTCCGGCTCTTCTTGAACAGGAGTCTCGTATACCAAAGTTTCTACCATTGATCCTTTACTCGAACCAAAGGAAACTCTAGAAAACCCAATATACTTTTTTAGTCTCTAATATTTAGAATTATGTTATTCTTATACATGTGACTGCGTGTATTAGCAACAAGATAATGAATATAAACGAGATAAAACAGCAGAGGAAGAACTATTGACATAAAAAACATTATTAGCCGCGCGGAAAGCCGAAAAAAATAGTTGCCGTAAACCTCAATTTCCTATCGCGTGACAGTACTCGAAGCAAGTGAATCGGACACTCGGCAACCGCAGGAGCAGGCGGTCCGATATCAAAATCGAAATCCCACGATCATGGGATCGAATTACAGGGATCGAGAGCAGTCAGGATTAAAACTGCGAGTGTCTATCTTATACAATGTGCAAAACACGGTGGCACCGAATTTTAAAAATATCATCAGAGGATAATTGCTATAATTTGTACACACATATACGTATATCACAGTTCTATCGATTATCGTCGAAATACAAGTATAGAATTTTTAATGACGAAATTTAACATTCTAAACTAAACTAACTAGAAATTAAAATATCCAGTATCTTATCCTGTCTATTTAATTTTCCTATTATGTATATACTCCGATTTTATCTTCTTTTGAAACATGGTTGTGATCTAGGCTGAAGCGGTTGTTAGTACGGTGCTGCCACATGACGACAGTTTTGCTCAACGAAACTATAGTCGAGAGGGTAATACAGAGATACATCTTATAGAAAGATGCTTAAAGTCACATGGTTGCATAGTCGTACAGTAACGTTCTAAATACTATCGTTGTTCTGTTCTCTAACGTACGTAGTTCCTTTCTACTTACTACCTTGTCTGTGTCACTAACCCGAATTTTTCTCGATGATGTAACTGACTCGTAATTGCTCGCCCACGCGTTGCTTTCTTACTTTCTTACTCAGAAAACTAAACGCGTTCACCTCAATTTTTTTATACTCTAGCGCGTTATAATTAATGCACAATATAATTAGTTCTTCCTAGAATTTGCAGAGAAAAGGAAATATACGATACGTTACGCTATTCGTATTTCAATTTTGTGCAGCCACTTTTATATCGTTTTCTAATAGCTCTTTCCGATTATTTTTTTCGTATTCTTTTTTCAATAGAAACTTATTTTGTAAACAACCTTCGGTTAAAAATGATTTTATGGCTGTACTAACGGAAAGAGGTTGGTATGTGTTAAAAGAACTGGATAGTTTCAGCAAACACCTAATTAAAAATACTGTTGAGTGGGAGGTTTCCCCTTTTAACGCTGCGTTATCGCGTGATAGTTGAATTTACCATATGTGACTTATCCGTCCATCCATCGTTACTAAATTAAGAAATTTCAGAATTAAACATTTCGATAATACGTTTTTATCTGCTGAAAATCATTGAATTTAAGACGTTATATCGCGGACTAAATAAATAAAAGCGGAAAAGGAAATACATAGGCAGACAATTTTTTAATGCTATTGTATCTGTAATGTCTGATATAAGGCCTGTATTATACTAAGGTTTGTTCAAACGCGGTCCATGAGACGTGGAACGACCGTGAGCTACCTTAACGTATAAATGTCACAGGAGTTCCAGCGACTTGTTCCGCAAAGCTTGAGTCATGTTTATTCCATTAAGTGGCGTTCAGTTGATAACGTAAATTTCTTAATACCATATATATGCATACGTATACACTCGCAAGGAAATCCTATCGCGAATTCAATCGCGAAAGAAATAAAAAGCTGCGATCGTAGGTATCTTTGTGTTTTTTAAAGCGATAGATACAATTTTAACTCGGTCAACACTTCCAAACGTTCCACCTTGACAGTGAAACGACTCGCTGCGATCTCCTTTTCCGTGTGATGGCGAGCGCCATTGAAACAGCGCTCGCGTGAACGTTACAACCGCCGCATCTTCTGCCTGTTGAATTTTTCTTGCAATTCTCACCGATACGTGTGTACTTCGAGCTTTTTCTCGTAGCAGAGAGAACAATGCGAGAAAACTACGTATATCGCGATCGAACAAAAATATCAATGACGCACGATAGATGCTTTCTATCACTACATCGAACGATAATTTTGATATAATAATAGCGCGTGTTCAAGGGTAAAAAGATAGACAATGACCGTGAATTACCAGAAATAGCAACGAATTCGGGAAAGTCGATCGCTCGTACTAGTTATGATACAGCAAAGGAAAGAGGTTAAAGACCGAATGAACCAATTTAGAAAGGTGATCTCGATATGACCTTTGAACTCTCTCTCTCTCTCTCTCTCTCTGCATCAACTTTATCTCTATCTCTAGCCTGGATATTCGTCGCGTTTGCCCCTACCTCTTTAGACTAGTGTGCTTGGCTCCGTTGAAAATTTTGTTCTTCCGATCGCTTCCGACCGTACTGGCCTCGCTGTTTATGCTGTACAGGCTGTCATCCTTGGTGACCTTGGACGTGTGCAAAGTCGATTTTTTCACCACAGTGCCATTGTGTTTGGGGCTTTCGGCCGACACTCCGTGTTGCTGCTGCTCGTCCTGCCGGTGATGCTGCTGCTGGTCACCAGCGTGCTCCTCGATCTTCGTCGAAACGATCATTGTTTTTCCCGTGTCAACGTACTTTTTCGGAGAAACGGTGATTACTTTGCCTGTCGGCTTCGAAGCGATAGGGGGCCGTTCTCTCAGACTCTTCTGCAACTTACTAGCACGGTAATTGGCCTGATTCGAGTCTCCCGGTGGTGGTTTGTCTTCGGTCGGCAGCATGTACGACAACATTGTCCTTTCTCCGTTCACCTGTGCGAGAAAAAAAAAACCAAGCGATTCTACTTTGCGGAAAAGGGAAACGATGGTAATTGGTAGGACAGATGGCTGGGGTAACCTGGCAACACAAGCGCACAAGTCGATTTCCCTGCGCTGGAAATCATTGGCGTATCCTCATGCTCGTGTCCGGTGCTAATCGAGCCACGAAGGAAAGAGGTTGCGCTTGAATTACCAATTGGAACTAATTACACCATCAGCCGTGAGTTAGTATCCGTTAACGCTTCAACGATCTCTATGAAACGCTTTCTTTTCTCTAACGGATCGACATTGGTGGTATTATAACTGTAGAAACGATGCGATCCGATAGAAACGCTTCTGTCATTGTTGTCGAATCGTAAATGAAAATTTCCGAACCGGCATCGTGGAAAAAGGTGAAACGAACGGTTCTTCGAAATCTATTGGCGGATTAAGACGTTTTTCAGGTTTCCAGTAAGAAGAGGTTTGGAACAAGTTCAAGCGGTTCTTTAACGTGCGGATTTTAAAGTGGAGAGAAAGGTACGGCTAGAACGGAGAAAGAAACGAGAGGATCTCGGGAACCGTGACGGCAATCCAAGACGTTAGATCACGCTTCACCACATTGGATCCCGTTCACTCTCAAAGGATGCGGTGAGCAAGGATATCGTGACTCACCGATTGTCTCTTGTCACTTTAGATTTCCGTATCGTGTATCTTGACGATCATCTCTGGCGAGTTCGTGTATGGATCCATTGGAACGAACAACTATTACTAGCAAAAAGTAAACTATGGTAGCGCACGCGAGTCTACGACCGATGCGTTGGCAACTAAGTGATTGCGGATTTTGCCAATATCACCTAATGACAAAATCCGCAATCGCTTAGTTGCCAACCTAATACATATTATTATACACTTATGCTCTTATTGCTATTATACTATCGCTATTATACACTCGTAATGCTCTTCCGTTTCTAGACGAGAGAAATATACGAAACAAGAAGTTCTACGGGCGAAAGACGGAAGAAAGAAAAAGGCGCGCTCGTCGAAGAAAACGGATAACGCGAACTGACCGACAGAACGTTAGAAACCTACGACGACCGAAAGGTTATGGAAGGAACGAGGATGTCGGACAAACCTCTTCGCTCGCGCTTCGTTCAAACTCCATTCCCGCCCCCTTTCCTTCGATTACGTCATCCTGCAATAGCAGGCTCTCCCTCGTCTATATCGGACCGGGCGCCGCCGCTTTTTTCCTATATCGACTGGCTGTTCCGCCAGCGCGAGCCAGGCGCAGCTTGCAAATCGCGTTTCGTTTCATCTTTGCCCGCCGCTTTGCGATGCGCTCCGGGGCTTGCCGATGCATTTCACGTATACGGCACGTACGCCATATACTCGATCGTTGCTTTTTCTTTGTCTTTCGTCGATTTCATCGAACGTCGTAGACGCAATAACGACGAAAAAAAGAAAAAAAAAAAAGAAAAAAAAGAAAAAAGCAGACAGCTAAAATAAAATCAATATCGGCGGCATTGTTGGAGCGGATTCAATTGACCGAGTAAAAGCCGTATATAGGAGCGCGGTAAATTCGGCGGCGATTAACCGCGAAACATCGTACGTATTCTCGAACGGTTCTGCCAGGGAATTCATGGAAGAGAGGAAGTGCATTGGAAAGTAATAAAAAGACATCGGATAGCATTTCATTCTTAGGATACTTACGCTGTGACCAAGGAGCCTTCGAGTCGGTGACTTTTAAAAGGCTGGCGTGCTGGACTGGCATTTGGGCTACCTGCAACACAAACGCGATATTTCGTGTCAGAGCATCGCCTAGAATTTGAACGAGAAGCCTATTTCGAGTGTCGAAGCTCGCGGTATTTTAACGCGAATGGCATGCATTCCAGCGTATCAGCAGCCTGCTCGGCTGGAATTTAAAGCTACAAGAAGAAAGAAATATCACCGAGGAAATATCAGCAAGAAGCGGCGCTCTGCATTTGCTTTGGCAATTCTAAAAATGCCATTAGTCGCGGAACCTGGAAATCTGTCGGTAAGCTGGGTTAGTTTCAACCCTGGCCGTCGAGCATCGCTCTTTTTCAATGGGCAATGCGTCAACATTGTCAGCAGGCGTGGCACGGGACGAAGCGGGAGCAAGCGATCTCGCTGGCTGAATAGGCACCTGTTTTCGCAGACAGGTGACACAAACGCGTACAACGCGCACTGTATGCAAACGCGTGAGAACCTCGGGATAGACCGAGGGCAATGACTGCTAGAACAGCGCGGGTGCGCCGACAGACGAACGTCTTGAAAAAAAGTACCACCTTCGACCGTCTGCCTGAGCCCTCTCGCTCGAGATTTCCACTGCCAACTGCCACGGACTTGTCTACTCGACAGACAAACCCTCCGGAGAAACCTACCATGTATTCGACGATGCGGGTTTTCCAAGTCGTGCGCGTCTTTCGCTTTTTCCTTCTCACCGCCATTTCCCACGCCGGCCAGAAACATCGTTTTATCAAAGATATGCGCCACTGCCTCGCGCGACATCTTTTCGTATGCAACGTATGAACGCGAAGAACGATAAGAGCGGATCGAATTCTATCGTACGTGGTATTTCGCAGAACGAACGATCTCTGCGACTGCGAGTTTATTTCCGTGGGATTATCGGCCTCCGGTAACTGATACTTGCAGGAACGGAGGTGGAAATTTAAACGAATTGTGCCACGCGTGGATGCGAGAAGTTTCTGAGTCGGCGATTCGTGAAATATGGATTTACAGGAAACAAATCAAGAAATAAAATTTGCCTACAAACACACAGCATATCTGGAAGATGCGGATTTCGTTCGTGGTGTGTAAACTGATCCAAACGGCATTAGAAAGGAAACTGGACGTCGACGAACTTATCAACCGTTTAAACTAGTTTAAAGCGAGCAAAGCGCAAACGAAGTTACGGATACGTGATTGCGTTTTTATCGTACGATTGGGTCGCGCGTCGTGCGTCGTGATCACGGTGCATGACAACTCACTGTAGTTCGGTGCATCGAGCCACTAAATTGATAAATTTGCATGACCCGCTATTCACGGACAACGTCGTTTTACGACGCAGCAATGATTGCAATCACGCTCTCCTTTCCAGTTACGACGATCGTACGCAATTTCTTTCGTCGCAGCGAGCATCCGCTTTCATCACTAAGGCTGAACGATTTAATTGTTGCAAACTAGTCATCCACCGTGGCCAAGGTAAAAGAGAGTCTGCTTTTGTTGGCCGCGAACGTTGCACTATCGCTGTCTGCTTTATCGTCTTTTTTGCAAAAAGCAACTCGCGTGTCATTTCTTCGCTGTAATACGATACCGACTAGTGTCGTAGTAATCGAGTTGCGTGCCTTCCCCAACACTTTCGGTTCGTCCAAAGTTTTCTAACATCCTTCGCGTATGAAATTTTGTCAACCAGCGACAGCTATCGATTATGAATAGCATTAAAATAACGTTTCTGTTTTACGTTCGGTAAGACAAACACGCGATGCTTACATAATTGCGAGACTCCAATGGAATTGTCGTAAACAGGGGGCTCTAACTTGTCACCGTTAACGTTAGCGCGCCTACGTTTCATCTCGTATGACCGCGTTATTTACAAGCTGGTCGCAATGTATGAATATAAAATGCTTTGACCAACCTTGGATACTAATCAATTCTGAGGTTTTACTCGCAATGTTGAATTGTAATTAGAATGGTCGGTGATGCGGGAAATTTGCTCAGTCCTGAAATCGGTCATCCCTGTCAACGCGGAACGATCGATAAAGCGTGTATCGTAAATATCCAGGCAAATTCGAATATATATACATATAAACGTATCCTAGGGAAAACACGATAACAGTTTCATAGAAAAGTCTGTACATGAAACGCACAGGCGTAACGACACGTTCGATGTTTATTTTAACTATGCTAAAATACACGCATCGTAATCGTCGAGCGTAGAAGCTCACGCATCGTTTGCTACTCTTTGACGCCTCCCTCTTACTCCCTTTACGCCAAACGATTATGCTTCGATGATAAAAGCGATTGAAAAATGTTTATTTCCGGCCACGAACTTCTAACGTTATATCGTACGAGATTTCCGGTACCGTGACTTCCTGTTGCTAACAGTTCCAGCGCCTCCTCAACGTTGAAGACGGTCGAGAGGCAGCGAGTGGGAAAATAAAAAACCGATGCTATTAAATATAGCTTTCACGCTTATACGTATACTAGATAGCAAAGTTTGCGATAGGAAAATCTTGTCACAGTAATTCTTGATTGCACGTTGCTGTGAAGATCAAGCTGAATAATTTGTTCTATACGTAAATCATTTGAAAAAGTATCGGCCTCTGCGTCGATCTCGATTTATGTTTAGCGTTTAATTTGCACGTGTGTATCATTGTCGCTAAGTTTCGTGTTTCGACACATTTAGGTAGAATATATTGTACGTACATCGGGGATAAAGTCTCTGTACGCTAAACGCGGGCTTGTCGACAACACGGACGCGAAATAAATGATTCTCACGACTTGTGGGAACTTTGTACGTCCGACGCGATTCACTCGTAAATTCAGCGGAGGATCCAGAAGCCTTTCTTGGGAAGAGCGGCGTATCGAAACGTGGAGAAGTATACGTGGGTACATTTTCGAGCCTTCTTCTATGAGATTTAAAATTTGATTGCAATTTACATTTTGATACCTTGTCCGATTTAATTAATTGATAAAATAACTAATTAAATAAGTTAATTATATACATAATATCTTACACCATCGTGTAAATTGAAAAGCTCGCCTCTGAAAATCTTCCGCTCTTTAAGTCGACGATAGATTTCATAGTTTCTTCTCGTTTTCTTTTGTTTCTCGACGAAACAACAAATTACACCAAATTAGCACTTTGCGAGAAGAAGATGCGAATTCGCGTCTTACATACTTCACGTGGTATCCTATAAAAATGTTAACTACTGTTAAGTAAAACAGAAAAAGAAGCAACGAATGCTATAGATAAAATGTTACGAATGTGTTTTTACATTGCATGCTTGAATAATACGGAACCCCAATTATATAACAGTAATATATAATACGAAAACCTAACCTAACTCTCGGGTAGTTCGTTCCGGTTTTTAAGGAATTTAATAAAATAATACAGTTTATTTAGTACCTCTCCATCGGTAAAATTGTTTCCAAGCATATCACGCTAAAAAAACGTTACCAGAAGTATCTTTAATATGCTCATTGATTTCTAATAAAATATTACACTTATTAAACGCTGCTCGGTATGTTCGTTCCGATTTTTAAGGAATTCTTAACTCTTCTAAGAAGAATTTTTAAGGAGAGATTCTGGAAGGATGGAATGTTGAAGTTGCGTGAAAGACGCAGAAAGGTTGTGGAACAGAACGGCACCTATATAATTCGACAAACGTATATCAAATCGAGATGTAAATCGGAAGAACTTTTCGACATTTCCGATCTTTTTAATCACTCCAAAAAATACGCGAGAATTGAGGTTATACGCTCGTCAGAGCATACCGCCCTCAAAGTGTTAGTAATTTCGTTCCTCCGCCGTTCCCTGTCCAATTTTCGTCCTTCGACGTTTCTCTCTTGCTCCTTTCCTTTAATTTTATCGGTATCGTCGTTCCACTCCACTTATCCTTATTACCGACGCGATTACTTTTAATACGATTCAATCGCTGTCGCTATCGTTACCCATCGATGCGTTTCGAGATCGTGCTCCTCGAACGACCAAACACCTTTTCTCGGGCCAAGTCGTGTCTCAAGAGAGAGTATCAAAGTGTGCATATCTCGACGAGGATGCTCAAAGGGAAAAAGAAGCAGGCTCGAGCCTAGGCTCGTCACGACGCGACGATCCGAATCGTGACGAAGAAAAGAGGAAAAGGTAACGGAACTCGGCCGGTAACATCCGTCCACGCGTGTTGCTTTTAATGGTGTACGCGGTGATCACGGACCAGGAATAGAAGAAGACGATTGGCCAATAAGCTGAACCAGGCTGAGAAGAGCGCGGGAAGTTTGCTCTCCGATAAGGAAGCACGTAATAATCGGTTAAAATATCCGTCCGTTACTCTCCTCTGCTTCGTTTTTCTCATCCTCTTTCTCGGTTCATCGCTTGACCGAACGAGCCAAGCCGAGCCGAGTGTCTCTCTTCTCTCGTTCCTTTTTTTCCTGCTCGACGCGTCTCTGTCACGGGTATTAACGTAACTGTAGTACCGAGCGAACCGTAATACGAGCGCGCGCTTCTTCTCGTATGCGTAAGAATCTTCGGCTACGAGTTAAGTCATCAGGATTACAGATGCCGTGTACATATTTCTTTGCGAATGCGACACACGTCTGTGTTCTGGATGCTCCGCTGCTTGTCGGTGCATGCCTATCTCTACCTACATTCTTCGTATGCACACACGCGCCGCTGTCCGCACGACACGACACTCCGTTCTCAACACAGGTCGGTGAAACGAGTCGTCGGATAATTAGATATCTGATATCGTTCTCCGTGGTTGACTCGCGCGATCTTTTCTTCTCGCCTTGAGCGCTCCAGAGATCGGTCGTGTCTGCGTTTGTCTGTGCGTTTCTGCTTTCTTTGCTCTACCTGATGAACATACAGTACACACGCTGCGAGGATACTTAGCTACTACGATTTAGATAGTAAACTGATTTCTTTTGCCAAAGACAACGTAGCAACGTAGAAACAATGTAACAATGATATCGACAATAGCAGTCGATTTGCTTCGTCATTCTATCAATTATCTTACTTAGTATTGCCTCAAAGTAGTTTCCACGTGATTGTTGAGTCATAGAGGAAATTCTGTTTTTAGCCTGTTAATGTGCAAATTTTTATCACAATGTCTTTTACCGTATGTACACAAATATCGATCGGTGTACCCACCGAACAGCTTATTAATTATTTCAATATACAAGTTCGTCGCCAACGATACTCGCCATATCCTTCCTTTTGTTTCCATCTATATAAACATGTACGTTTCTGCCTCTACATTTTACATTTGGGTTGGCAACTAAGTGATTGCGGATTTTGTCATTAGGTGGTAATGCAAAATCCGCAATCACTTAGTTGCCAACCCAATATCTCTCTCGATGGACGTTTTACAAACGTATCCTTTTTCCGGATCCAACGAAACTCTACGTAGGAAGAGAAATCCAAGTCACGATAACTTTTAATCTTCGAAATTGTTGTTGAAATCGCCAATATGCTCTGCTACTTTCTCCAGCTGGCAGAATTAGCCGACTTAATCCCGGCAGATTTCATAAACGTAGTAGCTTTCAAGCGCCCTTTTATCGCGAAATGCATACAGAAGCGAGAGCCTCGCGCCACCGAGGAAGAGCCGTTCGCTCTTCATTCTCCCTTGTAGCGAATAAGAGAGAAAATGATCGCTAATGTACGTACATGTACTTACACAGAGAGCGATTCATCAAAGGATACAACGGATTCCATGACGCGACGCGATTTTCATTTAATTCCGCGCCCTGCCAAAGAGAGTGCAGTTCTCGTCGTTTACCTTACGTTACGGCACGAACAACGGACTGTTGTTTCGTGGCCGAGGTTTCAACGTTTCCGGAAGCACAGATACGCGAAGCAGAAACGCTTTCTCGCGCAACGACGAACAAAAGGTCTCAACTAAATCGTTCGTGGCGAGGAAAGATCGACCAAGTTTACAGCTACTGGACGCCGTGGATACCGTTCCGAGTTACAAAGTTCAAGATAGAATTACCTGAAAAGTATCGGTAACTTTATATTTCCGTTTGCCGCTTGAAATTCTCCAACGACGAGTCCAATACAAATGAGAAAAATTAAGATACACCGTTGCGAAATCTCGGCAGCCTCGTGGGTCAGCCTGGAACCGCGCTCCGCTTATCTTAACCCGAATACAGTTGATCAGTTGTTATCGCGTTATTAAATAACTCCGGCGATATTCCTTGGCGATATTCGTCGTATCCGCGTCCGACACACAGCGGTTTCATACTGTCAACATCCTGGTCAATGCCTCACGGCGACTCGTTCGCCGCACGAGTTACAGCATCGAGTTCGACGTTAATCTTCTGGAGCCGAGCAAAGTTGCCCGGCAATTGTGAAATATCCGCGCAGATCGTCTACTCGGCGCACTGTACCGTGTTGCGAGGTCGACCTGTACGGATGAACCCGTACGGGTTCTAGCAGCTGGTTGGGTGCCAGCGCTAGCTAACGTCTATGCTTTCCGACGTTGTCCGCTGGTATTATAACCAGGAAGATGCGCGCGCCCGATCGGAGACGTAGTCTCTCTCCCTCTCTCTCCTATCTTATTGTGAAAATCGCTCGAGCCTCGTTACCTCAACCTCTGTCACCTTCCGGCTTATTTTCATTCCTCGGACCAGACTCGGATCGACGATGACGTATTGTATCCTCGTGGAACGTATGCGAGCGACCAAGTACGTGCATCGATCATCTTCTCTTTTCCTCTTTTCCCGATTTCCTCGTTGCACAGCAAGTTGCAAGGGTGGTTCTCGCGGCTGGCCAGAGGAACAGCGGTTAAACGTTCGACGCGTGCCTCGCATTCGCGAATGACGTTTTTCCACAGGCATAGCGAGGAACGAAGGAAGAAACAGAGGGACCAAGTGCGAAGCTGGTATGCGAATCGCGATTACATTCGTCGCGATCGTACGTGTACGTACACACGTACACGTATCTGTGTATATTATCGCACAGTATAATGACGCGTGCACGCGATATTCCAGCTGACCCTCGTTCGCGTAATCAAGCCCTCTGCACTCCTTTTTTTCCCGTGGCAGGCTGTCTTCGTGGCATTTGGTTTTGTCGCCGACTGAAACGCGACGTTTTACGTATGCGTTCACGCGAGAACGAGGGATCGCTTCGCAGATTTATTCGCCACAAAGGCACAGCTTTTCAATCTCGTTATTTATCTGTGCCGAGTCGCAGGTCGCGAAACGCCCCTCGCTACAGCCCTTCGTTCAACTCGCAGCGAGCTCGCAAGATCCGTAAAACGAAGTTACAGAATAAAACACGAAACAAATTGCTGTACATTGGCAACGACTTTTCAAGTATCGAACGAGCTTCACGTCTTGTCGTATTCCAAGCTCATCGTCAACATTTTGTTTGCAGAATAGCCGCTTGTCCGTGGTCATCCGTGGTATCGTCTCGAACCTACCTTTCCCTTTACTCTTCTCCTCTCGTGTGTACCTGCGATACAGCTAAACGTGGCAGCGAAAAAGCCATCGAAATTCCGCGCTTCAATTTGCCGTCGCGTGTCTCGCACGTTGCGAGCGCAGCGTTTCGAACAGCTGGATAATTTGGAATGCGGACAAAGTGCGTTACATAGGTAAGGTTCGTGGAATATCATCGACTGTGGAAGAGCGTAGGCGCGTAAAGAGTCAACCGTTGGAATTGAACGGGTCAAGTTACGACGATGTGCCAAGCGGTGAAGTAATCCAATAAACTCATTGTCAGCTGCCGCGAACCTTGCGTCCAGCTACTCGCGAAAACCCTTTTCTTATTCGATTAGAACTCTGCTTCCCCTTAGCGGACGTTCGCGCGGGAATTGTCGTGCGTGTTCGTAATGTCCTTCTTTTCTTTCATCTACGAACATTTCGATCGAACAACAACACATTCGAGCTTCCACTTTTAACGATTATCTCAACACTAGAACTACCGGCATTTGAGACGCAGCTATTTCTATCAAAGCCAGTCAAAATGACTAGTTTTTAAAAAATACGTAATAGTAGAATATTTTTATATTTATTGATTTATTATTATCTTAGAAAAGAAGTTCCGTGTTCTGAAATCATAAAAACTATGTAATAACAATTTTAATAATAATGATAATAAGTACAATGATGAAGAATATTCAGTACCAAAATCTTTGGTAACAAGAATATTAAAATAAATTTCCATTGGTAAATATAAGGAGTGTAATATAATAATAGGCGTAATAGAATAAATAAAATACGTAAACTTTCTTCTGCATGCATTTTACGCGTACGTATTTTTTACAAAGATCGCAAATGGTGGTGGTATTATTATCATTACAGTACCCTGTCTGACACCATTTGCGTGAATAATCTGAGTTCTTTGACATAATACTTTGTATCTCAGATGCTCTATGTTCTATCCGTGATTTTTCATTGTCAGCGGCAAGTTCATCTACTAATTGAAACACAAAATCCTTTCTGGACATCTGCTCACCTGTGGTTTCCTTATATAAAATCCAGGCATTTATGCCAGCTAAATCTAAAGTATCAAAAAATACTTGAAGTGGCCATCTTCTTCATTCCGACTTCACGCTATATTTTTTTGCCATTTGGTCTGCTATATCTACCCCAAATTTTCTTTTATCATAAAATTCGACCGTCTCAGGTAGGCCTTTTTTCCTGAATAAGCAAATCCAATGAATAAAACAAAATTAAAGTTTATTATATTATTCCCTTAGCTATTCCTGCAAAAGTCATTGCATCATTGCGGAGAAAAAATTTTGTTTTATTATAAAATTCAATCGTTTCAGGTTAACCTTCTTCGCTTTTTCCTGAATAAGGAAGCCCAATGAATAAAACAAAATTAAAGTTTATTATATTATTTTAGCTATTCCTGCAAAAGTCATTGCATCATTGCGGAGAAAAAATTTTGTTTTATTATAAAATTCAACCGTTTCAGGTACACCCTCTTCGCTTTTTCCTGAATAAGGAAATTCAATGAATAAAACAAAATTAAAGTTTATTATATTATTTTAGCTATTCCTGCAAAAGTCATTGCATCATTGCGGAGAAAAAATTTTGTTTTATTATAAAATTCAACCGTTTCAGGTACACCCTCTTCGCTTTTTCCTGAATAAGGAAATTCAATGAATAAAACAAAATTAAAGTTTATTATATTATTTTAGCTATTCCTGCAAAAGTCATTGCATCATTGCGGAGAAAAAATTTTGTTTTATTATAAAATTCAACCGTTTCAGGTACACCCTCTTCGCTTTTTCCTGAATAAGGAAATTCAATGAATAAAACAAAATTAAAGTTTATTATATTATTTTAGCTATTCCTGCAAAAGTCATTGCATCATTGCGGAGAAAAAATTTTGTTTTATTATAAAATTCAACCATTTCAGGTAGACCCTCTTCGCTTTTTCCTGAATAAGGAAGTCCAATGAATAAAACAAAGTTAAAGTTTATTCTATTTTTCCTTTAGCTATTCCTACAAAAGTCATTGCATCATTGCGGAGAAAAAATATAACATGAAGTAGGAATTTTAAAATAAATTGTCAAACCGGTCATTTTAACTGACGTGGTAGTTCTACTGTTAAATGACTTTAACTGAAACGTTCAAAAAAAAAAAAAAAAAAAGAACGTTTGGGAGTTGAACTGCACGGCTCGTGCACAGCTCGGTGTTTACAATGCCCCGAAACGACTGCAGTCACTGAAACGATTAATTAATAGTAGAACGTGGATGGAATAGAGACATCAAGCTCTACGATGATGTTTCGAACGTGGCGCGTAGCACTCGATCATTCAAGCCAAGGCGTATTCGACGTATCGTGTCCTGTGTTCCACAACTGTCGTACGTGAATTGTGTTTAGAAGCGTGGCTTGTAAGAGCGTACGTGTGTGTATATGTACACGTGGTTGGATACGTTTCGTATGGAAGATACGTGAACTGAGTCATCGCGTAGTCGGGATAGCAACGCGTAACGGAATAATCGTAAAAAAGGACGCACGAGAACGCCGACCCATTCACACGAGTCGCAGATCGAAAGGAAAGTTTGGAAAACGTTTACAAAAACTTAGCGTAAAAATTGAGCGAGCGTAATTACGTTACGGTGCATCGACGATACGTTCGTATAAATTGCAGGTTGCGTTCGAAGGGAGGAAACGAACGTTGGAAGATCGCTGCGGCGAATTGTCGATGCTTGAAAAACGACCAACTACGAACGAAAGAATCGCGAATGTGTTAAATAAAAAATCGAGCACGATTCGTCGTAGGATGCTAGCGAATTTAAAGGAACACGCGGCGGTGGTCTATCGAAGGCGAGAATCTCGCAGACAGAAAAGGCTAAAAGAGACAGAGGAATTGTAAAACAACGAAGTAAATTAGTTAAGAAGCGATGGCAAAGACAAAGAGGAATTTCGATGTTTCCAGGAAGCTACACGAGGCAAAGTTATTTCTATCCAACTGCAAACGTAGGTCAGCGCACCGAGACAATTTCCTGAACGGTTCATCCTACATACGAGCTATCCTCGTTAACGCGCTCTCGCTTCAACCGCATCTTTAACTTGTTTCGATGGAGCAACACGAAGCATAACCGTGGAAAATGAAATTTATTCAAAGTTTTAAGAACGTCCGGTTCGAATGGCGAAGTCGTCCGGAGCCGACTACCAGAGGAATTCTTTCGCCGTGTTCGAAGCAAAAAGAACTGAAAAAGGGGGTGACGAGCGCGAAGCATCGACGATTGTCGGCTTCCTCTCACGCGCTGGTAAAAACGCGCGAGAAAGACGAGAGGCAAGGTTTTTCTTTTTCCATTTCTCGAACGATCGTGTCAACAGCAATGTTCGCTCTTCTTTCGATAGCGTCGTTCCCATGCGGCACGACGCATCGAATAACCGAGTTGCAGCGAAAATATGCTTCGCGTGGTTCAGCGATTTAATTCAACTCTCGCGGTGCTTAATTTACGGTTGCGGAAGTGTACGGTACCGCGTGCTTCCCATGGCTACAGTTCTATCTATATACCGTGGATACAGCTCCGTTGCGAGAAAAGGGCCGCGAAATCTCTTTGGAATTGTTTCACGCGACGCGACTGTGTCTTTCCTTTGGAATTCCTAGCCGCAAATACATTTTCGCGTTGGAATAAAAATGAGAAATCGGACGATCGTAAAAAAGTTGCCCTTCGATTCCACCAGCGATACGAAACGAAATGACGCAACGCTGGACGAAGAGAAAAGGTTTGTAATTTAGGGTAGGTCGCGATTCGTCCGTTAAACGATGCCAGTTGCATAGCACGTGGCGCGTCGTTTAAACGTTGACCAGGAACCGTGCAACGGAGTTCGCATCTAACGTGCACGCGGCGGATCTCTGGCGTCAAGGGCAAACATTTTGATCGATACAAACGGTACGAGGAAAACGGTGAACGTGGAGGTACGACGCAAAATGGGTACACAACGTGCACCCACGTACCTACACGAATGTAACATACATCGCCGTGGAGTTAAGTCATTCGCCAGAATTAGAACGTACTGGCAAATGATGGACGTCGGTGTTTCAAATTCGATATACATATATGTATAATGTTAGATATACATCGTAGGCTATTTAGCGCTGGTCGACCGTACGACCGGTTGGTCGCGCTGCTTTCAAAACCCACCGCCTTCTGGCCGTATTCATATTTTATTTTCTCTCTGCCCTTCCCTTATTTTCTTTCCAGTTATTAACGAGATACCTTGCACCGCACTCGACTCTCGTTTTAACGATGCTACCGTGCGCCTCGAGTGGCATTCTCCCTCCTTCCTTTGTTCTCTTTTATTATCGAGCCATCGAAATCGTTTCGTACGATTACTCGTTTGCGCTCGCTTCCGTCTACGTAGCTTATGTAACGCGCGTCATCCGCGTGCACGTCGCACTACTCGCTTTTCAATCTAATTTTGACCGCAGCCTACGTTCTTCGTTCCGCGAGCTTATTCCACGCGCGAGAATTACGACCAACTGTTCGTCCTTTCCCTTCGAATCTTCTTTCCAATAATCTTCGATGATACCACGAAGCAGACAACTTCCTAACGATTCGAAAAGCTGTCGATACGACTTATAATATCGGCACTCGGACGAGAAAATGAATTCGAGAGACGACGCAAGCTTATCGAGAGATCCGAAAGGCTGGCACGCGCGGTGAGCCGAGTGGCTGGAGAAAGTTGCTTAAACTAAAATAGCCAATGATTCCATAGCGAGCCGAGGATTACCAGTTAATGAAAGTTAATGAAGAGTAGCGAGCGAGCGGAATAAATCGGCCGATCGCATTGCACGTAGATACCAAGCGGTTGCGTAGTCGAGAGCGGCAAAACGGCAACGGTAACTGCATCAGCGACAAGGATAACCACATATCCAGGTTTAGTCTCCGAGACGAGACGAGAGACAGGATGGGCAGGATGCATCGAATTTCAAGCACTTAACACAAAGATCGCCACACTTTCCCTCGGCACGACCCTTCCTTCCACTTCTCTCTCTTCATCGACTATCCCTGTCCGGCTTTCGGTATTGTCGTAACATCGCTGACCCGTGAACGCACCGATCCAATAGGTACGAGTTATCCGAGACTATCGAATTTCATTGTCACTGCACCCTCGAAAAGCGGTATCCGATCGGCCTACGGACAGGTGCGGCACGATTTACAGCCAATCTAGCCCGATTCGTCCGGTTAACGAACCGGAAGGATATATCGTCGCGAATGCCTTCAGAGAAATTTAACTTCGCCTACAGTTTCCAATTAGCCACCGAGATAATTTAATTATACAAGTGTATATATATACATATATCGTATGCTTAAGCGTATAATACGATAGGAACGGAAAGGAGATGGACCATAAAGTGGTGCAACCAGGGATGAGGCCAGAAACCGTCTCGCTTCGTCTGGCCAGCCATTTACGGTAGTCGTTATCTGTGCGAGTGGAGCAAAAATAAAATAGCCGGAGGCAGGGAATCGCAGAATTCGCGTAGCTGCGTTACAGTCGATGGTACGTTCGATGTGTATTCCGCGGAGATTAACATCCCTCGCGATAGTGATCGTCTGTTGATAGAAGAGGAAATGCTCGTAGGGCGGTAGGTCGGCCGTTTTACGCGACAAAGAGGTAGAGGAGGATGCAAAGGCAAAGGCAAAAGCAAAGGCAAAGGAAGAAATCGATACGACGCCTGCGCGTCGTGGCACCTAACCCCGCTCGAATCGGCGTCGTTCGTCCTACTCGAAGCTACTACGCTTTTCCCATCCTCCCTTACCGCCGAACTTGCCTTCCAACCGCTTTCGTTATCGAAACGGAGAGCACCCTCCTGGCCAGTAACTCACCACGTTTTATTGCCATCGAGCGACGGCTGCCGCTTCGTAGGGAGGAATCATCGATGCCAGGATATCCTGGTATATACGCTGTAGATACGCTGTGCGTATATGGGGTGGGGGAGAGGTGAGCTTCTGCCCGGCAGACCGCTGCGATCTTTTGCGTTCGCCTAATGTTGTCTAGACGTCCTCGTGACACAGCAAACTTTAACCCACTCGCTGTGTACAGCGACTGACCCGGATATTTTGGCTCGAGATTAAATCACTGCTAGACGTCCGTTCAAGATGTTTAAGAGATGTTAGCTTAGATCTATAGATGTACGTTCGTTTATGTACACCGAACTGCACTAACGCCGACCATCTGCCAGGCTATCTCGAAGGTTTACACGTGTAACCGTGCGACCATCGTTTTCGCAATAATCGCCACGTCTGTTTGTTTCTTCGCAGCTAAAGAAACGCGGAAACAGCGTCGATGGGAATGTCGATTGTCCTTGCAAATGTATCAATTCGATTTCACGGTATACGATCGCGTAATCGCGGTGGTCCACACAACTACGCAATTAGAACTATTGGGTTGGCAACTAAGTGATTAGGTAGTTATCAATTAGCTAGTAGTCATTAGGTAGTAATGACAAAATCCGCAATCACTTAGTTGCCAACCAAATATAACGAAGTTCGGTAACGAACAGGTACAAATACAAAGGACAGTATGGCATGCGATCGTCTAATCGCCTACAGCTTCACCGCAACCAACAACGATATGAAAGCGGTGTGGCTTAAACTCTAACGTAAATCGTGATCGCTTTAAACGCACGAAGCAACTTAAAAGCGATAGATGATTATTTAACCAATGATTATTATTCAAATCCAACATCGTCTCCGCGATAGTTTCGTACGAACCGAAAGATCGTATCCGGCGAATGAGTAAATACGTCACTCGAGGATCATACTTTTATAGATAACGTAATTATACGTCGTGTGGTGGCGATCGACGGTTCCGATAGAGCATACCGAATAGCATCATCGATCCCAGACTTATTTACCGCTCATCTTGGAACACGTTGGACCGGCTTCCACTCAAGGAGGATGTTCGACGAGTGGTCCTCGTTGTTTGTTCGCGTGTAGACTGACACAGTTACAACACACTATTGCTTCTATTCGACAACTTTACCCACACTATCAACCAGCGATTCTTTTCATCTTTTCGCTTGCAATTTCGCCTACATAGCCAGCGAGTAAATGCTTACTTGGGTCGACCCTGCGTTTCCTATCGAGACTCTACACCGTGATATTTGCGAATATCGGTCGAAAAGTTTAATCAACGTCGATGCCTGACGTACGAACGAAGCGAACACACCTCAGGCGATCGAATAGTTTTATAACAATCGTGGCTGTAGGAAAAACGTGACACTGTATCGCGTAAGGTTTCCTAGTATGATCTGGCAAACACCGTGAATTCTGAAAGTTGCAATTTTTGCGATTCAACGTCGCTGACTAGATTTTGCGAAATACCTGATTATACGTATAATTATACGTTTGAGATTCGATAGAATAATTCTATATGATTATATACAGGCACATTCGCAAATCCGTTTTATAGGGTATTAAGCACGATGAATTAGGTTATGTTCTGGTCGAACGAACTTGGAAGAATGTTACGCAATAAGGTGATCAATTTTGTAAAGCTATTAGCAGTATCGAACAGATGTTGGCTTTAGGTGTCTACCGTAGAAGAACAAGGTGACACGAAAGGAAACGGGGATTCGCGACACAGAACGTGAAATCGCGTAACAGATTTAACGTATTACTTACTAGTGTATCTGGAACAACCTGTTCGAAAACATGGCCGCGGATTAGAGACGTCCCTGACTCGTATGTAATTAGCCTGATCATACCGCTTCCATGTCTATTCGTTTCAATGGACACTTGATTTCAGCAAGAACAATCATTTTTGTGACTCGATTTTGTAGCACCTCGCACACATCGGTAATATTTTTATTACGCGCGCTAAAACTTTCGCTTCGCATTTGGCACGCGAAACAATATAGTATTTCGATCTGGTATTTCTATTTTTTGTGTTAAAACATCGTTGACGAATATTTCATAGTCGATCGTTTTAAAAGCGACTGTTTCAAAATAAATTTTTCAAAGTTGCGAGCATACGAGTTTTATTTCCTTATTATATAAAATAACCGAACCGATAAAACTAGCTCGTGAAAGTTCGTCGTCGTCGAACGAGGCAAATTAAATTCGTTCAATTTCAAGACTCGTTACATTTTTGTATTAATATTCTTATGCAGTCGTAGAAGCACGTTATGCAATATTAAAGTGATATGACCAGTTCGAGCATTGGATCGTATTACACCGAGTATATGCAACGCGCACGGTTCTGTATTATTGTGTTTTTATACGTGGTTTGAGAAAACTCATCGCACCGTTTGCCATTCTCAATTGCTCTCAAGCTGCAGTATTTTACCGATGACAAATCGAGTTACCGACGTACCGAGCCACGAAAGAATACCATTGAGTATTGTCTTTTGGAAATTAACGTTTCGAAATAAAGAAGCCCCTTATAATGAGACGCGCGAAGACACCGAGTTTTTCCTTTTGACAGCGCTCTCATCCACGGTCACGTGCTTCGTATGTTTATTGCGACACCGTTTATACCTACATTGTCTTTTTTTATTCGCGTTAAAGTACGAGAAAATTCGCACTCAGAAGTCAATCACGTTTAATTTGAGATACCATACTTATTCTATTTTAAAAGTAATATTTCGCGTCATTTAAAATTAAAATTTCTCAGCGACAAAGGAAGAAAGAAATACGAAGAAGAATTACGTTCCCACGTCGTTCTATGCGTATCTGTTGAACATCTAGTTGAAGCTAGGAAATATCGAAGTGATTCACGCTCGATTTAATCGACGATCGATGAGCGATGGTGTCGCAGAGAAATTCGAATTCGCGATACGTATTCGAAACGAGTGAGAAAACAATTATCAGGATGATTAAGGTGATAACGAAAGGATAACTATTTGAGAAGGGAGCAGACTCACCGAGGGTAGTCGGAGAGGTCGTCCTGGGCAAACAGCTGATCCGGCTGGCTCTGTGGGTGTCGCTTTCGTTCAAGTTTCTTAATCGTGATCGGCTAACCTCCAAAACTAGCTGCGCAATCGAGTGAACGGGGCGGGGATAACTGATCGCATGGAAGGCAGTTGGCGTTTCCTTTTCGCGTGTCTTGCCAGTGAAACTCAAAGTCCTGTTGCAGTTAAAGCGGCACGTAGAGATCACGAGGATCGCGGATACTAACGAAGGGTGGCCGTTGCGTCATATATCGTTGCCAGGCGAACGGGACGTAACCCAATTCGCGGCTGGCAGCTTCAGCTTCTGCTTCTGTCTCTCGTCTCATCTCTCTTGTTGCTGCTTCGATTTCAGGACATTCACTCACAGGGGCGAACTACGATACACGAGACACACCGCGAATCACTCTACATTCACCAAACAGTAAACACTCTGCGTTATACAGTTAGTGAATGATCGGACGATTAATTCAGTCCTTTTCGCGAGGAGATCGGCAAAAGCCGATGCCTCCCCGACTACACTGTCAACCACCGCGGATCCAGTAAATTTCGTCTAGGTATTTACTTCAATGGAACAACCACTGAGCAAAGACGCGACAGGAAAGGCCAACGCGAGCGGTAGGGAAGACGAAACCAAGAGACGAAGCGAAACCCGCACTCGCACCAGTGGAAATGATACTGCGGCTTCCTGAGACTTCATTCCGTATATACTGTACATAAACACCAATGCGCAGACGCGGAATAATCGCGCCTGTCATCTACCGAAATCCTTCTCGTCAATTTTACTTTTCCTTTACAGTCGTCACGAATACATCGATGCATGATTTTTTATTTCTCGCATTCCTGTCTTCGAAAGGTTTCTATTATTCATTTGTCGCATAAAATAAAGTTGATTGAACTTTTAAAATATCTTTGTCTCGCGTCAATTCGAACAAAAGGTCAAATACTTTGTCAATGTTTATTTTTTCCTATCTTGTCTATTAATAGAAGTAGATAATTTTTTTTACGTTTCTTGTGCAGTTGTCTGTTTCTATTTAAATTTCTATTCTTCTGTCTTGTATCGAATTGTGTTCAGTTGTAGTATCTTAAATATTAAATGTTATTGTTTATTTTCGCTGGATATGAAAGTCAAATAGAGTGGATGTAAAGATAAACGTCATGTTTTTAATGTATAATTCATTATTATATTAAAATATAAATACCAACTCTTTAACAACTATATGTTAATGTAGCATATAATATATATTACATATCGAATTTTTTCTATCGATTTTACAGTGATTGTAGTTCGTATTAAGATGTGAATTAATTTTTCTGTTCTTTATCTCCGTTCGCGTAGGTTGTATATATGAACATTTTGATTTGAAATGAATATGACAAATGTTCACGTGTTTTGGGACTTGTACATTTAGGACCTAGAGATAAGGCAGTTGTTCGACAAATAATATAAATCCTAGATTTTCAGTTGTTCTCATTAATAGAGGATATATAAAATACAAGTGATATTTGAAACTTTACAATTTCAACCATATTAAAAAGTGTTACACGCTCAATCAAACAGATATAAAGAACGGGATATTTCAAATTTTTCACTGTTCGTCCTTGTCTTTAGCACCGTGTTTTAAAATTCGGGTAAATTCTATATAGTCGAACATCGATCCTTTGATAGGTGCTTCTCGATACATTTCGTCCACATCGTCATCCGTAAATCTAGATACACAAAAAATGAACGATGAATTTCTTACTCATTTCAGTAGAATAATAAGGCATACTACATGCAGAAATAAAAATTACCTGTCTCCCATTGTAGTAAGTAATTCTCGAAGACGTTCTTCGTTTATGTGTCCAGTATTTTCTTCGTCGAAACAACCAAAGGCATTCTTAATTACATCTTCCGGATCTGTGCCCTGAAGTCTTTCGCCGAATAAAGTTAAAAACATTGTAAAATTGATAGGTCCTGGAGCCTCATTCATCATTCCCTCCAAGTATTCGTCAGTAGGATTTTTACCTGAAACAAAAATCAATTACCTTGTAAAATTTAAAAAATCGTCGCGATACGATAAATACTTGCTTAGCGTCTTACCTAACGAGGCAAGCATGTCGTGAAGGTCTTCTTTATCGATGAAACCATCGTGATTTTGGTCGATCATATTGAAAGCTTCCTTAAATTCAGCGATTTGAGCTTGATCAAACATCGCGAAGACGTTTGATGTTGCGCGTTGTGCACGCTTTTTGGTTGTTGCACGGCGTCCGGCTGTTTTACGCGAAGACATGTTTGTATTCCTAAAATTATGAATAAAAAAGACAATTACATCATTTAATTCATATTTTTTGTAAGTATGTATTAGTTATTATTTGCTGTATTTTTATAAATTGCTTAATTCATAGAGATAGCATCGCAAAGGGAGTAGAGGTTATGTAAATTTGACTACCAGTTAGTTTCTCATGTTGAATTAGAACAGTGTTAAAAAAAAGATAATAGCCACTAGACCTATCTAAAGGATAGTCTTTATTGAGCTACTATTTATTTTTAGACAATTAATTTAGGATATCACGACGTAACCAAAATCAGGATAAAAATAAGATCGTCTACGTGACGGTTCAACAAAGAGGACATTACACTCTACATCTATAGAAATCTATATAAAAGTACATATCCGTCATACAGTTCAATTTGAATTTTAAACTATAATTTAAATAACAAAATTGGGACAGTAAAATCTGCTGCACACTCGTTTGGATAGATGTTATTTGTAAAGTAATATTACACCTTACGTTTTCAGCTCTTCTCAATACGCTTACATTGTTAAGTTTTCTTCAATGAAATATCATGCTACAATTTCTATTTTGTTACTCTTTGTTTCAGAATTTTCGCTCAGCTATATTCGAACAGGCTATATTTGACTTTTCATAAACATTTATTGGTTATAATTGGAACTCTTATAAAATTGCTATACAAAGAATATCATTGTTTTTAAAGGACAAAAGGTATAAAAATAACTTCCTTAAGTTACAGAAATTGACAAAAAACGTATGCATATCATTCGAAGCGATACAATAACAATGGCCGTTCTTATAAGCAAAGTTGGATAGCTGTCAAATATTTTGTATTTTTCAGATTGTTTTCATATCTGCAAATCAGCCATTGGAAGTTTTCACATTGAAACGTTAAAGCAGACAAACGAATTTCTACCAACCTGATTTATAGCAGCTTCGAAACGAGAAGAACTCCAAAAAGCGTACAGCACAGATACTCGTGCACCACTGTGACTCACGTTACGCGTCACTCTATGGTTATTCACCACACCCGGGTAAGTAACGCCATCTAGTGAAGGATCATTTATCCATTACACGAGCCTTTTCTAGACATCCAAAAATTAGGCCACATGCAACGAAAAAAGAAAGAGAATTACGATGACCGAATTTTTCTTCGATATTTAAAATCCGTTAGTGCAATGAATATAATTTCAAATTCCACATATAAAAATTCCTATTACAAGAATAATAATCATTCTTAATTTTTACCTTCGCAAATTACAATGAATGTTATTTGATATTGTTTTGAAAACGGTCGAATTTATTTAAATATTTTATAGAACCGACGTAATAAATTAATAGCGTGTACTAAAAACGTTGCTTTATCCTCGAAAGGATACGCCATTACAGGTACCTTAGTTGGAGTAAATCGTTGACGGTGAAATCATTACCTTATAAGGCAATGAAAGAATCCGATATATATACATGTAGTTGACATTCATTTCGTAATCATATTTACAGTATATGTGATAAATAATGATACTGAAACGCATCGATCTGAATTGAAATTATTTACAAAAACGTCATAACTATATTTTTGGTATGTACTTCCCGTAAAGATATAACAAAATATAAAATAAAACAAGAGAGCATTGGTTTCTTTATTTTCATAACCAATGAACACACGAATTTATGTTACAAATTCATCGCTTGAAACTTACAAGTAATTCTAAATTAGGAGAACACGCTATATACATAATAATACATACATAAATTGAATCGTGGAAGTAATGTAATAAAGTTCGTTAATATTACACACTTTCGTCATTGGTATGGAAAAGATCGAAGTATTTTTTTCATAGACACTTCTTCATCATCACGTTACTTCTCTTTACTTATTTACATACATCGGCGATGCGCCGAATACAATAATATAAATAAAGATAACAAAGCTTCACGTATTTGTATCCTCCTATCTGTACATTGTACATAAATAATACCTGACTTTAAGAAACACACTCGGTTCTAATTGTCGTATTTCAAACTATCGCACGGATACTCCATTAATTGTAATGCCGTTCCTGTTTGAAACTGGTTCTGCTTCATAATGTCCCGATCTACCGTAATGTCTTCTCATATTGGTACCGTACCTTCGATTGAATGAAAACAATTTATCATCTTTTCTTTTTTCTACGAGACAAATTCCTAAAAGAAATACTTGTTTCGACTCACCCGTATGTACTGCCACTTAGACTGTAAGGACTGTCGTAGAGACCGTCCTCTGGAACATTTTCGTACATGGTGTTGGTTGTGCCATCGTTAAGAGTGGCATAAGACATAACAGCGGCATTTTGGTCCTCTTTTCTTTCAGCCGCTTGAACATTTTCCGTGTTCTTTACCGGCGTAGCTTTCCTCCTAAAAAGATACGTCATTTTAGCAAACTTTTTATTTAAAGATTAATCGTCAACGTTCTCGTAAATTCTACGTACAGTCTTAGATAGACGGGTCCAAGAATAATTAATATAAATATTATAACTCCAGCTCCAATACCAACGCTAGTACCCACGCCTTGTGCTTCAGCTACTTCATTTGGCATAACTATCGAATAACGAATATTCATGAGTGAAAATGCATTTCCCTTTTCCTCTTTTCAATATATCTCTGAATGTATTTCTTACATTCGCATTTGGGTTCCTCTCCACTCCATGAACCAGTATCTAAACATTTTCTTAAAAACGGCCCCACTCTTTCGTACTGTGGTAAACAGTGATATTCTGCGGTTCCACCATAAGTAGTACTTCCGTTTACCACTATCACTCTACCATTTTCTATAGGTTCCGGATGTTTGCAATCGACCGCTATAAATACAGATTTGTATTTTAATGTACTAATGTATTCTAGTTGGTTAATTTAAAGGTACTTAAAGAAGATTAAAACGATATGTATAATTACAAAAACAGGCTGGCGTGCTTCCACTCCAGGATCCATTCTGCAAGCATATTCTAGTTTCGTTCCCTTCCATGTAGAATCCACGCGGACAACTGTAATGAGCCACTCCACCTACGCTGTGAGTCGAAACTTGCGTGGATAACACTCCCTCTTTTTCGGGGTCTTTGCACCTAATTTCTGTGTGTACAAAGTGCAAATGAATGTAACGTAAAAAATATTTACTGAACATTTCAAAAGATATGTATCACATTCGTTGATACAGTTTACAATAAGAACACTATCAACACTTATAACGTAATCGCACGCATCACATTTTCTACTATACAGAAATTACCTCGTATAAGACTTTTTTAAAACAGCATTTATAATTTGAAATTAAATTCTAATCTAGACGATTACCCTTACAAACTGGGGTGTCGCTGCTCCAGGTGCCATTCTCGAGACACAGTCTCCTAGCAAATCCATCCAATTCAAAGTTACCGTCACACTCGTAAAGAGCAGCAGCTCCATAATAGGTAGCGTTCGACGTTAAAGTATATCTTCCATGTTGAATGTGTTCCGGTTTTCCACAATCGACATCTGAAAGATGTTTTTATTGAAACCGAATATTTCGCAACGGTTTAAACGCTACAATTTTTCAAGTTCCTTACAGACACATCGCGGAACCTCGCCGCTCCATTTTCCGTTGTCCTCGCAAGTGGATAGAGGTTCCCCGACCACCTTGTACCCTCTCTCACAACGATATTTTGCAAGTGCACCGATCTTGTAGGAAGTCGCACCGGTATTAGAATTCTCCGGAGTTCCTGTCCGAATTAGAGTTCTACCGTACATTCGATCATTGCCAGTCACAGAAAGAATTCCATGCTCTGCGTAAATCGGCTCCGGGCAGCGAATTTCTGCGAGAAAGAGGAAAGAGACATTATCCTTATTGAAATGTGAAATAAACTTTAAACTGTGTTTAAATAAAACGTGCAAGCACCTTCACACTTTGGAGTCGCGTCGCTCCATTGCCCGTTGTCTAAGCAGTATCTTCTTGACACTCCATTTAGCCTATAGTTTCTCGTGCAACTGTAGGTGATTTCGCTTCCGAGATGAGTCGTCCCATTCACGTATTCTGCAGCACCATTCAAGACAGGCAAAACTTTCCCGCAGTCCACATCTACGAAACAGAAAGTCGAGGAGATTGTCATCAGAGACTTTTATCGCCGCGGAATTAATCCAAAGAAATCGAGATTCCTTTGAAGGGAATTCTTAACAAATTTAACAACGGTGAAACTTACACTCGCAGGTCGGTACTTCTCCCGACCATTCACCGTCTTTGCCACAAGTATGTCTTGTTTCTCCTTGAAGTAAGTATCCTGCTTCGCAATGGTATTCAATACCACTGTGAACATTTAAATCGTATCCGACGACGTAGCTTCCAGCCGGTACTTCAGGTTCTTCGCAGGTGATTACTGTATCAATCGAAATAATCGAGACTCTCAAGTTACCTGTCGTTTTATATCGTTTAATGTCGTATGCGTTTTGAGAAAAGATTTAATTTGTTTACATTCGCACGACGGCGTGTCGTGACTCCATTTCCCTTCTTTGGTGCATTCTTGCTTCGCTTCACCAACCAACCAGTAATCTTCCAGACAAGTATACGCGGCCAAACTCTTAACCGTGGTGGTGCCATTAATTAGGGTCACGGAACCGAACTCAATTTGCGCCGGTGCTCCACAATCGACGAATCTGCATTGAGGCGCTTTACCTGACCATTCACCGCCGACGTCGCACGTGAGAACCTTTCGAAATTGATTATCGATGTTTAATATTCTATTCTCTTCTCAGTGTAATCGCTTAAATAAACAGCTTGCGCAAATCTTTCGCAAATCTTCTAAATAATAGCGTTGTAATCGCGGTGAAAGATATACGTAATAGAATATACGTTCGAAATGGTTGTACGCAGCGAGCATAATAAATGAGAGAAAAGCAAGTAGGACAAATTATGCGCAAAGTTAAAAGTCTAAATTGTATTTAAAGTTGCTTACGTTATCTCCGAATAGAATGAAGCCATTTTGGCAAGAATAAGTGGCTGTCGAGCCTGCTCTCTTTCCGGTAGTTGTCACAACTCCGCCGTTAATTTGAGGTGGTTCCGGACACCAGTCAACTGCAAAATAATAAACGATAATCTAAATTATGTAGATGTGTGGCTACGATTTATGATAATATCACTGTAAAATTGATCTCGCACATAAACACTGAGGTTGATGTCCACTCCATATACCGCCGTCTCCGCATCTACGCCTCGCATCACCGAGCAACGTGTAGTTTTCTTTACATGCGTAATCAGCAAGCGCTCCGTGAGTCGTTCTTTTATTGACCAACGTGATCGCGCCGTTTTCCAGTTCAGGCAGGGGGCCGCAGTCGACAACTATGAAGCATTTAAAAGATGACGTTGAGTATACGCAAGATGGTTACCGATCACCAGCTGCATCATTATTATCCGAGCAATTATGCAACGCGCGTAGCGACACGCGTGCGATTAAACTTACATTTGCACATGGCCGGCTCGCCACTCCAAAATCCATTTGGTTGACAGGTTCTACTCTTCGATCCTATTAGCATATATCCATCGGGACAAACGTATTCTATCGTTGATCCTATGGTTCGTTTGGTGCCTATAATTGTCGTGTTTTCGAACTTTTCTGGACTACCGCAAGTAGGTGGCCCTGGATAAATAAATAGAAATATATTTATTTATTTATTTATATATGCATTGCAATTTATAACCGAAATACTTGTACATGGATTACATATTTCCATCGTACTCTCCTTTAAATGTTCGACCGAATTAATTGTGTAGTTTTCCATGCTTATGTGTATATGTTTATGTATATCTACGTATCAATTACTACTCACTGCTTTGGCATATCCAATGCAAATAGTCAAGGTTACAGCCAACGTCATTCCACAGCCAGCTACGACCACCGTCCAGCACTACGCAATTTTGCTCGCCGTTATAATTATTTGGTTGATCTTTTCCCCAGGACGGTTTTTGCACAATCTCGCCTAGAAATAGCGGAAATTAACGCGATATATTTTACACGCCTCAAGGAAACTCGCTTCGCCAAACAGATAAATAAGAAGGTCTTTAACCTCATCGTAGGAAGATCGGCATCTAAAGCAAGCCTTTCGTCTGTTCGATCCAGACGCAACAAACAATTAAGAGAGATTATACGTTGGAACAGACGCTCGCGGGTGTAACTTCCGTTGATTTCCTCATAGCCGTAACTTTCACGTTCTATTTATTAGCACGTGTTATTACGCCGATAATCCCTGTCGAGATGATCTTTGATTTCCGTAGAGCACGATAACTCGTCGAGAGACGAATTTCGGATTAACGAATTCAACTCGTCGACGGAACTATAATTATCGTGTAATTGCGAAGCAAATTGATTGGTTCGTGCCGACGAATCTAACCAGGGTTGCTCAACCTCTCCGACCCGGTTCTCATGGTCGTTGCCGATAAATCGTGAGAATGGAAAAATCTGTTTTGGCTGCAGTCGATGAATAAACGAGATTCGGATACAGATCGAACAGACTAAAGAGCAAAATATTCACCGTCAACCCATCGCCATGTTCTCGCCGTTATCAGCGGTTCCTTCTGAGCACCTATCCAAACTAGTTGCGTTTTCAGTTTGTCCTTCCGCCTTTCGAGATTGTTTAGTATATACACCGAGGCTGCGCCCTGTATCGCAACATATACGAAGATTACAGATACGTAGAGTTCAGGATTGGAACGCATTCAACAACAAGATATCAGAGAGCCCTTGTTATAGAGGCTTGCTATAGAGACCTGGAAACCATGAACGAGATCACCGCCTCTTGTCCGACAATAATTTCTGGCCTCTTGAAAGGAGCCACCCTTTTTCACGATGAACTCGTAACAGGTGGAATTGAAAGCAGCCAGGTCAGCGTCAGCTGGCGTCCCAGTGTAAGCGCATCTGTCAGTTGAGAATTCTACGGAAAAGCAGGTAGAATTTTTGTACAAAAATTTGCCCCGATAGACTGTCGACAGAAATTCCTACTTTTCAGCTTTCGGCTTACCATCAACAGCAAACACTTCCACCTCGCACAAACTCAAGCTTCCCTCGACGCCGACCAGCTGCAGAAACACATATTGGCCGATCAGGGCTCTGGCGCATACGAAAGTCTTCGTGATTCCCTCCTCTGTAAGAATTAAGCGATCGACCAGAAATACGATTACGATCGTATATTTTAATAAGCAAACAACTGTTTACCAATCGTGCCAGGGAACCAGGCGCACAGGGGATTGCGTTGCAGCTCTACGCTGCTATTACCAACGCGTATTTCGATATCCTGAAGCGGTTGATGACCTGTTCACAAGGAGGAATTATTCTCATTTTCGATTCGACGTCTGACGGTCGAATAAAAGCATTTCTCCGAAGAAAGTTCTGCACACGCGTACAACATTATTTGCTCCAGAAGGAAAGTATTAGGTTTCAATGCGAGTTTTTAAATTTCACAAAACGATATCCACTTTATTCCACTTTCTATATATAATGAAGGCAAACATGTGAGAAGTAAGAGGAGACATTTACCGCAGCAACCTCTGGTTGTTACTCTGACCACTTTTACCGAATACGACTTGAGAAGGTCGACCTTCCACCAAGGGCTAGGCTCGCTTTGAGTCTCGGTGCATCTCTTTCCATCGTGTTCCGTACTTGAATCGCCGTCGTTTCCGTGGCTGGCGTCTCCGCCTCGTACGGTGGTCGATTGGTTGGTTGGTTTGCGAAAGGCGACGTTCGTGCCTGCAACAACGCGTATTTCAGCAAACACGACACGGTGACTAACTCGAACAGAGAGTAACGAATTAAAGAAAAAGGGAAGGGAAAGAGTAAACGAGCGGGTCGAAGCAAACCGTTGCAGAGTAAACTGCTTGGAACCGAACAAAGCCGAGAGACGATGTCACCAACTACAAGCGCGTAACAAAACGTCTATTACCGGCAGGATGCGTTTAGTAATAAAGAGAAACGATTATCCGGCGTCGTAGATAGTTTCACCGAGTCGTAGATATTTGAGGTTTAGGAATTTTCCGCATTCTCGATCAAAATAATTTCCACGCGATTCTGTTAACCGGGTGTCGCAGTTTAAGGCAACTGCCACCGAATAAATCGCTGGTTACGTAACACGTTTCCGCCGATACACGTTTTACCGCGCTGCGCAAACTTTCTTTCCATCGGCGTTTCAAACGGATTTTGCCAGTAAAAGTGAAACGTCGCAGCGAATGAAAAAAGCGAGACCAATATCGGGACCAAGGGTCGACGCATTTTAACGAAGCTGCCTCGTAGCATACGAAAAATCGCTTTCTAACGTACGCTCGTCAGAGTAATACCTCCGTGCTGCATTTTAAGAGGAAAGAGTTGAATTTCGTCGATCACTAAGTGCAATCGTCTCTTTTGCGAAACCGTGCCGATATACATATCGAGGAGAAAGCTGCGTACCATCTCGTTGTCAAGAGAAACGCGTAATCGAACGTGGTACGCTTGGTGAAGAATTTTGGATAAGAAAGATCCCGAACGAAGCTGTATATAAGATTAGCAAACTAACGCTTACCGCAGAATGGTAGATCCCCTTGCCATTTTCCACCAGCGTTGCATGTTAGGCTGCCACTGCTGAGCGAGTAATAGTCGAATGAAGTAAATCAGAATTCTCCGTTTCCTTGTAAACAATGCACGGCAAGAAAAGAAAAGGCCAACACGCGAGCAAATATCGTCAACCATACAAATTATAAGAAAACGGAGAAAGTCCGTAATAAGCGTTGCTATCGGCGGATATCGTACTTACTATACAAACGATCGTTTCACTCGCTCGTAACTCGAACACATTCGTACATATTATGCGAATAAAGTAACGTCCATTCTGGCATTCGTTTCTTCCCAATTTCGTTTTGCCGTGATTCCTTCGCCATGCACTGTTTGCTTTACTTTTCAAACAAATTCTTCTAATTTACTCGAGTACGATGCTCGCTGCTTTAAGGGGGTGTCCTGAATTAGAATGTTCTAAAACAGCGTCTTTTTGTGAGTTTTTTTTTAGAAGGGAAAGAAAGAAACGAAGTTATTGAATTTTGAGCTATGGTTTTATATATATTTAACGAATACAAATAAATTTTTTTAAAGTAAAAGAAAGAATTATAACAGATTTCTAAGCCTATTTCATGGGCTGCAGTTTTCTTGACTGAAACAGAAAACCAAAAAAGGATTAGATTATTATATATTTTTCCTCTGGGTGAACTAAGCAAAGGCAGACGAAGGTTTACTTAAATAATTCTTATAGCATCTTAAAGTTTATTTTCTTTTTTTAAGAAACACATTTCTTTTTAAACCCGCCAAAATTTTTAATTTCACATTTTTTTCTGCCGTTGTTTAGTTCACCCAGAAGAAAAATATATAATAGTCTAATCCTTTTTTAGTTTTCTGTTTCAGTCAAGAATTACGAGGTGGATCTTTCCCGCCGATTGAAGACTGCAGCCCATGAAATAGGCTTAGAAATCTGTTATAATTCTCTATTTTACTTTAAAAAAATTTTTTTGTATTCGTTAAATATATACAAAAACATACCTCAAAATTCAATAACTTCGTTTCTTTCTTTTCCTTCTAAAAAAAATCACAAAAAGACGCTGTTCTAGAACATCGTAATTCGGGACACCCCCTTAACATTTCACGAGATGTGAATACTCGCGAAGCCTCACTTACCCGAACAATTCGTATCCGGCGTCGCAAGTGTACGTTGCCAAAGTGCCTGTTGCTAAGGATTCATCGGACAGTGACACCTTGGCATTCATCGGTACAGCCGGATGTCCGCACTTCAATCCTATATTTAAGAAAATTAGATAGTTCAGCGGTGACGTTTTCAAAGTAAAGTTTTAGTAAATTCGTCGATCATTCGAAGGATCAACGTGTTGATGTTAACATCAAATCAAATATTAAATAGAAAGTTGATAGTCTCAACGCTATTATTTACGATAGACGCAAGGTAGCTAATTTCTCAGGAAAATAAGACGATTACTTTTGGTGAAACTGCAATCCTTACCACTTTCGGCTATTAAAGAGAGGAACATTCTGTCGAAGATTATTATCGGAACTTTCATGCTTTTGCCATGAACTTTACGTACGACAGAATTAAAAGAGACGTCGATCATTATCAGGACAGTAGCAATTAAATTTCAGCAACAGGAAATTTCGAATATATGTTGTTCGAATATCTTTGGCTCAAATGCCGCGCGGTAATAGGACAGAGGAATTTCTGATTACGGAATAATTGACACGACTTACTTTCCATTTAATGTGCCGTGATTTTCGTTATGTAAGTATATACCTGTTGTCAATTCGAAAGAACATGTCAAGGACGCATAACGCTCAAGTTTATAAGACCGTCGTGTCTCGCTCTTAAAATGTGACAAACAATAGCTATGACACAGTGATGCAAAGTGAAACTACGATGAAAATCCCACGCGTATCCCATTATTCGAATTCTATGAGCCGGGAAAAAGATTTTCTATCTTCTGCAAAAGGTTATAAAATTAGTAGGACGAACATAAAATAGACACAGTGCCATAAAGTTATGGACGGTTGGAAACGCGAGGTACGAGCGTATGAGAATCGGCAAGACCGTATGCGGCTTGAGGATTCTTGCGATGTAAAACTCAATGGTTGCAAGCTAACGATGGAAATTAACGCACATACATGTACGAACATTCCTCTGAGAATAGAACTTCGATACGTTAACAAAAGCTATCTACGTACGTATCTCTCTGTTCCACGTTCTCTTGAAAAAGCTTAAACCATTAAAAGAGTATTGTAACAAATGTTCGTCGTAGTCTGCGAGTTAATTTATATGTTTTCGTGTCTAGTATCTCTGTGAGTTAATTTACATGTTTTCGCGTCTAGTATCGATAGAGGAAGTTAGAACTAACTTCGAACTAGCCGGTTCAACGACAAGACAAGATTCCGGTCATCGAATCACACCTACGATATACATATTGTGTACGAACAGACGCATATTCGTGGTCGATAAGACGTTTGATCGTTGCAACATCGACATAAAAATGCGAAATGTCAGGATGGAAATAAGCAAGGAGAATAACATAAACTGCGCGAACGGTGCTCGTGTATACGAGCGATACAATCGTAAAAGTGATTAAAGAAGCGCAGTCGTGCGACTCATGGAATAAGTTTCCGGTGATATTTCAAGGCTGATCGCGAGAGATGGCCTTAAATTTTCGAATGGAGAATCTTAACGATTCTAATTTACGATCTCCTCGCCTTTGTGCCGTTGATTCTTTTCAATCGAGCGCCTGTGGGAATCCGTTAATTTAAATTTAAATCTTCGTGTGTACTCGATGGCCGGGTGAAAGCCAGCGTTGTCTCCTTTATTCGGTTCGAACTGCCGGGAACTCGGTGTCTCTCGAGAAACACCGAGTTACCGTTTCGTGCGAACGAGTTAATTAAAGCGAGTACAAACGCGTTCGCGCGTGCTACAGTCCACGATTATTTCGATTTGAAACACACTGTGTTGAGTTCGTACTATGTTGAATGTTTTTTTCATTCCTCACTTTCTATCTAATTACAGTCATTTCACCAAGATTTGAACCTAAACTTCTTAATTAGTCACGCAGGAATACTGTATATTAAAAGTCATCGAATGTTTACTCTGAATGGCCGTTATTCCTTTTTAATTAACTTTTGGTATTTCGAATACATCGACTTTTGGTATTTCGAAATTGATCGACGCGCGTACGCGTATTACTCGTTAAAATTCGGATGTTTTTAGGATAGTGTTGAATCCAAATATTTGGGAAAATCGTTAAAAATATGCGCACACCTTCGAAAGCTTCCAGATCTTCTTTTCTAAATGTAACTGCGGGTCGCAGGAATTCTGCGAAAGAGCGACGCTCGGTTCAGACCTCGAAGAAACGAAGAGGTCGAGAATTCCCGGTTAATTGTCTGCGTGCATACGTGTAAACACGTTGCTAGCTTTAGCTTGGTCTTTGGCATTCGTTGATCGCTTCATGGGTCTGGGTCACGCGGTAACAAAACTTTGAAGCCGAAATAACGGTACGACGTGGAGCTACTTCGAATCGAATCGAGACTACTATCGGTGAAGCGTGTCACGATACAGTTCTTGCTTTACCCATTTTTCTTGACTTTTCTTTAAATGGTTTAACTAACCCGCAGAAATATAGCTTGACGCATTCCCCATCCGAGATCACTTTTCCTTCCCTTGCAAATAATGATGATTCTTAACGAATCTATTCTGTTCCAACATTCTATCTCCACTTCTATTGCAGGTGCCAAAATATGAAGATCATACTTTGTTAAATTATTGAAAAATGGATGGCGTTGTACGAGCCTTTTGCTACACTTGTTTCAATGTCCGTAGGCCGTAGAAGAACAAGAGTGCAGCTTTTAACTGCATACTTCAAATGTTCTCGTACAATATTGCACGTAAGCGATTGTCAGGAAATGGGAAAGTAGGCGTGGCTGTTTACGTAGTAGTGTCTCGTAAAAAAGCAAGAGATCGATCGCCGGCTATTGAAAGATGAATTTGCTTCGAATCATTCTTCGAAGTTTCATTTTGCGTAAAATCTCGAGCTGGTGCTAGATAACAAGCGTATCACCGTGAATGTAATCTGTTCGTTTAGAATTTAAATCTGAAATACAAAGAAATCGTTAACGCATGTTTTAATCGATATTGCTGCGTCTCAGGAAGAAAGACAAAAGTACTTGGTCGTAATAACAGATGTTTCCAGTTATCGCGTTTACGTAAACGGCACATACCGAGAGCGAATTTTACAACTGCCTGGAGGGTATCAGTAGGGCATCGGGAAACCGGTTAACATCGTTATTCGGTTCTACGAAGAAAGATCCACTGGGAGGAACAGATGGTGAGCTGACCACCTTGGAATTCATAGCGCTTAAAATCTCTAATTTCCAATCGACCAACAGCATGGTAAAAAAACACGGATTGTTCGTTCTATCAGTTTCTATCGATACAGAACGATAGAAAGTTCTTTTTCGTGAGTTTCCTAATCTACTGTGCATGGTGGCAGAGCACGTGGCGTATGTGTCATCGCGATCGACGGTGACTTGCGACACCTCGCAACGTCAGGAAATGAAAACCTCGCCGCAGACCGTACACTTTCCTATCCTCGTTTCAGCGTTCGCACGCTTGCGAATCTGAAATAATTCAAAACATTTAAACGCTTGATACAACACCTCGAAAAACGTTCTACTAATTAATATAAAATCGTGTTTCGTAGACGCTGCCACCATCAAAATATGCAGAGTCCGCGTCGCGCATGTTGATCACCAGACAGAGAAAACAATTCGTTGTCGCCTGAAATTTCACCTGTATTGGTCGTCGAAGCATGGTGCCCCACCCAGAGAGGTGCGTTTATGGTAGCACAAGTTATCACGAGTTTCGCATGCCTTAGTTCAGCTAAATCGTCGACAGCTAAATGTTACGTCGGTCTCAGCTTAGAATCGTGCAAATCCACCACGTTCGACACGCTTCCTCTTTCTCGAGAACGAAAGAAAAGCGATCGCCTAGAATCTCGAGGACGCTTTTACTTCCCCACCTTAGCACGAGCTTCAACGCGCTACATTAGCCACACCGCGGTGCACCGGTTCGCTCCCCTGCAGATCGACCTATTATCCTATACTTTTATCGCTAACGATCTCCACGAGCCTCTCGAATTGGATTGGTCAGAATCGTGCGAACTGGTCTCTCTTAAGTATATTCGCTTTATACAACGTTTTATATTAACTTATACCGATCAATTTGTAGACCATTCTATTTATGAGGTAATCATGGGAAAGGCAGCTTCGTGTAATTTAATACAGTTTTTATAGCTTGTCTCGTTTTAATCGCAGATTTGGAACGCCTAAAGAAAATTCTTAATCGGGACAAATTTTTATCGAGGAAACACTTAGAGCGAAGAAACGAGAAAGTGGAAGAAGTCCGTAAGATTGACAAAGATTACGTCCTTCTTATGCGTTTTTGTTTGCGCAAATGAAAGTTCGCGTGAACGCTATCCGCGACGAAAATATTTCTGTACTTGTCGATGACGAAAAACGGACCGAGCGGCTCAACATTTACGAGGCCTTTGCCGCGTCTAATTCAAGTACAAATTCGAATCGAAAGTGTCTTGGGTGCCTCGTGCCGTACGGTAAAATGAAATGACAGAAAGAAGACGGTACGTTAAAAAAGTTCTCGCTGTTAGCACACGTGTTTCTTGTAGAGCTAATGATATATTACAAGTAGTTCTCGAAAAATTGTCGTGCATAGTGATATTATAGAGCCGTTAATATGCGCACACCAGAGGTGTAATGTCTAGCTACATAGATGTTTCATGTAGGTCAACCAGGAGAATGAGTTACAAAAGGCAAAACTCGCTTCGATTGACTGCCTCCACAACGAGTCTTGTTTCTTACGTTGCGCGACCAGTCTCGTTCACATTAAATTTAATCGAATAGAATAAAAAAATGGATCGCGGAGAACGCGTAATTTTAATACGAAATTGCTTGGAATTGGCATAGGGTTGACCAGACAGGAAAACGAATGCAAATTCGTCCTGTTTCCGACCGGCTTGTTCGATGAATATTTTTAAATGGTCCGCTGATTTTACGAATCGCATCTGCTGTTGGAACGAAGCGTTTCAAGGTGGTACCGTACACTATTTTTATCGTTAACTATCTGTGGGCAAAGTGATGGCCGTAATTAAAAACCTGTATGAAAAATTCGCAAGGTTTCAAGAAAACAAAACACGACGCGGTAGGAACCTGTACGTTTTATACGAGGCGGATACACCGGGTGACCTCGAGACACCAGAAAATCCGCGTGGACGAGAATCGAGTGGGCGGTACCTGTTTTGTACGCTTGTATTCCTTTCTTTAGTGCCAGGGACAAAACTCGAGAACAGATGGAAAATATCATATAGTCGCTGAATTTCAAATTTTGAAACGACTGATCAGCGCTCCTTTCTTATCGGTTCTTCGTGGTTCAATGAACTTCGAGATACATCGAATCGCACGTCCTACTGCAAAATGTGTTTTTCGGTCAAAAGGAAACGAACGTTCGATTCCAAATGATTAAAATTAAAAATAACTTGAATAACTAACATCGAAGGTTACCTCATGCAGATTAAACAGTCTTTACATTGGCCATTATACATAAATTGTTACTGAAAAGTTATGTTATAATATCGATTAACTTATGTTAAAAATACTTGCCTTCTGCGCCCACAACGAGGATTCCCAAAAGGGATAGGAGAATTTCTCGTCCCATCCTCGATATATCGTTTTCTGCTGTGGATAAAAGCCGGGATCACATCGAAAGTGCACTAACTTTGGTCGCGATCATTCACAAGTACGAGTATACGCTACAAGAGAACACTTTATCGTGCACCACGGAAACTTTCACAAGAAGTTTCTTTGTTCGATGCGTGGCACCGATGAAAACTAGTTTCGATAACAAAATATGCTTGTTCTTTAATTCACAAAAATTAAACAGCAACGCTACTATCGAACTCGCGCCAAAGTATAGTTCAAAGGTGACTCAGAAGATTCTTCCTGTTTTACCGTTCAATAAGCAGGTTTTTAGTCACCGTATGCGATCCGCAGATCAAATAATTGTTCTTCCATGGTTTCGTTAAGTTTGTTTAACTGTTATTCGCACTGCACGGAATTATTCGCCGTATTCCATATTTGGCCATAACTTTATTTTCGGTTCTTCATATTCTCGGTATTAGTGTCATTTCTTCAGTTACCAATACGGGGCGGAAATCGGCGGAAAAACGATTACGTTCGGAGAATACAATTCGAAGATCACACTACGACTTCGGTTCATTCGCGGCAAATTTAGTTCACGTTTAACCGAACACCGTTAAACGCAACTTTTCGACGGCATTTTCGCTGACCGTTTGGTCGAATGACGACCGAGTATGACGATCCGTTCCCTTCACTAGCTGTCCGTCGAGTGCCAGAGGCTTCGAGTCTCTTGTACTCCTTCGACATTATGAAAGTACAGTGTACTGTGCTGCATGTACCGTGCATCCAACTGACTACTGTAAAGGAACCTATGCTCTATGGAACTATGTTCCTCTCAACTTTTCGCTTTACGATCCACACCTTGCATATAGTATAAACCTAAGTGTCATACAAAGTTTGAATTGTTCATCTTACATGGATAATTCTTGTATGTGCACTGTGCACCTTTGATACTTATTCTTCAAGATCGAGAGGAATACCGGCTTGCCTGCGATTGTCAAGTATATACTTTTATTGAACTGTGTACTTGTACATTTATTCATATCTATAACGTTTCCAAGGTGAAGCAGCCAACGCATGATCGAGCAGCTACAACGACTTTTACCTGCGCATGATTATAAAAGTTATGTATTAGTGGGATAGTTCCGTAAGAGTAACGATTTGATTCAGAAGTAATTGCTTCCGTGTGCGTAGCTGGCGTGTAGGATCAACATATTGTGATAGTTAACTTCGTCAATATGCGAATCAGACTGTAAAACGACATTTTTTAATATTGTTCGGGTAAAATCGTACTTTACCAAAATTAGCAAGTGTTGCCAGAAATCATCAAACCCTGTCTTAGCTGCCCACGATCTTACGACTCGCTCCTTTCGAGAAACCGCGAACAGAAATTACTAGCGATGAAATGAATCTGAAATTACTGTAAATAATTACTTTTCATCCTCAAATTGTCGAACGATGCTCGACGTATTATTCCTGTTCATTAATTAGAACTACATAATTAAAAAATTCACAAGAATATAGAATATAGTTACCTTCCTGTTAATTCTATTGTCTGAATTATGTTTACATTGACATGTACAAGCATTATATACATATAATGTACCATTCATTCTTTCTTCCCTCGACTTTTCTCTTTTTATCCTTCCTCCCTCCACACAGCAATGCTGTTGCAAACGTAAACGGTGCCATAAACTAAGAAAACGAAAGTAAAATAATATCAATCGGTTATGTCCAATTTTGGAGTAGTCATTTACATATAATGAATGCTTCTTTTAGAAGTAAGATAAATTTACGAGTCCAAAAGCAGGTGCTTTCGGACACGCGTTTAAATGGATTTCATTGTTTCCTAGATTCCAAGTTCTATTATTTATCACCGACGGTAGTTCCCATACATTAAGAAACACCCCAGTGTAAAGATCGGGAGACCGCAAAAGGGTATTCATTCGAACATCAGGGTAGTTGTAAGGAAAAGAGGATCGAAAAACACGGCTATAATATTACACTGTTACACCAACTTTACCGTTAAACCCCTCCCTTCTATCCTTCTTACCACATCACCCTCCCCACCTAAGTCACGATGTCCCTCGCGCGCGATCGCGTTTCCACTCCGATCGGCTTCTCTCCTTGCAACCTTTCTCACCTCTTCCTTTCCTTCTTTCGCCTTCCTTCTGACCCATTGCTCTATCCTTTTCTTTTTTTATCAACGTCTACGTCACCACACGCTCGGGCCCCTTTCACCTCGCCAAGCGTCGTGTCTTCTCTCGATTTCTCAAATAAATGAAAGACATAATGCATAATTTGGATGATCAGTAAGAAAATAAGCAACAGGATTTAAGAAAGTTTACATAGACTTACGTGATGCGATTGAACGTTGAAAAATAATACTTGAGAATCCTTCGACTTTTTCTTTATAAAAATTGTATGCTGCCTTAACAACCATTTAATATATGTATATAATTTCAATTCGCATATTGTTAGGTATTGGCATATCAAGTAATTAACTTGTTCTATTTCTTTACATTTGTTTAATGATTTATTCAAATTATTTTCGTAATGTAAAAACAAAATAAGAGTTTTCTGTTACATATAACGAAAATTAGTATATTAATAAAAACAGAATAAAAAATTAATAAGTATAGAAAGTGTGTGCTAAAAACATGATACTACCTGTCCGAACTGCCTTGAATCAAGTTTGATTTACGATAGTGGTGTCCAAAAACTTTTCCAGTTAACATCTTAACTAACTATACCAGAATTATCTCATGTCACTATCATGTCAATATTAGTAAAAACTTTTATATTTTTCTCATAATCATTGTCATTATTTTTATAGAAATGTTTTACTATAGCATATAATATAAAAATTCGACATTATTACTCGCAGTATGTTTCATTATTTCAATGGTACATAAATATAACATTTCTTATAAAAAATATATTGTAGGTATACAAATGGAAATAGGTGATAATAAGAATGAAATAACATTACAAAAATGGTTTAAACTTTTCATTAGAAAATTTTGTAGGTTGCGCGTCACTAAATTCACTATGTTCCCTAGGTTTAGGAGGTTGTTCGATCCTTCGTACGGAACGAGTACAAATGGCGGCATCTAGTCAAGTTATTTCGTATTAAATGTTTTGTTGAAAAATACAACTACAGATGAGTGTAACCGTATTTCGGTTTTTATATCACTGAATCCAAATGATGAGGTATGCACGAGGCAGCTCACAATGGTGCCGGTAACTGTGCTTCAATATCACCGTCAAATTTGTGATTTGTATGTCTTCTACTAATCTAGTATTGATAATACACCGTCTAACGGAAAAAGCATGTAAGTGATCGATTTGAGAAACTTTTTGTTGTAAAATCGTTATCGTTTTAATTCTTACAGTCCTTTCTATTACAATAAAATTATCATTTCAAAACATTACCATTACTGTGTTTATTATTATTCTATCTCTCATTCTTGTTGAATAATTACTATATTTCGAATATCTTACATCATGTAAACATTAGTTTTTAGTAAGATTTTAAAGATAATCTCTAGCAACAAAGATAAAATCATAGATTTTACATTTTATTATATTAATAGGTGATTAAACTTGCTAATACAAGTATAAAACTTAATAGGATGTAAGTATGGCAGAAGGTGGAATAAAACCAAAGCACAGAAACATTCAGGTATCTAAATTTCAATTGGAGGTAAATGAGTGTCTTGGTAATTGGCTAGTGTACTTACAGGTTAGTGTACTTTTTATGAGTTTCATGTTAAAGTACGCAAAAACAAATTACTTTCTTTAATACAGACGCTTAATGGCCTGTGCACAGCGGGTACAAAATTGGCTCAATCATTACAAACACTTTTGTCAGCTCATGATACGTTAACACAATGCAGGTTAACAGGACAGTGTCTTGCCGGTTGGGAGGAGCTTACAAGAGCAACATGCATAGCCAGCAATACTGTGAAAAATCACATTATTTCTGCATTAAGGGATCATGAAACTCGAGAGAATGAAGGGCATAAGCATGTACATATTTATTTTGAGTTATCTTATCTCATAAAAAATTTGTATACGACAGATTTTTATATTAAGCAACATGATTTTCAGGACATACTTAGAGATAATTTATTGTCATTCATAAATCTACAGTATCAATTCTGCGTTGCTTGTTGCGAATGCTTAGGTGAGAATTAAATTAAATCTTATTTAATTTTTTATTTACTTCAATGTGATTTAGGAAATTATTTTTTAGGGGGAATGGCAGAATGCTCCTGTTCTCAGAGTGGTACAACTGAATGTGATATTGCCTCTCTTCAACAATGTTTTGAAAGACTGTACAGTTCACAACCACTAGTATCTTCGTCGTCAATGCAACAATCTGTACAAAATTTTCGTAGATCACCTTTACCATATCCCTTATTTCCTCTGCAGGTACAAACTTTGCAGCTCTTTTGTGACTTTCTTTTTTTCCTAATATTATATAGTGTTTGTATCGTAACATTTATACAATAGGTTCAGAGGAGATGGTCCGAAACCGCAGCCGTGGAAATGTCGGGTGGAGTATTAGGAAATACTATGAGAAGATGGTCTATGCCATGGGATTGTAAAAACATCACAGGCTGGCCGCAACAAGATATTATGTCGCAATTAAGAATACCTCATCAAAACAGAAGTAGATCTACCACACCAGATGCAATATGGAAAGCATCTACTATGGCTAGTCACGATGGCTTGCAGGAGGCAATTCAATTGTTATCTTGTAAACCAGGTATGTACAAGAGAAAGAAAACGTTGTCGGTTATAACGATTTATTACAATCTCGAATTATTTTAATATTTATATAGGAATTAGGCCACTAAATAAATTAACTGCTTACACAAATCAGCATATCCCAGGTGTTACATTAACAGCGTGCAATTTTGAGTCAAACTCCGATTCTATTATGTGGCCACCATCTCGCAAAAGTGGTTTCCCAAGGTATTGGCCACGTGGTTCCCATTCAAGTGACCATTCTGATCAATCAGGACATCGCGAAAGTGATCAGAGTGCACATAGTGGAGAACACAGAGATTCGGGTAGAGATTTGATGTATATTAAAATTTATTCGTCATTATTAATTGCAATAAATTATTTATTGTACGCTGTGCAGAACAAAGTGGAACTAATGGTAGTCACCGAGATAGCAAAGATAGCATTCATTCGCACAGTGATCATAGAGAAATCGAATTTGGTAAGTATACGCGTTAAGTGCAATGAATAAAGTCAATCACGTATAACGTTGGACTTTCCCATTAGGTACCGTAGATACACTACCATTACGTAAGAGCAGTTCTTCGACGGATTCTTGCATATCAGCCTATAGTCGGTCAGGTTCCGAGAGCGCGGGTGGTGGGGTAATGCATGATTACAGTTTAAAACAATTGTTGCTATTATTATTACTTGTGGTTCCTGTATATTAGCTTCGATCCATAAACGATTATCGAATAATTAATAACATTAGTAACATTAATAATTTCAGGAATGCGCGAGATCTCAATTATATTCTATGTGGAGTGGCAGTGATTTGCCTTTCATTAAATTGCCAGAAAGCAATGAAACGCAAGACGAACATCCGCCTGTATAAATACGTGGTATGTAAACATGTTTCATGTTTTTCTTTCAAGTGCTGCAACTTTTGTTGTATTTATAACCGCAATGCAGTAACGCGCGTTAATAATGCGTATATGAATTAATGTATGTGATTGTTGAAAATACGCGTAAAACGCGGCATTCGATGTTCAATATAAACTAGAGTTGAATGGGTGTGTTTGTACAATATATTGCGCGATAAATCGGTACATAATCGTTCAAAGAATGAAATATATTCAAAATAGAATTGTTTATAAAAATTGATTGTAAGATTTTTGATTGTCTGCGCTAGTTTATTTATGGACGATCATTTGATATTGGCTCCGTTTTCTCTGTCTAGTCTATCAATAGTTTTCAAGGAAAAATTGCTCATCGGTATCTTTCCAATGTAATTTCATTTCCGAGTTCCACTCTTAGTTCAATATGTTAAAACTTTAATGGAATCTCCAATTTTTAGTATCAATATTATGCTAATATGTTGTTATTTATATTACATATAACCACATGAATTGGAAATTGAAAACTTGAACATTTTTTCCTACTCGATCCCTTAAACTGTCTTAATATCATACATTGGTATAACCAAATGCAGTATTAAACCATATAGTATAAATTATATTTTCTACAATTTAATTATTCGCGTGTGCATAATATCATCAATCGTACAGATCGTCTCTGCTCCTCTAACGTGCGTAACCTCTATCATCTTGTTAATATCATAGTTATAGTCATAAAACTTCTTATCGTCATAACATTGGTCAAAATTAGTCGTCTCTGCTCTTCTAACATACGTAACTTCTGTCATCTTGTTAATATCGTATAGTCATAGAACTTCTTATCGTCATAATATTGGTTAAAACATTTTAAAATATAGAAAAGTAAACATTAGAGGAACACAGACAATAGGTTTTATTTGAATAATTGACGCATCGGATACGCGTCAATTAATTATGAATGAGTCGATACATGTACAACTTGATTCATATGGCACAGAAAAAATAAAACATTTGACACCACAGAGTTACTTACATGCATATTTAACATTTAAGAATGAGGAATGAGACTACATGCTATGCCGTTGAAGTCACACCATAAGCCAATCAGTTCGAAACATCATTAAATTTGTTTGTTGTTTTCTTGCGTTTGCTTAATTAAATCCAAACGCGATACCATTAGATGTATCGACAATCGATAGCTCTCAGCCTTACAGAACATAATGATTTAAATTATATTTACTAACGAACGGATCCCTTTTAAAGGGAACGATGTCCATCACTTATCGCATATTTTGTAGAAAATCGTTCTAAAAGGACGAGATAGTCGTCAGTCGTAAAGTTAGTTTTCACATAATGTCGAAACGATGAGTATCACAAACAAGTACAAACGACGTCACTGTTTGTAATTCAATTCTTGAAAGTATCATCGTCACTGAGATTGCACTCACCCATGACATTTTTAATTTTTATACATTTTAATACATACAGTCCACTGAAAGAAACAGGCTGAAGAAAGTACCGATAATATTAATCGATCTCATCTTCCACCAAATCATCTTCGTCTTGGCCGTAATCATCGTACTGATCTTTTAAGTCGTCCTCTTCTTTGTCCAAAGGACAATGTATGCATCTGGATTCGTTTATTCCATAATTAATACAGGTGTCTCCTATACATTCGCAACAACCATCGTGAAACCATCTGTAACTTGTAGCACCCATGCTTTGGCAAGACGCCCGACATTTGTTCCAGGAGTTACATTGAGCCATAAATGCAACGGTGCAATTCACTGTCATTACGTTTGGTTTCAATGGATGTATCTGTTCGTCAGCGGTATCTGAAAGGACCACAAATTTCTTCGTTTGAACGGATTTCATGTAAACGTATCTTTACAACAACAACAAAGAAGGGAAGTATAAATACATACGCATATGGTATTTCATTTCTTTGTCGTGTTTTGGTGTAAATAAAGACATGTCGAAATCCACCGGAAATGTGAATGTGAGCCAACGTTCGTGTGGATCCGGTTCTGCAGTTAACGCTTGGAACAAGCCTGGCATCGGTTCGCTAAAGTCCTCTACGTGAGACTTCTTGCTTAATGGATTGTCCGTTATGTTTGGTTTTGGACATAGATCTACAGACAACGAGATATACGATTAAGAAACGCAGCAGATATACTTGTGATTCGTAACGTTCGTTCGCGAACATAGAGAACCGTAGGAAATAGAAGCGACGGCTTACCTACGCATGAACAGCACTCGTCGTAAAGGTAACTAAGACAAGAGAAACACTCCTTGCAGCAGGTACATGTAACGAGATCGCATTTGCAGCTCTGCGTAAGCATACACTTACTGACAACACTGGCGCAAATCGCTTCGTTGCATCCTTCGCAGTGTTTGATGATTGCCGACAGAAATGAAATTTCAATGATAGCGACGACTAGCGTTCTGCTCCAACTCATCATCGTGTTCTAAAAAAAAACAGTACATCGGCGGACATTAATATCACACTGGCTCAACTGGTTTCAACGGTAGGCGAAACTTTTCCTTTGCGCTTGGCGGATCTTTGCGTCGATCGAACGAAATAAAACACGTTCCGAGGTCAAACTTCTAATGTACATAGCGATAGGAACAGCGGTATCAAGTTTACATGTACTGTAAGAAGGTTATCGAGATCAATTAAAAAAGCGATAAATTGGCGCCACTTCCTTCTAATGATGTAACATCGCGAAGGAGCAAGAACACACGCATCTACTATCAAGTCTACGGTGGACCGTGAATCGCGTATGTTGATTACGACCATGAAGCTCGATTAAGGTTATTAAGAATATTCATGAACGTGAGTCAGGATGTCATTAAGAGGGGGTCGTGTGCCGAAACAACGAACTTTTAATCTTCAGTGTTTCTGAAACACCTATCCTTCCTTCCAATAAACGACTAAAATCATCCATGGGAATCCACTGATCGATGCTACCCTATATTCAAGTTTATTTGTATATTTAAAACTGATTTTCTCTCATTCATGAAGATTTATCAATCGATAACTTTCATTCTTAAATATGCAAATAATGATATTAACCAAGCGCGTATGGTAATTAATTACACGTTAACGAAAAGTACGGTATACGAAATACGTAGCAAGATCAAAAAGCTAGCGTATCGAGTACGTGATTCTGCGAGATAGAAGGAGCGAAGGAATGATTGCAAAGACGCAATGCCCGATAATTCGATGCAAAATGATTGCACGCGTAATAATTATAGCTTTCAAAGACCCCAATTAAGTAGCTATTTATATTCTGCATAATCACGTCCTACGATGTTTCAAGTGAATTATTATCGGAAAGGAATTTCATTCCAACGACCTATTACATGCATGGATCCGAGAAAAATTGCGTTTAATTCGAGAATTACCTGGCTACTGTCGCTGTTTACGAGTTTCCAGTTTCAACACTTCGCTAATATCATTATTTACGTACAAGAAATTCTTCGCAAGCTACGAATTTCCTTGCCGTGTCGACAAACGTATTCGAGAGACACGTTCGATATTACACGATAGATTTCCTCACGAATTCCTCAATTTCACTGTATATCCGCACGCGATCCTTCGACGGTGATCGTCTTGGTGAAACGAACTTTAACCGAGTAACAGGATGGATATTAAAGCATTCTTTTTCATATAGGACCCCCCACTTTAATGTTCGAAAGGTAGCAGTTGTAAATGAATATCGAAAGGAGCGGTTTTATGACGACTCCTTTCGGTTATTTGATCGTTGCTTGACGATTCGAGTAACGTCGCACTACTTTTGACAAATGCCACTTCGTTAAAACCTAAGCTTTCTTCCGAGTCGGAACACCGAATGGAATGGCTCGCTGATTCTACAGGCTCATAACAAATATATATAGATAGATCTTTCGAGAAATTCCTTTCCTCAGCGTGTCCATTACGAGTTGCCTTTGCGTAAATATTCACTTTGGATGTTGATTGCTTTGCACAACTGTACACATATACGATACTTAATGCGCAAATACCTGGCGTTCTTAGAATTCGGTAAAGTACATCGTAATGGAATATCGAACTAACGGAAAAGCGCGACTAATTTCGACTTACGAAGCATTTTATTGCCACGGTGAACAATACGATTAAGAAGTTTGATTAAATCGTTTTAACGAAAGATCGAGTGTCCGCGGCACTCGTCAACAGAGCAACGTGAAATACGTTACAGTAGCCTTCGGAAATATTCCGCGTACATTATATTGGAAGAAAAAAATCCTCGTCCTGCTCGTTGCTTCTGCTCGATTGTAAATACACCGATAAACCGTGGAGAAACGGCTGCAAATTTTATTCGTCGAAGTGGCTAATTGAAATGCCGTGGATGTCCTATGCAACGAAGGAATCACGATGGAGGCACCGCGCGCATCGCGACTAGAGACTGAACAATTTTAGAAAAATTCCAACTGTATTGAAATGTAAACGTTCGTCATTCAGGGACAGACGTGCTTACAGCCTCGCCTTGTTCTGGCCCGAGGCAATGGAATAACTTCAATAACAAACAGCAATCGCCTTCGTGGAAGGTATCGTAGCGTTCGCATCGCCATTCAAATTTCTATTTCTTCGTACCGTTCTTTATTTCGGTAGCAGTTGTATCGAAATGATCGCGAATGGCGTAGCACGAGCTTCTTCTTTCTCTTTCCTTTCTGCTTCCTTCTCGCTTCTTTCTTTTCGCTCTGCTTGCACCGTTCCTCTCTTTCTTTAGCAGTTCTTTGACTTGTCTGGCGTTGTCGCTGCCGCGAAAACGCATATCCAATAAGAGGCGACGAATAGCATACGGATGCATCAACAATCGATTCAAACCGCGCGAGTATTTCTAGAAAGAAGCGTAATTTTCTGTGTTTTCTAAATACCGTACGTTAATAGTAGTTTCGTTGAAAAATTCACGAACATCTTCGTCTTTATCGGTACAGTTGTTTCGCGTTTAAACGGTTTTCACGTGTTTCGTCTTTTAGCAGGAATTTCTCGGCTGATTTTTTTTTTCTTTTTTAAGAATCTTGAAGAACGCGCAACGTATGCAAGATCTCATCGGACCAAAGGCTGCTCTGTTCGTATCGATGCTTTTAACCTGTCGTTTCTTCCTCGTTCTAAGAAGCAATAGAAAAGGGGGACTCGATCGATCGTGAAATGGCCGACTATAAATGCGTGCACGCGGCCAAGATAAACGTTTCGCAAGAATCCGATATCGCGTGGCAACGAAATATGTATATAGAATCGAGCATACTCGGTGAAGCAAGCGTCTCGCTAATTTTATAGAATAGCGAAACCGCGACAAGATCGACTCGATATCACCGCAACACGTCGGATGATCGAAGCTATTTGAATCATAGTAACTGCGCGAGTAGATCCATGGCGCCAAGCCTCACGGCTACGACAAACAACACGAGCGTCGATACTTTTTTCTTTCCTATTTTTCATCGCTGCAAGATCCACAGAAACAGAGATTCGCCAGTATGCTTTTACCTGACAATGCTGAAACGTATTCCAACGAGCAAGCGGTGGGTAGAGCGGTAACCTATGCACGGGTAACTATTTTAAGCACGCGCAACCGGTTCGCGTTGCGACTGGTACGAAACATGTTCTCTCCGTCAAACGTATCCTTCTTAACGTAAGAACAGCGTATTTTCTTCAGCAACTAGCAACTTGCAATGTTTTGGCTTTTCGCGTCGGATCCTCGGTGTTTCCAGAGAACAACACGATCTATCGATCTTATCCGTTCGCACGGCCCACTCTTGCTCGCACTAGCTGACACTTTCTCTGAGCACGATGTTTGTCCGTGGTTGGTCGCGTATTCGCGCGGACCGACCGGTTCGTAATATTCCGATCTCGGAATCGATGCGTCGCAAGAGCTCGAGGCAGCGCGGTACACACTACTGGCGAACCAGACGATTCCACCGAACCGAAGGAAGGTGGAGAAGAAAAAGTATCCTGAAAATGAAGACGAGCGGATCTATGACGGGTGCGACGAATCGAAGAGCGACTCTCATTGGACTGAATTAAGGAAGGACGTGGACCGAGAGAAACAGAGAAGCGGAAAGGGAAAGAGGTGTAGGAGGAGGAGGAGGAAAAGGAGGTGTTGGCGATGGTAGCCAAGCGAGTTGGTAGTGGTGGTGGTGCTGCAGCCGCTGCCGTTGTTACCGTAAGTCGTTGCCGAACACATTGGTGGTGGTGGTTACTGATAGCGATGGTGGTGGAAAAGGAGAAGAGAGCAGCGAGTCCGCTCCCGCAGTCTGCTAGACTCCAAACTACCAACCGACCGAGACTGGTTTCAATTTTTTCCCGACTTTTTGTTTTACCTGTTCCACTGCGTCTCTACCTTTCCCTCCGTCTCTTTTCTTCCTCTTTCGCTTCTTGTCCGTCGCTCTCTTATCCTCCTCCCCTCTCTGCTCCCTTCCTACCTTTCTTCTTACTCTTCTTCCTCCTGATCTCCTACATGTTACTTTTCTCTCTTCGCTCTTTTCTCCCCCCCCCCCTACGCTCTTCTCCCCCTTTCTGCCCCCCCCCCTCTTCGCTATGTGATCATCCCTTAACGCGAATGTCATACTCGAGTAGAAAGGTGGAGAGCACATTCGTTATTTGTCACTAGTCGATAGTTATCGTTAGACCCAGGTACCACAGATATCGCAGGTATCTGGAGGAAAAAGCATCTGAGAGTGGAGAACACGAAGGAAATGCTACTCGTAGCTCTCGTTCCTTTGAATCACCTTAACGGAAGCGATTTCTCATAGGAAGCGGAAGCCTCTCGATCGCTTATCCTTTATTTCAGATCCGTCGGAGATACGCTAAATGTCCGTTTACAACACAAGGTGTTCGGTATTTGCTAGTTTATCGTGTCTCGACGTGATTAAAAATTTTCGAACCGGTGTTTGGCCACGCGGTCGACGCTAAAGACTCGAAACGTTCGTTTACGTTCTCTCCGTTTACGCTATCCATCGATTCTTAGTTCGCTACTGATGCTATTTCGTTTCCGAAAAAAACAGCTTGAGAATTTTTTCGGTGAAAAATGATACGCCGCGACGGCTAAAGTAGCTCGGTTCACGAGGCTACGGTGTATTAGAGGGAGCGCGAATGAACGAGCCGAAGCGAGGTTTCGAGTTGGCAATTGGTTTGCGTTTCGATCGAAAGGAGAATGATCGTTCGTTGGCCGATTCGTGGAAGGACTCGCGTCGTTAGCCGCGGTCGTCTTTGGGAACGCTGGTTGCCGCGAGAGATATGAGTCCGTCGTGCAACCTCTCATTTCCCTCCTACTGCAATCAACGGCATTTAAGCCTGCGTTTCGACCGTTTAAGCATTTAGCTGCTTCCGTCATATCTCAACATATAGCGAGAATTTTTTCGCACTCCGAAGACAACGGCTCCTTGCAACCTGCTTCTCTAGCAAAGGAGCACGCTCGTGAAATTGTGTTTCGTCGCGTTCGGCCAACTCGCTAAAACGAACTGTACGCACTTTCGGAGGAGTATCGAGATCCGAAACGATAAAGAGACGTCTGTCGGAGAAAAAGTAAAATATTTGTCGTGACTCTGAAGTTGTGTACTTTAGCAAGGGAGAGACATCAACGCCCACGTAGAGCAGACACGTTCGAAGGAACAAAAGCCAACGTTGAAATTCCGTATTGGCAGGAAATAATTGGTTGCACCTAATGAATGAACGCTGTCAAGCCGAGGCAAAGAAGAACCGTAAAAAGGAGCTGAGTAAGAAATCGAGGATTAGTTCACGGAGTGTTCGCGTAACTGCACGATCTTGCGGATCGTTTCTGGGGGGAGGGGAAGGGGGCGGAGAAGAGACAGAATTGAATAGATAAAGAGGGCGAAGGAGAAAGAGAGACGAATAAGGAAAAGGCGGATACGTCAGGTATACCAAGGTCGTTAACTGGAAGAAAAATTAGCCGTTTGTCGAAGTTCCGTCGAAAGATGGGTCAATCAGATACGAAAACACTTGTCCGGCTAGGCATTGTTCCAAAGTAACAGGTCTCTGGACGATCGTAGACACAGGTATACTTTTGTCCTAATGACCGTTCGAGGAATTCAAAAGTTCACGGTTCCTCGAGTGTTCGACGGGGTGGTCACAATCGTTCACGAGCTCTCCTGCTGCCATTTTCCTCTTGAAAGCCCAGCGCGAGATCACGATTACATGCTATGGTATTTCTGTGGCGCTAGCTCTCTTCGACATACCTTTAACTTTATCTTCTGCCTTCTCTCGGTCTCAAGTATATCTTGCTCAACGTTGTCGAATAAATTATAATTTCTGAATCTTGGTACTACGAGCTTGCTCTAAAGCCACTTTTAAGTTTGTCCAATCTATTTTACCTGCGTAACAGATACCCAAATGCTATTCCTAACGTTTTTCATCTCGATCGTATACATGCATATATCAAATTTCATGCACTCTTCCTTCTTATACCTCAGTTTTGTCTTTATTCTAAAATAATATTTATATATCTCATGGACGGAGATTTACCTTATAAGTGAGTAAGCATCTGCTCTTTCGGTTGATATAATTACTGTTCTCGTTGTAGCAAGAAAAAAATTACCTGCAATTTTCTATTCTTTATATTGTTTGTTATAGAATTTTGTTAAACAAAGCGGACTTCGATCGATACCGGGGCGTGGTCATAATCTGTACAAGCATATGCCATTGATTTAGCACAGGGTGGTTTTAATTCAAACCGGTACTATACTGAATCGATAACGTCGCATGTGTCACGAGAATGGTAAGAGGGTCAAGTGACCCCCAAAACGTGAGCATACATTCTGTACGTCGCTGTGCATATATGTACATATGTACATATTCTATTGCAATGTATGCATTTGATCCTTTCACCGCCTGTTTAGACTGTTCCCACTTGCCAAGGTAAAACTGCTGTAACATCTACTTGATGATAAATTTGTCATTGATAGTGTATATAATGTTTGAACATGTTAAATTTATTTGCTACCTGACGTAAAAAAGCTAATATAGATCTGGCTTGTGAAAATTGAAGTCAATTTAGTATACGGTCATTGTGTTGCATATTTAAACTAACTTTTTCTATTTTTGTTCTATGTATCTATGTATTTTCATTTGTTTCTAATCTCTGTACTTTGATTTTTATTGTCCATACAATTACGTTTGTTATCTAACGAAAAATTGTCGATATACAATATATGCGTGATGAAATTAGGTTGGCGTTTGCATATATAATGAATTTGCTAAGAATTAACATCAGTTGAAAATCAACAGCAAGTTAAAGAAAAAAATACTATTTATTGGTAATTTTGATGTACGTATGTGTATATATTTGTGGGAACACGTGATAATGTAATAAAGTAAATTTTTTTAAATACAACTTCTATCGGTAAAGGCAAGAAAGAAACCCTTATAACGAAATGGATTCGTGTTGCCATCTATCGCACGAACTGTAGACTTCTACAATGTAATATAATTGTAAACGTATGAGACATCGACGGAAAAAAGATAATCTTGAATAAATCAGTACCTTTCGGTACTGACCGGTACTACATTCGATTGCGTTCGTCTGTCTTTCCTCATCTATGTACTGTATATAATGTATGTTTAAATCTTATAACTGTTGTTGCTTGGTGTTATAACTATCAGTATCGTGTTGTGTTTATACAAGAAGCGAATTTTAGTGCATTTTATATCAGTGATAATCCTGCTATCGAGATCACGTCGTTATCTTTATCCATTTACCCGTCGTTGCAACTACGTACCACGGTAATTTTTGTTATTTGCCGAGATTATTATTGGACTTTCAAATAATCGGTATATATTTCACTTTTATATATGTGTGAAGTATATAATGTTCAATATATTCTCACTTTTATCTCAACACTGATAGTTAATTACATATAATTATGATTACTTGTACACGAGGATCCACGGTTATTTATTGGTTAAGTTTTAAGTGAGAATAGAAAATCTTTCGTTGTGTGTCAGGTGAAAATTTACACATTTATACTTTCACCAAGGCGATCAAAGTAACAGTAAACAGCAATATTGAGAAGAATTCTTTGTATATGCACTTTTTTTTTGTATGTGGTCTCATTTAATTAGTGTGATTTCAAGTTTCTGAATATTCTCACTTTTATATTTCTGAAATATTCATTTTTATAGCTTTTTTTTTTGTGAAGAGTATTTTGACGTTGCAATTTTCGCGTGTGCAATTATAATATTAGAAATAAAGAGAATATAGTGTTATTTCGAGCTATCCCAACTGTTAGTGATGCAAGTATGTGACTCGACTTAATCAATATATTTTCCGCGTAAATACCTATTACGACAGCTTTCTCATTGAAACATCTGTTGCGCGTATGCTACATTAGTGGTTCATAGTTTTTCAACGAAACGTGGTAAATCGATAACATATTGTTTAATTGACTATACTATAACATTATTTTCAACTAATTCGTGTATTATTTTCATTCTTATTTTGTCAGTAAATAATCAATCGGTTAATAGTTTTTACCATATTTTCATAATTTTTACTTATGGTCTACAATTCTTTTTGGTAGAAAGATGAAGTACTTCCTGTTATTTCTTCTAATAACTGTGACAGTTTACTGGTCAGTTGCACCACCCGTTAATCAAAAAAGCAAAGATTATGATAATAAAAATGAAGTTGAAGACATAGAACCAATGGTAAGTTTCTTACAATAAAGATAATTTTTTATTTTATAAACAATATTCATAGCAAAAGTCTTTTACATAGGTAGACATGGAATATCGCAGATACCTAATGGAAGTAGTTCAGGTGTTAGAAAGTGATCCTGATTTTCAAAAGAAGTTGGAGAAAGCAGATAAAGCAGATATACGTGTAATTTGAAAGAAATAATATTATATTACAATTGAATTTAAAGAATACAATTCATGTTGCTATATGTATTTGTAACTTATTTTTTCATTAGACAGGAAAGATAGCCGATCAACTACAATTTGTGAACCATAATATTAGATCAAGATTAGATGAAATAAAGAGAGACGAACTAGAAAGATTAAGACATCTTGCGACAAAAGAAAATGAATTAAAGAATGGTTTAGATATTGAACATTTAAAAATACCTGAACATTTAGATCATACTAATACACGTACATTTGAGATCCAGGATCTAAAGAAATTAATTGCTAAGGTAATGCAGCATTAGTATTGTACAAGACAAGTTTATCAGACATAAATATGTTAATTGTTCTTTTATACAGACTACTGAAGATTTAGCAAAAGCTGATAGGATGAGACGTGAGGAATTTAAACAACATGAAATGGAGAAGAAATACGAAGAACAAGAAAAGATAAAACGTAATTATTATAAATTAAATGTGTATTGATTATTTATGATAATAATATATTCTTATGTATTCTGTTTTATTATAGATATGAACGACGCAGAAAAAAAGAAGTATGAACAAGATCTGCAAGCAATGAAGGAAAAGCAGAAAAAACACGAACCTGTAAGTTGTAAATATAAGTGATTTAGTATTCTACTGATATACACGTATTTCCATTGTCTTTTCCATTTTGCACTTTACAGGTACATCATCCAGGAAGTAAACAACAACTAGAGGAAGTATGGGAAAAACAAGATCATATGGAAAGCGAAGACTTTAATCCCAGAACATTTTTTTTCTTTCATGGTATTATATTTTCATTTTATAGTCTTATAAATTATGTGTAATTTATAAAAATTAATACCCTAGATATTGATGGTAATGAAGTATGGGATCAAGATGAAGTTAAAGCTTTATTTTTGAAAGAATTGGATAAACTTTATGCTCAAGGAGCACCTGAGGAGGATTTATTAAAGCGAGCTGAGGAGATGGAGAGAATGAGGGAACATGTATTCAATGAGGCCGATCTTAACAAAGACGGTCTTATTAGGTTTGTATATATATATATACATTTATTTTATATGTTTTGAATAACATCAGTTACTTCATGTTATTGTTGTAGTTATGAAGAATTTTTGGAACAAACAAAGAAACCAAATTTTCAACAAGATGAAGGGTGGCAGGGATTGGATGAACAACAAATTTACACTCAGGAAGAATTTGAAGCTTTTGAAAGATACAAGCAAGAGGAAATACAGAAAATGATTGCCCAAGGAATGGTAAGTATAATATAGTAAAAATCATTGTTATGATCAGCTATTACGTTTTTTGCAATGATTATGCATCTTACGTTGTCAATGCTTATTTATCCTTTTTGATTAACTTGTTTCTTTCTAACGTATATCTTCCATTAATACTATGAATGAATTAATGACCTGAGAAAGTTAAAAATAATTTCAAAAGATATTAATTTATATGGAAAATTTCCGCTTTAAACGAACACCGTTAAAATTTGTATATATTTTTCTTTAAAATAAGAATTATATATATATGTACTTCACCTAATGTGATGCAAGAGCATCTTACATATTGTATATGTATACATTATGTACATGTATGTAAGTTGCGGCAAAAGAAAAATCACTGGGTAGTGAACTGGATCGATTCTTACTTAATTTCGGCACTTAGAGTAATATGGTTGCATTGGTGGTGCCGAAAGCCTTAAAAATTATGGGAATGCCAAGACTATTGTCTTTGGTATATAATGTTACTTAGTCATATGCGGATGTCAAAGTTGTGCTATTGAAGGTTAGGAGGTGTCATTGAAGCATGATTAAAGCACGGTCCATTGAAGTAATGTCGTTGACAAAAGTCAAAAGTCAATTGGAGGTTGTGGGAGCAGTCGCAATCGTGCTATTTGAATTTGTCACTTGGGAATTTTGAAGTGGCATCAAAGTTATTTCGTTATCGCTTCTACATTTTTATACATATATAGGGTGTTCGGCAAAATGGTGTGCACGATTTTTTAAGCATTACCGTTAACAAAAAGAATGTTGTAACAAACATTGATTTGTTTCAAATCGGTTACAAATTGCAATACTTAAAGCCGTTAAAAAATGCTTCTTTCTGTAAAAAAATTAAGACCAGCTTGATTTTCTTAAATGGCATAGTATCAAGACGAGTACAACGATCTATAATATTATGACCTTTAGATGACCTTGAGTCAGAAATTTTAAATTCATTAATTCATAAGAACATTAACATGTGAAATTTGGTTTAATAAGGCGCTAGATCAGATGTTTACAATCACGTTTGTGCTCTCAACACATCTTTTTTATATTTATTTATTATTTATTGTTTATTTTTTATATTAAAAATTTTTTTATAGAAAGAAGCATTTTTTGGCGATTTTAAGTATTGCAATTTGTAGCTGATTAAAAACAAATCAATTTGTGTTCGAAACATTTTTTTATTACATTATCGGAAATGCTTCAAAAACCGTACATACCATTTCACTAAACACCCTATATATAATTTTTTAATGCTCTTCTACATAACATAGTATTTGCAAAAATGTATCTAATGTAATCAAAGAAGAAAGGTTAATTATATATATTTTTGCTTGATCAGAGTAATGAACTTAGAAGCCGCAGCAGTTTATACGTTGATACGTTGATGTGACAAATTGTTTATTGTAAAGAAAGCATTATGTAAGCAATTAATCCGCTTTTATTTGTAGACAAACATTTGTATAATGCGTATAATAGTATTTCCGCTTATTATTTTAACTAAATTTATAGATAGGAAGGAGTACATATATACATATACCGTAGTGTATTACGTTACCAGTGATTAGGTTTTATTCATTCATTTAATCTGTCTGTTTTTTAAAAAGCATATTGTTTGTAGTGTTTTGTAATTGATAATAATTAGCTTGTGCACTTTTTGTTGCTGTTACTAGCGACCACCACACCCAGGTAGTATACCGGCACAGTCCGAGCCGGTAAGTATTCTTAGTTTATCAAAAAAGAAGATATATAGTACATATATATATGTTTTATTTAAAGTAAATATAAAGTATGGTTTTAAAGCTTTTCTTTGACGCTTAATAATCTAATATAATAAAAAGAAACCTAAAAAGATATTATTTTAGCATGTCCAATTAGTAAAAATTAAAATTAGATAATGTAAATATATTGTAAAATTAATTTTATTGATATCTTTTAGTTTCCATCACAATATGGGCAAGGACCAGTTGCTCCTGGATTAGTTCCTCCCCAAGTAGATCCAAATCAAAATATGCTTCATCAACAATTCCAAGACCAAAGTCATCCACAGTATCAACAGCAGCCACAGATTGTAGTTCCTCAGCAACATGGTCAAATTCCTCAACAACAGCAACAACAGTTTCAAGGGCAGCTACCATCGAATCAGCAATATCAGGTACCTCAAAATCAAATCCCTGTTCAGCAAGTACACCCTGGAGCGGTACCGGTTCAACAAGGGCAGCAAAATCAGCCTTTAGTTCAACAGCAACCTCAAGCTCCAAATTTTCAACAACAACCTCAAGCTCCAAATTTTCAACAACAACCTCAAGCTCCAAATTTTCAACAACAACCTCAAGCTCCAAATTTTCAACAACAACCTCAAGTTCCAAATTTTCAACAACAGCAAAACATAGTAAATCAAGTACCACAAAATATTCAGGCGAACGCCGTGCCACAAAAACATAGTTCAAATCAAGCAGATTCACAACCCGCGCAAGCGCCCGCCCAACAAGAACTTAATAGAAATAAAATTTCAGTTCATGAGAAAGTATAATTGCGTCCTCAATTCGGCAAGACTGTAAGATTTACTTTGACAAGAGTACGCCTTCAATTTTTTAAAGAATTGAATTTTGTCATTTTAGAGTATTTTTTGTATCTTTCGCTGTTATTTTACTCACTGATTGTAACATTTGTATGATCGTACACACATTACGTTCATCACGGAAGTCGGATAACTTATCGTGAAATGTAAATAAATTATTTCCAAGAAAAATAGACGTATTAAAAAACATTGTTTATTTGCTGCCTTAGTACTTTACGAAGTAATAATTCATTGTCTTTTTGGTGCAGAACCTTCGTTTTTATCAAGAATATGTAATCGTTGGAACATCGCGTGCATCGAAAGATAAAGAATATAGGAGGGGTTGCTGTGCGATTCAGTGAAAAAGATCATATTTAATTTCTCATATTTATTATTGCATACTGTTTATGTTAGTATATTACTTAGATATATGTGCCAAATAGCAACTTAAATATATGATTGCGTGATTCATCTGTTTGTTTCACCCGTCAAGCACGGATAGGTAGGTAGGTGGGTAGGTAGGTAGGTAGGTAGGTAGGTAATGTAACGCTTACTCCACTATATATAAGGTGTATTTATAATTATAGCATATGTTGGTAGAACGTCATCTTACATGCTAATCGGTAATAAATAAAAGAGGAATTCGTAATTGGTGACGGGTTTTGCTTGCATCCGTGACTAAAGAAAACTATTTCCAAAGCCTCGTATCCGAGGTGTTTGGAAGAAAACGGAAACAAACGTCGCTTCGCGATTCGTCACGGGTACACACACATATTTCGAGCGTTTTCTTAAAGACACGCGCGCAACTATTCGTATAGTGTGTCGGTTTAATCAATTCGACTATCTACTGAAAAAGAAATACTTTGTTTTAATGTAAATAGAAACAATAGTAACTACAAACTATCGCCATCTGCAAAGAAACTTGCGCTTGTCGTCGTTCTTGGACAGCGAGCGTCTTCTACTGTAAGCTGCGCGACGATTTCGAACGAATCGATTGAGATTAGAAACTGAAACGAAGACAGTTAGACAATTCGGTTCGCAGAATCAGGCGATCGAAGCTGAAAGGCGATAGAAACGTGTATGTAACAGCCGTTATAACGATTCGGAGACATTCTAAATTTTGAGGTAAGAGCTGGTCGGAAATTGCTACGATCAACTTCGATCGCGAGATCGCATTACCTGATCCTTTTCGATTTCGCTCCTAATTATCGCGAGACACTGGTCACGTGAAGCCATACGCGCTCCACAACTTTATTTGCAATCGCTTTCAAAAATATTTATCGTACCAAAAGAACGCCTTTCTATCTGTTACTGCATCGACCAATGCCTCGTTAGCGCACTATGGCGGCAAATTCAAATGAAACAGAGGCTCGGATCTTAAATTATATAAAATACCTTTACGACCGAACAAATAAATATATTACAGGTTACGATAATAAAGATGAACTTTGTCGTATAATAATGTTGCATCCTTTCTATTTACAGTGAACGCGCGGTTGTGCATGTTTGTCGCGTAATATACTGTGTGTTCTCCTTTAGTGTACTTGTTCCAAGAATATATTCCTTTGCTTTCAATTTTGTTTTGTCTGTCGCTATTTCTCTTTCGTTCGTACGTGTACATCTTTCTTATACTCTTTTCTCATACTTTCTTCGTCTTTCTTATACCTTCCTTTCTTACTTTCTCTTTATCCTATCATTCAATAACTTAACTCTTTCCGTTTTCCCCCTGTCTACGTTTTCTTAGACGTTTTCTTAGACGTGTACGTAGACGTGTACGTAGACGTGTACGTAGACGTGTATGAGCACATGTACGTGTTTTGTGTCATGTGTGTGCGTGGCCGTGTGTGTCTGTGTGTGCGTGGCCGTGTGTGTCTGTGTGTATGTCTATCTGTGTGCGTGCGCGTGTATGTATGTAAGTGGGTGAAGTGGTGGGGTGCAGTTGTGTTCGCGGACGCGTTGTGTCGGATATTGGCTCACGGCCGGGGATGTATACGATTAAATAATCGGATTCCGAAAAATGTGCGGTTTCTATTGTTCGACTAATAGTTTCTGTAAATTAGGATGCCACTTAGTTTAGTCTCGAATGTTTAGCCGTTACCGCAGCAGAGAAACGCGAATCGAACCGGGCCGTTCCTTGGTGTTTCTCGATCGCGTTCCTTCCGCTGTCGTAACGTCCCTCCGGTAAACGCAGTTACGTGTTACATCCTGTAAACTAGTCGTAAATCGCGGATACGGGGATTACTACGCTTCATTATCGTTTTACTCTTACGGTTTGCTTGAATTCTCTTCGGTGTTTCCTTTTTCCTTTCGTGTACAAGTGTGGCGCGTATGTCGGGTCGATCGTTATTATAATAAGACATTACATCTCGAAGCTAAGGCGAAAATAAAGGAAAGATTCGGCGCGTGCGTAATACATTTCAGATCCTGTTTCGCATATTCTTTAACTCTCATAGAACGAACGTTGAAAATTTGTTTTACAACTGCAGCCGAGTATTGGTTGCCTCGCGGCCAAACGCGTCTCGCTCGCCAACTTTTCCACGCTCTCTTCCGTTCTCGAGACTCGCGTGGATCCTCGCTATATAAGTATTTCTACAGATGCGGATCTGCCGCCACTTTCCACCGTTTCGATCGATTTTACTGGCGGTTACATCGTTCCACACGGATTCGCAAAGCGTACGTTCGCTTAGGAAATCGGGAAACATGTACGCGCAAGACGGATCGAGAAGATGGAAAACTCGGGAGATCGATCGATAAGCGAGTGAAACGTACACAAGCCACGAGGACAAATGGGTGGAGGTTTTTATCGAAAGTAGTATACTAGCGTCACGCCCGTCCGTCCTTATGTTGCCTCGATAAAAATTCTAAGAGCTACTTTGTCTTCGACTCTAAGATCCTTACTTTTGTCTAACTTAATTCTCCCCGTGAACTTTTGTTTCGTCCTCGACGACGTTTGAACGGAAAACTGCATCATCATATCTTCCTTCAACGTAAAACGTATCCAGCAGCAATCTTATAGCGTCAATATATCAATTTATGTATATATATATTTTTTTTTTGTCTCATATATATTTACTTTACTTTGTGTCCTATATCAATAATAGCGTATTAGATGCATTTTTTTTCTTCACTTATACCTTATGTATGTAATATAAGTATCTTTGTTTTTCTTCATCTGTTCACAGATATATCAAAATGCGTAAACGAAAGATTCTCGAAATATCCGTTCCCTCTGATAATTCAGTTACACGCTCTCCCCTCCCCCCCCCCCCCTCCCCCAGCTCCCCACTCTCCGTTTAACCATCCATTTCCGTTCTTTCGTACAAGCGAATCGAAAAGAAACGTTTACGAGAATATGCCATTCAGGGTATTACCGGTGGTGGGTTGATCCAAAACAGAAATTTTGTCGGGTTTGCTTGTAGATTCTGTACATTCGCTCTACACGCACACAAAAGATTCGTAGACACATTGCGTAATCGACAGGAAAAATTTCCGATCCGATCCGATCCGATCCGATCCGATCCGACCCGACCCGATCCGAACTGATCCGATTCGACCCGAATCAATTTTATCGGTCGGCATCGATACGAATCGGTCGAGATCGGATCGATCGTACAGTTTGAAAGTAAAAAGAAAATTTTCGCAAAATATTCGAGTTCCTCCTTTGATTCTATCCTCGACTATAACCGTGCTGTTTAATCTTCGCAGAAATCGCGCAGCGTCGCCAAGACTTCGAGACGAGACGAAGAGAATATGTACGTACTAAGAAGAAATGTTTATTTTACGCAACGTCCCCACAAATAATTCCTTGTATCTTTATCATCTGTACTTTGTTTTCCGGTTTTCTTTGTTCCGTCTTTTTTTTCTCTTTTGCATTTCTTTTCCACTTCTGTCGCAAATGATTCATTTGGTGATGCGAAATTTCGAATGACTTTTCATCACGTACAAGTGGTCACGGTCTACGGGACACGTTAAATTTTTTTTGTTTGGAAGGCACTTGCTACTTTTTTTTTTATACAATATTAATTTTAATCTTTTCCACATTCTCGCCTGTTCACATGCCCCATCCTTTTCTCTCGCACACTCTCTCCCTAACCCCTCTGTCTTTCGGCTAATTCTTTCTCGCAATTTCGTTCGCGGCTCTTTGAATTATATTTCTTCCTTTCTTCTTCCAATCCCATCTCCTCGCTTTGACTCACGAATTTCTTTTGCTCCGCCCTGCCGCTGGTTTCGTTCAAATTTACCTTCTCGTTGAACACATTAAGCCTAAATCGTAATAAAATCTTTTAAATTCGCGATCCTCTTTTCCTTTTCTTTTTCCGTTTCATTTTTTTCCCCCTGAATCGATCGCTCTCTCGCGCGTCGTTCCGATTTTCACGAAAAATAAAACGCGTCCGATCGCACTTTTTCTCGTCGACCGAGCGCTCGAATATTTTCACCCAAAAATCTTTCGTATCAAGAATAACGCGTTTTAGAGTTTTCCCGAATTAATTTTCTAATCGCCGATAATTAACTTGCTAATCGATTCCTCCCGAAACTTTCGTACGAACCGTTTAAAGCTTTCGTAGGGGAGTGGCGCGAGAACAACGTTTTCCAAAAAGTTGCCTAAACAACGTATAACACGATGGACAGCCTATACGCCCCATTCTCTTTTTTTTCGAGCAAAAGCGAAAAGCGATGGTCTTTTCCTTTTACAGAAGGCCACTTCGAATTTTTTTTTTTTTTTTTGTTTTGTTTACTTTTTAATACTTACAAAGAGTCACTCCAGAACCAGTGTGCCAACTTTAAAAAATTTGCTTTTTTTCTTGTTTAGAAAGTTTCGTTCTCTCTGTCACACGCGCTCCTTTCTTTCTCTCTGTCTCTTCCGTTCCATTCGCTCTCTCATTCTTCCCCATCCTGTTCATTTCTCACTTTCTCTCTGTCTTCCCCCTCTTTCTGTTCCTAGGATGACTAGGTTCGATACGAACTCGCTCGTACTTAGACGTCGCACGAAATCTCTGAACGGCGGTTCGTGGCTAGAACGATCGAGGAGTAGACGCGAATCATTTGTGAAAGAAATTCCGAGCTGAATTGGCTTGACAGCGTGCGATCGACCGGCTAGAATTCGAACGATTCCGTAGAGGAATCGGTTCGTTTCGACGACTACTCGACTCGTGTCGTTCTTCGATTGTCGAGGATCGAGGGTGTTCTCGCGAAAAGTCGTACGCGTAACATGTAAAATTTTGAAAAATAGCACGATCTTTCCGAAAAAAACATTCACTCGCACGTATCACGCTCACACGTTCGATTCGCTCAGTCAGATGCTCGCGTTCGTCCGCTTTCAACGTTAACACAGGCGCACACACACGGCGCTCGCGCGTCTATCCACATTTTCTCTTGTTCCAAATTCAATGAATTTCACGGTAGTGTCGTCATTAATTTTTCGTTCCCTAATCTCTAAACCTTATAATTTTTATACTTGGCATACCCCAAATATGGCAGGAAGGCAATCATTACACTTAATAAAGTACAGCAATCGGTTTTGTTTTCCCTTTTGCGTGCTAACGCGTACGCACTAGTCGAACAACTTTTGTTTCTCTTTCGTTCCGTAGAGATTTAGAGCGTCGACGTTGTCTCGATCGACGAACAGTCGCAAAGCGAATTTTGTACATCTCTTTCGCTTTCGTAAGATTATTCACCGTTTTATTCTTCTCTTCTTCCCTTTTCTTTCTTTTTTTCATTATTCTTTTTTCTTTTTTTTTCACTTCGGAAGCGCAACGTTTCTCGAATCGATCGTCCGTTTTACGAACGGCTGTAATTCCACCAGTCTCGTCTTGCTTTGCAGCGTTTCGATGCGATCTACACGTGGAACCGCGTTACGAGAAATCCACGGTATTTTCTCAGTCCGTCTGTACGGACCAAGTTGCTTCCAACGTTCGGCGAGTCCCGACGAGCTGTATATGTCGACCCACGCGAATACTGGCTCGTGCCACGAGATCGCTTCCCAATTACTATACATTTGGCATATTAAACGTACGGTTATCGTATATGCATAGATATATAAATCTCGAGTGTAAGCGCGTGTCCGTGCAGCACACTCGCGTCCACGCTTTCGCGCGCAGTCGGTTGCTTCGTAACGAGCTCCGATCGAACAAAGTTAGCTACGGAACGTTTTCTTAAAATAGGCGGCCTTCGAGACTGCGTCGGAATCGGTCGAGCGATCACGATCGATGCTCGAGGTCGGTAGGGAGGATTTGGCTTGAGATTCGAGGATCGAGGATCGAGAATCATCGAGGATCAGGGGATCGAGCATCGATCGTGGCTGCTCCACTCGGCGTCGCATTTCCCATGGCTCCTTCTCTCTCGATCATTTCCCTTTCCCCTCCCCTCCCTTCCCCTCCCCTCCCTCCCTCCCCGTTTTGATTGTAAAACTCGAACGATCTTCGCGCGAGATCGCTCTGGTATACTGCGGTATCGTCGCGAGGACGAATGGTCGGAATACGGACCGTTCGAGGCTGGAAGCACGGCGCTCGATTCGCCGCCGCCGTGTCGATTACGCGATCGCGCTCCGACGAATCGATCACCGCGGTTATACTTTCGAATAATCCGTACAGCGAGCGTCGCCTCCTCGCAGATTCGCCTCTGCGAGAAGCGTCGACGAGAAGCCTTTTGTTAGGATCCCGATGGAAGTGAGACGCTGTTCTGCCGATCCAACGGGCAACGATCAGCTCGTTCGATTTCGAGCATGTCGCGCTTACTATTCGCAACGCGAGTCGGTTAGCGGCTCCAGCTTAACGGGAATTTTGTCTTTGTCCTTGAGTCCGTGAGGACTCTTTACGAGATCCGCGATGTCCTCCTGGAAGAGATTCTCCGGTCGTGGGCTGACGAAGCTTCGCGCCGGCTTGTACGTCATACCACTCACGCCGATGCCGACTTCCACGCTGCTAGGTATGTGTCCAGGATCCATCAGAGGGCCGAGCGGACTCGCCAGAGGACTCTCCATCGGGCTCTCTGGTGGACCGCCGGAGCCTGGACTGGCCAAGCCCAAATTTAGCGGCGAGTTTCCGTTGTTCCCGCCGCCTCCGCCGCTACCGTTGTTACTCCCGATAACCGGTGTACCGCTGTTGTTGCTGTTGTGGTGATGCTGGCTGGCTTGCATCGCTGCCTGTAGATTCGACGAGAGGCTCGTCGACAGATTCGTAGACAGGTTTGTCGCCATCATATCGTGTTGCTGCGAGTGCGCCGCCGCTACCATGCTGCACATTTGATGTCGCAGTCCTACGTCAACCGACAACCCCGAATATTAATTTTCTTTCATTTTCTTTCTTTCGATGGAAAGCTGCGCCACCAACACAATTAGAAAGATAAATATTAGCTTGTCCGCAAAGTGTCTTTCTTTCGCAAACGTGTCCTTTACGACAATGCAGCTTCGTACAAACGCGAAATGTCGCGCTGTTTGTCTCGACAGAACCAAATCGATCGTACGTAATTCGACGAAATAATATAAAACCAAAAGCCTCGGTGCGTCTATTATTTCCTCGTGAAACGAAAGAAACTTTTCGGACAACCTAACACATATACATGGTAGTCTATCGTTACCTTGAGCGACCGCAGCAACCGCGGCCGCGGCTGCCGCTCCGGGGCTGACCGCGCCTTCGGGACCGTTGCAAGCCGCGTAATTTGCCAAACTCGGATACATCGAAGTCGGCTCCTCCTTCACCATGTGCGGCGAGTGTCCATCGCGGAACACCACTGCTCGAATCACACCGCGAATGTGCTCGTCGGGCCAAACACCCAACAGAATCCTTTGCGGTCTGCCTCTGCCTTTCGGACGAAGATCTGACCAGGCAAAAAAACAAACCAATGGGTATACCGATGTCTCGGTATTTCCGGACAACGTCCGCTTCATCGCGAACTCTAGTTACGCTGATTTTCAAAAATCTAGGCGAGTAGTTTCGCCTTGGCGAGCAAAGGTTTTTTCAAGTTTGTCATCCGAGCGAAAGAATCTTAGAGTATCCGATTAATACTCACCGGCTCCTCCATCGGCACTCGGACCCAGCATATTGTGTACTCGATTCGCGTACAATACGAAGGTCGGGTATGGGATGTCGTATTTCCTGCAACAAAGTATCGGGAAGCGTGTGAAAATGAGAAGAGCTGTTGGATCGATGGTGTATGGTAGGATCGAGAGAATGTTTGTAGCTGAAAGCGGCAGCACGGCGAAATCGATCGATTCTCGTAAAGATTATCGGGTTCGTTCCGCGAAACGTTGCTCGATCGGGCAGCACATGTTCGCACAAAGGGAAACAGCCTTTAACGACTACGCGTTATTACGCGCGTGCGATACGCGCGTTTTACGACTAAGCTGTAAAAGTTCTTAAGTTGATCGCTCGCCGAACCCAACAGCCAATTGTTTTCTCTCTGTTTTAACCCATTTACATCCGACGCAGGTTATCGTTCGATTCTCGCAACTAAATCATTTCCACCGAATCGCTCGAAACTTTCGCCGCAGATTGTTCAGTCGCGACCAAACAAATTGCAACCTTTGTAAATTAATTTCGTTCAACCATTGCGCGAAACATCATCTGGAAAAACCGGTAAACCGATACTTTTCGTCTCGAACGATTAAAAGCGAGCGATATCATCGATGGCCCTCGCGAAACCACAACCGCGATAATCGCAGCCTGTGTAATCGAGTTTATCGAAAATCTCATTAAAAATTCGGCGTTTCGTTAGAACGGTCCGATGAACTTTCTTAGTTTAATTTGTCCCGTCGCGCCACGAATATCCGCCTGATAATGAAATTCTTCTCGCCACTTTCCTCCAGCGAGCAGGGCGAACGTCTGATGCAGATGTAATTCGGACCACCCATCTGGTTGAGCAGCGACGCGACGCCATTCTTTATTTGGTTAACGCGAGAAATTTGGTTTCGGTGATGGCCAGACGGAAGGGGAAAACGAACGACCGTGAACGAAATTTCGCGAACTCGCGACCAACGAGAGCTTGATACGTATATAGTTACCTTGCTGCTTGACTCAAGGACAATCCTTCTTTCAACACGCTGAAGATCGCCTCCGCCATGGTTTCTGGTCGCCAGGACTTGAGCGGGCCGCGTTCTCGAAAGCGCAGATTGTGCACCAGGCTCTGATTGGTGTTCCAGCATTTCTGCCACATCGATTGCAGCTGATACTGGTAGCTGTCTGTTTAGTTTACGCCCCCCGTGGAAAAAGAGAAAACAGAAAAAGCACGGCATTAGTAAGTGTCGGGATTTTCACTGGTCGAAGGAAGATGGGTGAATTTTAACATCGCGAGATCAACCTTTCGATCCATCTCTCTCTCACTCTCTCTCTCTCTCTCTCTCTCTCTCTCTCTTCTATTTCTACTTTTATGCATTTTCGTTGCGTCGTTGCGACGCATCGGTTTCGTTAACGCGATCGATCGATCGATCGATCGAAAAGCTGATTCGCTGTCACGCGAGCGTGTAAACGGACGCTCGTCGATTCGCGTGAACCAATGCAAATGCATCGAAAGAATCGAATTGAATCGAATCGTTTCGAATGCGACGATTCGAATTCGACGAAACGATGCAAGCGTACGACATATAAATAGGGTAAATAACCAGACGTAGGTAAGTCGAGCGAAGGTGCGAGTATCGTGTAGTTAGGTTCCTTTGTAGCTGCTTGGGCGAAGCGTACCTGCGAACAAAGTATTGAAAGGCAAGTTGCGGGCGGGGAAAAGTGGGAACGGGGAATAAACGCTGCGTGTCGTGTACGTTAATCGTATCGATTGTATTATCGTTGGCGTACAATCGTTATAGAATAAAAAAGACAGAAAGAAAGAAAGAAAGGAAGAAAGAAAGAAAGAAAGAGAGAGAGAGAGAGAGAGAAAGAAAGAAAGAAAGAGTTCTTAACGAAACAAGCTCGATCGTCGATAGAAAATATTTTTTTCTTAACTTTAAACGTTAATCGCAGGCTCGCAACCGTTTGCCTTGGAGCGCGCGAGTACCATACGACTCGAATACCGGCTACGCCACGAACGGTTGGCCTCAATTCGCAACGATTATTTAATAGTTAACTTATTGGGTTTAATTGAGCATCCTCCAATTTGACGATTAATACAATTAATTGGAAAGGAAGGCGCGCGTGCGCGCCTCGGTACACGCGCACGCGTGTCCGATCCAGACCGCGAGTCGTCCGGCTTCGTTTTCAAAAGATGCAGCGAGATCGGTGAACAACGAGTAACCTTATGGTAACCGCGATTATGGTATTTTGGTCGATTTTCCGAATCGCCGAGTTCCCATCGTTCGTAACGAAGAGACGACGCCGGTCGTGAATCGCGTTAACGTTAACAAAAAATCAATTAACGTTAGGTAACCGACGCAGAGCGTAGAAAGGGAAAATGAAACGAACATCGTCGTAGCGCTAATAATACGAGCCACGGTTTTTCCTTGAAATCTCGACGGTTCGTCGAGAGAAACGCGGTCTATTCGCGACGAGTATTGTACGAGGATCGGACAACGGGTCCGTGTTACAAAAGTAATCGGCCGAGATCGATTTAACGCTATTTCCGTCGTAATTAAAGCGAAACGATGCACGAACACCAGGTGGAAAATTAGCGCGACGAGTATATTTACCAACGGAGCCACGGCCTGACCGGGCGTTCCGCGATAAACGTTAAAAGGACGTGCCTCGTGTTACGTTACGCTGCAAAGTGTCGCTTATTCGCTAATTACGGCGAATGCTGGTCGAGTACACGGCGCTTTGAGAATTTCCAACATCTTTTTCGAAAATATCTTCAACTTTCTTAAGGCACGCGCCATAGTTTCGAAAGTATATTTAGAACGTGAAGACGCAAGTTGTCCGTCGGGCATAAGGTTGCAACGTTCTCGAGTTGCAGTATTTTTCGTATTCTAGCAATTTTTTTGCATACAAAAATATACAACGCAGGCTAAATGTCATCGAACCGCATTTATTGCGCAACGTTCGCTAATCGCGTCGGAATACCTTAGCAGCGCGGTTAACAAATTCGAACGATTTTCAACGTAGAAAACAATCGACGACGAGACAGGCGCGAGCCTGCGCTCGAGCAAAGTTGCTCGCTTCCAACGCTAAGCAAATTCGTACTAAGCAAATATCAAGCTGTTATAAAAGTTCCGTCGGACCATAGCCGCTATGCCACTCACATCGGCATCCCAAATGTTTGCTTTGTATTATTAGCAGGTGTTCCACTGCAAACACCATGCTATAGTTACTAATTGTTAAAAAAAAAAAAAAAAGAGGCAAACGATTCGACGTCATGGTCGTTTTTTCTTTTTTTCGAAACACCAAAGAAACCATGTGGAAATTAAAACGACCGGAATGAAATTCCGATCGATGGAACGTAGAACAGAAGCGATGCGAACGTTCATGGTCATGGTTTTGCATCGAACGAAACCTCTACGACAGCCTGACGCAATTTCGTCGTAACAAAAGCTCTTAACAAATCGTAACGATCAACTGTCTTTACGAATGGAATGATCGCAAGAAATCCGATTAAACGTTCCCGTCAAGGGTCTATGATTTACAAGCAGGTTTAATAAAATAACTCTTACGCAAATTTCAACGATAATAAATTCGTTGGTATTGCGATCGAACAAGATATTCCATAGAAACATCTTGCGATTTCTAGGATTAAGAGCTCGACGTTTTTATCGATCTATCCGATATTCGTGACGACGAGGCTCGAGTCGCAGCGACTAAACGTAAGAATCGAATTCGTTAAACTACGCGGATTGGAAGACGTGGTGCAGAAGGCACTGGATTATCGCTGGAACAATCGTTAGCCGCGATAACGCAATATATTATTATTGCTCTTGCTAACGTTCTAAACGTTACCGTTATCATTAATTCCTATCGCTTATTATGGTCCCATTGTAAAGGATACGCGTCAGTTCGAGAACGCCAGGCTTGGAAAGAATTTGGTTCGCGAACGAGAAATGGAATGCGCATGGAATGTGAAAAATATCGATCGAAGGGGAATCGCGGAACGCGATAAGACTCGCTGTTTCGTTGTTCGAAACAAACGTTGCAGAGTATTCTAACATCGTCTGTCGTCTGCGTTTCCAGCGATTACGTTCGAGCGTAACGCGCCGAAAGTCGACTCTCGGGGGAAAAAGGCACAGTTTTACAAGGCTTGCACGGTTCGCGTTGCTCGCAATGGCGAGACACAGACGCGGAAAGCAGCACGCTCTTTCGAGGAAGACGGATTTATCGGTTACTGATCGTTTTCGTTCTCGTCGTTGAAGTAAAGCGATACTATCGAGTGCTTTTTACAGAAAGCCCACCACCAACGGAAACCAGAGAGACCATTAAACACAAAGTTAGGGTCGCGTTTTCGCCTCAGCTTTTCCACGAAGTTGAGGATCGCGTTCAGCGACTTTTTCGTCCGACGATTGTACGGACTGACGCTGATGTCGCAGCAGAATTCGAGCACGGCCGTTTCCTCGCTCGAGTTCAGACCCGCTTCCTCCAGGACCATCATTCTCTTCGTCTTTCCCAGGATGTTGTCGTACAATGTGCCTTTCGGTATTCCGTATTTCGTGGACGCCTGGGTGAAGCGCATCTTCTGAGTAACCACAGCCTCGATCGCTTCCTGAAGATCGTGCCGCGTCCACGTGGGCGCCTTCAGCTTCAGCAGGGTGGAATAGTCAGCTAGAAAATAGTCAGGGATTTCGACTTTTTTCGTGATACCCTGTGGCTGCACCTATCCCAGATCGAACGATCTTGGAGGTAGCTGGCCGTCGGACTCGATACATCGTTATATTTTTCGCTTTTTTATTTTTTTTTTTTTTTTTCGCTGCTACACTTTCCCGCAAATACCATCCAAACTTGCCCCTTTCCTCGATCCCCTATTCCCACCCCTACACACAAGCATCGCTTGTGTCTTGTACTCCTTCGTCGTCTCTCTTTGCTCCGTTTGCGCATTATTCGTCGGCCACGTGATCCTTTTTCTGAGAATTTCCGTGAATTGCGAGAACGTTTCGGCGGAAGATGTGAAGATTTATCGCGCGCGCGACCCGCGAACAACAGTGGCGCGCGACGGGTGGAAAAGAAACGGAGACAAAGCGGCGGAACGATGAGACGCGGCACGAATCGCCGATAAAACGTTTAATCGCGGCGGACGTTTCGCGAACGCCACCGTTCCACCACACCTTCCACGAAAGCAGAAAAATCGGAACGAGTACCGAGAAGAAGAACCGGCATGAAATATGCTTGTAAAAGCAACGGAGATCGTCTGCTGTGTCGGCTGTGAAATCATTGGAAGATACTAATGGCGAGCGCATAAAACGTTCCGTTGCAACATCGTCGATATCGCGCGAGACTTACCAACGATACCACTAAAAAGACGAGAAGCACATAAACGAAGAGATTAGGTGGAAATAAAAACGGAGGATGCGAATGCGCGTCGGTAACCGTCGATGAACCGAGCTATGGTTCGCGTTGATTCGCGAGAGAAGAAGATTTTACCAGACACAGTTCGGTGAAGGGATACGTAGCACACAAGTGGGAGAACTGGCTGCAAATCGCGAGTACGTTATTGGTGCCATTAACGGCTGGCCCCTTGCTCCTCTATCTAAATTGCTTTCTATAATATATTAAAGTAACGCGGATTCTTGCGCTTTATTATTGCCAAGATAACGACACAGCCTTTTTCTTCCACCGCTATATCACCCTTCTCCTTCGTCCTCTACCCTCCTCCTCGTATTCTCATTCACTGCTAGAACTTCGCGCCCATTCCTCCGTCTATACTTTCGTTGGGCGTTCTCCTTCACCGACGTGTTCCCGATTTCTTCGAGCCGCGCCGTCTCCCACCGTAATTCTCCGCTTTTCCACTTCCGTTTCTTTCCTCCCTCGTCTTCTCGCCACTTCGTCCAAGTCCATTTCCGTTGTTATCGGCATCCTCGTCGTTTCGTTCGTCGACCATCGACCGAGGACGAAGATGATCGAGTCGGCAAAGGGGAGGAACCGCGATCGCGAGAATATGAAAACTCGCGGCAAAAACGTCATCGCGCGCACCATTTCTTTCTATGTACGTTTTCGTAGAGAATCTCGAAGAACGATCGGTTCGACGTGCAGTTACGTTCTAGTTTCCTGAAATGTGCTGTCGAGACAGCGAGCGGATTAGGTAGACGTGGAATGTGGCGAACAACTTACCTGCTATACTGGACGTGGAGGCTCCGAGCCAAGCGTGGGACGACTCCAACAACTTGGCCTGAAACAGAAGAAACATATCGCGTTAGAATTTTTAGCCATCTTTCGATCTCGATATCTCGATCGCGTTTCGCTAATCAGCCGCCACGATTACTGTTTTTCGACCATTCGCGGAGTCGTAAATTCCCGTTACGATTAAACAATCGAAATGATCGATCCCCTATTTCGGTTGGGATAATAGAAGTCGTTTAATTAGTATGACACTTGATTAACTATTCAAAGATACGTTGCGGCACTCGCCAGTAAACTTTTTTATTTTTCTATTTGGTAAACTGTTTAGAATCGATTCTCATTGAGAATTATAAGTAAACTATTTTGGCGTGGTACTGTAACTTGGATTATAAGAGTTTATAGTATGTTTGATTCTAGTTGAATCTAACGCTTCGATCTAAAGGGTATTGTCTTTTCAGTCCGCGGATCTGATCCGTCGTGTCAATTGATTGGCTAACTAATGGGTTTCGATGGTTGTTAACTCTTGTATTATATCTGTTACTGAATTTAAGTAAACTTTCCAACGGTTTCTGTCCCGTGGCTCGCTACACAAAGACCCTATTCTTCGGACAAGACGATTGCCAGATATCGATACGTCTTTACAGAATATTTTCAGGTAGCCTAAGGAACCGCTATAAATCTTAGGATTTATTTAGCTAAGGTTCTCCAAGGGAGCAAATTGTCCTAGTCTTAACAGTCCCTAAATCTATCACTTACTGTGGGAAGATACGGGAAATCTGCTTTCCTCATGCGCGATGCTTCCCGCTGGCAACTTTCTCTCAAGGACAGTTAGCATCCTTCTCCAACCACCAACACAGAAACTAACCAATCAACAGAAACGTCCATTTCCCTCACTTTCCGAACCAAGGCTTTTCTCAATGATTCTCGTATCCTTAGACAAACCCCATCATAGTTTTCCTCTGCAGTGTCATCGTGACGGAAAGTCAGTCGTTAGACTCCTGTTCGAGTCGATAGTTGGTAGTTTTTTTTTATTTGGTAGACTTTTTACAATCAATTCTCATTGAGAATTATAAGTAAGTTATTTTGGCGTGGTACTGTAACTTGGATTATAAGAGTTTATAGTAGGTTTGATTCTAGTTGAATCTAACGCTTCGATCTAAAGGGTATTGTCTTTTCAGTCCGCGGATCTGATCCGTCGTGTCAAGTGATTGGCTAACTAATGGGTTTCGGTGGTTGTTAACTCTTGTATTATATCTGTTTCTGAATTTGAATATTTCTTCTTTAACTGTGGGTGTCTTAAGGTCGCGATGTATTGTTTCGTTGGCAACATACCAAGGTTTTTTTTTATTTATTTATTAAAATTTACAATCAATTCTCGCATTGAGAATTTTCAGTAATTTTCTCTGGCGTGGCGCAGTGACATAGCTAATTATTTATAATAAGTTAATACTTATTATAGATAAGTATAATTTATAAGTAAGTATTGTAAATAAGTAAATATTACTGTAGTAACTGATGGTTTCTTAGAGTAAGGACAAGTGATTGCTGGTAGAGTTTAAAGTTTGATGTATTTTAACGAGTGATATTCGATAACAAAAGGACAGACTACGATATCGTCGCACGCCGACTCACACTCCGTGTCCGCTCAACTCGCCCTCTGCTTCTCGACTGACTCTCTGGCCATTGTAGCACTCTATTGCCTATTGCTGGGCCCACCGCACACGTGTTCTACAGACGCTCGTAGCCAGGGTCACGTAGGTCTTTTCGGCTATTTACCTATTTACCTGAAGGACCCGGTAATGCATCGATGGAGCCGACAGCGCCTCGGCTCTCGCGACATTGTGGTTAGCTCGACGTTTCTTGGGCCCTTCTTCCCGATACTACATTACTTAATATAAATATCTAATTAAATCTAGTGTTTAGGTCTAACGGGTAGTGTCTCTTCAGCCTGCGGATCTGGTCCGACTATCAAGTAATCCAGTAATTAGGGGGTTTCGATGTTTGTTGACTCTTTTGCTATATCTGTCGCTATATTTTGCTATTTCCTCTTTGACTGTGGCAACATACCAAAGTGCATCTATTAAGGACCTTATAGTTTTTGATTGGAATCGTTGGAGAATTTCTATGTTGGAATTACTCACTGTTCCCTATAGTTGGATCCCATAGGTCCAAACAGATTTTAATATGGCCTTATGTAGCATTATTTTACTCTGCGTGTTTAAGTTGCAGCGTCTGCCAATGAGCCGGTAGAATTTTTTTAGTTTTCATTTCAGTTGTTTGGATTTATCTACGATGTGTCGTTCCCGTGTCATTCTTCTATCCAGAATCATGCCCAGATATCTGACTGTATCTTTGTTTGGAATTGGAATATTATTTAGGGTCACCTGTGGGCAGGATTGTTCTCGCAGCGTGAAAGTCATATGACTGGATTTATTTTCATTTATTTCAAAGCGCCATTGATAGTTGTTGGTAGTTAGCAGTAACAATTGACTCGAGTTTCTCGACATCTTAAGCAATCATCATCCGAACTTGTATCGTGCATCGAAACGCATCGACCAGAAGTCGAACTTGTAATCGCGAGTCCTACGCATAGTGTACACATAGAGTATATGTTAATAAATATACAGGGTGGTTGGTAACTGGTGGTACAAGCGGAAAGGGGATGATATCTAAGTACGCGAAAAAAGAAGTCGAAAATATAGAATAAAAATTTTTTTTTAATTTTTCCATCGAGACAACGATCTACAGTGAGATCCGTTATAACGAGACGGGATAAAGTGCACGCGTACCGAGCGAAAATTCAAAGTCGATTTTCTCGAAAACAAAGCCTCGAACGAAAAATTTGTATTCTATATTTTCGACTTCTTTTTTCGCGTAGAATCACTCCCTTTCCGCTTGTACCACCAGTTACCAACCACTCTGTATATTGTTAAATATATTCAAGTGTTTCTTCAACGCCTATCACGACCTATCCACCTCAGATATTATATATGTCAATTGCAACTTTGCAATTTTTGAGAAGACTCCCAATACTTTGGTTCAGACCTTTCATGATAGCGGTACTTGAATAATAACACTTAGAAGTAGCTGTAATCCGATTATGTGTGCGCGAGAATTATGACAATAAGCTTGAGCACGAAATGACACAACGGGTCGCTGAACGTAGCCACGGTCACGGGATGGACGTTTTTACCTAACAGAGGTATGGAGTAATCGTATAGCTCTTCTTAAAAATATAGTCGACCCGAGGAGTACAGAGAGGTACGGAGAAGAGTACATAAGTGCAGTTCGACTTGGACTGAGGAAGTTAGTTGAGTTCTACTTGTGGACGAGTAAGTTGAGCTACACTTGAATTGTGGACCAGTGAGTTCAGTTCGACTTGCACTTTGGAAGAAAGCACATTTGCTATCCCGTTGACCGTGGATTGGTTATCGAGCCTAAGATCATTGCCATTGGCATCTCGAGTATATAATTGCCACGGTTACTTGTCAAATTCTGTAATAGTCATATTTGTACCAGCAAATATCTTCTCTACTCCATAACAACAACGTCTAATCCAAATGAAGATTCGTTACACGCCCGTAACCCTAATGATAACTCGACATATACTTGCAACAACTTCGTAGAGAAGATAGTTACGCTGGTGCGTAGATATAAATTAAATAAGTGAATGATCGAATGATTGAAAACCCGGTCAAGAGATGTTGACTGTTCTAAAGTCGACGAACCAGTGAAGTCCGGTGACGATGCTGTTGCAAAGGAAAACTACTGTTCCGGTTCCACCACTGGTCCGGGAAACATGGAAAACCCCACGTTTTCCCAATTTTCACCTGATGCAGCGGTAACCACAAGGAACGCGCAGACTCGAAGATGTTTCATGCCACTTAACGGTACATCAAAGATTCTCGTTCTACGACAGTTCCTTAGGGATATTGCGATCCGCTTAATTCAATGTGTACAGCCGGTGGTTTCCTCGAAGGTGAAGAGTCACCGGACGTAACAATTACGGATCGCAAGGTTCGCGAGAGAACGCAGAAGGGTTAACGCGTGGAGGCGGCCGGTGGAAAAAGTGAGACGAGGTCGGAAGATGCTCGGCGGAGACCGAGGGAGCGTACGGGTTCCCTAGAAGCGAAGCCTGCGTCTCTGTCCACAACTTTACTAATATGCGAGTTTTTCCGGGTCTCTATAAAGGGGTTGCGAGACGCGGCAAAAGCGCAAGACACACGCAAAGTTGGCTCATTTGAAAAGTTTCGGTCCGCGATTTCCGCAATACCGAGAGATCGGACCGCGCGGCCTACCGACGCCGGACTTCTCATATACCGAATCACTTGCAGGAGCCACACCACTCGGCTGACTTTGCAAATGAATTTTTAAGGGTCGAAGGGCTTCGCTGCTCGTTTGATACGCGCCTCGATCAAACTCGCAACTCCACCGTGCTTTCTCTCTCTCTTTCTGCGTCCATCGTGGCTATCGCTGTAACGCCGCGAGAATGCTACCGACGAGAGTGAGACTCTAAACTTTAGCCGGCGATAAACCTGCCCTTTTCCGAGACAACGAGCATTCCTTCGAACCATCCGCCGCGTGTTTACCTTGGAGAAAACGAATTTTCGTTGGTACGTTTGCGCGTTCCTCTGCGAACTGACACAATGAAAGCGGAAATAACAACGGTATAATAACGTAACGAGACGACAAAAGGGAAGATAAAGTAGGTTCTATTAAGAGTTCAAATCCGATCTCCGGAGAGACATTGTGTCGAGACGAAACAGTCGGCACAATAATAATAATAATAATGCTTATAATAGCGGTAGGTGCGGCTGGGTAGCGACTCGTAACCTTGAACGAGAAGATAAGACCTGCGATTCGTTCAACGTTGCTGCAAGATGACGGTGTCTAATTTATTCAAAGCGATAGGAGCGTCACAGCGAAACCCGACTAGACGATGCTCTAACACGTAAATCTATATCGTGTCTCGATAGCGGCGGATAAATAATTTGAAGATTCGCTGGTGAAACGATATCCAGCGGTTTGGTAATAAAGAAGAGGACAGCCGGGCGTGCACGCGTCTCGAGGAAACCACAAAACGTGTATCGGTGCGACAGGGAAATCGGGTTTACCACGGGAACAAGTCCATTGCACACTAATGCACACACGCCGCATCCTGTCATGCGTGCATTTTTCATCGTCTCGTGCGGCTGTCGCGGGCTGCGCCTTCAAGAATGCACGTCGCGGTGCACGCGACACGTCGTACCGCACGCTCGACCGCTGCATTAACGAGAAAATTGCTCCTCGCATTCTTCCGACCTTTTCTCTTCCTCTCCTCTGCTCGTCTCGTTTGACTCGTAAGACCGAGCCGACCTTCTTCGGCGCAAAGAATCTCTGCTCGAGACTCGTCCGGCTTGTTACGTCCGTCCGAACGCCGGGACGAAGCTTGTTCTCAACGTGCGTTGCAACAACCTACAGCTTAAGGAAGAAAATCCTGCGTCTGAAACGAAGCCTCCAAGGGATAGCTTTCTTCTAGAAGATTTAAGTTCTTGAACCTTGCAACCGGGTTCGCGTCGTTAATGTCACGACCGACGCACTTCAAAACCGATGGGCTGATGACGGGCACCCACCAGACGGCAAGGGAGTGCACGCGGCAGCAGGAGGTGCAGGGTTCAGACCCAACACCCGGGGGTCCTCCCTACGTCATAAGATAACCATTTGTGTGGGGATGCGACCGAATTGCGAGAGCTTCAGTCTTGGAAAGTCACGGCTGGAGTTCGGAACTAAACTGTCATTAGTGTAATCAAGGTGTTGGCAAATAAATTCTCTCGTTTTTCATTTTCATCGTCATTTTCATCATCGCAAGCGTCGGTGCTTTCGACGCGTGTACGGCCGATCCGTTACGAGTCGCGTCGCTGTTCTTGAAAGAAGATTGAAAGAAGAACTTGAAAAAAGATTTCGTTTTTAGAAATGCGATCGACTTTCGGTGAAACGGTCTGGTCGAATGCCGGCAACGTGATGCTCGGCGACTAGCGAAGCGTCACTTCGATTTCCACGCGTTCAGCAGCGCTTACGTGCGCCGACTTGGCTTGACGGAAGATGGATGGCCTAAATCCAAAGGGACAATGATAAACAAAAGTGAGAACAGACGCGGACGAGCGACGGCGGCCTAATTAAGAAAGGCTTGGAATTTCCGGTTTTCCGGACATCCTCGCGGAAAATCCTGTGAACCTTGCAACGCGAGGGATTTGCCAGCTAGTCGTCTATCGTTGCTAATTCCTGCAAATATTTGCCGGGCAAGGATATAGGCGTGCGCGAAATGAATAGGCGTCGGAAGGACGCGAGGGGAGACCTGATGAGAGAGTATGAAAGAGAGAGAGAGAGAGAGAGAGAGGGAGAGAGAGAGAAAGAGTGAATGTATGCACGGGGATTTGAGTGAATGCGAAGGGACGAGGACGAGGACGAGGACGAGGACGAAGACTAGTCGGTGAGCAGGCTCGTTCTCTCCTTCACCGGTGCCACAGACGCTCTACAGACGCCCCACCGACGCCGTTGACGTCGTCGAGGCTGCCGTCGACCGGCTGGAGTTTCACGCGGCAGAATGCACCGCGCCACGGCAAATTTCTAATCAGATTAGCGCGGATTAGCAAAGTTCGTTTGTTCTAATGAAATTCGTCTAAATTAACGTCGGAAGAGGGAACGCCGCCTGAGGAGGAACACGCCGAGATCGGGAGAAAAGGGTAGCGAGGGAACGAAGGGGAATCGGTGTACAGACTGCACGTTCAAGAACCATCCTTCGATCCCTCTCTCCCTTTTTCTCTCTTTCGCTGCTATTCGATTATCGCGCTCGCGTTACCCGTGACATCAATTTCGCACGGATCCTAAAGAAAAATACAATTTCACCTGTAACCGTTGTTGGCTATGCGCTGCGTTCGTGGCGAGAAATACGGGAAAACGCACGTGACGGCACGGTGCGAGCGAGCGCTGGAACAGCGGCACGGGACGACGAGATAAAGAGGAAAAGAAGGAGAGGGAGTGGAGCACGCGCGTTGATTGTCGTGGAAACGCGTTGCGGCTCGCGCGAAAACACGCGGCACCTGTGAATCTGCGCGCACGTAGGCACCACGCGCGTGTAATCTAGGACACGCGAGCCTCTCCTCCTCTTTCGCACGCACGCGCTGATATTTTATTCAGCGATATCGCGCGCAAACTATTCCACCGATAGTCAGCCGGTTGTCGCGCTTAAGTTTCCCTCTCTGTCGCCGGTCGTGCGTAACCGAACGCAAACAACGCGTATTTTATTCATCTGGTAGGTCGGATACGCGAAAAACATGGGGATCGTTGCGCGTCGCGTCGAATTACACGGAAACGCGAGAAACGCGCGTCGACTGGCCATCTTTCTGTCTCGGAGTTGTACTTCGTGAAAGATCGGTAAGCTTCGCTTTCTTCGGATCGTCAAAAGTGGGAACCGACGCGGGGAGGGCAGGGACAGACGAGGGCGGAGATCAGGTTCGCTTTCCAACGAGAGACGGGCGGCAGAGAGGTCGAGCGCGTAGTTGGAATTGTTTACAATTTACAGAGGCAATCGAAGCGACTAGGTCGGCGAAGAGAACGGTAGGAGGATGGATGGAGTCCTGTTGACGCATTGACTCGTCATTATCGCTCAACGAATCGTCCAGTTCGATCGGAACGACGCTTTTTAGCGAGTGGCTTTATTTGTGTCCGACCCGTGGACAGTCGTCGTTCAACGAGCAAACGTTCCTCCGTCCCTCTCTCTCCCACTTCTCTTCTCTGTGCCAACCCTGCCAGCCGTTTTACTCGTTTTCACGAGTCTCTTGCGCTCTTTGCCGGTCACTGCTTTTTCGTCGTTCCGTTTTATTTCCAGCCAGACTCTACAGGTAGTCACGTACGGGCGACGGTCGATGGAACTGACCGTTCCGATAAATCCTCTCGAATAGTCGCGTGGACGCGGCAAAATATGTTGCCATCCAGCGAAACACCACTCGCTTCCATTCTTCTCCCGCCACCGTGCTACGAATTTAACGCCAACTTTCTCCAAATCGTTTGTCCCCCGATCCGCCGCGTATCCAGTTCCTCTCATCGACTCGACTTATTATTCCGATTCGACGTCGATCGATCTACCCTGATGCTTTTCATCAGCGGGAACAAGATTACAGAACGCTGCGGAATCCTGTCGTACCTGTTAAATGCCTTGCAGTATCGGTTAGCCGCCGAGGGAATCACCGGTGATGCGTTGGCGTTCGTAACGTGGCTACCTTTATTTCCGACTGAACGGTGTTCTTGACTTCTCGCCAGCCAAACATAACGTCTGAATCTAGTCGGTTTAAATACGTTTCCTGTGTATATTATCGTATGGAGGTTGAGTGGCCTGGCGGATCGCGCGGTTCGCGAGAAACGCCGCGTTACCGTTTCCACTGATTGTCGGCGTTCGCTGATGCAGCGCGCGCGAAAGAAGCGCCGAAAGTGGGAAACATCGGCCGCCAGCATTTCGGCTAATTTCGTCCGCCGCGCAGCTCATTCGGCGTTCTCGCGATGGATCGTTCTCGGCCTTTAACACTTTACCGACCGCTAGCGGTTCAACAGCATACACGCGTCCGACCGGCAGCTCAGGCGCAGATTTTCCCCGGCGCCGGCTCTGTTTCGGTTTGGACCCTGCGATACCATTCTTTTTGTTCATCGCGAACGGTAAGTTCTACAAATTGGTATAAAACTGTGCGAGCTTACAAAGCAACGCAACTGACGCAACTGAGCAAGGTACCTTAGTACTAAATAGCAAATTACCGCTCAAATAATGAGAAAGACTGTCGGTGACAAAAAGCCGATTAACAGGCTATCGGTCGGTAAACGTCGGCGACAAAAAACCTATTAATCGGCTATCGGTCGGTGAAGTGATAATATATAAGGAATGGGTTATACGTTGAATAATGTGGCGAGTTGTGCTGAGCTGCAAGCAACGTCGGTGGTCGGCGAACGGGCACGCACACGTGCGTCGAGCTGCAATCGCCGTCGACTCACGGCCCCGTGTATGCGTAACCGTGTACACGCATATAGGCGTATAGGCACGCAATCACGCGTGTTGCGATGAAGCTACCTCTCTTCAGCCGGATCGGGGTGCGTTCGATGCTGCGCCGTTAGGAATAGGGATAGAAACGTGTACCGGCGACGATGGCAAGGGGGATGTGGAACAGTGCAAAGCGGAGTAGATCGGAGTAGAGTAGAATGGCGAAGAGAAAGGAGCGAGAGCGGCGGTAGGCAGCTAGACCGGAGGCAGCAGAAAAGGAGAAACGTAGAGAAAGAGAGAGAGAGAGAGAGAGAGAGAGAGAGAAATGGAGAAGGGGGCGGCGGGGGGAGGAAAGGTAGGTCGAGCTGGCCAGAGAACGGAGTTAGCGCGATGTTAGCTCGCACGTATGTAGATAGAGTACTGAACTATGTATTAGAGTCGTGTACCTTCCACATAGATATACCAGGGTTTGTATAGTACAAGATTTGCCATTGGCGGAGCCGGTCTGAAATCCTGCACAACGGGTGCTCTCGAAATCCGCACGTGTACCTCGCGACATCTAAACGATACTTTACGAGCCGCGAAAGCTGCTCTGTCGCTACGCCGGCTGGCTCCTCTCCACACCTATCGGGGATTAACCGATGCCTGGCGATGCTCGTAAATTTCACAAATTTTCTTGCTTCCGGTTGGAAGTGTGCACCCTCTCTCTGTTTTTCTCTCTCTCTCTCTCTCTCTCTCTCTCTCTGCGACGAAAAGTACACATCGCGGGGACAGCGAACGAACGAACGAGCGAACGAATTTATTTCGTCGGCTCGGATAGCCGGTCGGACGAATCTGCGCAAACAGCGATACGGAAACGGATAAATGGCGAAGAGCGTGGAGAAAGTACTCGTAAACTAAGTGCGTAGTATGAAAATACGGCGGTAAGGAGCGGAAACAAAGGGAACAAAGGCGAAAGGAATAGAAAGAAAGGAAACGGGTGGATGTAAAGAGCGGTGCTTCGCTAACGCGAGAACCTACCGAGGCGGCGCCGCGTCACTCGGCGACGATCATGCTCCGAAAGACGCTCAAAAAGCAGAACGTTCTTCTTCGAGCGGAAACCGAGGGGAACGTGGAAACCGGCCGAGAGAGAACGAACGAGCAACGGCGGCAGCATCTGATCGACTCGGGACACTGATGGAACGAGGCAAGGCCGAAGAATCCGGGAATCGTAGACGGTTCCAACGATAATTAAGATAAATAAAAGAGAGAGAGAGAGAGAGAGAGAGAGAGAAAATCGAGGACACAATGGAGGGTTACGCTCGTAACGCAAGAAAAACAAAGGCGGGAAAGAAGAAATAATACGCTCGGTTCCGCGTATCGGGCAAGCCGCGCTACGTTAAGAAAGAGAAAGCAAAGAGGGAGAAGGAAAAAAAAAGCACGAGCAAAGAGAACGAGAAGACCCATAGAGACGATAGGAAGGTTGAGAAGGATCGAGAAGCGGAACGGGGGAAAAGGGAAGGGAGAAGGAGGGGAGAAGAAGCGAGAACGGCGTAGCGGCGCGAACGACCGTAAACTTTAAATTTACGAAGTGATATACACGCCAAACATCCGGTAGATATTTAAACTCCGGTTTCACTAAACTCAACAATAACGTTCGCGTCTATTTCGGGCATAGCCGGCTCGATCCTCGCCAATCGTGTCATAACCGTTTCAACATTTCAAATATCCTAACCGTTTTTAATCGGATCGACGCGCTACAGGCTCGGGCACAAAAACTTTGACGATCCTTTCGAAAATCCACGTTATATGTCGTCTCGATGGCTGGCCCTTTTTTTTATAGCTTCGTTCGGTCGACCGTTCGCTTTGTTCCGTGTCTATAGTCGGACTTTTTCCCACGGATATCGAGAACGAATCCTGCCGCCTGTTACTTTAAACATCTTAAAGCAGCGCAAATTTACTTATCGCGTGGTCGGTAATCCCCTTGGGTTTCGTTTCTTCGGCGAAAGTTGCGCGATAGAAAGAAAAGAAAGGACACATCGAAGCGAGCAAACGACTCGGTTGAATATGCGCTCGTCTGCTGCAACTTTTTCTCCGCTCGACGATTAGTCGATACTTGGTTGGTCAGCAAACGGGTCACAGACGAGATCTGTTTTTTTATTTACACGAACATATCGCTGAGACGACTGTTTTATAAATTATCCTATTTCTATGTGCCTGTGTACGCGGACACGTCTCCCTCGGTTTCTCGAGTCCCGCGAATCAGATCGTATCGTATCGTGCTATGTTGTAATTGCTTTGTAACCCTTTATCCTGTACATTACCTACCGTACTACCACAATTGATGACGCATCGAAACAGACGGCTGAGCGACTAGCAGCGTTGTTTATGAAAATTTGAAACTCCATTCTGCTCGCAAGTTCTATAACCGTGTCGCGACGATGTAGATTATTCCGTTCGTTTGGAAATCGATCGAAATGGCTGTGCGGTGCTGATCGACACACAGCTTTTTGCTATCCTTTCTTTCCCAAGTTTTTTTTCTCTTGTTTAGGTTCACTGACCACCGCCATGCGGCGGCAACGGCAATATGTGCGACGCGAAATCGCTGTCGAAAGCGAGGAAAAATTTTTTACATTTCGGAAAAAAGGTGGCGTAAAATAAAAACGTAATTTAACAGGCAGTGCAGTTAACAGGCTGAAACGTTCTCAACGAGAAGGAGCCGAACGTCGACGACGAGAGAAACGACAGACGCGTGGAAAATGCGTAAGATCGCGACGTCCTTGTTCGGAAGTTCCGGTCGCGGCCCGCGAATTCCCAGCCAATTAACGTGCCTGATTCTAATTCGAGCCGATTAAAACCGCGACGCCCCGGCAATATCGTTCGAACGATTTAATTTAATGCCGGGGTACCGACTCGATTCAATCCAAATCGATTCCGGTGCCACTCGATTGCATTAATCCGGCCGATTAATTCGACAAAAACTAATTCGTTGGTCGAAATTATTCTAACCTCGTTCTGGGGCCAAGTAACCGTCGTCGGCGACGTCAACGGCCATTGAATTTCATCGCGACGAAATTTTACATTCGCAGTCGACTGTAGGAAGTTTAGAGACGTCGCGAATTCGTCTCGTCCGTCGGGACGACGAGTTGTCATTCGAAAACGATAGGTTCGTTGGTTGTCGAAGATATCCGAAAGAGGCGAAGTAATACGGCAGACAGCGAAGACGTAGAAAAGAGGAAAGGACGAGCGTTTCTCGGTAATTGGGAGCGTGGTTTTGTGCGTAGATTCGCAAAACCGTCGATTCATTATTCATTTCGGCGAGACGGACGCATCTGTTGTACGAACGAGTGGGATCGGAAAGGGCGATGGGTGGAGGGTGGCGAAAAAGGGTAGCGGGCGCGAGGGGTGGATTTCTAAATTCATCAGTGGACGAGGACGTTGCCCTCTGGCGAGTAGCTTTATATATTTTTTAGTGGAGCGAGTACCGCGATTAAAGAGTCGAGAACAAAAGTCACCGTGGAGGCAACGTAATTCCATCCTTATGAATCTTCTATGCTTCTCTTACCGCGTGCCTCGAGCCCAACCGTCATATTCCACGGCTGGGCGCACGATCGATCTCGAATTCTATAAGCCCGCATAATTACGCGCCTATTTTCGAATTCTCTTCGGTACAACCGATACGCATCGTGCTCTCAGCGTTTCCACCGATTTTCGTTCGTTAAAGGGAGAACACTGGCGCAAAGGGAAACGCGCACTCGCCTGTACCGACGTGAAGCGAAGCGAAGCGCGACTGTCCGCGACAAGAAGAGAAAAAGGACAAGGAACGATAGAAGGGAAAAACGTATCGGAAATGGCGTGACGCGTGCCGAGAAAAATTGCGAAAGAAAAAGCATGAAACGAAGAAAAGAAAGGGCAGAGAGCGGTGCGCATCAGTGACGCGGCGACGATGTCTCTGGTCGCGTGCTTTTTTCCTCTAGATCGCGCCAAGTCATCGGAAATAACGCGATTAACTCTCGAGCCCTTGGGGAACAAAACGGGGGAGAGTAGGATTTTTCCCGACCGCGCGTTGTCGTTTCCCGGTGATACCAATCGGTGCCGCATCACTGGCACGGTATTCAAACCCGATTCGCTTATCCCGCTCCATCGACGTTCCAATCGTCCTCGAAGAGCACTCGATGATACCATCCCTTGGAGAAAAGGAGCGCGCGGCGCTCTTCTCCTGCCAACAGTTCGACTCCAACCTATTCGATCCGATTCGATTCGATTCCACTGGATTCGATTTGATCGCGGCCCGCTTTGACCGCATCGCGAGCTCGTTTTCAGTCACGCAAATCAAATTTCTTTGCACGACCATCCACACCGCTCTGCCTTTTCTCCTCCGATAAAGACGCCGATTTTCCATCTTTGCCTGCGCTTTTCATACTTTTCACCTGGCTACGGACGCGCGAGACCAATCGTCCGATAGCTCGATCGTTCCAACCACTGATCGGCAAAGAACGATTATCGGTCACGAGTTCGCGGCTTATCCCTTGGAGGATAGCGGCGCGTGCAGGATAAAGCGTAGAAAACGCGTCGAAATTGGTTTGCACTGGGCGTGCAAAGGCGGAAGAAAGGCGTAGCGAAGGAAAGTGGAACCGCTTTTCCTAGTTGAGCGGGTTGGGTGGGCGAGTTGGCGGAAGAAGCGAGCCAGATTCGGACAGCGAAACGGTTTCGATCGACTTAGCGGTTAGAGGATAGGCTCGAGCATTATTCGTACGTGCCTGTGCCTCGGTTACGCGGGCTATCGATTCCTTGGTCGCTTGCCGGGGGTAGTAACGTTTCCCCTCGAAACACAAACACAGGACCTCGCATGCATGCGCGATGCAACCCCATGGTATGCATTCGATACGCACGTAGGTAGCTACCAAGAGGAAAGAGGTCTCCGCATCGCGCGATCGATGTTTGATTGCACTTTATATCGCGTTCCTCTCTTACCCTGCCCTCCCACTACTTTTCCCTCTCTTCCTGTCGTTTCGTTGCCGTTGCTCTCGCCGACCTCCTCCGTTTTCGTCGATTTCTTTCGATCCCGTTTCCTGCTCGCGATTTCCATCCGCCACGCGATACGTCGCTCGTCCACGTCCGCGACAATGACACGCCCAGCATCGAAGATCGTCGAAACGAACGGGGAGCAAAGAGCGCGCAAGAAGCGTGCAAGGAGCGTGGTGGAACGGTTCGATTTCGTTTTGGCCTTTGGCAGCGCGAGAGTCGGTAATTAATTCGATGGCATTAGACGCAGGCCGAGCAACGGTGTCGGTGATCGTGTCGGTGATGGTATCGCGCTGGTAGACGCGCTGGAGGTGGCAGCGTCGGCGTCGGCGGCAACGGCAAAATCGTTCTTCTTTTCTTTTCCTTGTTTTTTTTTCGCAGTTTCACCGAGACGGCTGATGGATGATCCTCCATATATTTTGCAGGCCGCAAGAAAGGTAAGACAGACTCGGCATCTATCACGTGCGAGTCTATACCTAGCGGTGGTTCGCGGCGAGCATCTGCGGGCTTCGCAGGATTCAGAGAGAAGAGGGAAAAGGGAGCAACGATGAGAGAAAGAAAAACGGCTATTAATAGCGAGAGGCGCGTCGGTGGTTGCTGTATGTCGGTAGATGGTGATATTAACGGCAAGGAATGTTTATAACTTTGATAACGTTCCCAATAATCTATTTCCGCGGGTAATACATTACGCGGCTGGATTTTACCTCGGGACACGGGGTGCGCGCTAATGGCAAAGTTCGGTCGCCCCGTTCGCCGATACGGACGCAAAACAATAGTTTGCAGGCGAATTTGGCCGCGCGCGCTGCTTCTAGCTACGCCGATAATCCGTCAGGATGACCGGTCGAGTAGTTGGACGCGTCGTCGAATCGCGATCGCCCGTCCTACTACGGTTTCACCGTCGCGTCGTCTGGCTGTGTTTTTCAACGAAACAGACCGCTGTTTCGGAATGGATTCGTTGGAAATCGCCTGGCGGTCGGCAACGCCAGGCAAACCAGCAGACATATCGCGCGACACGGACGAGAGGCTGGCGGAAAGGCGGGATTTTCCAGCGAACCGTATAGTCGCAAGGTTGCTCAACGCGGCGGCGTCGTGGTTTAATAAGGAGCTATCTATAGCGGAGCATTATGTTACCTCGATACATCCGTGAGATGAGACGTTGCAATATTAATGCGTCTCATGAAATATTCGTCGCCGTCTTGCCATTCATCTCGCTCGCGCTCCGTACATTATATAGAGGGCGCGGGCGCGGGTACGGGGGTGGCTGGGTAGGAGCGCGGAGGCAGCTGCAGCAGGAGGCTTCGCAGCGAAGGGTGAGGCAGGGCCCGAGGGGAGAGCGAGGAAAGCGAGCAGAGGCCGACCGAGGGGAGCATCGTCCTCCTCGGCCGCCGCTGCCACCGGCACCGCCGACTCTTTCGCCTCGCGGCTCCCAGAGTTTCGCCAACCGACCGGATCGCGATCGACGCATCTCGTCCACTCACCGCTACGTTTCACCGCCGCGTTTCCAACGTCTTTCGTAAGTCGTTAATCGATGGTGAAAAAAGCGCGCTAAGCGAAACCAAGTAGGATCCGATAGAACGTCGAGCGCGTCTTGCGAGTTGTCAGGCTGCTGCATCGGACGCGGTGATGCGCTCGCTGGATCGCGCACTCCGGCACACCGCGACCCTTTGAAATCATCGCTTGATCTTTGCATCTACGGGCGCATGCGTTCCCTTCGCCGACCGGATATTTCGCTTCGTTAAAAGTTTCTGCCACGCGTCGAACGGTTTCCTCGAATCGATTATCCATCGAGAAGTTTCCGCCTTTGTCTCGAAGCGTTTGAAAAATCACCTGGAATATACGCTGGCGACGAACCGGTTGCAGGCGCGAACGACGAATCGATCTTGGAAACGTCGCGATAAATTTTTCATCCGGTTCTTTCGTCGCGTTGTTCCCGTGCGCGTAACTCACGCGTGGTCTGGCAGAAGCTCGCGTCCGAGCAGAGAACGCGGTGTGCAGCCGGCCAATTCGAAAGAAAGAAAAAAGAGAGAAAAAGAGAGAGAGAGAGAGAGACTGGACAGCCAAGGGGAAACGGAACAGAAGGAGCGAAAAGAACGCGATGGTAAGGGCTGTCGAGAGGGGGTTGACGGAGACTGTCGACAGCGGGACCCGGTGAGCACGGGGGTGGGCAGGAAGAGCTGGAGGTGGGAGGAGGCTGTGCGAGAGCGACCTAGAGGAACGGCGAAGGGGCGACGGGTGGCACGGCGGAGGCAGAAGGAGGGGACGGGGTGTAGCAGGGGTAGCGCGAGGGCGAATGCTAATATTAAAAGTAATATTTCTCGGGCCGTCCGCGGCGCTGCGCCGCTCGAATCGGGCTCTCGTTCTCCGTGGTTCTATTTATTTTTAATATAAATTAAACAATTTATTTTCCGGCGGCAGCAGAGGGGGTGGGCCGCGGCAACGGCGGCGAGCAGCCGTGTTAGAGCAGAGGGGCACGGGGAACAGGGAACAGGGGAATGAGGGACCAGGGGACGGGGAACTCGCCGGCTACTGAAATAGAGAAATAATGCCGGGACTGCAATATCGAATGAAATATCGTCCGCGATCTCTCTGCTACGGCTAGAAGGAAAATACAAACGTATTCTTTCTGTACGTACGCGGAGGCTGCGTATGCTTGTAATTTCCGTCTTTCCGAGAGAAACGCTATTTACTTATATTCGTAGTCGTCTGTGCGACGACGTTGAAGTGCAGCCGCGAGAAAAGAAGGAAAAGGGGAGCAAAGAGAGGCGGGGGAAAAAAAAGAAGAAAGACGCGATGTCGCGCCACGCCGAGTTCGCGTCTCAGCGACGATAGCCGCAAAGGAAGAGGCGATTCGTGTCCAGCCGATGCGACCATCTCCACGCACACAGCCTTTCGAAACTTTCGTTGCGCGAAATTACCAGTGCTGGAAACTTTGAAAAATCCTGAGTCGTCCAACCGTCTTCGTACTTGATACATCTCGAGCGTCGCGAAAGTCTCGAGACGTTAAAACGTTGCGCGCTACGGCCGAGGTTATATCGCGTTTGAACGTAAGTAATGGAAGTAACGTAATTACCGCTGTATCACGGCGACTCGCACGGAAATTTAACGGGACGACGGATCCGGCTACAACTCTCTACCGGCCGAAACCATCGCCGCACCTTCCAAACTTCTCGCGTGTCGAAATTCGTCGAGTTCTCTACACGTTTTTACTCGTCGTATTCGAATCAGCTTTGCCTTTTTAAAGCACCAGTTATCGATTACACGAAATCTTTAGGTTCTCGCCGCGCCCTCGCGGTCGCCGCTACTTAAATATATAGACATCTCGCCTTGGCATTGACCCGCTTAAAAGGGAACGCCTGTGACTGTGTGCGAGTAACGGGGCCGCAAACAACGAGCTCGCTAATTCTTGTTAATTGCTACCGCGTCCATATCGATGCATAGCACATTCGCGCAAAGTCCGGTAGCCACGGAATCTTCTACCTGTTTTAAGTCGACGAAACAGCGAGCAAAGAAAGAAAGGAGCAGGTCGCAGAAACAATGGACGTGGAGAACCAGCGTGGAGGTAGTCGAGTCGGGGCGGCGATCTACAAAGCGAACCGTGGCGAGATTGTCCAGTGAGAAGGCTGGCTTGGTAGCAAGGTAGATAGGTTAGCAGTTAGCAGGCAAAGCAGACGAGCAGAGTAAGCTGGTTGGCAGACAACCAGGCAGGCAACCAGGCAACCAGGCAGGCAGACTGGCAGACAGGAGGAAAGGCAATGCACTTTATGATCGAATATAGCGAACAGCCAAGGGGTAGGGCGGACTTCTATGTATAGCGTGGCTGAATCATAAGCGACGCGGTATACCCGCTACCTAGCTGACGGGTCCGTGCGCTTGTGCGCATATATACATATGCTTTGGTTTTGTAGGATCGTGCAAACCTCTTTACTTGGCCCTCGTACGCCAAACAACACCACCGTCCGTCTATCGGTTAGCCTTGCGTCGATTCGAGCGTTCGGCTGCGAGTCGACCGAAGGTATCTCGGTACCCTTTGTTTCACGGTCTCCTCTCTGTTTGTGCACGGTCGGGCGAATCAGCGAGGCGATTAGTCGGGGAGAAGCGCGAATGGAGTAACGTCGGAGCGCGCGACTCGCGTTCCTCTCGTGAACTCGCTAGGTATAAATTTAACGCATTGCCGCGCGTTCTCTGCCGGTGCACGAATTCGATCATTAGCGGAAGCCTTCGAGCGAGACTCTACAGTCCTAATCTCTTCATTCTCGTGTTCTTTCGCTTCCTTTCGACAATGTTGTTAAGCCGTGTGACTTCTTCTCCCGACCTTCAAAGGCATTTCTTTCGCGTGTGCAACCTCACGGCGAAACTTTGTTCACGGACGTAGTTCCGCGATCCTACAAAAGTGTCCGTCGCTTTGTAATTCCGCTTTGAAAGTCGTGCAAGCTGCCTTAAACGGTGCGTGCGATAAACAACGAAAGCGTCTATGAAACCGCCGGAGTTTTGACCTTAAAGCGACGTTGTTTTACTCGGCGGCGTAGGGAAGCAAGAAAGATCGATGTTTGGTTGGAGTCGAACAAGTCCGATAGGAATCTAAAAAAAATCAACCTGGCTTTTGTCACCTAGTTGGAGGCGCGTGCCACGATCGCGCCCCATCGCCAAATGAAAAACGATTTGATCGCGAATCGAGAGCGTGAGCATGCCTTAACGCTTAGCGTGTCGCGTTTCTATTTTTTTCCTCGCCTACCGATAAGCACTCGACGAGCGTGTCGCGGTACACGTCGTAAAAACTCGCCAGGCAAAATACGACGACAGCGTTTTTAACCGGTGCGCTGTATCGCCGAGCGATTAGCGTAACGCGCGTTGCCGCGATCGCTAACCGATAACTTTATCTCGAGCAATTATTTTATTCGCGGATGTTGATCGTTCGTTAATGAGTCACTTCCTCGATTGTACGACTATGCTTGCGAAACAACCAGCAAATCTTCCATCGTTTAACGCGATTCGTATTTCTTATGCTCGTCGTTCTATCCTCCTTTGCCGTGTCTCTCTCTCTCTCTCTCCAATTCTCAACAATTATTCCAACAACCGAATGGCCTAATTATTTACGAAAACCTAACGTTGTAATTTTTCCCATAGAAATGCCGTGCGGAGGGGATGCGCGCGCGCGCGCGCTCGCGCCAACGCACGGTTCAGCTTAATCCGCGTAATTACGATGCGAGAACACGACCCGAGGGGTCGAATCAATTTATCGGCTTAATTCGACTACCGAATCGTTTTCCGCGCGAGATTATACGCGTGGCATTCTTCTACAAGCCGCGCACCACCCGCTTTGCCTTCTCCTCTAGACTCGGCTCTACAGTCAGAGTTCGTCTGCGACTCTCTCTCTCTCTCTCTCGTTCCATCTTTGCTCTCCACCTTCCGCCAGTCTCACTTGTCTCTCCTCTCTGCTGCGCCTCGCTCTCTTCTCGGTCGGTCTACTCTCATGCTAATGGTGTTGTGGCTATTACCGTGACGTGCTCCGCCTTTAATAGGTGTCGAGGCTCGTTTCTGAGCCACGATAATGTCCGCGGGCACCTTTGGCCGTGCGCGCTAATTACTCGACGATCGATCCGTTCCGGGATCGAAGCCAGGATGATCCGACGCTCGGACACGACCGGCCGGGGTTGTGGTCCCGGCGGACGATCGCGCGAACAAGGGAAATTTTATCGCTGTTTATTCGGCGGAATGAAAGAAAAGGACAGAAAGGAGAAGGGGGTAGAAGACGCGTGCAAAAGTTGCTGGCCGAACGGAAGAATCGCGTGTCTCGTTTCTTCCTCGTCTGCTTCTTTCGCTCGCTCCCTCCATCTCTGTCTTCCTCTCTATATCTCTCGTATCCCGGGACACTTGGAACCGTTTTTCGCGCTTATTGTTTTTGACTTCCGGCCGATAAAAGTCGATTCCGCCCACTGGGCAGCCCGTGCACCGTGCGTCCCTATCGGCCGCTTGGATCAGAAGCGAGCCGGAGCGTTCGCAATATCCCGTTCCCATCTGCAAACGACGCGGCGCTCCTTCCCGTCTGCTACAACACGCTGCTTGCGCGGTCTCGCGGTCCCTCGCTACTCGAAGAAATATTATTTAAGCGCTTCCTGCCATATAAATACTCCATACGCGATGATAATTAAAGTCTCCCGGGACGCTATCGGGACCGACGATCTATCTGTTCCGGTATACCGATACGCGTAGCCCTCCCTGCTCCTCTGCTTTTACTCCTCCTCCACGGGTGTTCCGCGCGAGCTGCAACTCATTTAAATATCGGCGGTGGTGCGTGCGAGGCGGCGGAGAACAATGCGCGTGCGACCTCCGATCGCGTATCGAGAGGCGGACGATCGCTCGGCAGCGACGCGGTGTCGCGACGCAACAAGGATCGAATACGGACGAGATCGATTTTCATGGACTCGTCTGGTTGTCGAATGGTCGGCAACACAGCAGGCTCTCGAAGGGATCGCAGGAGGGTGCGAGCAAGTGGACGCGGCCGAGGGGCGCAGGGCCGAACAGCAGAGAGTGGCAGAACGGAGGGTGCAGGAATGGATCGCTGAATTTCTCGAATAATTAAGTTAGACCTCGGTGAGCTAGAGGTGGTCGCTTACCTACCGACACATACTCCCATACATTATGTACAAGTGGTGGTACATGGCGAGCGCGCGCGCGCGCGCGCTCCTTCTCTCTCGTACACGCCAGTGTACGAGTATAAGCGGAATGGTAGAGCGTGGGAAGGAAAGAGAAAGGAAGATGAAGAGACCGAGAGAGATAAAGCGTGCTGCTGTGCGTCTGTATCCATCGACGCGTGGAAACGGAGTTGAACGCGATTCTCGTGTTCGTGTTCGTGTTCCTGGGCCTAGCTGACGCTTTGGGGAACGCGTACTTACGCGTAGGTAAGCGCGTACGCTGCGACGGGATGTTTGCGCACACCGGCACGACAGCACGAACGCTGGTGTATCGGGCTTCGTACGTCCACCCTCTGCGACTCCTCTGCTCTCCTCTTCCTACCTCGTCCCCGGCGTGTCGGTGAAGCTCGTGCGCGCTCCACACTCGCCGCTATTGGATATATACTTAATGAAGCGTAAATAATTGAGTAATGTGCTCCAGGCCGTTCGATCGACGTTCCTATTGGTCGGTATTAATCTATTCCGGCGCATTAGCGGCCGGTATCTCCGCGAACCGGCCTAGGACCGCGCCTAAATACTATCCTGAACTAGCCACCGGCACTGTTTCTCCCATCGACCGATCGCCACGTAAACCCGCGTTAAACACCGTCTAAACTAACCGACCATCTCCCTTCGCCCCGGTCTAATCTCGCCTCCTCCGCTTGTCTCCCGCTTTACACTCTTCATCGATTCCTCCTTCACTCGTCGCCATTTACTCGCCTTCCGATCGTTCGCACGGTCTACGCGTTTCTTTCTCCATCCTTCGGCCAGCTACGACTCGCGATTCCACAGTCTCGTAGCGAGCAATCGACGTCGTTAAGAACCGTCGCGTTCATCCATGGCGCCTTCGCATCGTTTAATTACGTTCCATCCGCTATATTCGGTGTCTTTATTCCGTCTCGCGGCCGTGTTATTCGCAGCGGTGTAACGTGGAAATTCGGGCGAATAACTCGGCAAAGATAGATGCCGATAAGGGCGTAAAATATGCTGGCGCTTACTTATTCCGAGGTATTAGGTGGTCTTGAAACTCGCACGAACACCAAGAGTTCGTCTGGAAATAGATATCGCGGGCGAAGAAGGCGCGATCGCGAGTCGAAGCAAAGATCTCTATTCTTGCGGATCGAGATTCCGTTATAGGATCCGAGCCAACTATTTTCGAGGGCGAAAGAATTTACGAGACTGTCGGGAAAGGAGACGACGGCGCGACGGGTCGAACAGGTAGCTTGTTGGAAACCGAGGGCGGAGGATGGCGGGTGTTGGGGGCGGTGCGACGAAGAGAGAAACCGAGAGCGAGGAGGATAGCTCTTACTATCTTTGGAAAAGTCGCGCGAATCTAACGAGCGGAGCCACAGGTGTTTTCCCCGTGAATATATATGGAGCTAGCGTCCCTCTCTCGTGGCTCGCTCGTTCCTCCGCTCTTCCCCGCTTCAACTTCGGCGTGCAGGATTTCCGATTCTAGCCGTGGTCCGTGAACAACTTCCATGCCGAACGAACTTTCTTTTCTTTTTTTTTTTTTTCTTCCCCTCGTCGTGTCGATCGAAAGCTCCGAATCCTCGTAAGGCAGAGCTTTCGTCTCACCGTCTAGACGCGCAAAGTAGCTTACTCGCCCGGGCAACTTTCAGCGTAGACGAACGCGGACGATCGTCGAGCGACGTCGATTATTCCGCGGACGATTAATATTATCACGAGCAAGATTCCGTTTTGTAGAAGAGTGCGGCGATCAGTTATGCAAGAAATGTGGTGGAATTGGCTGGGCGCCAGCGAAAGTAACGATCGTTCGATCCGCACGATGCCAAACGTCGACTGTTCACCTTCGGGTTCGCGTACATCGCCATTCGGCGTAAGATAAAACGCGATCCTGCCGCGCGTCATCGAATACCCTTGATGGGAAATTTCCAGCAGCGATAATATCTGGACGAACGATAGCGGCGCAGAGAGACGGCTAACTGCAGGATACGTGGTCGCATCGATACGCTTTATCAGAAGGACAGATATTTTCCAGGTATTCCATGCATCCGGTGATCCTAGATCATTGGCAACTGCAGGTGGAAACAGCGTGGACAACGAAGGATGGAAGATCGTGGTAGCTACGAGAGCCAGAGGGGCTGCGGAGTGCGAAGGTTCGACGCACAGAGGACAGAGGGACGCCGGTGCAAAATGCGCGTAGGCAAATGCGATATATTAGCCGGTGATTAATTATTAATAGTATCGAGTGCCTGCTAATAGATATAATAATGATATTGCACCGAAATCAGTTGTCCATGGACGAGGAGATCGAACCGTGAACGGTATCCATCGACCGACCTTCTAACCGTTTGAAAATTATTACGAGCAGCGGTTGGTGCGCGCGTCTTCCTTCCTTGCTTTCGCGTTTGCATCTCTTCACCGTCTCCATCGACGTCGCGTGGATGAACTCATCTCGAGTGCTTATTACGCGAGAAAAAGCAGGCGCGAACAGCCAAGCAACGAAGTTTAGTTCGTAAAGCGGATCCTTGATGACCCGGCGCTGTTTTTCCGGAAGAAACGCCGAATAAACGACGTTACCGGCTCGTTCCGAGCCGAGATACGCTTTCCCTGGAAAACTTTGCTGCTCGGGCTTCGACAAGGTCCCGCGACTTTACGCGTAAATCGCCTCGTTCCCCAGGGAGAGAACGGCAAATCGCATAACGACACCGCGTTTAAGCGACTCGACGAATTCCGAGATGATTTCCGCTTGTCGTTTCGCTTTGGCCACGCGCGTCTCGCTCGGCGTATCGACAGCGAGACGACACGCCAACAGCCAAGAAAATATTTGTCCGGCGAATCAAAGGCCGATCGAAAAGTAATTCGCCAAAGTTTTTGGATTCTCCTGGTCGAGAGAAGTTAACCTCGGGTTTTTCTCCCCTGGCGCGTTCCTTCTTTCCGAGCAAACGTCGGAAAGCCGAAAGGAGAGTCTCTCTGGAAAGAAAGTTAGCTGGCTGTGGCGGTATAATACGGAATACCGGTAGGGTTTTGTAGGAAGGTGCAGGAGAACGGGGTGGTGGCGGGTGGTCCCAAGGCACTTTCTTTGAAGCCGGCTGAGCCACTTGGAAAGGGTGGCACGGACTGCCGAGTTTGGGGCAGGTCGCACATCAAAGAGCGAAATACTTGAAGCCGAGATTCCCGCCCCCTCTCTTCCGTGCCCGTTCCACCGACTCGGCCGCTCCCTCCAACCCGTGACCCCGTGCCAGCAGCAGCAGCAGCAGCAGCAGCAGCCGCCTCCTCTTTACCGCCGGTTCTTCCTCGTAGTCGGCCGAGAGCGAGCGCCACCCACCCTCACCAAGGTATCATCCTCTCTGCGTTTCTCACCGATGACCTCCGTTCTATTGTCCGCTCTCGAGCAAAAACGCTCTCTTATTTTTTGCATGCACCGGAAAAAGTCACCACGCCACCGCGAGTCATTCAGTCGAGAAGGCAATAAGGCAGCCGCCTTAAAGCGACTGTGTCGCGCAACCAACCTTTTTACCTCGAAGGGTTTGTGCGTCGACTACTTTGCCGGCTGATAGACGTAGCACGTGTGTCGACGCTTTTCTTCTTAGCGGGAAAATCGTTGGTTCACGGCCAGAGATCCGCGTTTCCGTCCAGAGACGCGACGAGTTTCTCCGTGAACGGTCGACGAGGCTGGATAAGTCGATGGCCGCGTGACTCGGTTCGACGACGACGCGACGAGTGGGCGGTGGGTGGACGGCTAGCAGCGCTCGAGAACCGTTTTCCAACGTAATAATAAAGAGACCGCGGTTTGTTTATTATATTATATCGCGTTACGCGAACCGCCGTAACGACCGGTATTATTCCGGCTTATACGATGCTGGAACTTCGCTCGGGCAATTTTTATTATTACGCTCGGTGGTTGCAGCTCGATTCTTTTCAAGCGGCGGCTCGCTCGCTCGCTCGTTCGCTCGCTTACGTTCTTTCCGTCCGCGTCCCGTTTCGATTAATAAACTTTTAATTTCGCCGAACGCGCTTTTAAAAGCGGCAGCCTGACGCTTGTGTCGGCGCTCGAATCCGTTTTCGCGATACCAGAGAGGAGCGCGGGCTACACCGGCCGGCCGCCATGGTCCGCCGCTAATTCCAAAGAATAATGTTGTTTTTAAATTCCAATCGGAAACGAGCGAGCTGTACGCCGATGATCACCGGCTGTCTCTATTTTTTTTTCCACCGACCAGGTGCATTAATTCGTAATTGCGCGCCGTTTTTACGCGCCAAGTCCACCGATCGAAAAATAATTGTTTCGAGTTTGCCGATCGCGCGGATTGCCTTGTTTTGCGTTTTAGATGCAGCTACAGTCCGGCAAAAGCTGCAGAGGAAAAGAGTACGCGGACGCGCATTGGAAAACGCCGGGGGTGGGGCGGTGGCAATGGTGCGAGGCAGCGGATCGAGAGGGAAAGAGCGAGGACGCAAAAGCTGGCTTTTTCGTGGCTTAAAATTAATATGCATGGAGTCGACAGCGAAACGTTTATCTTGCCGGCTTGATTTCGTTTTGATACGCCGACAAATTGCTCGAGTCCGTTCCTCTGTCTACTCGGTGTAATCTAGTGTGTGGAAAAACGCGCGAAAACCTAACGGTCCCGTTTCGTTTCGAAAAAGAAGAAGGGAGCATCGACGCGAAGGTGAACCGTGCTACCGCTATGCTGAAATTTACACAGCAATCGCGAGAGAACCGAAGCGAAGGGCGAGGGGGAGGGGGCGGAGAGCGTAACGGGCGCGCGAACGGAAGAGAAGACAAAAACGAGGGGCGGCGGAGGAGGAGGAGGAGGAGGAGGAGGAGGAGAGTACGCCGGCCGTGGAAAAAATACAGCGACTCTTTTTTTCGGCGAATTTTCACCGCGAGACAATATTCGACATCTGGACCGAACGGAACGGCGATTAAAAATTAATAACGAATATCAACAGCGGCGGGGCCGGTGGCGCTTCATTACCCGAAATTAAAAATCGTCGTTCGAATCGCGAATAAAAACTGACCGTGGCAGCTTCGGTTCTGTAATTACAAATATCCACATGGCGCCTGTGGAAAAATCGGTAAACAGACTCGTGATCGATGGCTGCACCCCTCCCCCTCCCCCTCGTTTCAACCTCCATCGCCATTCGTAGTTTTTTTTTCCACGGTGCCACGAATTACCATTGCAAACGTCCGGTGCCTGTGAAAGTCCCGAAACGTATGGGGTTTCGATATGATTTCCAAAATAAAAAAAACATTCTCTCTCGCTGGGATACCGAAAGGGAAAAAGAGAGAGGTCAATCGAACCGGACCCTATTATATTCATGAATCTCCAGTTAGCCGCATCGACGATTCTACGCTCCTTTTTTTTTCCACTTTCCCCAGCCTCGGTTGCTTCAGCCGAACCTGCAGCTGCACCTCCTTCTCGGTCACTTTGTTTCTCGTTGGCAAACGAGCGTGACGATACGACGTTTTTTTCCGCGCGCCATCGTTTTTCCTTTCGCAGAATCGAAGCAAGGAAAGGACGGAACAGGAGGAAGGTGCGAAGATAGGAAGCGGATCGGGCCCGACGCGCAAATTGTCATTCCACATTTAGCGACACAACCACGCGGATTCAGTGGTTGTCGGTGACACCAATACCGTGGCGCGATATTAAAACGACGGCCGGTGCGAAAATAATTACATTTCATAATTGGCTAAAATATCAGAAATGAAAATTAGTTTATCGAGCGCCGCGTTAATAATTTCGCTTAATCGAAGCGACCGACGGTAGGCAGCCCGCCGGATGATATTCATGGCGCCTGAACGGAATCAGGTGTAACCGGAATAAATCATCTGCGAATCGCCGACTGGCTTCGTCTCGCGATTTTTCTCTCCCTCCCTTTTTCTCTCTCTCTCTCTCTCTCTCTTTCTCTCTCTCTCCCTTTCTCTCTCTGTGTGCTCGAACATCGAAGGAAAAGAGGATACTCCGATCTTTATCTCGTTCCATTTCTTTCCTTCTCTAGTCGTCCTGTTCTCGTTCCCTGTCGCTGCCAGGTCGTTTCCTGTCCCTTTCCCTGTTGCCCAGATTTTTCTCCCCTTGCGGACAGACGTTTAAATGTATTTACGAAGATAGGCGGTGAAGCGCGATCGCATAAAACTTGTCATTGCATCGAAACAACGACGCCGCTTCATAGAGAGGAAAAAAAAAAAAGTATTTTTACACAGCCCGGAGCTGTCACGTCGAAAAAGTGTAATTGCGATCTTGCGCGGCTCGCTCTTTCACACGTGTCACCGGCCCTTCGGCTTTTAATCGCGATTATCAATTTCGGTGCAGAAAATAGCGGTCGTTTAATTGGCGTATGACACGCTTACCGATGCGGTAATTTAACGTCAGCCTGGCGTTTACCCGATCCTGCGATCGCTGATCCTACGCTCGATTCGCGGCATGATCAAAGTTTCACGCGTGGTCGCCGTTCACCCAGACCAGATCGTCCCGGTTTAATGAGTTTGTTTAGTAATAATTACCGGCGCATGCCGCGACACGCAACGATCCTGCAATCTAGAGATCGCACCTTTTCAACACGCTCGATTAAATCGTCTCCTTTCTCAAAATCTCGTTTCATTCGTCTTCGCGGTGTTCGCGAAATTCATCGGCCACTCTGCCACCCCTCGACGCTACTTTTCTTTCTCTGTGCGCGCGTTCTTTTCCTTTCTCTTGCCGTTTCTGCCCGCTAGGCTTCTGCTCTCCCCCTCCCCCCTCTGTTCCTCTCTGTTTCTTTCTTTTTTTCCTTTTCAGTTGGATATTCGAACGATCGATAACGCCCCGAAGAAGCTTGGAAAATTGTCTTTGAAAATTTATGGGTTTACGGGTATAATACACTTACGGCGGTATATCATTTAACGCGGGTTTTACGAATACAATGGGGTTCATTATTTTTAATTAAATTTAAAATTATATCGCGCACCACCGGCCGAACGGTATTTCGCCAAACATGTAATTTATATTTATGCATCGCTGATTCATTTGCGCGATTTAAGTTGGCAGAATTTTTATTCCGCCCCTTTAATTACTCAAATACCGGCGCGTTTTGTACGCCAACCAAGGATTTGCAATATAAATTTCCTAAATAAATTAACTTTTATTCCTGAAAATTGAAAATACAACCGCCTCTTAAAACAACTGCAATAATCCGCCGCTCGTTTCCAGCCTCGCCGATCTGTCGCAGTCCACTGTCCCTTCGACGATCTTCCGAAAGAGAAGAGCCGACATCGAATTAACGAAGCTCTCGGCTGTAAGACTTTCGATGGCCACGAGGAACACGCGAGACTCGTACGAGAAAATAGGGGAACCTGGAAGGAAAGCAAGGGCTTGCGGCGACATTGGCGGCGATGGGGGCTGGGCCGAAAAAAAGCTAACGGTGATCAGGGTAAAAGCATTTTTAACGAGACTCGCGTGAAAATCGTTAGTTATTCAATCGGGCGGGCGCGCGGCCCGTAACGAGCGGATTGATTAAGCCTAAGCGATTCTCGTCCGGCCCGTTCTTCCACCCTCGTTTCTTATTTTCCTTTCCTCCTTTTTTCGTTTCCCGCGCCAATTAAACGCGCATCGAAAGTCATTAGCGTACCCGCAGTAGGTGCCCGAGAGAATTTGATCTCGAGAAGGCTGGCTGTAGGGACCGGAGCAAAGACCCGACACGAGGGATACGTTCTTAATTGGAGTAGCCTTCGATGGATTTTTCGTGAATTTATGCTCGCGTTCCGACGATATATTCCAACGTCGTGTTCCTATCTACACGTACACGCGCCACTATACGCTTTGTTAACGGAGGCGCGGCGAAAACGCGAACGCTACGGACCCGCTGGTTCTTCGGATTACCAGAAACACCGGTAGTAGATGGTAATCGGTTGTAACTGTGCCGATCCCTCGACAACAGAAAGCTCGCCGTCGACCGTACGTCCTTTTATACGACACGGTGTACGATCCACCAAGCAATTTCACGTCGCTTCCACGCTACGCAACGAGTCCAGTTTTTCCATTATATCGACGTTTACGAGGCTGCTTTACCGCGCGTGAATTTACATCTTGCGACGTGCTGGCGTTTACCTTTGCAATTCGCGTTCGCGTACATGCGAAAATAAGAACCGGTGGTGGTGCGTTTACGGTTAACGGCAGCAACGAAGAGGCGAGCGCGTGCGTCGCGATATGTTGGAAATTCAGGTTTCAAAGTCGTATTGCCCGGTGCAGAGCGCCAAGTAGGCCGAGAGGCGGCGTCTCGCGCTCTCGCGAAATAAATTCCGGAAGAATATAGACGGCCTGACAAAAATGCGAAAGTGCGAGGCAATTGGTTGGCGCTGGGGAACGCGCTCGAGCGCGCGCGCGCGCGCGCCTACCACGCGCGCTCGCGAGCGCAAATAACGGTCAGTATTTTGCAGTAATATTTCACCGGAGCAGTTGGTATTAATTCGTAATATGTTACCGGCAAACTATACGAAAGCCCACGGCCCACCCCCTTGCTCTCGGCTGCCTCCCCTCCAGCCAGCCCTCCCCTCGTACACCCCTCGGCCACCCCCGGCCACCCTCGCCCGCGATGGACATCGTCCCGCGACCACCCTAATATATGGTCCGGTATTATTGCAATGCAATGGACAGAATACTGTCAAAATTTATCGGCAGCCGTTTTTCATGCGCCGCGTCAAATGAGCCGAGCGATTAAAGCGCGTGAATTAGCCCCGAAATTTTCGAGCGCTGTCGCCCGACAAGGAACAAATGGAAGCGGAGCTCTAATAAACGAGCCAATTCGGAGGATCTCGACCCCTCTCGATCTCAGATAGACGACCCGGCGCGACCTTTCCTGCCTTGTACCGTCGTCGTCCCGCGCGTCTCTCGCCAACTCGTCGCGCGATTCTTCCGTTTAGCAATTTACCTGGACAAAAGTGTTTGACGACTCGAGGATGTTTGACGAGAAGAAACGACGGCCGGGCGACTATCTCGTACGACTGGAAGATCCGGAAACACTGGGATTAAAAAAACACTCGATTAGAAGTCGAAGACGGTTTTGATTTTCAACGTTTCGATCGTCGAAAGTTGACGGCGACGTTCGACACAGAAACTGGCTTACCGTTTATTCTACTTGAAAGCGGGTCTCGCGCACGGTTTCCAGCGTGGCGAGGAGCAACGATAAAGACGGTGAATTAAAATACGCCGTAATCGAGTAAAGCGAATTCAAAGAAACGGGATAGCGTTTAAAAACGGAAGGAGCGGCGATGGCGAGGAAACGGCGCCGATCTTCGTTTCCTCGCTGTTAGCTTGTCGCCATCGCCGTTTGCCCTTCCTTTTTCTCGCTTTCCGTCCCTCCGTTCCTTCTTTCGCTCTTCTCGAGGAGTTTCCCGTCGGTGCAATCTCAGGCTAAATTGCCAATCAACGGGGTATTATTTTCCCGTTAGCCTGCCTGCAGCAAGAGCAACGGTCGGAAGAGCCGGTGGTGGCCGCTGCGAAAGACGAAACGGCCCGTACACAAAATCACCGTAACGGGGCTATCGATCTTTTCGTTTTTCCGAATCGCAGCGAGGCTTCCGTCATCGATCCACGCAACGTTTCACATATTTCCATGTTCTTGGGAAATAGTTGTGGCGACACTCGACCACGGAACTTTCCAACGGCATCGCGACGCAAAGCGCTGTACCTTCAAAGCGTAAGGCCGACGCCTAACGTAAACTTGTGACTCGGATTAGAAAAACAAGAAGATCGAACCGTAACGCAACTATTAACTTTCTTTTTATTACACTTTATTACGCATTTAATAGTCACAATTGAGTGTACACTGAATCGACACGTATAAATTACACTTTACTCTACAACTTTATACAGGGTGGTTGGTAACTGGCGATACAAGCGGGAGGGGGGTGATTCTACGCGAAAAAAGAAGTCGAAATTATAGAATAAAAATTCTTCGTTCGAGGCTTTGTTTTCGAGAAAATCGACTTTGAATTTTCGCTCGGTACGCGTGCACTTTATCCCGTCTCGTTATAACGGATCTCACTGTAGATCGTTGTCTCGATGGAAAAATTAAAAAAAAAATTTTTATTCTATATTTTCGACTTCTTTTTTCGCGCAGAATCACCCCCTTTCCGCTTGTACCACCAGTTACCAACCACCCTGTATATTTGACAGTGAGGTGAGTAGTGATGACGGAGTCTACAACTATTGTACGAAGTGTCCAAAATCACGCGAAATGTGTTTGGAATGTTTTAACAAATACCATGCGACATAGAACAATGTAATATACTGTCCAGAATATAAATTAATAAAAAGTATGGTATAATGTATTTTTAACATTTTTATGCTGTATACCCTATATTTAGTTAACTCGAACAAGAAGAGCGTCGCCCATACTTTGGTGACGGAAGTATACCCGTGTCACATAGATATGTGTGACGTGGCGACGAACGTGTTAAGAGGACGTGGTCCTTATCACCGCGTGCGATCAATCGTAGGTGCAGCAAATGACATACGAATTCTTCATGGAATTTATCGAACAGTTACTGTTCAGAACGATTGGTGGACAATGCTACTTCGCAAACATCGCATCTTACATTCTTTATAACAGAGAAAAAAGGTAAGAATTATTTATTTAAACAAAATTTATTTAGATTAAGATGGAAATATCAAAGAGCAGCCGCAGCGCGCGGATTAATCCGCGCTTGGATGCAAATGGCCGAATCGTCGATCGTTGATAGTTAATCGTTAATCGTTGAGCGTAAATTGTTGATCGTTAATAGTTTAATAAACCTTTTCCGTTGAACATCAAAATTCTTGTGAGCATCTTCGCCAACAACCAGCTCGCAGCTAAGGACCAGTGCGAAAGAAAATCGTCCAGATGATCGACGATCGGCGCGCACCCGCCACGAATTTTCACACACGGATTTCAGCTTCTCTCGCCTTAATTAATCGTAATTACGATACTCGGGCTGAATTGCGCGCAATTCATATATCCGAGCGTAGGTAAATTTGCGGCGAGCCTGTGAAGAGTAGGCTGGCAACGGAAGAAGGTTTGACGGACGAAAGAAAGGGTGGAAAAGACGAGAGGGGAACGGTGGAGAGGATGGTACGACGAGAGGGAAAAGGAGAAGCAAAGGTGGAGGAAGAGAGGTGAGCGCGGAACACGAAACGCGAAACACGAAACGCGAAACACGGCAAACGAAGGATACAGAGACGCGCGCGTACGTTTAAGTATACGTACGTGCCTACGCGTCTTTTTATTCTCGTGGCTGCGCGACGGATAGCGGCAGAGGGACAGGACAGGGTAAACCTGCCTCTAGTGGTCTACAGAAGTCAGTACAGCGTGGTCTAGGGGTTTCGCGTTTCAACTACCCTCTTATATACTAATTATCATCGTCGCGCAGTCTCTTGATGTAAATGCCTGAATGCACCGGGCGTACCGAGAGGAACGGGTGTTGCGGGGCGGCTGCGGATACGATGCTGGCGGTGCTGTTGCCGTTGCTGGCGGCGGTGGTGCGAGAAGAGAAGCAAGGGTAGTAGGAAAGGGACTGGCACCGGTATTTTATATAAAAATACAGACGGCCGCTTCGTTGCTTCGAATACGCCAACTGACTCTCTTTACGACCTTGCTGACTACCTTGCTGCAACGCAACCGGCTCGTCTCCTCTTTCCACCGCCCTTTCGTCCTCCAGCAGCGTTTCACCTTTCGCCGCCCCACTGTCACCGTCTTCGCGCGCATCGCCCCTTCGCGTTTTCCTTTCTCGTTGCGCCAACTGCAAGCGGGTTAAGAGAATCCAACACTCGGCGGTTACGCGTTTAAGGCTAAAGAGGATATCGTCGTTTCTCGTCACACGCTACCGTCCTAAACGAAAACTGATCGTACCTGGATAAGAAAGAACGTATGGGATTTGCAAGCTACGGGGTTAACGCACCGATGAGCTGGAAGAAAAAGAAGAAGCGGAAGGAGAACGAGATTCGCGGTTCTGCGAAACGAATCGGTGAAATCGAACAGGCATCTGGTATACATAGGCGAGTAGAAATAATGGAAACGGAGGCGTCGAGGGATGGTGAGCGGCTGTAAATTACAGCCGATATTAAGATCTCACGATTGCGCGAAATCGTATGCAAAGTAATTCCGCCGGCCACGCACCAACGCTGTATCGCCACGCAACTTTACGGATCACCTCGCGCCTTCCTCACCGTACGCCTCCGGCTTTTGCCGGATACGTCTGTAGAGGATGGTTGGTCGTATGGTTTAACAGACGAGATCAGTCGATATTGAAACCGTTAAATACATTTTAACATTAGAACTACCATACCAGTCACATTGACTGGTTTTACAATTTTGTTTTTAAAATTCCTACTTCGCGTTATATTGTTTTTCCGCAATGATGTAATGACTTATAACTAAAAGAATTATATGATGAATTTTATTTTGATTTTTATGTATTCAAACTGAAAATAATTCTGTGTCAAGGCTACTTATATGAAACCAGTCAAAATGACTTGGTACTTGTCAAAGTGTAAAAAAGGTCCTGCAATCTGTTTATCGAAGCCCAATTAACCAGTTTCCTCGTTTTCTACAACTTGCCACACGTTTTTCAGATTTTTACTGCGTATCATTCGATACGACGATATCGGTTATCAGGAAAACTCCCGATCGATCGCTAGATCTACCACAGCGGTCCAAATGACTGGTTCTATAATTCTATAAATGTGTGAACCTTCGTTTGGGAACGATGGTCCCAGCTGGATTAAAAATACCGAAAATGTGCTACGTAACGTGCAATTGCTTCCATAAGGAAGTAACAAATATAGAAATATTCTATTAACACGTATTTTTTAAAAACCAGTAATTTTCACTGGTTTTGGTAGAAATAGCTTCGTGTTAATTATCGGTAGTTCCAGTGTTAAAATAATTAATAAATACGAAGAATGTTCGCTAAGACGCTCGGTACTAACCGATTCGCTAAACACTGCGTATTGATCGCTAATAAAATCGCTCGAGACTGAGCCTGAAAAACTGGTTACCTTACGATCTCACAAAGGATATAACAAACTGGGGTAGCCACCCACATGTTATATTATTATACCACTAAGCTATAATATTTTACCAAATGTCCTACTGGACAAATTGTACAATTTAAATAAAAAAAAACCTTTGAAAATTGAAATTTCACTTTTGTAGTAACCGATGGATTCTTGGAGTAAGGACAAGTAATGATGGTAGATTTAAAGTTTAATGTATTTTAATAAGCAATATTCGATGACAAAAGGAACATAAATAGAGTTTAGTGTAGTTTAAATAAGCGATATTCAAGAACAAAAGGACCGATTATAATATCGTCGCACGTCGATTCACACTCTGTGTCCGCTCAACTCGCACTCTGCTTCTCAACTAACTCTCTGGCCGTTGTGTAGCATTCTTTTGTCTTTTGCTAGGCCCACCGCACACGTGTTCCGCGGACGCTCGTAGCCAGGGTCACGTAGGTCTTTTCGGCGAAACTATTTATTCGAAGGACCGATAACGCATTGATGGAGCCGACAGCGCCTCGGCTCTCGCGACATTGTCTATAGTTAGCTCGACGTTTCTTAGGCCCTTCTCCCCGATACTACACTTTGTTTCGCGGTTGTAGGTAGCGGCGACATTGTTTTGCCCGCAGTTTATTTATTATTACATTACGTATGTCCTAACGATGTTGATACTCCAAGACGAAACAACGACACGATTGGAATTGTCCTGTAGCTGATGTGCCGCTACACGTCGTCCACGTGACTCTGGCGAGATGTACATTTCGTTTGGGAGGCTCGCGTCGAGTGGAAATTTCGATCCACAGAAGCCGAGAAACCACGTTATCGTCCAAGGTATAATTCGAATCGAGACAATGGTCGTCACGCTAGCTTCTTCGTATTTCAAATTAACCGTACAAAGTTAGCTGGAAGTCGGCTTCGCGAGTTCGCCAGTTACGCCGAGTCACGGATATTTCTCGCTGGTTGCACGCGTTTTAAATATAAAAGGTAGAAAATCGGTGGAAAGTTTAGTCGTGATTGGGTGTGCGCGCGTGACTACGTTCGAGCTTACGGAACGCTTGATTTTCCCAGTCGGTTACGATTTCCATGCGAAACTCGATCGTACCGTTTGGACAAGTGGCGAGCAAGTAGAGTCGCTATAAACGCACGGTCAGTTTTATTTTCGCTGGCCGGCAAGTTAAATGACCAAAGATAAAATTATCGTATGTGTAGTACACGCGCTACGTTTTCCCAACGAAATTCTTTTTCGTTTCGCCGCGGAAAGTTGAAATCGCGCGAGACGCGATTCGATTCCGATAAAATCGATAGAGCGACGCGACGGACTTAAAAGCCCGATCGACAAGTACAGTGAGAGCGCACGATCCGGATCGTTAATAATCGGAAAAGTACAGGCGTATCGCGTCGACGGCGATAGTATTTCCAGGTAATTCGATTCCAGAGAAGCCGACGCGGTATAGGTATTTAACCGTTTTCGAAACGATTCGATCGATATGCGCGATCCCGATCGTAATCGACTGCGCGCCCAGTAACGGACATCCAGGTATCCTTCGTAGAATATTTATCGAATGCCGTGCGCGAAATACTTGCGGAAACCAGGCGATCCGAGTTTACAAACGGTGGCCGATTCGGTCTGCTTTTCATCGAATTAACCCAGACCCAGTTCCAATCCGATTCCCATATTTTCTCGTCGTTTTCTCCTAACTTAGTTTGCCTTCGCGTACGCAGTTCACCACCCTGTGCTTCTACGTGAAATCTCAACCTGGCAATAAGTTCGCAGGTACATCTATTGCAAGTTGTTCGTAGTCTACGAGGCGCCTACTTTCTATCTCCAACGTCCGACAAACCCAAGTGTTACGTCCGGTGACTGTTTGCATAAACCAGAATCCATCAACACGGTCACTGGCTGTGCAAATATAATTAATCGGACAGCGATGATGCTAAGGAGCAGCGATAAAACTAAGCATTTTTATTTTATCGCCCTTAATTGTTATAAAAGATCTTCAAGTTCTAATATCTTAAGACGTTGCTTATGGTGATCGTTCAATTAGATGAAAAATGGGATGGTCGGGTTTTCCCATGTTCGATGTGATTATGGTGGAAACTTCACTGGTTCCTCGTCCGTCGACAAGCGATCGTCTTCACTGGTTTTTCATACGGCGATCGGTTTAACCACTTGCGCTATCAATAAACTCAGGTTGCGCGTGCCGTGCGCTACGATACAACGCGCGTCTGCGAGTGCAATCTTTTAAGCAGCGCCTGGTAGGGTTGGTAGGGTTTGACATAGAGAATTTTACACGCATATGAATAAATACTCAGGGCAATAATAGTATTTTATTTATTAATAATTTACTACAGTATGGTAGATTTGAATACATTTTGGAACCGTAGCTCGACAAACGAACGATCTGATTGTTAGCCGACGTGCAACGCGCGTCATTTTTATTCCTGCGACAAATTTCTATTGACGCGATACACACGTCGTTGGCGATTTTGGAACAAAAGCATCTGGCACGTGCTTCTAGCACAAGTGGTTAACTTACTATTAGGTTGTCCGAAAAGTTTCTTTCGTTTCGTAAGGTGATAATGGACGAACAAGAATTTCTGTTTTGTATTATTTTATTGAATTAGGTATGATCCATTTCGTCCTATTTCTATTATTACGTTCCTGAATAATTCAATAAACCAATATAAAACAGAAAACATTGTGCGTCTATTATTTCCTTATAAAACGAAATAAACTTTCTCGGCAACCTAATATTTACACGTCGTTGAGAATACGTGTGCACGTAAGAGTTGTTGCAATAAAGTGTATATTTTAATTTGTTAACCAAGCGTTAGCATCAGTTCAACCACCTCTATTATCCTAATCGAAATCGGCGTAGATTATCACTTTGACTGCCACGCCGAAATCACGCGTTTCGCTGAGGACGCCACGGGAGTATTTTTATTATTCAAATCGTATAATGGCAAAATAATAATAAATTGACGATGTAAGACAACATTCTTCCTCGATGCACCGTTTTTCTTATTGGTGGTCACGGGTGATCACCGTGGTGCCTTGCTAACAGAAGACAGCGACATATTATAACGAGGCTTCGTTTATTTCAACAAAACGTTCGCGTTCGTCGTTTCGTCGTAAGCAAAACGTGCAGAATATATCGTTGAAACGTGTAGAAGATACTAGTAAACAGTATTATAATTATTTTTATCATTTCGACGAAACATTCGACTGAAATGGCAGAGGTCCGGAAAAAAAATTACGTTTCTGATGAAGCAATGGTAGTGGTAGATTGCAACAGAGGAAAATGTGCTGTAGATTTATCAGATCCAATGATAGTATATTCTACATCACATAGAAGAACCCTCGAGTGGTATGTAAAATCAGCGTTAGAGTTATCGTTAAATACATCAATTTCAAACGCGATGATACTCTATAAACAAGCAACAAGAACAGAAATCGAGGTATCGGATTTTAGAATGGCACTCGCAACGCACCTTGCGCAGTGCCGTTCGCCAGAGCCGTCGAATATACTTATTCGACAAAGATCGCGACGCGAAACGCAGAAGAAAGAAGGGCAAGCGTACCTGGCGCGAAAATTTTGCAGAGAGTGCTATAAGAAAAATGTTAAACAGTTAGGATGAAAAATTGCTAAGAATCGGACCGAAGAGGTGACTACCTATCGTCCAGATCGTATTGACGAGCCACGTTTATGTTTAAAGTGTTTCGACACAGTGTACCGCTAGTTGCAACATTTGTTCTTATTTTTTTATCGACGTTCTAATAAAAACGTTTAATCGGTCAATGGGGCACTTTTTATTTCAAAGTATCTTCCATTTATCGGTTATATTCAAAATGCCCCAACTGTCAATTTCCATTCAATTTCTACAATTGTAAGAAGTTGAAGCGCTCCGGTCACCAACGACCACCGTGGCTTTGCAGGAGAAACCGTGGCCGGTCAAATATGAGCCACGTGGCAGTCACAGTGTTATCAAATCGTACAGGGAATTTGGCTCGAACTACCGTTTCTCCGCGAACGGTTGAAGAATAACCAACGATATCTCCGAGACACTCGACCGATTTGTACGTGGCGATCGTGCGAGTAGCTGACCGAGTGTGCGAAACAGCCGAAGGGAACAGCGCAACGCACGCGTCTTAAACAACGAAGAAACTGAAAAGCGGAGGTGGTACGGTTGCTCGGTCGTTATCCAGATGTTATTATCCGCGCTAGACAATAGCCGATACACATCGATCCGACAATGTCGGACGATAGCGGAAAGGGAGGCCGCGCGTAACAGAGCTGTCTCATTAACAACTTGTAATGGAACGGCCGTATCTATTGGTAGGTTTCTGTGCGTTGCAGGAGAAACGGTGCACACGCCGCACCGCCCTTCGTTCTCACGCGTGTTTCACAAAACGAAACGGCAAAGGATAGGGAGAGCAGCGAGCAGAGAAAACAGGAAAGTGGAAGGGGTGAAAGGAAGAGAGCGAGCGGGTGTGGTGTGTGCGAGACGTGGAAAGCGAAGGTAAACCTTCGAGAACAGACGATACGAAAAGCAGCCGAACGACCGAGCGCACGTTGCGATACGAGTGTGCGAGCAGAGACCGGCGAACGAATGCGCGCACGTCCGATGGATGCAACTTCGCCATCCGCGCATCGGCCCGCATTGTACACGCGCCATTGAAAACAACGAAACAATGCGTACAAGCTAGGTTTTGTCCCGTGACTTCTCGCCCGTTTCCAAGCAGACCGCAGCCTGAGAAGGAGCGTGCCGCTACTCACACCACCCGGTTGCGCGCGATACCCCGCCGATTCGTCTAGCCGAGTGTGTCTGCATTACGCGAAATCCCCAGCGACGAAAGCTCCATCGATACGACCATTGTTGCCTCTATCTTCGATCGTCTTTTCAATTTTCGTGTTCGGTCACTCCCCTCTGCTCCTTGCAGCGGCTACCTTCTCCACCGTTGCATCGCCGAGAAAACGACGGCGACGCGAAATTGCCAGCCTGACCATCGTCGTATCGTTCGCAAAGCTTTCCGCTCGTATGAGACGCCAAACGTACATTTCTGTCTTTCTATTTTCCATCTATTGGCGGATGATTGGCGGATTAGCAGAAGTCGGGGCACGGCGATTTGTCGCGAGGAGGATCGCAGTTGGATAAAACGGCCGGATTATAAGCGGCCGATAAACTTTTTTATTTTGTTCGCGCCTCGCACGAAAAATCGAGCGTCGCGCTATTGCTGCGACCGTTTTTTCTCGCCCGGTCGCATTTTATTTATTTCATTGGCCGCGGCGAACCAGCGATTTCGATGGCTATCGAGAGCAGCGTAATTGGTCGTCATTTGCGGCGAATTGGCCGCAAAAAAGGAACGAAGCGAAAGAACGAATATGGCGATACGCGTGCAAGAAACCGAGGGAAACGTGCGGCCCACGAGACACCACTCGCTTCTCGTCCGTCCGTTAAATCGCGCGTGTTTACAAACGCAGCTTCTTCTCTTCGATCATTTCTCGCAAAAACTTGGTTTCTACGCGCGTCGAATCGAACAGAGGCAAAGACGATCGTAAGAAACGTCGGCGCGGAACGCGTCACGACTGGCGTAGGTGTGAAAATCGGTGGAAATCCGGTTAATCGAGACTCGAGCGGGATGAAAGGACGAGCGCACGACGACGCGACGCGGCACAGGGTTAACGGCGAATTAACGGCGGCGCGTTATCGTGGCAGCTGTGTACATACGCGCCGGTATATAGACCGGAAGCTTCGGCTCCGACTCGTGACGGCAGAACTCGCAAACGGGCTAAAACGCCAAACTGTTTTACCGCGACAACGTGCTAACGATTAACCCACCCGGCACACGTATCGTCATACCGCGCGCGATACTACGTTGTATACGCGCGTACACGCTCCCTTCTCTCTCTCTCTCTCTCTCTCTCTCTTCCACCTTCTCGTTTTCCCTCGCTTTTTCTCTCCCTCTCTATTCGCATGTGATCTCTGCCACTGTCCGGCATAAACGCGCTTCGCGTCTCTGTCTACGGTTCGCGCGACCTCACTCTGCCAGACCAGCGCGCGATCGTTCGTTTTCTCTCCTCCGGTTTGCACGCTCGATTTTCGTCTCTCTTCGGTCTATCGTCTCTTTCGCACCAGCCGAAGCGTGTCGCCCTCGCCCAATCCTCTGTATCTCGCCACTCCTGTGCGCCATCGGTCTCCTCCACCTCCTCCACCAACGCCACCTCATCCTCCTCTTCCTCTCTTCGATTCTCTCTGCCGGCCTCTCTTTCACCCTCCAGCGGATCTCTCTTTCTCTCTCGACGCCCCCGACACCCGATACTCGACACCCGATACCTAATTATGTTAAACGCTTCCGGATTTTGCGGCCGGATTATGCGGCCTCGTTGCCCTCGCGCGGCTCCTCTCTCTCCGCGCTTCTCTTTCTCCATATTCTCTCGCTCTCGCTGCCGTTCGTCACCTCTGCCCGTCATTTTCTCTCGTTCTCGCGCACGCCTGTCTCCAAAAAGGATTTGCAGTTACGAGCGTTCACGCAAAATCCTCGAAAATCGTCGACTCCGGCTCTGTCGCGCCTCTCATTCTCTCTTCGCGTTTCACTGTTTTTCTTGAAAATCGCCAGATTACAACGGACGACGAAGGAAAAAGGGGCGGGGGAAGGTGCGTGGTTGCGGAGAGTAGCAGATGGAAGAAATTGGGAGAAAGAAAACGGAGATGCGACGACGCAGGAAACGCCAGGACAGAGGCGGTGCGAGGCAAACGAGAAACGCGTGACACGCTGTTGCGAAAGAATCCGCGGAAACGAAGGGGTTGGCGCCAGCGTTTTAATTTCTCTGTAATCGCGAGGCAAGTTTGGCGCGTGCCAGATTCCACCCTTTCGACGCGACGCCCGCTCCATTCGTTGGTCCTCGACCGTCGAAACCGACATTCCGCGGAGCTGCGATTTTCCTGCGGAGTTTCCCCACGCATTCCGCGTCCTCGCCGCTCCGGTTCTTCCTTTTCCTCGCATCGGACGAGTCTTCGATTTTCTGCGCTCGCATGCAAGATCGTTCTCGCTGTATTTTTATTCCTTCGGAAAGGATCGAGCCATGGGACGAAGGTTGGCCGAAAATTCAGCTATTCCTTTAATGCCGTCGATGTATTCCAATTTCGTAGGCGATGTTTTAAAAATGAATGGAGCTTTAAAGCGCGCCCGTTACATTTTTCCGAGGAAAGATCCGAGATAAATGTTGCAAGAGGTGTTGGCGAGTAAATCGGCCTCGTCCTTGAAAGTAAAATAACGTATTTAACCGAACCAGTTAATAAATAAGATTTTGCCGGCGTGCCATTTATCTACTGCACTGACCTACATCCGTCAGACGTCGATGCAATCAAATTCTTTAATATTGCATCCTCTAGTCGATTCCACTTTTTTCTCCCCTCGCTGTCTATTCGATTATATTGGCCTGGCAACTAAGTGATTGCGGATTTTAGCATCGGCTGGTATCGACAAAATCCGCAAACACTTAGTTGCCAGGCCGATATAAATATTCCTCGTTCCTCGTGTCATTCTTTCGAGATCGTCGTTGCATACGTTGCATACGTTGGAAAATTGCTCTTTCGACCAAAGCGGTCGCGCTAATTCGGAAACGTCGATCAAAGTTCAGCGACCCGGCGAGAAGAAAACGTTCAAGCGATTGCCAGGACTGGTCGATCTGCGACCTTGCAGGATGAAAGGAAAAGAAAGGACTGGCGTGTTGCCGATAACGAATCGAGAACGCTGGCGAATTTACGCTGCGAATTAGATAATTCCATTGACACGTTGCTGTGCAACGATGATACGCGTATACCGTGCGCGACTCGCGGGATTATCGCCACCGTTTCGGTTTAGTTTCGATGCGGCTTGCGATACGTTTAACTCGCTCGCGTTCCCTATCTTTCGCATTTTGTTCTCTGCTTCTCTATGGCTGTCGATCGGAATGGCGACAAATCTGGCGGAAGATTCACGCGTGTGCGCGTGCAAATGAGAGATCGAGGGAAATGCGACTGGCAAGGCAGCGGCGGTATGTTTGCAGGTGGTGGCGCGGCCGCACTGCTTTTTTAAATATTTCTTCTCGCATTCTGTTATTCGCGACTTAACGTCATAAAGCGAGCGGGCAAAAACGCGTCTACAGTGGCTTGTACTCGCAAAGTGTTGAGGAATAATTAACATTTGTTTTACAGCAGCCGCGTGTAAAAAGTTTCCCGGCAAACGATTCGTCATCCCGATTTCTACTTATTTATTTACCTACTTATTTATTTATTTGTTGCTACACGCTGCGAACTCTTTCCGGAGAATGAATATGTATTTTACAGTAAGGAGAGCAAATCATGGAATCATATTGCAGAATTGGCCTAACGAATAAACAATACAGTAACCCGGGGCCGGCTGTATCCTTCAATAATGCACATGTTGTTTGAATAAGTTGCAAGGATCTAAAGGCACGAAGGATTATATTTTTACAGCGCTGGGCGAAATTTAGGTTAACGGAGGAAAGAATTCCAAGATTCTGCATCGAGTTAAGAGACCGTGCAACGGTACTGTCAAGAGAACGATTAAACGTAATTTTCTTTACGACTAAATCTTATAACTTTGCATCTACCTAAGCTGCGCAATTATTTCTTTGCCGAATGCCTACCTTCTTTGCAGTTTAAAAAACTCATTCGCGATTAAAAGACGAGAGCGTGCAAATAGAACGATCATCAACTGAAAAGCTTGGAACAGTTTGGAGGAAGCTCGAACGTACCGATACGAATTCTCGCCAATTCTGAGCTTCCAAAATCGAGGCGATTGCCGAAGATTTCACTCTTTTCCAACGTCACTGTGCGACCTACGAGTCGAACAGAGCCACGAAGACACGAGAGCAATGTGAAACACCTCGACACGGTTTTCGGTATTTTTCGTGGTGTTGCAGGGAACTGATCAGGACGAATGGAAATTGGTTGATCGGACCGAGGTAAGCGAGCTCCGCGTGGAAAGAACAGGGAAACGGCGATCGACAGGTAGATAGACGGAGGCGACGATGTTTGCGGGAAAACGAAAGCGGTCGGTTTAGTCGTTGGCCGGCGGTGGCACGCGCGCGTGTGAACGAGATCCGTCGTTCTTCGGGTTCGTTTTAATTGTCGACGACCGGTCAACGAGGCGTAAACGTTGGCGCAACACGTGTACGGTCGCGTTAATTGCCCGATAAAAATCACAACACGCCAGCCGAGGCAAAGCACCGGCAGCCTAGGTCGCGTGGTCGTAAAATTAAAAATGCCACGCTTCCGTCGAGGATCGCGTTAGTCGACCATTAATTCATTAATTATAAGGGCACGCGTGTGTCGCGACCATGCAACGCCGCTCAAAGCTGAATCGCAAACGGCACTCCCCTTTTCTCGCCTTTCCCTTTTTCCCCGTATTTTCCATTATTCGACGCCCAGCACGCGTTCTGCCCTACGAGTTTCGTATCGTCGACAACTTTCTGGAAATACATCGTCGAACCTATCCGACGTCTTCGACCTTCCGATCGAAAGAACGCGCTGTGGCGATTTTAGATCGAACGAGCTTTCGTTTCAACTTTGACAGGACCAGTGCGTTCGTTTATTTGCGCGCGAGAGGATCGCGCTGGTGGCGACCGTGCGACAGGATCGTTCGTTAACTCGCCGAATAAAACGAAACGAAGGAGGAGCGTTTGGTTGCGTGGAAGAAACGGCTGGTTCGAAGGTTAAGCGTGAAACGAACGAAGTCGGAACTGCGACGCAGTTTTCTTGGCTGTGTGCGCGTTTCTGGCAACCCTCTCTTTCCCCGTGGATCTTTTCACGGCGGAGGGGACCGAGCCGGGTGGAGGCGTGCAAAGGTAGCTGGGGTGGTTTTACGACGAGCGAAACGCGCCGCTCGTTCCTCACCCTAGCGCCCTGGCGCTCGGCCGCGCTCCTACTACCGAGACATAAACTTTATGGTGTTTATGAATATTTATATTAATCTACATTTTATGCCAGCGTCTACGCGGCTCTGCGGATGGAGTGTGTGCGTGCGAGGCACGAGGAAAAAAGACGAGGAGACAGAGGAAAGCGGGGGAAGAGGGGAGGCTGGGGCGCGGAACGAGCCAGCCTCGGCGGAGAAAAAGGACTAGAGCGAGAGCACGGGTTTTATCCAAGCGACGAAGAAAGTACCGGCGATGAAAAACTTGGATAATAATTTACATCGACGAGCGGCCGAGCGTCTGCGCCGTAATCGTTTCTTTGTCTTCGGCGACAGACAAACGCTGCCGCTCTCCACCGTGTCCGAGGAGAAGGCACGCGTTTCTCGAAATTTTCATCGCCACCCAGACGCACCCTCGCTTCCACCTTTCCACCGATCCTTCTAGCGAAACCGCGAGACTCCCCAGCCGCGACGATAACGATAACGATATCGCGAAGCGAAAGCGAGTGAACGCGCGTCGCTGTCGGTAACGGTAACGGTAACGTCGACGCAACAACAAGGTGGATCGTGGGGGGCGATAGCGCGAGGGCGAAACGACGAGGACCGGCGACAAGGTACCGGGTTCGCGGTGGCCGCCGCCCGCCGCAACAGGAAATCTTCGGTGTTCGGCAACGACGCCAGATCGATATACCTCGAGGAGACTAAGGCTCCGCCAATGGCTATTATCTCACGCGTATATATGCATCGCTCCGTGCATTGCTCGGTACACTGAATTCCCCGTCCACAAATACGTACGTACACGTATGCCTATGCGTTACTTGAGCGCACCGACGCGCATACCTCCGACCCCGCGGCCCCGTCGCCACTCGCTCCTGCACGCCACATCCTCGCGCGCACCTACACGCGTACGAACGCGTACGAACGCGTAGGAGCGCGCGCGTGCACGACGTGAGGACACGCACACCGCGGAAGCGAGTATAACTGGTCGGCCATCTTGGATATTAGCCAACCAGAACAATAGTATACACAATAGTACGCGAGCTAGCGAGCAGTGTTTGGTACCACCCCGACCCTCCGAGTTCTCTCATCCCCTCGTCCTGCCAGCCCCCACCTCCCCCTTCCCCCCCGTCCTCTACACCACGTCCCAGCTCCCCCCGACCGCGTCTCCTCGACTATTCTCCACCGCCACCTTCCACCGCTCGCTCCACCGCCGTCCACGATCGCCAGGATTGCCTCTTTCGCAACCCCTACCAGCCTTAACTCGTTGCCTCCTAACCCACTACCCACCTACCTACACCTACCTATCCACTGCTCTCTGCCTACCCTGTGTGTCCATGTCCATCCTCTGCCACCCTCTATAACCGCCTCTTATCCACCGCTTAACGCGCTCGGTGAAACACGCGTCGTCTTCCTCCTCTTCGATCGTTCCTTTGTCTTCCCGTGCTCTCGTCTTTTCGCTCATCGATCGTCGCGCTACGCTCTCTCTCTCTCTCTCTCTCTCTCTTTCTGTATGTGTGTGTGCGTGTGTGTGTGTGTGTTTCTTTCTCGTGGTTGAAAGTCGAACGTAGCGTAGGAATCGCAGCAGCGATAACGATCACACGCTAATCGCGTTAGCCCGCGGCGAAACAAAAGTACGACGAACGGGGGAAAAACCGTGACTCCGGCGAAGCAGCCGGCAAGTCGCGGCGCAACCCGCGAAACAACTCGGTTAACGATGGGAAAAACGCGAGCAGGAAAAAGTTGGCGAAAATTGGCGCGTGTTCGTTTCGCCGCGAAACTTGCCACCTCGCTATCGATCGAAGGAAGGCGCATCGTTTCGTCGTCGTCCCACGCTGCCAAGAGATACGCGGGCCGGGCGGCGTCTTCACGCTTTCAGGCTGAAACTCGCGTTTCCATCGGCTTCCACGCGTGGAACGTGGAAAGAAGGAACGCAAGAAAGTGGCAACGTGCGATCTCGACGTGTTGCACGACTCGCGGAGGCGCGAGGATAAATAACTCCTACTATTGGCTTGGCAACTAAGTGATCGCGCATTTTGCCATTACTCGGTATTGACAAAATGCGCGATCACTTAGTTGCCGAGCCAACATCCCCCACCGAACTCGTCAAGTTACAGGTGTTGGCCGTAGATGAAAGAAGGCCGAAACAACGAAACATTGTCTGCGATGGCGGTAAAATTTCTTGGCGATGGAGAGAGGGAAGAGCCGGAGGTGAGGACGAAGGGCAAAGGGTGGAAGAGGGAGGAGGCGAGACGGAGCACGAGGAGGATGGCGAGGGCGACGACGACGGCAACGACGATGACGGGAACGGCGACGGCGGCGGATGCATTTTGCACCGACTGTACATCCTATTCGCGCACGTGAATATATTAGGGTGGTTCTGCTCCCCCTTGGAACTCAAACACATACAAATTAACGATATTACTCGTACGTACGCGTGCTTACTGTCTACGTAGATCGGAGAGAGACATAAAACGCGGCTGGTATACGGTGTGCCGTATAACGCGCGCAAAGGGGTGGAGCAGCCTACCCGCGCGCGCGGCCTCGCGCACACAATCGTACACACTTTACCGGTCGGCATGGTGTGCGTAACCGCGCACCACGGGGATGAAATATTATAATACGTCACTTGGCAACTGTGCCGCGCCATCGAGCGGTGTATACCAAGTTTCAAATACGCTAATTCGAAAGCCACCCCTCGTGCGTTCCCTGCACCGCAATCGGAATCGTGCTTCTTCTTTTTCGTTTAACCCCTTCCCTGCCTCAACGACCGCATCGCCCCATTCGTGGTACGGTTACGCGCGTCGCTACGGATCTCCAAGACTTTCGCGTGACGGTGCCACCGTTTCAGCTCGTTCGAAACCGAGCGAACACTCGAAACATCTCGGCTGATAAATAAATTCGTCTTGCGAACTTTCGCCGTTTTAAACGGCGAGTTTTCGCGAGGCTAGAGGACCCGCGGTATTTTACACCCTCTTCGCTCTGCGCTGTCTACCACGGCGCTCGAGCGAGCTGGCCAAAGGGGGATCGCAACCCTACTAGAACCACTGCGACGTGGAACGCGTGCTAAATTTAGCAGCGCGAAGTGCACTGGCGAACAAGTCCGGGGAAAAAGCCATTTGATTCGCGACTCGTCTAATTCACTTGGCAATAAGAATCGTCGTGTGCTTTTGTCTCGCCAGCTTCCAGACGATAGACAAATTCACTTTGCGCAAGGTACGCGTGTACAGCTACTTTATATTCTGCGATAAGAGCGACGATTCCACGTGGAACGTCCAAGTCGACAGGAAATACTTTCCACGGAAGACGCCCGGTATACACAGTGTGCCTATTCGCGAGGGTGTGGTTTGATTAATGACCTATTCGATAGCCCTGCTCTACCCTTCGTGCGAGGATGCCTCGCATCGAGCGTACTATCGAATTCTACGTAAATACACTCGTACGGGAACGTAAGCCTGGCTCGTCGGCGTAAATGCGCCTATCTACTGGTTCTCGTGCGCTTCGGAGACGGGTGGAGAGGCCGAGAAGGGTTGAACCGAGGCAGGCAGAGCATACAGGCGGCAAGAGCGAGAGAATTGACCGACCGAGGGAGATCGCGAGAAACGGAACAGTCACGGCGCACTTACGTAGACGGGGCGCGATGCATTAATTTTACAGCGACGAATATTCGCAACTTTGGCAATTTCGCGTGCGTTCGAACGGCGTCGGACGGCGGATTCGCGATCCGCGCCGCAAAACGCTTTGACAAATTTGCCTCGATATCTGTGGAAACTCGGCTGGCAGGCTGCAGCGCGCTCTAATCGAAAGGAAACATGGCGTCGCATATAAATAAGAATTTATAGACGATGAAAAATGCGGACGAAAGTTGGAGTTTCGCTCGAGTTTCCCATCCACCGTCTCGGTCTCCGCCCTCCTCCACGGCAATCTCTCTCTTCCCTCGCTTCCTAGTGCTCCTTCTCCTTTCTCTGGCGCACCCCTCCCGGCCGTTTCGTTTCGTCCTCCCTCGCCGCACACTTTCGTCATCCTTCTTGCCTCGCGCTCTCGCGGCACCAGCCTCGCCGAGAAAGAAAGGCAGAATTTACGGGACGGAGTAAAAGTTTTGCGCGAAAAGCGAAAACTCTCGCTAATGGCTGTTTTTCTTGAGCGGAATACTTAAAAAAAAAAAAAAAAAAAGAAAAAAAGGAAAGAGAAGAAAAGAGGAAGAAAGAGGGGAGAGGGTGGAAGGACGGTCGAAACGGTGGAAATAAAAACGAGAGAGTTACTCGCCGGCAACCGCCCTACCTGCCACTCTTACCCTCTTCTCCGTTCACGGAAAGAGTAAGAAGGCGTAATTTGCCGCTATTAGGCGACACCCTTCCCTTCTTCCTCGTCCTACTTTACGCGTCGTCTACGTACGGACACTGAAACGTTCGAAATCGGCTCGGCTCTTCCCCCCGTTGAAAGCGTCCCGATCGTCGCGTCTTCTGGACGCCGCGTCGACGTTCAGTGAGAAAGAAGAAGAAGAAGAAGAAGAAGAAGAAGAAGAAGGAAAGAAGAGAAACATTGATACGCAGACCGCTTTGGAAAAAAATATTTGAATCAGAGTGCGCGGCTCGTCGGCGATTCCGCGCCTCTCGTAGGCGAACGCGCGAGTATACGCGCGGCCGCGCGTTTGCTCTCGTCGGCCAGCAACTTTAATTATACGGCTACGGAACGAGGAGAGCGGTTCGATGCTCGGCCAGCATATCAAGATAATGGCTTCCATCGGCCGATGGTTCGTATATACCAATCCGCGGTAAGGGGTTGCGCTTGATTTCCATTGCATCGCGTTATCCCTCGCCGGTCGACCAGCCAACCAGTCGACCAGCCGAGCGGAATGTTCTCTGCCGCTCTCTCTCTCTCTCTGTCTGTCTCTGGCAACCAGTGTCTCTCGTTTTGCCGCTCTGTTCACGCGATAGAAGCTTTTTTCGAGTCCTTTGCCATCAGCAGTCAGGCGAATCTTCGTTTCTTTCGAAGAAATTTTACGTTTGCTTGCGAGCGTCGCAACGTGAATTTCGACGGGAGAATTGCACGTACGCGAGTTTTACTCGGCTCGATGATTTACGCGCTGCCGTCGCTTTGAAGCTGCGAAACTGCTACGAATAGGAAGAAAAATCGTGGACGCGAAATACGATCGCGATCGCCACGAAAACAATTACTTTAAATGTAATTTTCCATATTTAATTCCAACGGCATTGCCGCGAAACTTTTATCATTCCTTTTTTTTAAATCGAAACGAATTAATTTACCGCGATATGATATCGTCGGCACGCGTAGAACAGCAGAAAAATGTAATCGACGAGGAAAACCGAGGATTTTAATTATTTCAACGGTGAATTTTTTAGGGGATCGTTTATAATACGAATGCAAAAGCTTCGGCCATTCTCCGATCATAATTACAAATTCGACATTATTTTAATCGCGCCGCTTTATTTCCATCCGAAACGATCCGACGTCGGCAAAGACGCCGGGTTCCTCCACTTTCGCGATCGGTTTGCGTCGTCACCTGCGGCGCGCTACCCACGCGACTTTAAATCTCCGTTGATTCGTTGTGTTACAAGACACACCACGACTATTCCTCGCATAATTTCAACGAACGATAAAGCTATAATGTTTTCCGGCTCGACGTATGATGCCGTTATAACGCGGTCTGTATTAGAACAAAACGCATTCGGTGGGAGGACCAGAGCGGCACGTTGACGTACGTCAATTTGACGCGCATGCAATACGTCAAATTTGCCGCACCGCGTCGGATTCGCTGCTTCAAACGTATTCTCCCTCTCTGTTCTCTCGTTTACTCCCTCGCTCGTTCCCTCTTTCGCCGTGCAACGGTGAAAGCACCGCGTCGCTCGAAAGCGCAATAGGAAATCTTGGAGAGAGAGAGAGAGAGAGAGGGGGGGGGGAGAGAGAAGGAATAAATTCGTCGCGTATCCAGCCAGGTATTTATTTAATTATATTTAAAAGACGCGCGCGGACGACCGTGCTCGACCGATAAGCGGGTTACCGCGTAACCGAAGAAATAAACGCGGCCGCTTCTTCGAGAAGGAAGCGGAACGTTTCATTTGCGCGGCGGTTAGCTTCTTTCCGGGGAAAGCCGCTTATAATTCTCGGGAAAATAATTAGAGTTCTAGTCATTAGCCGTTTCCGGCTAAGGATTAAATCGTACGAATTCTGCCACCAAAGACGATTAAACGCGCCTGGAATCTCGATTCAGCGTCGATCGCGCATCGCCATCCTCCATTTTTAATCTTATTTTCTATTTTTTCACAGTTACTTCAGTTGGTTTTTGACGAACAAGTAACACGCGGTGCGTGGAAAAGAAAGGCGATCCACCGAAAGAAAGACTCGAATCGAAGCTCCGCTAAGCGAAACTAACCGATTACAGAAGTTATTTTCTAACACAGGCCACGGTATTTCCGTCGCGACGGCTAATAATAACTGGAGGGGAAATTTCGTCCGAGTATTTACCCCAGTGGAAGTCTCGCTTGCGAATATTCGTTCGCGTCTGCGATCCTTCTCGACCATAAAGAAAAATGTTTCGAAGGTTGGAAGGTGGCGAATGCGAACGATTGGCAAGATGGTATAGCACCGTGGAGAATCGAGACAAGCGCAGCAAAAAGGAAACGTATCTGGGAGCAGCGGTGGATGGAGACGTACGACGAGTATAACGCACACGAGTGCCACGGCTCTCTACACGACGAAAAGAATCCGTAGTGTAAATAAAGACCCGTTCGCAGCGCTGGCGAATGTTTGCCGAATGCATTAAGGCGGTAAGAGCAGTGCCCGGCGGATAGCTCGTGACGCGATGTATCGCGCAACACGCGAGTCGAGGTAACAAGGGGAGGCGAGCGAGCAGGGGCTGCGACAGGGTGGCAGAGAAACGGGGCGCAGAGCCGGGCTAAGGGACGGCTGGTTAAAAGGGGCCAGGGGATCGGCGACGATGCGGCTTAAGGCCTGTGTACCGCTGCCAAGCTTAACGTTTCGAGGGGCAAAGGGGTTCAGGACATACAGATGACACGGTCTCGCCTCTGTACACGCGCTTCTATCGAACCTAGCGAACGTAGGCATATCCGAGAAGAGACAGGGGAGAAGTAAAAGAGAGAGAGAGAGAGAGAGAGAGAGAGAGAGAGAGAGGGAAGCATGCTCGAAGCGAAGCTAGTTCCCTCTCTATCTATCCATCGCTCTCTCCTCCCTTTGTCTATGTCTTAGGGCTTACATATAATTCCGTGTTTGCGGAAAAGATCGGCAACCCGTATCCGACAGAGTACGTTCGCGTGCGGAACAGCGGCGCGCGCGGATTTTTAATATGTCGTGCCGTAGGTGGATAAACGCACGAATACGAGAACGCGACCACGGCCAGCTTCGCGACAGAGTCGCTCCGGTCTTTTCTCCACCCCCACCCCCATTTTTCCCTTGCGTCCTCATCTACCTGCGCTCCGCTCCCCGCCGCTTGTATCGCGGATCACCGACGAAGCCGGCATAATTAAAAATAGCTCTATTTTAAAATGCTGATCGCCCAACCAACCCTGCCACCCCTCTTCTCCCTCGCTGTTCCTCCGCCTTCGAAATTTCAGCGTAATATAGCAACGTGGTCGCGCCTCTATGCCCTGGCGAATAATTGCGCGCTCCACCAGACATCCACCGATGTCGTCTCTTTCGCAAGGCCGACTCTCTCTTCGTCCTTCGTAGCAGCTGACCGACGGAAAGAGAGTGCGATTTGTATTTCCAACGTCTTCGATGTGCAAACGTATATTTGTTAGAATGTGATTGCACGGAGAGAGGGAGGAGAGGGTGCGAGCGGAGAGGAAGAACGGACAGGTAAAGGAAAGAGAAGGAGGAGACGAAGCAGTGGATGCGGCAGCATGGGCGTAGACGAGGTGGCGGAGATGGGGGTGAGTTATAAATTATAAGGCATTAGGGGGCCGGGCTGACTCCGGTGGATGTGCTCGTCGGATGTGTAAGGGGATGATTATGCCTAATGGTGAGATATTACCCGACTGGTATTACTTGGACACGGGCGCGGCCGTGTTCTAATCTTTTCGACAGCATTTCCTACTTTTCCGGCATCCTGCGCTACCTATGCTCCTGCAGACGAGTCGACGGAAAAAATAATTCGTGCACGCGTCGGTGACAACGCCGAGAGCTGGTTGCGCTGGTCACAGGTCTGCTTACGAGCATTCCCGAAAGGACGAACCGTGTCTCGGAATAACATGCCCGGCGTCGGCCGATAGTGGCGCGATTCGCCGCTACAAGAATTTTCACGGATTCTCCTCGTCTGCCCATTCGTTCATCTAGCAACGCGTGTCGCTTTCGTCTGGAAAGTAGTCGTCGTCTCGTTCGTCCTTTTTTCCTACCATTAGTTGGTGTTGGCGCGCCTGCAACTTTAAAGGTGCCTGGAGGGGACTAGATTCTGGTTTCGCGATCCCGCGGTTTCACGCGTCTGCTCGTTAAACGCGACGCACGACTCCCTTGTTTCTCGCAACAAATTTTCGACGGCCGCGTCGAAACTACGATCGCGAGAGTTGCGTCGCGCGGATAATTTTCCACGTTACGACGAGCGCGGACGACAGACGCGAGTGGAAAAAGGGCAGCCTCGTTCGCGGTCAATTTATCGTGCACGTTGAGCGACACCGTAGCTGCTTTTTCAGAGGGTTGTCGGGACACGGTAAACCACCTCGTGTCGTCGCCAACGTGTTCTCGCTCGGTCACGCGAGCCGCTCGTTTCGCTCAAAGCTGAGAAATCGACGACGAATCGACGAGAGATTCCGCGCGAATCGACCCACGAGCAAGATCGCAGGTAGAAAAGTAACGTCGAAGACAGCGGAGAAGAGGAAAAAGAACGAACGCAAAGGGTAGAAAAAGGGGGTGAGATGGCGAAAGAAAAGAGCTCGGCTCGTGATCGCCGCACCCTAAACGGGGTGCAGGCTCTCGAGAATCGTTTTACAGCTATATATCCATAACCGTGGGAGGGCAGTTAGACCCGTTAGCTAATATCTATTTCCTCCAGCGCCATTTTTCTTTCGTTCGTAAAACGCGAGGCTTCGCTCGATGGGTGCGGCTGACACGCGCGTAACACGTAATACGTACTTATCGCGGCTCTGCTCTTTCGTGCAGACGTGTTCGCGTTTGCTTAAGAAGAACGAGCAACGGTCTTCGCGTAACGGTATATGGAGACGCGGGTCTAACCACAGCGGAATTCGGCGTGTTTATTTCACCGATTGCCAATTATTTCCTCGAACAGGCTTCTACGAAACTGTCTACGTATGCCGTATTAGCCGTAGGACGCGATTGCCGGACGCTTGGCAGTCGTGTGAAAAGCGCAACGTTTACGATAGGAAACGTTGTTTCTCGAATCGATACGTTACGCCGCACCTAAACGATGCTTTCTGTTCCAAATTCGAGCGACCTCTCGATCGATCAACGTTCCGCGCGAGAAAATTCTCAGTCGCTTGATTCGCCAGCGAGATTTTCATTTACGAGAATTCGTCTGTGACCGGTGGACACGTGGATCGCTTAAAAGTAGCTGTTGGCTCGGCAACTAAGCGATTGCGGATTTTGTCATTACGTGATATTGACGAAATCCGCAATCACTTAATTGCCAAGCTAATATTTCGAACGCGTACTCGTCGAAGTGGAAAAAGTTGGCTGGCGAAGGAACGGCCATGCGGACGAAAGAAACGGCATGGCAAAAATGTCACGTGATTATCGGGTTCGGTTCTCGCGCCTTCGTGAGAATCGCTTAATCACACAAACTCGAGGTTACCGCGGCAGAAGAACGACGTTATTTATAGGCGAGGCAACGACCACCGCCCGACTCCAAGATACCAATCGACCATTTTCTAAATCAGTTCCGTCGTTTTGTCCTCGTAAATCATGAAGGCCACCCTACACACCGTACCCTGCCCCCCAGCGAATCTCCGATTATAATTAACGGTTCTCCAACTAACGGAGGACGCGTCACGCGAAATCTCGTGAACGCGACCATTCAACTCGGTAACTCGATTCCTCGCCTCCTACGAAATCGCGAGAACCGCTGAACGCCACTTACCTCGAACACCGCGCGACGTCCATTCATGGGTCGAGTTGGCAGGATTGTAGCGCGCGCTGGAAATTTCCTCCACCGGTTCAACGATCGTACGCAAATTAGGAAAGAAACCGTGTTCCCACGAAGCTTCAACAACGAGAAAACTTTCGCGGTCTCATTTGGCTCGATAAATTCCATATTTTCGTCCACCATTTACACAGTAACGGCAATTCGTCCTTCGACGTGAAATTAACAAACCTAATATTGGCTTGGCAACTAAGTGATTGCGGGTTTTGTCATTGGGTCGTATTGACAAAATCCGCAATCGCTTAGTTGCCAAGCCAATATACAGGGTAACTGGTGGTACAAGCGGAAAGGGGGTGATTCTACGCGAAAAAAGAAGTCGAGAATAAACATTTTTTTTTAATTTTTTTAAAAATCTACAGTAAGATCCGTTATAACGAGACGCGATAAAGTGCGCGCGTACCGAGCGAAAATTCAAAGTCGATTTTCTCGAAAGCAAAGCCTCAAATAAAAAATGTTTATTCTATATTTTCGACTTCTTTTTTCGCGTAGAATCACCCCCTTTCCGCTTGTACCACCAGTTACCAACCACCTTGTATTACGTTGTCCGAAAACGTGAAACCAAGTCTGTGAAATGTCGCGGTGTTTATCTTAACAGAACAAAATCGATCGTGATTCGACAAAATAATAGAAGACAAAAAACCTTGCGCGTCTATTACTTCCTCATAAAACGAAAGAAATTTTTCGGAGAAGCTAATATTATACGCGATCGGTTGAGTGTCCGACAGACTTCACAGACGACGTTCATTAAGATTACGACAATTATTTTCCAGTTTGCGATCGCTCTATCAACCTCATCGATGACAACGATAAACAAAAATTCTCGGCCCGAGACGAACCGAAAACTTCTCATCGGACGTGGCATCAGCTTCTCGGGACGTTCGACGATTTCGCGGCCGATCGGAATTCCGCTGAAGCGATTTGCCGAGAGTATATCGTAGGAAACGCGAAAGATTCCGTGATTCGCTTGCTTTTGATTTATTAGAGAGCGAAACAACGCATGGACACAAATGGCGAAAGGAAAAAGAAGGACGCGGCCGACGAAAAAGCGAAACGGCGTAAAATTGGCGAGAAGAGTCGAGGGGTGCGAGAACGAGTCGTGGGAAGGAGTCGCGCGAGTCCTAGGTATTTACGTAGCCTGTGTACGTGTATTGGCGGCAGGTGAGACAGTGTAGCACAGTGTATACACGATAAAGCGCGTGCACACATGCAGCAGCCACGCATACGCATACACTAGGCGGCGGAACAAACTTCGACATGAATTACTTAGATTAATTTAGTTGGGCGGCAGGGTGGTTGGTTGCCGTTGTTGCTTACTCTCCGACCTTCTCTATATCGCGCCACGATACACCCCCACGACCACCATCGTCGACAACAACACTACCACTAGCGACTGCCTCCTCCTCTGCTTCCACCACCACCACCACCACCATCACCGCCACCACCATCACCACCCTTACTACCACTAGGTGCTGCTATCGATTCTAGCTCCTGCTTTCGCCTAATTTTAGAAGGCTCGCTCGAAGAATAAATAGAGTTTCTACTTGCAGCGAAAGATTTAAGAGTCGTCCCACGGACCGAGCGATCCGCCCTCTTTTCGCCTTACCACGCACCCTTCCCTTCTCACGTCCAACTGCGCGTTTCTTTCGCTGATCAACGAATCGGCCGATCGAATTTCCATCAGCCACGGAACCTTCACGCGCCCGATTATCGGCAACTTTCTCCTCGCGTTCAACATCCACGAGCTTCGAGAGTTCGTCGTTCGTTGGATCCTCCGAGGATTTTCGTAGGACTCGGTTCTTCTTTTCGCAGCAAAGCGATACCAATGGATCGATGGACGCGGTCGAGGGAGGAATATATTTTCGAAGAAATTCCAACGAACGAAAAAGCGAGATGTACGCGGCGATTCGAGCGCAGAGAAGACCGTGGACGATCAAACTTGCAAGGAGGAAGAAGGGAAGGAGAGAGAAGAGGCCGGACGTTTCGCATGACGCGTCTACTCGGTGTCGCGGAAATAATAGATGAACCGGTTACTCGGACCGGAGCTACCATGGGGCTAAACAATGTTTTTCAGCCACTGAAATCCCCTTGAATTTTTCATCGGCCCCTATGTTTTAACCCTTTCGCCAGGCCGGGAGGAAGGATTTCTCCCGCCGCCTCGTCCCGTTCGTCCGCGCTGGTATGGAGCAGCGCGACGCGTCTCCTTGCTTCGAGCGTGTACCCGTGTACATAGTTGCAGCCAGCACAGTCTGCAAGTTTTACGCGCGCGTTCACGTCCGTGTCAACGATGCTGTTCGAGCGTCGTGGCCGACGATGGACGTTGCGTGGCGACGCGAACAAGATTTGACGACGACCGCGCGAAAGAGGCGACTTTTCAGATAAAACGGAAAGACGTCGGCCGTTAAACGTTTCCTCGATTCTCCTTCATCCGGCATTAAAGAATCGCCGAGGGGATGAACGACTTTTCCGATCAACGAGCACCATCGCCTCTAGAAGAATAATGACAGGTTTTTTTTAACGAGAAGGCTGTTTTTTCCCTTTTCCACTGTTGTTTCCTCCCTCGTGTAAGCAACCGTGCAATATTGATAAACCGCGAGCTACGTATTTCTACCGTTGCACCAAGAAGGGAGAAGGAGGGTGGATGCGTGCGTGCGTACGTACGTACGTATGTGCGTGCGGCCTTTCTGCCTGCCTGACCGTCAGTCCGCTTAGCTGGCTGTTTGCCTGTCTGCGTATATGCGCGCGTACGCGATCATATAGATGGCTACGGTATAAGGGGGAGGACGAAGCAACAGACAGAAAAGCAAATTCTCGGGGTGGGAGAGAACGAAGAGTAGAGAAGGGTGCACGTAAAACCATTATGTAATTACATCTAGAACGGTGGGTCGAATGGACGAGCTGACGAACGAACGAACGTACGAACGGACGTACGAACGAAGAAACGACGAGCGAAGAGAGAGAGAGAGAGAGAGAGAGAAAGACGGAACGGAAGAACCGCGGAACCGATAGAGAACGTAGCAAACGGCACGGCAAGAGGGTGGAAGAGGGTCGAGTTGAATTTGATTTCAGAGAAAAGGGTTGATATACCGCTAGCTACCGCCTGTTCCGATCGCGTGATCCCAAGCTGCCTTTTGTCGGATACGCGTTACGTATCGTGAGCCGGTAAGACACGCGGCGATGCGATGGCCGACTAGCGCGCGCCTCACCACCCTACGATTCACCGACCTAAGCGCTCCGCTAAATACTCTTTCGCTGTTTCCCTCCCCGTGCCTTCTCAACGTATCCACAGGACGCTTGTGGACTCGCGATCCGTTGGCCCACAGGCTCTTCGACCTACACTCGGCCATTTCGACGAAGAAACACCTGTTCCGTTCTCTTGGGCTCGAGCGAATGAATCGCGTTTCGCATCGTCGGCGATCGTTTCATCGGCGACACAGATTCGTTCGTTTATCCTCGGCGGCGTTCCGGTCGCGCGTCGAAAGCGGCCGACGATCTTTCCGCGCGATCGAGCTCAATAAGAGGAGAAACGAGGGATGAAGAGAAGAACGAAAAGCGGGGAGGAAGGGAAGGTTTCGCGTACGAATCGCGTACGGGTCGACGAAGCGTCGGATCCCGGTCTTTGATTTCGTCCTGACGTGTAGGCATTACGGGATACGCTTTGGTCAACCTCCCGTGGAAAAGGCACCCTCCTGGTCCTGGATCTCCATTACGGTAGTCATGGCGACCGCAATTGATTCCACGGGGGTGAGGGCGGCCGAAGAGAACGGAGAGAACGGAGAGAACGACCGAGCGAGGCCGAGGGACGCGGCACAAGGGTATTCGAGATGGTGAGAGCGAGCGAGAGAATCCAGTCAACGGACCGAAATAGGGAATCAACGAGGGGAAAGAGGGCGGAAGAGAGAGAGAGAGAGAGAGAGAGAAAGAGAGAGAGAAGGAGAGCCGGAGAGTGGACCAAGAGAAGGACCGAACAGCAGAGTTACAGAGAGGACCAACGGTGAGATCGACAGAGGGCATGGTGTTACTATGGTGGTGCTACACGGTACTCGCTTTATCCGATACAATTCAGACTAAATAGCACCGGTCAGTTCTATGGCGTTGGATTAGAGATACGTCGGTCGTTTGAGGCCAGGTCAGTCCACCCCTTTTCCAGCTTCCCTTTCCATCCACATCCACATCCAAATCCCCCCCGCCCCCACCCCATCGTCAATGCTCCTGACGCGACTAACTCACCGCCACCGCGATTCACGACTGACCTCTGACCACCGTCACCGCCGCGTCGTCACGTCCGAATTACCTGCGTGCCACTCGCTACTCGCTATTCGCCGCTCGCTGCTGCGGCTCCCATTCTCACGTCAACGATCGGCAATCGATTGGGCGATCGGCTTTCGGAGAACCTGACTCCTCCGTTTCTGTCCACCCATCGTACGTACCACGTTGCCTCTGTTCCGTCGAGGATCGATCGATAAAGACGCGGCGAAAAATCGCAGCGATTTAGTCGTAGCGTACCGTCGCTACGTTGATCGGAACTCTCGTTCGTTAAACGATCGAAAGGCATGGAATTTGAAAAGAAAGAAGCATCGCGTTAGCGGAGAAACGACGAGTTACGTCGTCGTTAACGCAACCATACCCCGCTGGTTACCTGACGTCTGAGATATCGGCACGTTGCGCTCGGTCGGGTTTTCCAAGCGCGCGATACACCGCCGGGTATTTAGTAGTCGTTTGTACCGCTCTCGGCAAAGAATGTTTATAGGAAGCAGCAGGCTGGCTGGAAAGACGAGTAGAACTGCACAGGCGGTATAGAGGCACAGGCAGATGCAGAGAGAAGGAGAGACGCAGCTATTGTCCAAAGTGCCAAAGTTACATGGCGCGTCGTAACTTACATCGTATTATGTAGGTACACGCGAAGCCGCCGCATATACCTAAGGTACACGACCGCTTAAGTTTCGTCGAGGCGCCTGCTATCTCCCTCGCGACGAGCACCGTAAACAGAACGACGCGACGCGCAGCCTGGATCAGGCGAAGGAAGAAGATAGAGACGCGCGCTAAAAGTGGAATTGTCATAGCGTGAGATGGCAATAACGACCGGGACAACGGCAACGACGATAACAATGACACCGATGTTGCGCGCAAATAATCGCCCTGCGGCCCTTCTTCCACGACGCATACGCGTCGAGGGGAGGCGACCGACCGACCGACCGACTATACGCGCTCCTCGTAAAACCGTTTGCTCCGACTCCTCGTCCTTGTCCCGTGTTCTCCATCGACGAGCGATCGAATGGTCGACCGCGGGCAATCGGATTTTCCATCGTTTCGCACGACATCTTTTCTCTCCGTCTGTCGGATGATCGACGCGAGAAGCGAACGTACGTACGAACGAACGAACGGACGAACGAACGGACGGACGGACGGACGGACAAAAGGATGTCAGCGTGTCGAAAGAGCGAAAGAGGTTTAAAGGGAAGAGACTCGTAGGGCGGTGGAGTCGGAGGGTGACGAGCGAGCAACGACGAGGGTACGGGGAGAGAACGGCAGAGTAGGAAACAGCGCGGGTCGTGGAGCGAGCGAAACCGTAACGATTGCGTTCGGGTACGCGCGCGCGAGGGAGCAGCCTCGGACGCGCAAGAGGGCAGCCAGTGGCATTTTGTAAATTAAATTTTAAATATTAAAAATAGCCGGCCGCGCGGTCTTTCTCTCTCGCCGCGAACCGCCGCGTGTCCCCTCTTTCTTTCGCCTTCGCCGCTGCGAGCTTTTTCAAACGCCATACATCGCGAGCCGCCCCTCTGGCCCTTCCGCCGTCACGCTCGCAACCCACCTCCTCCTACCCGATAACCTGCAACCCACTTACTCATTCGTCGATAATAATTTTATTCGAGGGTGAAAAATTGGTGTTTCCTCTCGTCCTCTTTCTCCCACTCGGCCATCTCACCCCCCTTTTGCCACCGCCTCCTCCCCCCGCCGCCACCTGCTCTCAACAGCGGGCCGCGTAGACAGTCGATCTTTGTCAGTAGTTTTGTCGGCGTTTCTCTCTCGGCAAATATCCTCCTCTTGCTCGCTTTTGCCTCTGGTCTCTCGCGGCACAACCGTGCGCGCTACGACCAAGTACCAAAGGTGGATCGGAATCCCCATGCATACTGCAGAGTGCTTTTGATCGGGCTGGACCCCAACGGAATGAAATATAAAAATCGCAATAAAGCGTCGCTACCGGTGCCGGGATGCTTCGATTCCGTATCCGGGATTCACCGTGCTGCTCTCCTTCTGACACGAGCAAATATACCGACGATTTTATTCTACTATCGCAACTCCAGCCTCCGTTTTTTTCCCTCTCGCCAGTCCTACGACCGACGATTCCAATCTTCTCTCCCCCTGCGTGCTCCAGTTTCGTCGTAGTCTTTTTCTTTTCTCCCTTCGAACGGACGTTTCGATCTGCGAATCGTATTGGCTTGGCAACTACCAGTCATTACCATCTAATGACAAAACCCGCGATCACTTAGTTGCCAATTCGAGAGATTCTTCCCGCTGGCGAACACGCATCGACTTTGGCGCGCCGAATTTGTCCCATTCGCTGGCGCAACAAAGTGAGAAGAGGACGAGTCGATTTCGTTAAAGTCGAGGAAAGCGGCGCTTCGTCGTCACAGTGGCAAGGTAAAAAGAAACGACGAGAGAGAAGCGGAATTATCGCGCGTTGGAATAATTTCTGCAGTCTCGCGATTACAATAAGCGACACTTTGCTTAAGGCTGGCGTTCAACGGCGAATATCGTCGAGGCACGCGATAAACGTCGCTTCTTAAATTGCCGACGAAAACCTCGACCCGTAAACCTCGGGCTCGTTGCCTCGCTCCAATGGAACAAGTGGAACGCGTAAGAACCGCAACGGCGAAATCTCCGTCGATTTCTTGCGAGTCGTCGTTTTCCAATTCTGATTAAAACGCGGCTCGTGTTTCGGCGTGGGAAACGCGTGGAAAATCGTTGGTACGCGTGTCGCGTCGATCTTTGTTTCGAGTTTCGAGGGGGAAACGGTTGGCGAATTGCTCGGTAAACGGTACGTACGATCGATGCGAAGAAGATCCGGTCGAATTTCGCGCGAGTGCGAAAACGCCAAGATAAATATGCAGTTAGAGCGAGGTAAAAAAGCAATTTCTTGGCTGTAGATCGCGCGTCTGAGGAACGCGCGAGTGTGTACGGCCAACACAGCGGCATCCACGCCACGCACACCGACCACAGGCGTAGCACACGTACGGCCAGACGCAGCCAGACTGATAAATGATTCATACGATATTTTTCTCCCGCAAACTCTGCCTCGGTCTCGCTATCTCAGCGGGCACAACGTTCGCGAAGAAACTGCCAAGCATTAATATATATTTTGTGTTTTATATTTGTTTCGTTGGCAGCTTGGTACCAGTGTCCGCCTTCGTACGCTGCTACGAACTACTTATGTGTACGAGATGCGTTTGCGTTCGCTCGTGCAAATAGCGTCGGGTCGTTGCTCGTCGCTCGGAAAACCGCGTGCGCGATCGACGCACGTTGTCCGAAATTAAGAGCACGAGAAGCTTGTATTGGCTTGGCAACTAAGTGATTGCGGGTGTTGTCAATAGTTGGTATTGACAAAATTCAACGCGGTACTTCGTTTCGCGAGTTTTCCCGTCGAAGGAAAGGGGTAGAGAGAAGATGTAGGTTGAATCGCGTGGTTGGGAAGGTTCGGGGTAGGCGCGAAACCGGTGGAAACGAGGACGCGACGAAGAAAAGCGGGTTAATATCGCGGAAAGTTGCTCGCGACCTTTGACCGATAGCGCGGCAAGTATAGCATATTTTAGGATTTTCTACCGCGAATTCGAACGTTTCTCGTGAATACTTTAAAACCGTAAGATACAGAAAAGAACGTGGATTAAATATTGAACCGCTTGAAATTTCTCGGTTGTTTCGGTATCGACCGACCGACAAATCTCTGCCTCTTTGTTATTCATCGTTACGGTTTAAACTGGTCCGCAGACGAATCTAGAGTCCCGCTGACGCCATACGATATCACCTACCTAATCGCTCGAATACGCAAGCCGCGGTCACGTTCTTCGAGATAGGCGGCACGCGTTCCGCTTTCCTTCTTGTCGAACCAAAAGTTACTCACCTGAAACAGAAAAGAGAAAAACGTTGAATGAACGAGTCGACCGGAGGACGACGCACGGTACGTGAAAACGGTCGTTCGTACGTGCTTGGAGTTTCGCGGACCACCTTCGCTATCGTCACCAACGAGAAATATAGAGCGGGTGGGGGGGGGGGGGGCGACATCGCTTTATAACGCTGGCCAAAAGAGATTTAGTAGTTTTAATTTCGCGCTGGTGCCACCCCCACCCGCGGCTCCGCCACCCTTCCCTATCCGACCGACCAACTATGGAAAAACAAGCATCGGCACAAACACGCTTTCTCGTTATTCACCGTTATTATTATGTAAGCGGAAGCGTAAGTGGCTGTGGCTTTTAATGGGCTCGCAGTTGGCCGCAAAGACTCGGTGATCTCGGCGGCGGCGACGTTGCTTTTGACTCGCGTTTCGATCGAATGCTCGCCACGGCAGCGGCGTTCATTTGCCGCGAAATCTTTCGACGATTCGCGGCTCCTTCGCTCGAGTTTCGAAGCGATCGCGAGACGCGGCCGGGATACGCGCGATTAGCAGACGGTTTGCCTTCTCGTTGGGAAAAGTAGATGGGAAAAACTGGGAAGACGACTCGGTAGCGCGACGAGAAAACTTTAAAGATGAATGTTGCAATCACGCAGAGACGGAAGGAACTCGGCTGGCTGAGGGGGTGGCAGCGCACGAGGAACCAGGGAACAGTGATATAGGCGGAGGGTGGAAACCGGGTGGAAAGCGAGACCAGGGGGCGAGAGAAGAAGCGGGGTGCGGTACACGGTAGGCACAAACATACGGGTAAGCGCGCGCGAAGGGTACAGCCGCATACTAGGAGGGAGGCCCGTCATAGGGCATGGCGTTCTGGCATAACTCAGAATTGCCTCGCTGCAAGGGTAGAATTGACAGCATAGCACTAACATTGTATGCACCCGCGTTATGTATTTATGTAAATGCATACTCGCCCATCCCACGCCAGTGCAACACATACACGCGCACCGTTTCCCTTGGCCCCGACTCGCCTCTCGCCGCACGTTCCACTACGAACCCACGACCAGGCCCACGTTCTCTCGTTTGCAACCGGCCGATGGCAAGCTCTTGCACAAACTATACCGCCCGTGGACGCAGATATATTATACGCGTGCACATAGCAATACGTACGAGTACACGTGTATGCTTCTCTCTCTCTCTCTCTCGTCTCTGCTCTCTCGGTATATACACGCAGTGCACGTGTGTGCGGAATTTGCGTGAACGTACACGTAGACGCGCGTAAGGCGCGTATAATCGTACGCGCGTACGTCCGACGAGGACAGACGCAGCAGCATCGAACGAAGGAGAGAGCGGACAACGACGAATTCGACCGGTAGAGAAAGATGAGAAGAGACGCGCGCGGGTCGAACCAGAGAGAGAGAGAGAGAGAGAGAGAGAGAGAGAGTGGAGAGAATGAGGATGAGGGGTATTCATGTAAGCGGTACCAGAGCCAAAGGATAGAGCAACGAGCCGCCGACGCCGCCGACGCCACCGACGCCGTCGTGCCACGCTACACGGCATATATCATACACTGATCACATTAATCAGAGGTTATTGCGCGCATTCCTAATCATCCGGGCCTCTAACTATTCCCAGATTCTGATTGGTGCATTACTCGGCATTTCCGGTATGATTCTGCATTCCAATTGGCCGGCCGTGCTGCACCGCATCTACGAATTTCAATTTGCCCGCTGCCGTTGACCGAGACGACCCGCTCCACTTGCTCCTTCGTATCGTCGGTCCGACACTCTTTTCTCTCTTCGGCCATTCCCCCGCAACGCGCCAGTGCCACTACTCGGCAAGGACGACGCGCGTGCCGCGTATCGCACGACGTTGCACCGGAGGAAACGACCTCGGCTTCTGCAACCCCCAAGCGAAACGAGTAGCCGAGGAAGAAACGCGACCGGTCAACGGGACAGACACGGGGCAATGAGAAGGGGCGATGGACTGTGCACGTGTATGAATGTAAAGAGGCAGAGAGAGAGAGAGAGAGAGAGAGAGAGTCGAAGAAGGATCGTGAAAGTAATTTCGATTTCTGCAATTTCGGCGCGACTTCGATTCTGCCTGCGATAATCACCGAGTAATTAACAATCCCAGTTTCAATTCGGCCGCCGCGGAAAATAGCAAATTCGTAATATCCTACGATATTGCGGCCCTCGTATGGCCTCCATCTCGTGCCCCCTACCAGCCCCCTCTGCCGTTGGAAACTCGGTGAGCGAGCGAGTATCCGAGTTACACCACCCCCTTTCCACGGATACTACCACCACGTAGGTTGGCCGTGTCTCGCGTACGAGTGCGATCAACCTGTCTCTGTTTCGCAGCCAGTTCACGCCTCTAACCCTTGCCGTTTCGCCTACTCTCTCTCTCTCTCTCTCTCTCTGGTTCGGCACACGCCACGCGAGAAACCAGTCGTCGCCCATCGCGTGCCTCTCTTTCTCGCTCGAGGTCTCCTCTTTCCGCTCAGGCTGCAGGACCGCGCGCGATTCTGCACATTTTCGAATTTCCTATTTGTAAATAAGCAATCACGGAACGCGAACCGTTCGACCAGGGCCGCCAGAGGTGAGACAATTAATCATTTCAATTAACGGACAATTCGATCTCCAATCGCCGACCGAGAAGAATATTGGAAAGCCGGGGACAAATCGGAAGCTCGCGTACTCCCTCCGCCTCGCTTGTTTCTTCTCCTCTCTGCTCTGCCCCTGTCACCGTTTCGTTTTACCACCCTACACCCTCTACCTATCCCTTGTCGCGCATATTCCCATCGCTCGTTCGTCCAACGTCCTTTCCATCGTAATTTCGTAATGCGTCGTTCGACTCGCGATACGCAACGCTCGCCTAACTTCCATTATCTCCGTAGCTTGGTCGACAAGCAGTTGCTTCGTTGAGAATTGCCGCGTCCTCGTTCGTTCCGACGATTTCCCTTTCCTGTCTCCAACCACCCCCTGTATATCCACTCACCGACGAAGCCGCAATTATTCGGTTTCGTCGGTCGATCCCACTAATATATGTATAACATTAACTGAAACGCGATGCAATTTCTCCGACACCAGTCGGTTTCACTGCACCGACTATTTTTTCCCCCTCCAGCGACCTACCCAATCGCCGTTATAAAATCGAAATTGTCGTTGTTGTTGAATTACTTTGCCACTGTCTCTCCTGCACGGGATCAGACGCAAGAAATCAGACGCGGTGGCGCGTATCGATTTCGCGCGACTCGCTAAACTGGCTAACCACGCTTCTCCCTGTCGCTTCCAGCGAGATCTACCAGGCGGTTAATTTCAACGACGACGAGACAAGCGGCTTAAAACTGTTTCGAGTTCCGTCGGCGACGGTGGCTGACGGAACAACGCGGCGAAAGCGTTAGCCGCGCGATCGGTCGGAAAGCGAAGATTCCTTGGAAGGAAAACATTGGCCGTCTAAAGTGTAAGTGGTTTAAGCGAGGAATCGCCGTTGTACGGAGGTTGGCAAGTTGCGCGCCCGACCACCAGCGTTTAACGAGGTTAGCGCCGCGAATTACTTCGCGGTAACGGCCTGATTGAGAAAACTGCCGGCTGGCTTCGACGTACCGACGTCGCCGAGGAGATGGAGCAGCCACGACGGGGACGACACTCTCGAAGAAAAAAGAAAGGACAAGGGAAACCTAGCGCGAGCCAAGAACGAGTAAGACGCAGCCGGGGGTGGACGGGGCGGCAGGAGATGGAATAAGTCGAACGACTGAAAAATTATAAAGGTCGACGAAGAAACGAGATAATATAATATTAGCGAAGCTTCGGAGGGTGAGCGTGAAAACGAGGAAAAAGGTAAAAGCGCGAACGAGGAGAACGGCTTGAGGGGTGAGGCTGGACGCCGACCGGTTAAACGATAAAAAGGTTAGCGGCCACAATGAGGGCCGCTTCGCCGCAACGAAGAACCGGATGGACGAGAGGAAAGAGAAATCAGAGGCGCGAAAGAAAATAGAAACTGTCGGTAATAATTCGACCAGAGTTCTTCGAAATGAGGATAAAAAGGTCAGCGGGTAACGTCATTCACGTTTGCTTCTCTGTTTCCCGTAAATTATCCGTTCGCCCGGGTTACCGTCTCGTTACGACAAACAACGATACGTCGATCGTTGTTTACAGGCCCAGGAACGTGCAATCCGACATCGTCGTGCACGAGGATCGCGAAGAAATCGCGGCAGCCATCTTACAGCCCGCCATTTTGGTTAAAACACGACAAAAGTTAAGATATCGAGGGGTGATCTACGCGTAAGAGGAAGGGGTGGTTGGCCGTCGTGGGGCCAACATGGAAGCAGAGACGAAGGGTGGTAAATAGGAAATAAGTGACTGCCGGAGGGAGCGAGAACGGATTCCGCGGCAATTTCTCGTCTCCGCTCGTCATTGGCGAGAAATTGTCAAATCCCTGCCGCTTCGTCCCGACACGTTCGTTTCCCTCCCCTGGCTCGCCTAATAAACCCAATCCCACGATCGCATCGCGTACTCTCGCAGAGTTTATCAATTGGCGAGCAAGCGTGCTTCCTAAAGGTAACGAGCTTTCTTGATCGCGGTTCGGAGAATAAAACGGCGCGCCGCTGCGCTCGTTTCTCTCTATTTTCCGTTTTCCTTCCGCGCTCCGTTCCGAAGATAAACACAAAAACATACGTTCGCGTACGTACACGGGCAGCGATAAAATAAAGCGAAAGAAGAGGAAGAAAGAAAGAAAAAGAAGAAAGAGGAGGAAGAACGCGAGAGCTCTTTCAACCTCGGACCGACCATCGGTGATTTTATTTTTTACGCCACCCCCTAACAAATTTTGTAAAATGGAATTTTCAATGCCGCTCCATGACTTTGTAATGGCCCTTTCGGTCGAGACGCTGGCGCGTGTTTGGTCGATTGGTTCGCGCTGAAATAACGACGCTCTGTTTTTCCACTTTGCTCGGCGCTGGTTTCGCAATCGCGGTGCAACGCGCGCCAACTTAACCACGCAATCCGAACGAATGGAAAAGCGACAGATCACCGGCCCAAGATATTCACAGCCGCCAAATAACAGCGAAGGAAATGTATACAACGAACGAGCTTCTCCTTAGGTCGCGCAGGAACGGCGTTCGATCGCATTAGCTAAGGGGACGCTCGGCGAGACTCGACGGGGGCGGAAGAGTCGAAACGAAGCGTTCGAGCGGGCCAAAGATATTTATTTTTAGGGAGGATGTTGCCTGGAAGGTACACAGGGGAACACGAGATTGAAAGCGTAATAGGTCGGCCATCTTGATTTTCCAACCCTGCGTCAATTAGTGGCGCGGTAGGAGGGTGCGAAGAAGAGCGATGGCGTCGTTGCGACGAGAGTGGCGACGAGAGGCGAGAAGAGCGAGCGAGAGCCGGCGGAAGCGCGCGAAATCATTGGAGAACGCGAACGGAACGAATGCGTTACCATCGTTCTCCTTCTTCTGCTTCTCGTCCTCGTCTCCGCTATGCTCAGTAGCTGGGAATTAAAATTCGGTTTCCGCGTCGCCCGGAAATAATGCCACCTTTCGCCGAGCAATCGGGAAATGAAACTCGTATCCTTTCGAGATTCATACTTGACGCGACCCGCCTTCCAAACACTTTTACTTCTCGGTAGCTTTGCGCTTTATTTGCCGGCTGGTCGGCCCCTGTCTCATCGCCAAACCATATTACCCGCGTTTGATGCTTGCGCGAAGAACAAGCAGCTTTCGCGACTCAAACGAGTCTTTCGTTGGAAACGCGGTTCGAGCTTCGACTCTGACACACAACAGTGGGAACCGATAGAATAATTAACTCGGTGTTTAACGAGCAGGCGGAATATTCGCGAGTGCAGGCAAACGAGGAATTCGCGGCGAGGAAAAATGAAAAGCATGCTCGACGTCGTTAGGCTGGACGAAACGAAGCGTGCCACCGTTGCATTTCCAATTGCGCGATTACGCGCCACGAGGTCGCACAGAGTCGTCCTGGAATAAATAACACGCGCGGATGTCTGGACGTGATCCCGTTGCAGCTGATACGAGCAAACAGCCTCGCGGTGCTCTAACGACGCGTTCGCCGAACGGTGACGTCGCCTTCCAGAATCACCGCGCTGCTTCTTCACACAATGGCGAATACGAGAATGCAATTAAGTGGAAAATATGCGGAGTCATTGCATATTTCCGAGTAACACCGGTCGTTAGCATCACAAAGCGAGCAAACTCTATATGATCGCTGCCGCGATCGTCCCATTCAAATGGATGAGAAGAGTCTTTGGAAATTTATCTCCTGCACGACCTACCCCATAGGCCTAGGGGACCAACGCGACGCATTAATGCGCCATACCGCGACACCCGTTTCGTTATCATTCCCCTTCGGGTTACTTTGGCGCGACGCGACACCATCTTCCCCGTTTTGCACACGTCGCGTCCAAACCCTCCTTTTTCCCGCTTTAACCGAAAGTATCTTCTTTAGTATTCAGAGGATTCGAGGAAACGGAAAATCCGGCGCTGGTCACGCGTTTATCGTTCGATTCTCTCGCGTCGTTCTGGTCGAGTACGTTACCGGAATTATTGGCTTGGCAACTAAGCGATTGCGGATTTTATGAATAGGTGGTATTGGCAAAATCCGCAATCACTTAGTTGCCAAGCCAATAGTTCGAAGCGTCAGGTTTCAATTCGAAGGGTCGCGTCCTTAATCTCAATACGTAAATCGATAACAATTACATTTCGAGGTAGTAGAGAAAAAGAGACCAACGAGGCTGCAACGACCGCGAACAATAAACGCCGAGCACGAGAGAATGAAAGCATAAATGATAATTAGAAATGTTAATTTGTTTAATAATTAGCAAGATTAATAGGCCGCTGCTAATCGATGCGAGAGAACAAGTGGAAGAAACCGTGAAGGTCGACCGCGCGTGGGAAGTAGAAAAGCGTTTCCAACTAATCGCAGTGCCGTTCGAACGTTCGATCAATTGGACCGTGCAACCACGCGACTTTCGATGGTCGTTGTTGCACGACGCTGCAGAGGAAACGGTGGCGCTATCGGCTTCAAAAATCGTCCAGCGAATACCACGTGGAGCAACGTTTCCCCGGCTGGAAGGCTGGTCCCGCGTTGATAAATCATCGGTTGTAAAGAGAAACGCGGCTTCCGTGGCCGGTGAAAAAAAGCAGGAGAAAAAGACGCGCCTGCGGCAGACCGGTAAGCGAGTGGAATGGAAGGCCGGCGGAAGGCGAACGCGCGTTCGTCAACGGCGTCTTAATTCCGCAAACCTTTGGCACGCGGCGAAGGGGACCAGAACAGAGATTCCATGCAAATACGATTCCTCTCCTTCCCCTTCGTCCTTCCTCCGGGCAACCGGAGTTGCTCTTTTTCCTCTACTCGTGGCCAAGCCATCGTCCGAGGATGGACGGGAAAAAGGAGAAAAACGGCGACTATCGAGGGTGGATGAGTGGCGAGAGTGCGGCGAGGAAACGCAGGGAGTCGCGGCCCGGGCTGGGCCAGGCTGAGCCGAGCCGGTAAGACAGAGAAGAAAGAGCCCGCGAGGAGGAAAAGACGGCGCGAACGAGAAAAGAGCGCGAAACTAAGTAGAAGAAAGGTGGAATGGACGGCGAGGGGTAGGGCAGGGGAAGGAGGAGGACGAAGAGGGCAAAAACCGAGTATCTTATTTATGAATATGTATGGGAGCCTCGAGCAAGCTCGAGAAGCTGACTACGGGCTACTACTACGAACGGTCGAGCATGCCGAAGCCCTTGCAGCGCCGCGCGCACGTTGCCCTAACCTAGAATCAAAGTGACATTAGCTGGAAGGTAGTCGTGCCGGGGCTACGTACGTACGCCGCGTGGCTTACCTTCCTTTCGGAATTAATGTCCGCGTGGCACGATATACGATCGCGCGTACGCTCTTTTTCACACGGCTTCCGTCCTACGTCGGAACGCTGGAAACGCTAGGCGGCCGCGCTCCTTCCTTTTCTGGCCGACATGTTTCGCTTGGATCTCGTCGATGGGCGAACTCGTTACGATCGAGACGTTTCCGAGCTCGCGATCGCACTTTCCCTTTAAACGCGATCCGTTGGGCGGTCGGACGAGTCGCCAACTCCTCCTCTGTCATCATCGTAGTCGCTGTCGCCGTCGCCATAGCTATCGCCATCGTCGCACGACGTTATATTAATATTTTAATATAAATGCAAATCGCATTAGATCGCGCTTACCGATACGGAGAGTTAAGCTCGGCAGGCAGGGGCGGATAGGACTAAGAGTGGCGGCGGTAGGAGAGCCGACGGTGTTGCGAGAACGAGGAGAGGAGGCCGAGGCCGAGGCCGAGGGCGAGAAAGCTTCTCTCGCGTAAATAGCGTCGTAGGACGCGCGATTTACCGCTTGCATTCGCCGCCGCCGCCGCCGCCGCCGCCACCGCCGCCTCCTCTTTCCACCGATATTAAGGAGCGGTCATAAGATACATAGCTTACGAACCCGCCTTACCAACTTCCCGGAGCAACCCTCTTGTTTCACCGACAAATTCGCGTACCTCGAAACCTGCGCGGCAAACCGGATTAAGGATCCACTCGCGCCCGCGTCCGAAACACGGGACACCTTCGCGATAAATAAACGACAGCGGCTCACAATTCCACCAAGATACCGCCTACCGCGCAGCTTTTTCTTCGTTTGCTCAGACTTTTACGCGACCGCAGGAAAAATCCCTCTTTTAACAACACGGCGACCTGAACTCGAATTTTACTCGCAGCGTCGCGCGTCTCTGTAAGCTTCTCGCTGCGCCAATCGCACTCGAACGTTTGTGCTAATCGACGACAGACGCGTGGTCGTAACGCAGCCTGACGAAGGAAGAAGGAGCGAGCCTTTGTAGTCGACGATCGCGATAATTCTTTATTTGGTTGTACGAGCGTTAATTTGCTCGGGAGCGATGATTTGCTCGTCGGTATAATTGCGGTCGATAATATAAGAACGAGCGTGAAAGGCGAGGATTTCGCGAGACGCGACAAAAGCGTCGTCTCCCGTGGCGAATCTCGCGGAAACGTAGTCGATTAAAATAGAGTAAACCGTGAAAGCCGGTTGAAGAGGATCCGTGGGTTAACGCGATGCGGAACCGGCGCACGGTTACTCGCGCGAGTTATTAATCCCGGCTTGCGTGGTGGATTCGAGGCAGAAATCGCCTACGACCTACGACGAAGCCGTCATCCCTTCGCTGTCCTCGTCGTTGCAGCCCCGACGCCGCTCCATCCGCTGCGTATCGTACACCGCGTCGCTGTCGACGTGCTCGTTGTCGATGCCGCCGTTGTATTCGCGATTGCTGTTGCAGTTTCAACTGCATTCTGCGCGAAACCTTGCAACGCGCCTTCCTATTTACGCGACTCAGCGATGTGCGATGCCATTCACCGGCGAAAATATGAAAACCCCATTATGCGGCAACCCGAGTTGTTGCTTTTTGTAGGCCCCGGACCCTCCTACCGTTAGGGGCTGCTCTACCTCGCCGTGCATTCCCACTCTTCTCCGCCTCGAGCACGCGACACCGCGGATACGCGTATGGATTTATCGTATATTTTCGCGTTACTACGTTTACCTAGGTCGCGGCACGCTTCCCCTCGTCCGTCGTTGCGCCCTCCGCGGAAACGCGCGTCGCCATAATTTCAACGACTCTGCTGTCTCGCGTGGTAGTCGGAGACAGCGCGTGCCAAGAACTCCGTCCTCAGATCGAGACGATCGTCGTTGCCAATCTACGAGAAAACGATTCTAAGCGAAGTTGCGGTTTCTTTGATCGCGCTCACGCTGAGTCTCGCAAACGTAACGAGAAATGGAAAAGAAAGAAGATGGCGAGCGGAGAAGAGAGAAAACGGTTAAACGCGCATATGTAAAGAGCCGGTGGTTGGTTTGATATTTCGGTGGATTTCTAGCAAAGGATCGCTTCGTCAGGGAGAGCACGTCGTTCCATGTTAAACTGCTGCCGATCGTCGTTCGCGACGGTGCTTTATCATAAATTATAATTAACCGCATAAATATGCATTCGACCGTGGCATAATTCGACCAATAACAGTAAATTACTCACGAGGCGGAGCGACTCGTCGCTGGTGCCGCGGTACCACGATCCCACCCCTAATACAGAGGAGGGTTGCCCTCCGCGGCTGCCACCCTCTTTCCAGTAACGGCAACAGGAACGAGAACAGTAACGACGACGGCGGCAACGCCACCGACAACGGCAACACCGGCAATCCCGACAACGAGGCAATAGACCAGCAACGACTATGTAATACGCCGTCTCTATCCGACGATGCATCGTCCACTCGTCCGAGCTGGCAAACGCGTGTCCTCGCTGTAGCCGGGCGCCCGCGCGCCAGCGTACGATAATGCGATTAATTGGTATTGCTAATCGTCGATAATTAATATAAATAGATGAGTGCAATTATTAGTAGAGCGCGGCCCCGATTCGCCCGCATACAGGTGCAATTCGTACTGCACAGACTCGTCGATCTCGTTCCAATCGCCCCCTTCCCCCGCCATCCTCTCTCGCCGCCTGCTCTCGTTGTCCGCAACGGTATACCGTCGAAAAACCACGCGATCTCCACCTCGCACTCGGCGTACTTTGCCGATACACAACGTTGTACTGGGACACAGGGAACGCGGCCGAAACCGGCGAACGAAAGGCGATACGACTGTTCTTCTTAGTTTACCGTGTTCTGGCCTCTTCGATCGATCGATCGAATCGAAACGGCGATGCAGCCGCGTCGTCATAAAAATCACGGCGGAATAAAAGAGAAGGTAAAAAGGGTAGAGACGAAGGTGGAGAGTAAAGGAGAGGAGCGAGAGAGACGGGACAAAGGGGAAAGGGAAAGAATTAGGTAAACCGCAGGGAGACTGCTTCAGGGGTATAATAATGGAGCGAGCGTTGTATATTTTTTTATATTCGATGCGTCATATTTTCCCAGACTCGAGACGCACAGGCTCGAGATGCACGATATTGCAAAAAAGAGTGCCACTTCTGACGGGTGCGCTCCGACCCCGACAGAGGAGAGGGGCAGCGCGTGTGGGTGGTTGCGGAGAATGGAAGACCGCGGAAGTGGTACGCGGTAGGGTGACTCGCCTCGACTCGCCTCGCCTCGCCTCGCCTCGCTTCGCGACCCGACACGACTCGACTCGACTCGGATCGAGAAACCGAGACAGAGAGAGAGAGAGAGAGAAAGAGAAACGGTCGGAGAGAGCTACTCTGGTGTATCGGGGGAACAAGGACCAGGAAAAGAGAGTAGAACGGACTGAGAAATCGAGGAGAGGCAGAAGCTGTGGCAGAGAGTCGGAGCCACAACCACGCGGAAAGCAAGAGGGAAAGGAAGAGAAGGAGAGGCCGTCGAGCAACGGGAAACAGGAAACAGAGACGGAGAGAAAGAGAGAAGAGGGTCGCGTTGGCAGACTTCACGCACAATTAATTTTCTGAATAATTCCTAATCGAAGGCGAAACCGAACGAAGCGTGGATAGTGGTAACGTTAGCGATGAGGCGACAGCTGGCACTTCCAACCTCGCTCTACGCCTTTCGTTACCGCGTTTTCCTTGATAATTATGTGTACGTTAATTAATTCACTAATTATTATTCCTACTACGCCGTGCGGTAATTTCAAGACTCGCTGCTCCAGACTCGGCCCAACCTGATCACCCATACACGCCAAATGAGAAATTCTCCTTATCATTGTACCATTGCGACTCTTGTAACGGTGACGCGGTCGAAGCTTTCCCCCGCCTTTGCTCTCAATCATCGAGGAAAATTCGAAGAATATCCGGAAGAATATTAGGAAGACGCGGTGGTATTTTTCTGTGCCGATGGTTCTTTTCGTTTCTCGTAGTGCTATTTTTGCAGAACGCGTGGCAAGTAGAATTAGATTGGCGAAAGAAACGCGATATCGTTTCCGCGCGTTTATTCCCCCTTTTTCCCCCTTTGCCTCGTCACAAAGCATTTTTTCCACGACGTCCTCGCTGACTATCCCCCCCGTTTGCTTCGTCTCTTGATTCTTCTCGCTCCTCTTTTAGCGAACCGTGCGCGCGTACGCCTATCTATCCAGCTATCTATTCGTCTCTCGTTTCTTCGTTCGGCCTATCGACGGGTGGACGAGCATCGACGACAACCGCCGCATACAGCATCCCTTCCCACGACCGGCCTGTCCCCATTGTCATAACCCATAGATGCGACCGTAAATCGACGGGAAAGCTGCAAGAACGTTCGATATATCAATCTACGTCGGCTCCTATTTGCTGGTAATTAATCACGTTCATATCCGAGGGCGTACTTAGCATCCGAGAGGAGGAAGCATCGAGTAGATGCTAAACGCGTACGAGGCATTGGCTCGAAAGATTCCGAGAATGGCGTCGCGTAAACTATCGAGCATCTCCGAGGAATCGGAACCTAGTTGGTAGGTACACGTCGGGCGTCAGGTGGTATAGGTCATCGTGATAGGTACACACCCCTGCTGGTATTTTTCTCCCTCTTCCAACCATCCGGACCGCTCTCTTTCTTCTGATTTAAAAATCGTAGAAAAACAGAACTATGAGTGCCGGGATTCGAACCTGGGTCTTGAACGTTTGTAACTAGTTACGCTAACCACAGCGCTGCCGTCGTCCAGCGAAGGATAAGGTCTTTGTGTAGCAAGCCACGGGACAGAAATTGTTAGAAAGTTTTGCTGTCGAGTGTCGCTACAGGTGCTTCGCGGCCCATCTATCGTTTCCTTTTCGCGCCACCATAGTGCACCGATCGTTCGAACGAGTCGCGCTTTCGGTCTAACCTCTTCGTCCTTTTCATCCTCTTGTCACCGTTGCGAACACAGTCGCGTGATCATCTACTCGAAGAAGGAAGCGATATCGGCGCGAGAAACCGCGAAATCCGGGGAAACCGTTGAAACGTCGGCCGTGGAACACCGTGGAAAGGCGTGGAGTGGCGTGGAATACGTCGAATGCGTGGAATCGTAGCTCGTTGCTGCGTGCAACATTATCGACGAGAACCTGTACATATCGTGGAAACGGTCGGAATCGTTTCCATCGATTTCCTCCATAGCACCGCGCGATTCCTTTTATTTCTCTCGCAGGTATTCTAACTGTTCCATATCAATTGCGCCTTCCACGGTACAACCGACATACTTGTCCGGCGCTTTGCACCAATTTCAGCCGCTTTATTTCCACGCGTACCAATTTCAAAATTACTCTTTTATTCGTTCATTCGATATAATAAACGGACGGGGCACTTTTCCAACGTTGTTAAAGGTAGGATTCAGGTAAAATCTTCTGCTCCTCCAACTAACAGACAGTGTCCACAAGGGAGAATACATTACGAATTAGCTGCGTTAATGTTTGCGTGTGAACCTACATAGGGCGCTACGAATTCACTGGACGCGACTTGAGCCGACCGCTGAGACGATTAACCCCCTCCCGTACCATTTAGTTCGACGAAACGGACCAGACTGATGCTCATAAGCAGAAACTAACATTCAGTCACGATCGTAACGGGCAAAAAAACAGCCGCGAGCTCGGCTTGTTATGTTTACGTTTGGCTCAAGTATCTCTGGTCGCGAGTCAGTCTCGCGATATTCATGTTTCGACTCGCTAAAGTACGGGAAGGGGTTAACACTTTACCGACTGATAGCCGATTAATCGGGTCGTCATCGCCGACGCTTATCGACCGATAGCCTATTAATCGGCTTTTTGTCGCCGACAATCTTTCTCATTATTCGAGCAGCAATTTGTTATCTAGTACTAAGGTAACTTGCTCAGTTGCGTTGCTTTGCAAGCTCCCACAGTCTTATACCAATTTGGAAAACTTACCGTTCACGATGAACGAAAAGAATGTTATATTGGAAAGTCTGAACCGTGCGTATGCTGTTGAACCGCTAGCGACCGATAAAGCGTTAAGCGCGCCACGCGAGTTAGATAGAAGTCGAGGGAATAGCAGAGCCAAGTATCAGGTAGTCCGAAAAGTTTCTTTCGTCTTATAAGGAAATAATGGACGAGCAAGATTTTTCGTTTTATATTATTTTATCGAATTACGTGTGATCTATTTTGTTCTATCAAAATAAAGATCACAACGTTCGACAGATTAGGATTCATGTTTGTATAAAGATGCGTCGTTGTAAAAGACGCTTTTTGGATAACCTAATAAAAAACACATGGGACGTTTAATTTTATCGATGGGATCAGAGAGAAGATGAAAGCGACTGTGAAATCTGTTGACTGTGTTACAAACCCTGTCGATGGTGTGTAGACGACGGTGTACTGTACGATGACCGTATTTTCATGTGTACGAGAGCTGATAAAATAAATTCGAATGTCCGACAGTCTGACCCGGTACATGTAATTTCCCTCGGATAAGAAGAGCAGGTCAGTCGATCCTATTATTAACGATTTTGTAAAGAAAGATGATCTCAACAGTACGTCTATTGTATAGACTGATATATAGGGGGTGTAGATTGAATCTAGACATTATGCTATTGTAGTCGTGATTATTCCACTCCACGAGTGTATCAATCTGAAATGAGAGGAAACGCAAGAAGTTGCATGGAATTTTTGAAAGTAAAGACATATTGCAGACGTGGGGGAACCAGCGAGAAATAATTTCCTCTAGGAAATAAGCAACTTGTTAAACGAAACAAGCAACGCGTTATACTCTGTTCTTTATTCGAAGTCGCCGACACAGTGAGAGTTCCGAGAAGGCGTAAAAGTTGTAGGAAAGCGAAGAACCGTAAATTTTTCTGTTCGAACGAACAGTGACGTCGTTTAGTAGGAGACGAATAAAATATGTATAATGCTTTCTCAGTTTAATATCAGCGATCCTAATGTGTTACGTGTTTCTCGGTTGATCATTTTCATGATTTGCCGCTATCTCCAGCCTCCGTGTTCCTTCTTGTCCCGTTCGAGGACAAAGCGAAGCCGAATAGCACAGCCGACTCGTAATAGGCAACTGACCGGTGCCGAGCGTGTTCCTACATTCGTAATGGGGCGACTTATTTCCAGACGAAACAGTACAGGCGAGGTGTAACGTATTAGCATTTTTAAATGTGAAACAAGCAGGCTCTGAGCAATCCAAGTGGCTCCCTGGCTGTGTTAGAGGCACGCGTAACATTCGTATCAAAGGATAATGAGTTATCAATAAATACACAGAGATCACGAACACACGCTGAGGCGGTAACATCGAATAATTTATATGGAAAGAAAGCAGAGTTGTTGCTGCGATGAAAACGTATCGACGGCACTGGCAAATGTTGAGATTCGTTAAATTATTAACCTACCGGTGTTCGAGTCTAGGAATGTGAAAGTGTAGCATCGGAAGATACGAAGGGGAGGAAAGACGGATTTCAAGGTTTTGAAATCTGTTGATTGCATTAGGAGCCCTGTCAATGGCGTGTAGATGACAGTGTAGTATTTTCGTGTGTACGAGAACTGATAAAATAAATTCGAACGTCCGACAGTCTGATCCGGTACATGTAATTTCTTTCGGATAAGAGGAGCAGGTCAGTCGATTCTATTATTGACGATTTTGTAATGATAGAACATACTTTTATTAGGTTGTCCGGAAAGTTTCTTTCGTTTTATAAAGAAATAATAGACGCACAATGTTTTTTGTTTTATATTAGTTTATTGAATTATGCGAATGTAATAATAGAAATAGAACGAAATGGATGGTACCTAATTCAATAAAATAATATAAAATAGAGATTCCTGTTCATCTATTATCGCCTTATGAAACGGAAGAAAATTTTAATGTCAAATTTTTATTTTTGGATATGCTTTTTCTATTTCAACGATATAGTAAAATTATACTTTGGATGAAAGCTTCTAGTTGAATAACGTATAGCTTAAATTGTTATTTAAATTACATAATTTAACGATGAACGTAAGACTCTGAGTTTATTATTAATATCGAGCTAATAATTCAAAATTTAATGCAAATTCATTATTGATTTCATATTAAGACAGTCGAATCGCTAAATACAAGCATTCGAATGATATTTAAATCGTTTAATAAAAATATCTAAGAAACTATGTATATGCACATCAACGAGAAGGAGAAGAAATCTTTTTCTAAAGATAAAAGTTTACAATACACGTAACGTAAGTAAACATGAGAAATGGTACTGGCCCTAAACGAAACTATATTATGAATATATTAACATACTAATACTACAATATACTTAAAATATAATACAATATTTATATGATATAAATTCAAATTAATAATATTCAATATTATTATTTTATAAAACCCCTTAAAATAAAATAAAATAATTATATATTTAAATAAAATTACTTTTTTCTTACAAATTAACAAAATACTCATTATATTATAATCAAATAAATAAAAATATATTCAACCCTTCGAGTTACTTCCGAGGTAACATCGATCATTTTTAGATAATTCGTAGCAGAATTTAACAAGTTGAACTATGGCTCCAATTTAGTAAACTCACCGAAATATCGTGACTAGCAGTGACAGTTTATTCGCTACGACGACGACTACGCGAAAGGAAGAAGATCGATCAGTTTCGAGTGATTCGACTCGCAAGTGAAACGAGAAGCGACCTCCTCGTGACAAAATCGGGAGAAAAAATTGGACACGGTGCGAGAGAAAGAAAAGAATGGTTGATCGCGGTATTCGAGAGGTTGGGGGTTGAAGGGGGTTGGCGTAGCTGAAAGCCGACAGCCTCGAAAGCGGCAAACGTTTCCTCTGTTCCGGGCGTATCCGTCTCGGCGATGCGACGAATTTTCTCCGACACTTTTTGCGTGCTGTTCTCGGCGATTTGTTCTGCCGCGTTTATCCGCCAGAGCCTAACCCGGTCGAAAACCACTGGCAAAGCGGCAACGGGAAGAGGAAAGGGAGACGCGGCCACAGAGAAAGGGAGGTAGAGCGAACGGTACGGAGGTAGGGAGTCGGAGGTGCGCGTTTAAAATAATGCGAATCCTCCTTTACTGCTATCTCCCTCCACACTGTACAGAGCTCATCCCCCACGATTCCCGCGCCCATGCGGTCTCGATCCAGCCACTTCGTTCTCCTCGCTTCTTTTTTATTTCGCACTTTCTACCGCGGCCAATGAAAGACCCACTTCGCCTTTTGTCGCGCTTCCACCGCGCCGAGAGTCCTTTCGCACGCGCTTCGAACCACGCGGCAAGCCGTGCTGCTCTGGTCGGCACGCACCGTGCGTCGTTACACGCGCCGCGATAAAAACGTACGTGGCACGCGTTTTGCTCTGGAAGAGCTGACGGGCTCGTTTGGCAACTAAGCGATTGCGGATTTTGTCAATATCACCTAATGACAAAATCCGCAATCACTTAGTTGCCAAGCCAATAGATTCCTTTTCGCGCGAACAATTCGCTATGACGGAGGACGACAACGAATGAAACGCTGTGTACGGCGCTATATTTGGCCACCATACACCGTGCACCGAGGATCGGCCGCGAATGACCGGCTGATCGAACAATCGAGACGGAAACTAATCGCGGCGATTCGAGGAATTCGAAACATTTTTTGCAGCGTAACCGCGGTTCGCAGAGTAGTATGCGAGGCGATGCGATGCGAAGCGAAGCAGAGTGGAGGAGTGCACGGTGGCGGAAGAGAAGGAGGGACGGCAGGAGTGCAGAGGTGGCGGCGGGGGTGGAGCGGCAGCGCTTTCACGATTTTGAAAAAAAATCCATTTCGCGATAGAGCCGTCGCGGAATAGATACGGGACGCGGCGGCGTAGGCCCTATACCGTGCAGGGTATAGGGTAGCCAGGATTGACGATACGAATCGGCTATCTGCAGGTACGCGGCGGATAGGGGGCGGAGGAGGAGGCAGAGCTCACGTGTGTGCCGCGATGCACGCGTGTAGGAATTCGCGCGGAGGCACACAGGCGAGGATCGCGCGTACGTACGCGCGAGACTGCACGTGCGTGAAGTTACACGTGGCTGGGTGGGTATCTCCGATATTTATGGGCAATATTTCCGATTCAGCTGCCGCTATCGAAGCCCTTACCAGTTCAACATGTCCGCAATAAAAAACTGGATAAAATTATATCCACATCTCGCCACGGTTTCGACTCGCTGAAACTCGTCAAAAGTTATGGAGCGGGGATACGAGGAATTCTATTCTACTCCCTCTCTACCCCTTTCTCCTTTTTCTCTTTTTTCCGGTTTTTTCTCTTTCTCTCTCTCTCTCTCTCACTCTGAGTCTCTTTTTTTTTTAATATTTCGCGCGAGGCTGCGATGCGCGAATCGATCGATTTCGAGTCGATAAAGCGGCTATTTCTACCCACCGCGAAACCGATTCTCCCCTTGCTCGTTCCAACAGAATCAACAGCAACGAAATAATTCCGCTAGAAGAGAACCGAAAAGGAAGAAAACTTTTCCTTCCGTCACTTTTGTCCGAAGAAATCGCGGCAACTTTATTTCCGCCAACTACACCGATCGCTGTGAAGCGTTCATGTTCTTAAGAAGAAAGACGCGAGGCAAAAGAACGACCGCGTAAACGATCTGGTTCTAGTCGCGTCGAACGACGCGCGTCTCGGCACTCGCGTTGCTTCCATCGCTAGTCTTTGTATTACGACGAAACGTTAACACTAGAACTACCAAAGCAGTGAAATTGACTGGTTTTACAATTTTATTTTAAAATTCCTGCTTCATGATGATGTAATGACATTCGCAACGATAACTGCAAGAATAACATAATGAATTTTATTTTGTTTTATATGTATTCAAATTGAAAATAATTTTTGATACAAAATTATTTTATCAAAATTAATTAATCAAAATGACTGGTATTTGTCTCAAAGTGCAAAAGGGTTCTGCAATCTGCTTATCGAACCCCAATTAACTAGCTTCTTCGTTTCGTACAACTTGCCACATGTTTTTACAATTTTTACCGCGTATCATTTGATATGACGATATCAGTTATCAGGAAACTTCCCGATCGATCGCTGGATCGCTAGATGCTAACGCTAGAACTACCACAGCAGTCAAATTGACTGGTTTTACAATTTTATTTTAAAATTCCTGTTTCATGATGATGTAATGACATTCACAACGATAACTACAAGAATAATACAATGAATTTTATTTTGTTTTCTATGCATTCAAACTGAAAATAATTTTGTATCAAGGCTACGTATATCAAAATGACTGATATTTGTCAAAGTGTAAAAGGGTTCTGCAATCTGCTTATCGAACCCCAATTAACCAGCTTCCTCGTTTCGTACAACTTGCCACACGCTTTTACAATTTCTACCGCTATCATTCGATATGACGATATCAGTTATCAGGAAAATTCCCGATCGATCGCTGGATCGTTAACGGTAGAAATACCACCGCAGTCAAAATAACTGGTTCTACAATTTTATAATCGTGTCAACCTTCGTTTAGGGATGATAAATCAATAAATATATAAATATCCTATTATCACGTATTTTTCTAAGACCAATCATTTTTCCTTGTTTTGATAGAAATAGCTTCGTGTTAACTATCGGTAGTTGTAGCGTTAAAGGATACGCGACAACGGGGGAACGTCGGATCGGTGGAAACGGGTCGTTTAAGAAGTCGATGAAGAAGCAAGCGCAACGCGACGATCGAGCGTACAACGTGGCGACCGAGTTTCAAACGTAAAAATTCCAATTTGTTGTGGAAGTGTGCGCGCCGTTAAAGCCACGACGAGCCAGAGAAGCGCGTAATATATTACGAAACTTGGCGGCGAAACTCGGATGTGGAGACCGAACGCTATATTATTCGAAAGTTTTCCACTCTGCGAAAAATTCTTAACTTATGGATTTCGGCCTCCAGAGAAACTACTACGCCTGTTTGCCCGCTTCGCGATACAAAACCGCAGGATGTGCGAACGCATATCATCTTGCTTCCTCTTCTTCTTCCTTGCCTCGCGTGCGCGTCTTTTTCTATCGTAACCGATCGATTGCACGGGAAATCAGTTTCACGAAACTTCGTAACCTCTTGTTCCGTCCAACGCTGACCATTCGTTTCCTTCTTCGCGTTCCACTAGCCGTTTACTCCGAGCGTCCAGTGTACGTTCGTTGTTCTTCTCGGATGCACGACGGATGAGAACTATTTGCAAGGCGACGGTTCCGGCCGCGTGCACCTACTCCGATTACCAAGACGAATCGTCGCCAGATACGTGGAAATACGTTAGGAAGCAAACGGAAGGAAGACGGAGATGCGCGCGAAAGAGGGCAGAGGTGGTGCACAGGTGAGGAGAATGTAGGGAGAACCGCGGCGCGGGGGTTGCACGAAGAAGATGAGGGGCAGGAGGAAAAACTTTTTAAATTCGAGACAAAATGCTAAAAGTTCCCCGAGGCCATGCATACGAAGCGGGAACCAGCGAGAAAAAGGAGCGAGGACGAGGCGAGTGGAGGGAGGCAGGCAGCGACCATTAACATAAAACAGAATGTGGGAAAAGCAAATATTGTGATAAAAAATAATAATAATAGGAGGCCGAGCGGAGAGTACGGAAGGAAAGAGAAAGAGACGGAGTGAGTGAGTGAGAGAGAGAGAGAGAGAAAGGGGGAGCACGCGCCCAACCCCTGGGGACGAAGCGGAACGACGGATACTTTGGCTCCGCGAATACCGTCCTTCTCTTTCTCTCCTTCTCCCCCTCCCCCATACTACCTCCTCACCCTCTGTGTGCCCTCTTTCTACGCCCTCCTCCGCTCTGCTGCACCCTCCCGTCTCCGTCTACCTACTCGTATAAATACAAGTATACGCTTGGAGTTTTCCCCGGGCATTTATGAAACTCATTCGGCCAGAACTAACTCTAATAATCGTTGAAACTAATGCTCTCCTTCGAGTACGTGTGCCACCACTACGAATCGCCTCGCTCTCTCGCAACGTCTTCCTCGAGAGGATAGACGCGAGCTTGCAGCCTGCTTCCAGGTGGACTGGTTCGCGAAACCACAACGAATCTTCCGAGCTTTCTCATTGTTTAACCTGCTGCTATCGTTGCTATCGTCACACCGTCAACGCAGCTTTCGGCAAACAGAGAGATCGATAAGTTTCGATCGATCGGGTGAACGGAAAAATTAGACGAACAGAGGCAAGAAATTTGGATAATTTCGCGAAACCACAACGAATCTTCCGAGCTTTTTCACTGTTTAACCTGCTGCTATCGTTGCTATCGTCACACCGTCAACGCAGCTTTCGACAAACAGAGAGATCGATAAGTTCCGATCGATCGGGTGAATGGAAAAATTAGACGAGCAGAGGGAAGAAAGTTAATTTCGCGAAACCACAACTAGTCTTCCGAGCTTTCTCGCTGTTTAACCTGCTGCTATCGTTGCTGTTGACACACGCTCAAGAAAACCACTCAGAAACAGTAACAGAATAGGCTAGACATGCTGCATACCACAGCCATCGAAACAATAAGCAAATAATAACGAAATAGGCGCCCCTGAGGTACACCAGACGACAATCGCCCCTCCAGAGGGACCCAAACCACAGTATACCCTCCAAAATAAGCGCCCGAATCGGTCAGTTAAAATATTTTGACTCAGTCTCTTGCAACACTTCGAATCATTCTGTAACATTTTGGACCGTAACTCTGGATTTGCATAATAAATTCTATTATCATATACAAAGTTCAATTTCGTCACCTTATTCGTGAAACGTTCGAATTGCGACGCGAGGAGATCGCCGGCGATCTATCGGTTTCGCGATTTACTGTGTCTCCGACGTGACACTGTCGTCACACCGCCGACGCAGCTTTCGACAAACAGAGACAGTGAGAAATCACGGTTCGATAAGTTTCGATCGATCGGGTGAATGGAAAGATTAGACGAACAGAGGGCAGAAAGTTTGGATAATTTGGAACGTTGTTGGAATTGGTTGGGTGGAACTGTAGGCGGCACAACGCGAATCCGTGGCGGCAAGATGGAGAGGCAGAGGAGTAAAAAGAAGACGAGGCTGTGGAAAAGAGGGAAGAGACGGGGGAAGATGAGAAGATAGGGAAAAGCAGGAGGAAACACAGCGACGTAAACCGTAACGATAACGATTATAGGCGCAGTTACCCTGGGACGTCGTCCTTTCTTAACGATTACGCCGTTGAAAATTATTACGCGTAATAACGCTCTGTCGTTATTACTGTTATTGTTATTGTTATTGCTATTATTACGAGCGTTATTATTGCCGTTATTATTGCTCCAGCTATTACTATTATTTATATTATTATTATTATTATTATTGTCGTCATTATTATTATTATTTTTATCATTATTGCTATTGTTATTATTATTATTCGCAGCGAGCGAGGAACGAAACGTACGATCGAACGTTTAGAAATTCGCGTGATATTCCCAGCGAGGGAACGAGCGCAACGACTTTCTTGCCTCGCCGTTCGGAATTACTTTTGCTCGTTGCGAACTTAATCGGAGCGGCGGTGGCCATTGCTTTACAAATTGACTTTGCCAGCCGCGGTTCTACGTCAGCAGCCTCGAAATCGAGACAACCAGCGGATCGTTTTAAACGAATTCACGATTTAAATCTGGCGAATCGACAGGCACGCGAGTCTTCGAAGAGGATCTGTCAGTGGGAAGACTGGTACGCGGCGGGGAAATTTTTTGTTTCGCCGATCACCGAAGAGCTTCCACCCGTCGATCTCGCGCAAGGATTTCGCTGGCCGTCGGCTAAACGCGTTGCCCAACGTTTCCGGCTTGCGCGGAAAATACGCGCCGGTTTCAGAGTACAAGCCCCGGTGGCCGGTTATTTTTTAAGAGTTCGATTCGAACGCTACTCGTCTTGTTTCGGCGTTTTCGCGTTTCCCACGTTTGTTCCAGCCAGTTCGACGAAATTGGAAATATCGATGGAAAAAATCCGTCGAGCCTGGCCGTTCGAAGGGAAACGTCGAGACCGGTCCGAGATGCCGGAAACGCGAGGGGCACGATGCGATACCGCGTCAAAAAGAATAATTAAACGCACGGCCACGTCGATCGCCTCGCCTCGCCTCGCTGCGTTCCTCTTCTCTTTCTCTAATTGAGATTTATCGCTACCTCTACCTAAACCCGTTCATTGTTCTACCTATCCTCGCAAGTTACGTCAAGCTGCGCGTTATCTCGCGATAAAGTGCTCATCGATTATTCGTAAAGTAAACGCGAGTCGCGGGAGAGCATCGACTCACGGCTGCGTTTGTAACAAAAAATGCAGAACCGAGGAAACCGAGAGGTTGAAGTTTCTAACACGTCGACTGCCACGCGTGTTTTCAATGAAATCTCCTTCGGGCCACGCGTACCAAGCGCTCTCTGATTGCTACTCCCATCGATATTTTAGTAATGCGAGTCGCTCAAAATTTTCGACAAACTCGAAAGGAAGTATGAAAAAATATTCACGCTTCGAGAACACGTTGCTATCGATGAAACGTTGATTCCATGGCGCGGAAGACTCATCTTCGAACAATATATAGCAAACAAAGCACACAAATACGCGATCAAATTATTCAAATTATGCTCAAACACGGCATATACATGGGCAATGAAAATTTATTCTGGTAGATCAGCTGACGGTGTTAGAGAAACAGCATTGGCACACGATGTACGTCTACAGCTTGCAGAGAAACTTTTCTACCAAGGACGAACATTATACACTGATCATTTTTACACGAGCTATGAATTAGCGATATTATGACTAAACCGCGAGACGCACGTAGTGGCAACACTTAGGAATAACAAAAATTCCTCCCGAAAGATATTTTTCGTTGCGAACTAAGTAAAGGGCAGATGGTATCCGAAGAAGATGATAACGGGATCGTCGTACTCAAATGGAGAGATACACGGGATGTGAGAATTTTATCGACAAAACAGGCTGCCATCGTGGTATCAAGTAGAAAAAAAATCGTAGCATTCGTGCTGTTTCTCCAAGCCAACAGACATCTGCAACGTTAAAACCACTAGCTGTTGTTGAATATAACGAAGGAAAGTGTGGTATAGATTATTCCGACCAAATGGTTTCTTATGCCACCACAATTAGGGAAGGAATCAAATGGTACGGAAAACTTGGCATTCGACTCCTTCTCGCAATTTCTGTTGTAAACGCTTCGACGGGTTACAAAATTGCAACGAAGAAGGATATAAATATTAGAATATTTAGAGAATCGTTAGCTGCAAAATTATTAGGGTTGTCTGAGAATACAAAAAATCCTTGTCTTCCACGCAGTCAACACAGTATCGTCGTTGGGAAAAATGATTCCGGAAGAAGCATTAGACGCGCGTGCAAATTACGTTATGCAAATAAAAGACGTCGAATGGACGGAACAAAGACACGAGAGAATTTAAAGAAAACAACAACTTATTGTCCAAATTGTCTCGACCAACCTCACCTGTGTATAGAATGCTTTAAAGTTTTACATTCTAAATAATTTCTTCAATAAACCATTTTCGTACTACTTTCGTAACAATTCAATATTTTCGTTATTTCCTCTGGAATATCTTTTCAAACACCTACGACGACCCTTCGCCAGTAGTGAAATAAGCGTCACCCGAATACGGGTGTCGTGGCAGTCAACGTGCTAAAGAAGAGCAGATAACGAGAGAACGCGTATTACAGCAGTTGATAATCGAGTTTTCCCTCATCGTACATGTTACGTATACACTTTCTTCTCGTTGGTCGCGTTCCGTCTTGCGGTCGAATCGGCGTTGATCCTTGTAATCGCGCGATCGCGTGTCAGCTGTATTGTACGCAAGGAAAGAGCGAGAGGGAACAAAGCAGAGAGATAAAGAAAGAAGAGGAGGAGGAATGACGCGCGGGTCAGTCACACAGCGTTTGGTAATAACGACGAATCTACGGATCCAAGCGAACAAACGAAAAAGCCCCGATACAACGTAATATTTGGGTCGACGTAAAATTACAGATAATTGGTCGACCGGGCCGGCAGATGAGCGTAATTTAAGCGGCCCTACCGCCTCGTGCGGCGACCCGCTAATCGATTACGAAATGTTTCTCGAGATCCCACTCGAGACTTAACGAGATTTACGATCGCTGGATCGGTCGGTCCTCCTGTTCGCCATGCGTCCGTCACACCGCGCGTCTCAGTATCCGGTGTTTAATACGCTCGTACAACGTTCCGATAATTAATTAGAAACTAATAAATCCGACGAATTGCGGATGGGAAAGACAGGCGAGTAGAAAGGGCAAGGCGAAAGATAAAATGAAAGTGGGAATTCGAGAGCGGAAAAGAGCGACGATCGCGGACGGTTGCCTATTTTCGGCAATTTCCGATTCGTAAATTGCTCGTTCAGAATTGCGAGTGCGCTCGATGTACGCGCGCGAGAAACTAGTTTTGTCGCTGCAATTCGTACGGCCGCGTGTACACCCAGTCGTCCACTATATTTCATCGGATATGATAATCGTAGCTATTATGGTCTGTAAGCAACGATTTCTTCGTAAGCAGAATCGTCGCGTTATTTCGAGGAAAAGTTGAACGACGCGACTCGTGCATCGATCTTGCTTGACGGCCGTAAGTTTCTTTAGCGTCGGACGATGATTGGGCGGGCGGTGGCTCTCCACGGGAATACGGTAAATCCGGTAAAACGGGACGTGTTAGGAAACTATTTCGAGATGCGTATCGTGCGTTGAATCTGGTCACGGCAAAAAGATCTCGGGAGAACGATAGTTCTACTCGCGTGACCCGGTCCTCTACAACGTTGAAACGCGTCTAGTTACGCACGCGTTACGCTACGCACAGGCCCCGAGACCAACGTAATTACACGTAAGTTGCTTCGTACGATAAGTGCTTGCACCCTCGTACGTAATTGCGTATAATGCTGGTCGCAACGTTAACACGATAATCGTTTAACAAATATTTGTATGCGGCTAATTGTCGTTGTTTATCGAGCCACGTATCAACGTTTTATATTAGTTAGCCGGACGTAGAGAAAAATCGGTGCCGAAGTGCGCTGGCTAGTAGTTTCCTATACATTATAACGTATATGTGTATAGCGAAGAACGTATATAGCTAACCAGTTACGCGTCACCAGTTCGCGATTACATGAATATTTATATATTTTGGTGCAATGTCGTAATTTAATGAATCGTAAATGCAACTATCCGGAGCCGTTGTCGCCGCGACGACGAGCCATCGCTGCCTTTATAATCGTGTCGTTCGGTTCGTCGTAAAAATACGACTCGACGCGCAAAACGACACCATGTTAAACAGAATAATTATTATACGAATGTTTACGCACGTGTACCGATATTATTGTTACTCGCTATTTTAATGATACGCAAATGAAACTGTCCAACCAATTTCAGCCGCTCCTTCGCTGCCTTTACTTCACTGTAATTCACCATTACAAAAATATTTATCTTCTTATCGTCTTATCGCGCGATCGCGTATTTATGGAAAGAACGCTACGCTTCTACTCCTTTCGCAATATCAATACAACTACAGTGTACCACTACTACAATGCTACACATATTCGCGTACTTGGCTACAGCGTTCCGCCGTTTTCTCGGTTTCTTTCTCGAACGAGGAAATCGAGGAAAGAGACGCGAGGACTCGTCCGGATGACAAAGAAACTAAATAGGAGCATCGGCGGAGGAGCGAGAAGGAGGCTAAGGCTTCTCCGGCCGCGGTCCACCATCCGGCGAATATCGAATCAATTAGCATAACGTTTTGGGCCAGGCAAAAGGCTGTAATTGTTCGGATGTAAACCGATATCTGCTTTTCGCAGCGCATCACTGCAAATGCATTCTCCCATTCCAACGCGTACTCGTCTGTGTGTGTGTGTGTGTCTCTCCTCCCTTTTCCATGGCATGCAGCGTGTGCACGACAAAGAATACGAGGGTGATTGAGAGAGAGAGAGAGAGAGAATGTATGTATGTTCCAGTTGAGAATATTCCGTAGCAAAGGGGATTCTGCCAGTGGAAAACACAACGAACGCTTAGCGTGTTCTCTCTCACGCAACAGGGCCACCCCATGCCGCGGCGCGTTTCGAGTTAAAACGGCCGAGTACTCGTGTTTAGATATCGTTAAACCGCATTTTCGACACTACCATTATGTAAAGCACGTGGTGGAGGCCGATAAGTCGAACAATGGGTGTGCGCTCGCGCCAAACGGGACGCGGGTTAGCGACTTTTCGACGCTCGTTCTCTGCTCCCGTTCAAATTCCTCGCTTTCTCTTCCCACCGCAATTTCCGATTTAGTCTTCTCCGTATTCCCGTTTCTCTACACGTTCGTTCGTTCGTTCGTTTGTTTCATTTTTTCCCCCTCTTCTCTTCTCTATCTTCTTCGCTACACTTTCTTCCTTTCGTTCGGATTAAACTCTCGCTTAGCCATCGACAAACCGAGAAGGAAAGTTGCCGACGAGGATGACGCGCGATTAAAACGCGTTGCTTTTTAAGGAGATACGCGCTTGGCCGTGCAGGCGACGATGCAACGAGCCACGCGACTCGCCTCGATTTCTACGTCGTCGTGGTCGTCGCCGTCGTCGTCTGGAATAGCCGCGATCCGTTGCTCGTGTCCCCACCGAGCCGTACGGTACAAAATAATACTTTTTACTACCGCGATCTTTACGATCCGCGCTGTATCGAGTATAAAGAAGATAATAAAGGAAGACGCGCGTGGATAATGGCTGGTATCATGCGCGTATTACTTGCTGCATTACCATTTTTATTGCTGACTTTTTTACGATCTACTTCTCTTATGAGTTGGCGCATGCCCGGTTCGCCAACATCGATCAAGGTCGAATTTATTTGCCCGCTAAATACGCACCTTTCGCCGCTGTGTAACCATCTTTCACCGAAGAAGATGCCGGCATTCGAAAACCTCACGTATCCTTCGTCCTTGCCTTGCTGTTGGTCGAGATCCGTCGTTTCATCTTTCGAGCAAACCGTCCGCCTTCTAACGACACGCCGGGTACGAGCTACTCTTCGACCGGATTTTCTCGTTTCAAGGTGCCGGCACGCGCGCAGAACTCGTTTCACACGCGGAATCATTGGAACGTTAACGCGCGGCTAATCATCCTTATCATCGTGTTACCACGTAATTACCGTGTCGTAACGGCCAACGTTCGTCGCTTTCGATTTCGTACGTTCACCCGAAACGCGTTGCTGCTGCACGTCTACCGCGCTACGAACACCTTAGTCGCCAACATCGTCGAGCTTTCACGCTCACTAGGCTACCGCCACCCCACCCACTCGCTGCGATATCGGTCCGCTACCGAAATATCGTAGACACTCGAGGCAACCGATCGACTGGATGTGAAACGCGAGCGAAAGCTTCCTCGTATCGCCGATAGTATCGTCCGATAAAGGAGTCGACCAACCGGAAGTGGTTCTCTCGTGGCGATCCGGCAAAGAAGCGTAAGGTGGATCGCGCAGAGACGTACGTCGATATAAATTGTGGCAGAATCGCGCGGACTCGTTACAAGTATAGTAACGATAAATCAGGCGTATCGACGTGCTGCATAGAATTGCAAATGAGAGGCTGCCATCTTTAAAATAAAAAAAAAAAAAAAAAAGGAAAAAGTTATGACTGTGAGCTCGCGCGCGGCCGCGGTCGTAAGTTTCGACGGTGCGCGTTTAAGCGTGTACATATATACGTATTGGTAGAAGAGTCGGCGGTAGGCGTGCGCGCACGTCCATGAACGCGATCGAGAGAGAAGAGAGGAGACGGAGTCGAAGGAGCCGGAGAAGGAAAAAGAGAGCAGAGGGCACGGGGGAGAAAGGGGGCCGGAAGGGGGTAAAAGGGAGAGAAAGAGGGAGAAAGAGGGAGAGAAAAAGGGAAGGGGAGCGTGAGTGTGCGGGAGCGGCTAGTGTGCGGGTAATACATACGTTCTCCGGACAAGCAAGGAGAAAGAACTTAAAATGAATAATGTATCGTATATTTAATTCTATATATAAGTACACGCGGCGGCGAGCGCGCGCGCGCATACGCACTCACACACGGAGAAACGGAGAAGCAAGAACGCGGCGCGGTGCGGCGCGGTGCGGCGCGGCCGCGTACGTAGCGGCGTAACCGAAGACGTAGGTGTCCCTCGTTGTCTCCGTCCTTCTTTTTTCTCAGCGATCTGGCCGCGTCGGTGTTCGTTCGCGTATTTGCCTCTGTTTCGCGGTCGTTGTAGATTGTAGAGCCGCGTGTGCGAGTGTAGGGGTGTGTGCATCGTTCTGGCCGCGTGTACGTACACGGACTCCCGCGGAGCGGCTCTCTCGTCCCTGTGTTACTCCGACGAGAATGAAGTAGCATATTTTCTAAGCGGAGGTCGTGACGAACCGACTTTCCAGTTGGCGACCAGAACGATACGAAAATATTTTAGCAGGGCCACGACACCACACAACTAACAGCCTGACAGAGAATATCTATCGTTAAATTATTATCGATCGATAAACGCCTCGTTATTGCCGGCCCGACAGTCTCTTTAAGCCACCGGATGAAGTTCTTCGGTGGTGAAAAAGCGTCAGAACTACCAGTCCATCTTTCTTTCTTTTTTATTTACTCGCCGGAAAATTATCCTCGTTAAGACGTTGCTCCGATCGCGTTCACAGCCGACCTTTAATTAGACTAGAATTCGATTGACCGACGACGACGACGACGACGACGACGACCACGACGACGACGGACGACGCGACGCGGTCTCACCACCGACCAGTTCCTGCCAACGGTATGTAACCCTCCTTCCTTCCTCCCACCTCCTTCCTTCTTCCTGCCGATACACACTCATATAACTCCCTCTATCATCTTACTCCAGCCACCGATCCACCCCTCCTGTCCTTTCGCACGCCACCATGCTCCCTCTCTCTCCTCTCTCGTGCTCTCTGTTTCGCACTCTCAACGTGGCGCGCTTATGTACAATCGACACCACGGATCGACCATAGTTACCGCAACGAAACACTATACGTTTGTTAAATAATGCCGCACGGTTCGACGTTTTACGAGCGTCGAGGTATACGGCCATTTTCTCGCACGATATTTTTACCTTTCCGCTGAGAAACGAACGGGGACGACGCGCGTGCTCCTCGATCGTCCCGATAGAACGACGAGCGTCTTGGCGTTGCTCGATCTATACGCGGTACACGGTTGCTGGAAATCGAGAGACAGAGAAGGATCGGCAAGCTCGAGAATAAAATGAGAACCGCTTTGTTTCATTCGATAGAGAGAAGAGCGTGTGTCTCGCCATACGGTCGGCTCGAACTGGCACATGACGTAACAATATAAATACGAGCCGCGCATTAACAAATTCCTTTTAATCTTATCGTTTACAATAAATATTGATACGAAACTTTGGTTGCGCTATCGTCTCCGCGCGATACTACACGTAAAATAATATAATTCGCCTAATCTCCGTCTAGCGAAAACGGCCATGAATCGCGAGTCTTATCTCGACGAAATAACTGCGCAATTAGCGTGTGCCGCGGCTCTACCGAAACTCAACGTCCGCCAGCCTCTTCTACACCGTGGCGCCCCGTCTTCTCGTCCAGTTTTTACGCCGCTCGGTTGAATTTCGCGAACCGACGGAACCGCCGCGCTGCATCGACAACACAAGCATCCGATCGCAGCCACAGACGGCCGGTATTATTTTCAAACGTCTCATTATCCGCCAGCGAAATTATGCCACTGCATGGTAATTACATCGGAAGGGAACATAGGCGGCGGAGAGCGAGCGCCGTTTCACGGCCGAGTCACCTTGACGGATATTTTCCGTTGCTGAGTCGTCGCGGTATAACCGATCATAGCTATCGGCTACGTGGAACGCGATTTCGCGCCATTCGATGGTCACACGTTGGAACGCGGATCGCTAGAAGCTTCGCAGCGCAGTGGCTGCCAAAAGTGGCAAGTGGTCGACGAAAACGGAGCACAGAGCTGCGTGCAGTCACAACGAAGAAACACAGCGGCAACACGGCGAACGCGTTACACGGAACGAAGAGTCTCGAATTGGAGACAATCCCGGTGCAAGAAGAATCGAACGTGATGTCGCGTCCAATCGCATGGAATCGGAAAGAGCGACGAGCGCGCCAACTATTGTAGCTTCAGTGGTGGCGGTAGGTGGCGGTTGAGCGCCGCTGCATTAATAATATACGATACCCGTAATGGCATCGAGCGCGTATACGAACGTATATATTGTATAATAACTTCCAAGGCCTTATAAACGTTTATTATTTACCGCGTAACGTAATGGCAAACGGGTCCCCACTTCTCAGCAGCCGTTATTAAAAATAATACTGTAACGTTCATGCGCGAGCTTCCCCCGACCTCTCTCGCGTGCTCTCGCGTTCTCGCGTGAAATTATTGCCTGCTGGATTTTCGACGCCAGAGTAATTACCCGCGAGAATGCTTTACCCTGGACCAACAACCGGAAACGCCTTCACGACCCATTCTTCTTCGCCGCGTTTCTCGTCCCGCGGAAACCTGTGCTCGAGTCCGCGGACGATGGCCGAACAGAGGAGAGAACAGATCGAACGAAACGGATCGTATTTCTTTCGTGTAACGCGGCTGGCGATTGTGTTGGCTCGGCAAATCGAGCGTGCAACGCAGATCTCGAGACGATCGCTCCCCTCGCATTGGAACGGGAATCGTTGCGAAGGTCGACGACAACGCGCGACATTCCTCAACCGTTTGAATCGGAAGCCGCGCTGAGAAAACGGCACGCGTCAACGTTGCCGCGCGACAGTAGTCGTTTTTTTTTTCTCCACAGAAACGGAAAAGCTAAAGCCTGCGTGGCGGATTCGGACACGACCCGATGAACGTGGAACGGCGCGACGTGGCAGCGAAGCAACCGCGAAGCGCATAGCGTACGATAGAGATTTCTCGTTAGTCCGGATGGTCAAAGTTGGTTGGAGAGGCCGCTTCCGCGGCTCGTCCGTCGCGTATAGAACGTTTGATTTGCAGGAATCAATAAAAATCCGCGAGATAAAAAACTCGCGAATAAAAAATGGTTCGCAGTCGTGGCCAACCGGAAAGCGGAGATCGAGGAGGGGAAGGGAGGGCGCCGCGGCAAGTGGAGGAGGACGAGGAACAGGACGAGCAGGGATAATCTGATTTTCAGCAACTTTATACGTTGCGCTTCGATTAAAATCCAGCCACCGTACAGGGCCAATACAGTTACGCCGCTTGTGCCCTGTTCCGCACCACCTTTTCTGCTTCTCCTCGTGCTATTCTCTCTCCCTCCCCCACAACTTTCGATAAAAGACGCATCTACACGTTCGCAAACCTCTCCCCTGTCTCTCTTCCTTTCTCCGACCCTTTGTTTCTCGCGAGAAAGTCACCTCGCACGGGAAAGCCATCGTCCGCCGGTTCCGTGGATCGACGACGTGGCGATTTAAGAAAAGCGTGAAAATCCGTCGCCCGTTTGCGGATGGCACGCGATTCGGTAGACGAGCGGGAGAAGATCCGCGAGTATCCGAACACAGAGATCGAAGCAGCGTTTGTGGAGGCGGGGGTGGAAGAAGAGGACCCGGGAGACGGGGGAAGTGGAGCGGAGAAGAGTAGGAGGATCGCGGCGAAGGCGGGCAGAGAGGGGGACAGGGAGCGCGAGAGAGACGAAGACGAGGAAGAAGAAAAGTCTGAACAACGAGTACTACGTACGCGCGTTATTGAAACGCAAATCACGTTGCGCAACTCGCAGCCGTAGCGGGACCCGATCGGAATGTCTCGCATTAATAAAATATCAAGTATAAAAAGTTATTAAAAAGAGTAACGAGAAATTCAATGTTTATTCATAGGCGAAAGAAAGGGACGGCCTGGTGAATAGACGGCGCAGGCTGCGATTCTTGGCGACCTAAAAATCGCCAATGAAAAGGCGCGCCGAAATCCGTAGGATCGCGGCAACTGTCGATTCCGCCGCCCTTTGCGAAACTCCCTTAGCTGGCTTCCTACTTACGTGGACGATCGGTCGCCGCGTCACTCGCAACTAACACATTCCATCGTAGCGTACTCACCTGCAACAAAAAACGTAAACGATCGATCGATTAAACGATTATCGATTGACGGCCGCGTCTTATACTACGGGCGTGCCAGTGACATACTAGCGGCGAACGTGCTACAGGCTACGGGACGCGATGCAAAACGCGGACAAACGATTCACCGAGTTGTATAGTTTCGCCTACACGATCGGAACTCGACAGTGGCGATCGACCTCGAGGCTAATATACATAAGTATAATATTGCGCAGAAATAATAAATTACGGTGAGTCGCGAACAGCCGTAAATATGTATTATCGCAATTATGTGTTACACGCGCTGCATTTCTCAACTAGCAGCAACCAGCGTGCAATCATCGGCACATTGAAATCGTTTTCAACGGCCCTCGAAACGTATTCCGTAATCCCGGCAGAGTTTTTCCTCGCGTCTTTTCCCCCGCGCAACTTTATTACGAGTTCCCTCGATGTTTAAACGCAACGATTAGGAAATCGACAGGCGACCAGTAACATTACAGCAAATTACCCGCAGCCTGTATGAATTCTCGTTCGCGTCGAGTCTCGTCGTTGGTGTTCGCTCGATACGCTCGACCGAGAGCTTTCGCCGACGGGAAAGGAGGATCGTCCTAAAATTCCAGGGAACATGATAAAAGGCGCGCGCCGCTCCAAGGCCATCGCGTGGCCGCGATTAATCGACGAAAAACTGACGTCGAACGAACCATAAATTACCGAGCGATCCTTGGCGCCAGCGATTATTTATAGCCGACCTCCGAGTACCGTGTACTGGATCGAACGAAATTCCGTGATCCGTGCAAATACGAGTGACACCCGAATGCTGAAATCGTAATGACACGATGCTTCCATGCAACGTACGTTGCACGGCACGTTGTCACGGTTCCGGGACAACAGGTTCCGCGGATCTTTCGAATGGCAACTCTCCTTAGTCATCGATGGGTAAGTGGAAAATGGAGAATTTTCAGATGTGTGGGGCAATTTGGAAGAAGCGAAGGGAGAGTTTGGAAAGAAAAAAAAAAGAGAGAAAAATAGCGTTGAATGGAACGAGGACAACGAGCCAGAATAGCTAGACGACGTAGAAGGGTGTAAGAGGTGAAGCGGGTCGCGACGAGCCTATCGAAGTGCGATTAAAATATAAAATGGGTTTCGAGGATTCGGACGGTGTTACGCACCGTTTCAATTATTGTCGCCCGGCAACAACACGCAATTTTTGTTGCACGTCCGATCGCGGCTTTTCGTTCATCTGCACCCCGCTCCACCCGAACTACTCCCAGCCGTCCCTGTCGATCGCGTCTCTTCGCCTATCTCTCGATTTTTTGCGAGCGCCGATTTTTCCGCCTTTTTTACCAGAGCCACAAAACGGCGCAAAAATCCGATACCGTTTTGCGGAGCCCGGATTAGCGGCAGATCGCGCTACCGATTTGCCGGGCACCGGCTACGGCTTCGATGAAAAAATATTTGATTTCTCGTTTCCTTTTTTCACCGCGTTCTTCCACCTCGATTTCCACGTAGCGCCGATATCCCGCGTCGACGAAAGTTTCCTTCGAGAACGACGTTTGAGCGGAACGTCCACGAGGCGAGTTATACACACGGCGGTTCTCGTAAGAACGCGCAAATGCGCGCTTTAAAAAATTGACGATGTTCGAAACGGCTGCATTTAGTCGTCCTCAAAGGACAGAGAAGCGCGTTACGCGGGATAATTTTGAGGCATCTGAAACATGGAATCCGGCACAATCGAATCACGTCAAATTGCTTGTGCAACAGAAATTCCTAAAATACGTCGCCTTTGAGATTAATAAACCGATAGCCAAAACTTGCCACAGCCATGAAAATATTCTCAACGCTTCGAATACGACGAATCTCGAACAGCGTGGAACCGTAGCGGATCTGACCTTATTTTTTCAAATCTTCCATCGGTTCGATGACTGTCCAAAAATTCTTATATTTTATATGATCGCTATATGATCCTATGATCATTCGAAGGTGGCAACTTTTGTTCGTATCGCTTCATATCGAACTAGCTTAGGTAATTTCGTGGGTAATTATAATGTTATTAATTATAATGCGGGTAATTGTACCGATAGACGTTGCTCAATTGCGAGCACAATCTATTATGGATATTTATATTGTTATACGATGATATTGATTATGCTCCGATGACTCGAAGTACTTTGCTTCTGTCTCTGATTTTTCTTTTATCTATTGGATTGGCAACTAAGTAATTGCGGGTTTTGTCAATATCACTCAATGACAAAATCCGCAATTATTTAGTTGCCAACCCAATATAACGATTATGCTCCGATGACTCGAAATACTTTGCTTCTGTCTCTGATTTTTCTTTTATCTATTGGATTGGCAACTAAGTAATTGCGGGTTTTGTCAATATCACTCAATGACAAAATCCGCAATTATTTAGTTGCCAACCCAATATAACGATTATGCTCCGATGACTCGAAATACTTTGCTTCTGTCTCTGATTTTTCTTTTATCTATTGGATTGGCAACTAAGTAATTGCGGGTTTTGTCAATATCACTCAATGACAAAATCCGCAATTATTTAGTTGCCAACCCAATATAACGATTATGCTCCGATGACTCGAAATACTTTGCTTCTGTCTCTGATTTTTCTTTTATCTATTGGATTGGCAACTAAGTAATTGCGGGTTTTGTCAATATCACTGAATGACAAAACCCGTAATCACTTAGTTGCCAACTCAATAATTAACTGTTACGCGCTTTTTGCTCTTCAAGTGTACAATTACATAATACTCTCGATAATACTACATTATGCTCGTCAGAAGATATTTGTCACTTAGGTGCTACATTCTAATCCAATTTATCGTTTTTCAAACATTCTACGAGTGTCTTCCTTGTTGCTTGCAGAACTTTGGCTTTTATTAAAACAGAGCATCTACATTTTTTGAGAACGTAAGCGCGTTAAGAATATCGTCTTGTTCTTTATTTCGCTCACATTTCAGACACACTGTTCAGCTTTACGAAAGAAGAAATCGACACATACGCGGGATAATACAATGAAAGAACGGCAACACATTCAAATTAGCTGGCTGCCGAAGCGCGCAAAACTCTCATACAAAGAAGACTAAAAAGAAAACACCACACTGACCTCACTGAACAAATAAAATAGTCAAACTCGAAGATGGTACCCCGCTGGGGGTAACCATCCACGTGTTATTTAGCAATTAAGTTAGAAAAATTTACCAAATGAAGAAGCTGAACAAATTGTAAAGTACAAATTAAACAATAATAATAAAAAAAACTGTTTCACTGTTTGGGCACCGTAACGTACCCACTGAGATAAACAGCGTTCATCATAAATTCCTACCCATAGCTGTCTATGATATAGACTGTGGTATGTTAATCTATGATCTCGACTATACAACGATGCTGTCTCTACTAAACTTATGCCTTTTGTTTGAATTGAATGGTTTACCACAGTGAACACACTGTTCGACACTGTGACAGCGGAAAACCACTTGTTCCAAAATTCTGTCCTTCTGCGGACTCGTGGCGATCTTGGCCAGTTTTAAGACTATTGAGATATGTGTAATCTTGTGTGCAACGTTAGATTAGACGCGTAGTAGTGACACACATATATGAGAATAAGTGTGTGGGAGTATGTACGCGCACAGCGTCTCGTAAAACAGAAGAACGCAACTGTTCCGTTGGTAGTGCGGCAAAAAAGATGGTGAGACATGGAGAGTGCTGATGCGTATCGACGAATATCTTGCAAATCGCATATCAAATAAATCTGAAACTATTTTGATATCAATTCTAAGTGTAATCTAAGTGTTGCTATACATTTATTTCGGCGATTAAGATCCACGACAAAGACACAATTAGCTTTTACGCCAGCGACAGCACAGGCCTCTTTATACCCAGTTTATCTGTTTAAACCGCATATCCATCGATACGAATAATTTCTACAGATTTCTCACAATTTTCTCGCTTTTTACACTAATTTCCTACGTATCCGCATTTTTTCTATCCCGCAAAAAGACTCTTCTCTTTGATCGTATTCTTTCCGCCGCACTGCAAACAGGTTTAGCCGGTTGGTCTCGGAGATTAGATGATCAAAGCAAATGAAATTGCAATAAATCGTAATTTCAAATCAGCGCTCGCTATTTTCTACCTACTTCGTCCCACGTACTCAGCACGCCAAACAGCCTACGTCCGTGAAAAACGTAAACGAATAAATAATTGGAAAGTATCCAGCTCGTTGAAACAGCGAAACGCGAAGAGGACCAGGAGGTGGGAGTTTCGTGGTCGCGCGATTCTCGATTCCGCGTTGGTGAAGTCGAAGAGCGCGGTGCGCGCGCGATACCCGCGGCACTCGCACGGCCGGATAGAAAGGGAAAGAAAGAGGAGAGGCGAAGGATAGGGATGCAAGCTCGTCGACGCGCGGAAAGAATCTCGAGCGAAAAGCTCACTCGAGATGCCGCGAAAACAATGTCGAGGGTGGCCCGAGATATACCTAATTGTTGAGAGTACAGCCGGCGTAGAAGGAAAAAAAAAGGTGCCGGAGAAGAGGAAGAGAAAGGCGGAAGAATGAAAATGACACCGACTTCTCTCCAGCCCTTCCTCTCCAGCCCCCCTGCCCCTTTCCCTGTGGCCACGGGGTCCCTTCCTCCGGTTCTGCCTCTTACCCTTTTCATCGTCTCTCGGTCGCACGCAGCCACCTCGTCTCGTCTCTCCAGCGGCGCCGTCGCCGCTGCACCACCCCGTTTCGTCCCGACCACCGTGGTCCGTCTTCATCGCCCAACCCCCGCTCCCATCCCCGCGCCCCGCCGCCTTGCCGGCACACTTGCTTTTTATCGACGGCGTACTTTAACCCTCGAGCCGCGCGGTGGGTGGGGTGGGTGCCAGTGGAGGTCGGACCGCGAGCGGAGAAAGGGCACGAGAGGAAACGATGGAACAGAGGTGGCGACGATAGGGAGGATGAGAACGGATCGCGAGGGAGAACAGAGGACAGAGCCAGGATGGTTGCCGGCTGGTCGAGGGTACGGTCGGGGCATTAAACCCATTTAAATATAACCAATACCAGGGTGCGCCTTCTACCCTCGGTTATGGATGATTTTTACCGTTCATTTGAATAACCCGTAAGCTGGAACGGCCCCGCGCAGACGAACACGCAGCGAACCAACACGGACGCGAGTTCTTCCCTTTAGCCGCTTTTCTCTTTCCCATCGTGCAGCGTCTGTCGGCCGGTGATCGCCGATTTCTCGCGACCCACGCCAACCTTTGTCCCGTTCGCTCTCGATGTGTTCGTTTGTTTCGCCGCGTGTAACTCACCGGCGAAGAAGGTCGCGCGTACTACGAGCCAAAGATACGGTTGCTCGATAGCAAAGGATAGGGAGATCGAGACAGAGAGAGAGATAGAGAGAGAGAGAGAGAGAGAGCAGAGAAAGCAAGTACTGGTAGTAGCGGAACGGCGGCAGTGGCCGTGGCCGTGGCAGCGTGCACGGCTGTGGCCGCCAGCTGCGACGTAGCAACGCGATATCGCGTCCGCATCTTCGCGTACAAGTGCGACGACGACGATGACGGCGGATCGAAGGACTACGCGAGGCGATAGTTTGGCGAGATAGAGGAGAGCAGGAAGGTTGTACCGGAGAAAAATGCGTACGCTGAGTGGCGGATCCAGCTGGACGGCGAGAATCAACCTGCGGCGGTGCGTGGGTGCGCGCGCGAGAGTACGAGTGGAGTGCAAATATCGGCCGACCGATAATGCGAGGTCGATTCTCTTCCCCCGCGTTCTTTCTCTCCCACCGCATCTTGGTTGTTCAAACCTCTCGACTCGTTCCCTACGGCACGGCGTTACTTGCAATCGACGAGCGATAGACGAACGGCTGGAAATTGGAGCGAAAAGCACGCCGTGTTGGCTCGCGCGCCCTGACTCTCACAAGGAAGCAAAAGCTGGTTAACAGGCACGTTGATCGTTCGGACGTAGCCGCCACCGCATATCCTCCGCCTCTTTCTCTGCCGTGCAGTTTTATCGAGAGGACTCGATCGACTATCCGCTGCAGTCCGACCGCTTCTCTAAGCAAAGAAAAGAGAAACGCTGGTTTCTCGTCCCGCTTCGATTCGAGAAAAAGCGTTTTCCAACGAAATTATGGATCCGGACCGAACCAAAGAAAAACAAAGAGCCGATCGGGCAAGTTCCGCTGGAAAAAAAAATCCAGCTCGTTGGCCGATCGGATCTCGTCCAAACACGAACGATCGGGTCGCACTGCTACGCGACAAAAGTTTTTCTCTTCGTGGCGACCCTCGTCGATTCTCTGCCATTTCCGAGAGGATCCAGCTGCTGCTCTCGTCCAACGCCTCGTTAACCCTAGCGATCGCGCGACCACATTCGTCCGCTTGATTTCTAATTAAGTGCCGCGAGAAGAAAGCTTGCACCAAGCGTCGATCGATATCGAGCTGGACCGCGCGTTATCCACGACGGAGCTCGGTTCTCCGCAACGGTAGATCTCGTTTCCTCCACGCAGACGCGTTCTGTTTCTTCACGCGCGTCGTCGCATCGTCCGAATTGCGATATCGTTCAAGACCACTTGCACGACGTACTAGGTTGTCCGGAAAGTGTCTTTCTTTCGCGATTTTTAACAACAGTGTACCTTCGTACAAACGTGAGACCAAGTCTGTGAAACGTCGCGGTATTTATCCCAGCGGAACAAAATAAATCGTACGAAATAATATAAAAGAAGAAACATTGCGCGTCTATTATATTTCCTCATGAAACGAAAGAAGCTTTCCGGACAACCTGATATTTGCCCAGAATCAGCGAGAAGCCAAGACCACAGATATTCTTGTACGCGGCGAATAAACAGCGTTTCACGCTGCGACCGAGTCCCTTTGGCCAAAAACCTATTCCTCGAATGGAATCGTTGCGAGCTCGCAGCGATCGCGAATCGACGACCGAGTCGTCGACGAGGGACGATAACTCTGTCGGTAAAGTGGGTAGGAGGTTTTAAAAGCGGGCGAAGGGGAGGGGAGGCAGAGATCGGAAAAACGGGATATGCGAGTGACCGGTGAAATCGTAATCGTAACCGTAAACGTAAAGGGTGACGTAAACGTAAAGCCGAAATGATAAACGCAACGGGAATACTTAATGGCGCGAGGCGGAATGAGAGCGAGAGGAACGAGCGCGTGCGTTTATCGCGCGGCTCGCGTGTATTTCGTGGCTACGGACGATAGGGACGCGAGAGGGTCGTACGCTATCGTTTCGGCCCTCGACCGTCGCTTCGATGCTCGAATCGTATTTATCATACGCGTTCGATCCATACCGAGTTCGACATTGGATACGGCCATCGGGCATCGAGCGTAGATACCGCGCGGTATGGGTCGCGTACCTCGCGTTACTCGCGCGGAATCGTCACTTTAATTGGCCGTTGCTCATCGACCGTTTTAACGACCGATCTCGTTCACGCGCCTCGATCGTTTATTTTCGATTTCGTCCTCGTTCCTCGGCTTATCGATACCGCGCTCCGATCTTTGTCGCGTCGTTGCCACGCTACGAAAAAAAAAAACACGTTCGGCTTTTTCGTTGATTTCATCGTCGGCCGACGGAGCAGCGATCGTTAAACGACGATTTGCGATCGTTCGCGATGGGGACGGGGTTCGCGTCGACGGTTCCGGACAAAAGAAACATCGACGAGCGATCGGAGACGGGGCGAAAGGAAGTCCGTGGTGGGTGCGTAGACGAGTCGGCACAGAGAACGACGCGACCATACAGAGATCGGTAGCGAGCAGGAAGGATCGTTTTCCGCGGTACGGTGCCGCAATCGATAACGCCCCAAGTCATTCGACAGTCATCAGAGGCTCCCGTTAGCTCGCCAGGGACTGGCACCCTCGCACACCCGTCATCGTCCTTCGCCAGCTCATCCACAACCTCGTCATCGTGTGCTCGTGCTCGGTGGTCGCGTTTCGCGTCATCGCGCCGCTCCCCCCCTCTCTCTCTCTCTCTCTGTATTCGCAACGGTCGTCATCATCGTCATCGCGACCGCGCGATCCCTGAGAACAGCAGCAACGCCAGAACAGCCGTATCCGTGACACAGGGGTTGCACGGCACTGGGTACACCGTATGGGTAAGCTGAACGGTAGGATAACTGGGAGGAAGAACTAGGCAGAGGGAACGGAAAGTGTAGAGAGGAGGGACGGGGACGATGACGGAAAAGAGGAAGGTGGAGAGGAAGGGAGTGGAATAGGGTGCAGCAAGGGTACAGAGGAGAAGGAGGCGGAGGATGGGGATCGGGGTGAGAGATAGGCGAAGGTTGCAGAGTAGGTGGCGGAGGCGGAGGCAGAGCAGGAGGCAATGGGGGAGGATAAGGGAGGAGGATGGGGGTTTGGCGTTGTAGGGTTCGGTGGATCCCGGTTCTAGAGCCCTCGCCTCTCTCTCGCTTGGCAGGATGTAGGCGTATAACAATGACAAACCGTGAAACAATGCTGGGCGCCACTGGAAAAATTCCAAAAAACGCGAATAATAAAAATGAGAGCTCGCGTGCACCGCGTGTGTGAGTCCCGCGATCGTGGTGGCAGCGGCGGCGCGGCGGCGGCGGTGGCGGTGACGGCGCGATGCTAGTGCGACGCTGATGCGATGCTGCCAGCGGTAGTGGTGGCGGCGGTGAGACAAAAAAAATGGGTAGAAGGGTGGGCGGGGGGGAGGAGGTGGAGGTGGAGGGTGGAAAAAATGTAAAAGCCCCGGCGCGCAGGGCGCTTCGTCGGGGACAATACGCGGCGATGAATGCCTATTATATTTATCTGTAACAGGCGTTCCATAAAGCAAATAACACAGAAGTGTAGCGAGGAAAAAATCGGGCTTTTTTTTCGACGCGGCGCAGTGCCGCGAGGGCTCGCTCGGCGAAAAAAAAGGAAAAAAAAGAAGCAAAAGCAAGGGCGGAAAAGGGGACAAACGAAAATTCCAGTTCTATTCGAGGTTCGACGATCCACTCAGCTCTCGGTGTTGCGCGTTCCGCGCGGTTCCGTCCCCCTACCCCTTTTCGGCGTTCTCGCCCGGTCGCGCGCCAAGGACCTGCCAAAAGCGCCGCTTTCCATACCTTCCCCTATGGACCTACGTTTCGCGTCCTTTTAGCCCAACGGAGACGCTCCGACCCGCCAAATTACACGGCCCTGCGTGTTCTAGATCGTCGCTCGTTCGGTTGGTCTTGCAAACGGATCCAACTTGGCATGCGAAAACGTTTCGATCAGCGTGCGGTACTCGGCGCTCCGCGACTCGATCGTGGCACGTTCAACCCCGTAAACGTGAAACTGGTTGGCAACGAGGCGACGATAGTATCACGCGAGAGACACGAAGACAAGCGTGTGGGTAAACGCGACACGAGGAAGGGAAATTCCGTGAGCGGAATAACGCGGAAAAAGAGAGCGAGGAAAGGATGGGAGGAGAGGGAGCGAGAGAAACGGAAGGAAAGGGCGAAGCGACGGTGTGTACCAAAAACTATAACCTGTTGCACACGGCGTCACGAAGCCCGAAAAACGCCCCTAGCCTCGTCCCTTCGACTCACCCCCTTAACCTTCCGCCCCTGTGTCAAGCCGAACTTTTCGCGGCACCGTGTTAAACCGAAGAATTTCTCGATGTCGGATACTCGATATCCCGATATTCACGATATCGAGCTATCGGCCACGTTCCACCGTACCGGGTTTCGCATTTTCTACTTTTTGCTGGCCGATGCATTTCCCAGATAAAAAGAGCACAACGAAAAAAGCTGAAAAAAACCGAGGTCCGATGTATCGTTGAAAACGGCCTCCGTGTTTTCGGCGAAACGATCGAATAATCGACGCGACATCCGCGCCGAGCTATTTCTTTCCCAAGTGTCCCGTTTCCTTTCGGCTCTATGGCACGCGAAAAAAAAAAAAAAAAAAAGAAAAAAGAAAGAAAAATCACACGACATTTAGGATACTAGCAATTCGGTAAAATCTGTTAGCGACATTCGTCTCGGTATGCGTTCGAGTTGCAACCGTACGACTCCTTCTCTCTTCCTTCTTCTTTTTTCATCCTTTTCTCCCGCGTTCTTCTGTGCCGCGCGCGATCCCACTCCACCTACCTCTCCCTCTCTCTCTCTCTCTCTCTCTCTCACTTTTTCTGTTTCTCGCAGCATCGTGTCTCCAGAGTGGGGCGAATATTTTTCTCGTAAATCGACCGCTCCTCGATCGGTATTCTTGGCTTCCTCTGTGCGCGAGTCGCACATCCCGTGGGTTGCCTCTCTGCCGGCGGCAGTGTAGAGCGCGCACGCACGCACGCATGCACGCAAGAAGGCACGAAACCAGCTATCCAACCAGCCAGCCAGCCAGCCATCCAGCCAGGCATATTCACGTGTATTTTTATGAAATCATTGTTTCGAATGACAATACACCGGGATGAGCAGCGCACAATGACTGCATCGACGGAGATGCAGAGGTGGAGCGTGGTGCGGACCGGAGACGAAGGTGGATAAGCAGCAGAAGGGAAAAAGAGGGCAGGAGAGGGTGCTGGTACGCGTTGCAAGAAATCGGAGGAAGGGGAGGCTTATACGACCGCGTCTACGCATACGTGGACGCACGCGATATATGCGCTTCGTTGTCACGGATCGCTTCTACGCTCGTTCGTCGATCCGTTCGTCCGTCCGTCCGTCCGTTCATACGTTCGTACGTACGTACGTACGTTGGTTCGTTCGTTCGGTTCTTTGTGATGACTGTCGATGAAACGATGACATATTTTTCCGGCTTTCACTCCCGGCGTGCCCCGCGGCTCTTCCATTCACGCTTCCTCGCTTCGTCCCTCTGTTTCTCGGCCGTGGCCGCACGGATGCACGCACGGACGCACGCGCATTCGCGTTGCCTCGGGCGCAATATCGTCTCCTACCCCGCGCCCTCACCATCCACTGCCTCTTTTCTACCTTTTTTCCTCCGCTTACCGCACGCTCTCCTCTACATTTCTTTCTCTTGCCAAACCGTTCGACATTTCCCTCTCGTTCCCTATCTCGTTAAACCGTTCAACGTCCACGGCTTTTCCCCTTCGTTTTTCCAGCATTCGTGGTGACGCGCGCGATCCCCTCGATCGCCGGACGACAACATCGCAGCGTCTGACGATCGAAAGGGAAAAGGAAAGATTCGCGAACGATAGGCGAAAGAGTCGGAAGGAACGGAGCGGTCGGAAAATGAATCCGCGGCGCTGGAAAAGAGGGCGAGAGAGCGGCGCGCGGTATAAATCGACATGGCTGGGGTCGACGCGCGTCACCAGATCCCGTAATCTACAGCGAGAAGATTACGTCGCATCGATTTTGCTCTCGGCGGAAGAGCGATTCCATCGATACGCCGGAAAACCAGGGCCATAGGCACGGGCATATATTTTTTTTTATATACGATAAACGAAATAAAACGTCGATCTCGTAAAGCCGGGCGGCTACAATAAAACGGACACGGGAAATCTGGCGGTACGGTTGCACATTCACAGGATACAGTCTCTGCACGTACATCCGAGAATTATATGTCTGTCGCGCTCTATGGCTCAGCCGACCTCTCGCAGCCTCGCGTATTGTATGTCGATTTTTTATCGTCCCATTTATTTGTACCGACCTTTATTAAACGATGAAAACTTTATTGCTAATTGCCGGGGGCGAAAGGGTTTTTATGGATGCTTGCCCGGCCGCGTTTTCATTTCGATTCCAGGAACATTCCGTATAGGCTCTCCGGCTATGGCCACCCCTCGCACCTTGCCTACCTCGCGCCTTCGATCAGCCGCGCTGCCCCCGACCACCGATATCGACCCCAACGATCCTCGATCCTCCATACGTCGCCAACGCCTGCGAATATACGCCAACAACCACCTACTGTTACGTATCGTCAGCCCGCGTTAAGCAGACGATGATATATCGGTTTTGCGTGGCGTCCAAGCGGCTTCTGTGCCGAGTCATCGAAGGAACAAGATTGGTCGGCGGAGCGTCGTGAGTTTTCCTCTTTTACCTCGGCACGAGCAAACGTCGTTAATCCGCGCGACGACGTAATCTCGAGACGTCGCTAAGAAAACGCCGCTGATAATTTAACATCGTTTAATTCCGACGGCCGGCAAAGAGAGTTTAATTAAATGAAATCGCCGAAGAATTAATCGTTCGATCGGCTAATTCCACCCAATACCGTAACGACGTTTCCATTAACGGCCCGAAGAAACTCGCGAATTTCTGCCCCGTTCTCGACAGACAACACGGCCCCTGCTCGCCGACCGATTTCCCGCTACGACCAGATTTACGACCGTGAACTCCTGGAAAAATAATAATTGTAACAACGCGCCCTTTCGAATCGATTCGCGCGTTTCCGTGTCTTGCGCTTCGCTACGAAGCCACGTAGGATCGTCGTGCGGCATGCTCGGCCAATGTTTTCGAAACGATGGGAAAACTGGATCCCTGGAGGGATGGAATCTGAGTGGCGAAGGCGCAAACAGGCGAAGAAAACCGAGAAGGGACTTAAATCGCTGGATCGCACCATCGTTGCGACGTTAAATCGTTAAACCGCGCGCGTATCTGATACGCGTAGGTACGCGTTTTAATCGCCGTCTCAGTCGTTAAGCGTCTTAAATCTTAAATCCACGAAGCTCGGCCGAAAGAAAGAAGCGCTTCGAGAGAGAATGAAATACGGGGGACGTTGAACCCAATCAAGTGGCTGTCATAAATTTCCATCAAGCCGCACACCCAGTTCTTCGCGCTAATGGTCGATACAAAATTCCCGCTACTAAGCACGAAACAACGAGAAAAAGAAGCTGGTCGGGAAAGGCGAGTAAGGTCGTTCGGCAACGTCAAAGAGATGTTCGTTGCGTCCGACGAGTGCGCTGCTCGACCGGACGCTTCTTCAAAAAATTCCAGTCGCTCGTCTTATCGCGTTTCGCACGATCAAATATTTCTGCTCGGTTTTCGACGAGTCGGACGAGACGGAGAACGTGGACCGTCGCAGCAAGCGCCTTGCCCTAGTCGATGATATTTCGTCGGCGAGCGAAGAAACAGAGTGAGCCTGGAGAGCGCGGAGAGCCGCGAACAGAGTTGCGAGGGACGGTCTGCCGTGCGTATTTATATCCAGATGCGCGCGTATCCATGCGCACACGAGGCGGCCAGAATATTTCTATAGAAACGGTTATACACTCGTAGAACATATTGAAACGCGTCGTTGGGGGCAGATGCGTCCGATGATATATTAACGCCAACTGTGCGGCCCATATACGCGCGTGCACGCGCGCGCGCACCATCCAACCTCGTTCGCACGTACACGCATACTATGCGAATAAATTATAGAATTATCGTTTTATCGCCGTGGCTGGTGTATAGATATACCGGTACCGCGTGTATACATTTTCGAGTGCTGCGCGCCAGTTTTCACCGCTTGCTCTCCAGTGCTACGCCTTCTCTTGCTCCTTTGCCTTGCGAGTCGTTGCTCGTCACCATCCAACTGCCGCGGATCTGCAGCGTCCATTCTCGGGCAAATCGGCGCCGTTCTCTCGGTATTATACGTTCTTTTCCTTTTTCCTTTCTTTTTTTTTTTATTTTTTTTTTTTGCATTCCCTACGATGCCACCGCCACCGCGTAGATAATAAATCGCCAAGGCGGCACGCCAAATTAATATCGTAAATTCGTTACGGACGCGATACCGCTTCCCGAAAGTACCGGGGGTTGGGCGAGCTGAAACATTCGCTACCACGGTGTAATATTAAAAACAGGCGCGAAATGCGCGCCCGTAGAGGCCGGATGAAAAATAAGCACGGTAATATTCCGCGGGGCCGAGCCCCTTCCTATTCGTTCGCAATTAATTGTTTGCCGCGCGAGCAATCCCACTTCGCGGTACCGAATATAATTACCTACCTAAATCATCGCTCGATCGCGGAATATCTACAACGAGGAGAAGCTGCGCGCGCTTTTCGATCAACAACGCGGCGCAGCTCCGCGCGCTTTCGTCTCTTTGATAACACGGCGAGAGAACGTTTCTCGCGGAAATCTTATTGGTCGAACGAGACGGTTATTCCGTAGGCGAAAAAGATTTTACGAATGGAATTATCAGGAGAAAGAAGACTGTTGGAGTTGGTCGGAGGCGGTAGGAGGCAGTACATGGGATAGATTTACGCGCGATATAAATTTAAATAAGTCGTTATAAGTATAATTTGTACGGTTGGCACCGCGACGCTAGAGACGCTAGCGCAACGAGGCTCGTTAAAATATCTACGGCACGCAGTCGGGAATATATTTTAATAATTTCGAATACATTAAAGTTTATCGCCGGCCGGCCAGTGTCGAGTCGTTCCGCTTCTCGAGCGCAAAGTGCCCCAAAACGAGCTGAATTCCAACCGGTGGATCCGAGCGGTTCGCTCGGCTCCCGCAGCTTCGCTCGAATAATTACAAGAACGTGTCTCCATTTCGCGGCCGTGCTTTTCCCTCCACGCTGTCGCGTCTTTCGATCGTATCGATCGCCTACTAAAATCCACAGGAAGAAATCAACGTGGATGTTTGGCTGGTAAAAAGAGCCGCGTCCGGCTACGACCAACCGAGCCAATGAATGGAAATTTCGGGCGTTGCCACGGTCCTCGTCGTCGACGAGAAACTTTGGTTAGAAAATTCGTTGGTGAATTATACCGCGATCGACAGCGATGTCGCGAGAAAAACGCGTAGCGGCGTTGCGATGATTTAAAGTCGCGAAATGGAACGAACGTAAAAGGAGTAGGAGGAGGAGGAGGAGGAGGAGGAGGGGGAGGGGGAGGAGGAAGAGCAGAAGGATGGGTGGCCGTGAACGACTAGGAAGTCGAAAGGAAGCCAGAGCGAAAGAGGAAGAGCGAGGGGCCGCGAACGAGAGTCGAAGAAAGACAGCAGCGGAGACAGACACAAAGACGCAGAAGCTTGCTCGACCGAAAAGTTTGCCTAACGGTAAAGCGATGAGTTAACATTAATATATTCCGTCGGAAAGTTTTTATAATATTCCCGGGCATTGTCTGCAGTGGAACAATAAAACCGCTGTTCCCGTTTACGACGGACGATTTTTCAACGAGTCGGAGAAACGAAGCGAGGCGAGGCGAGCCGAGACGAGCCGAGACGAGACGAGGCACGAGGAGGCGAGAGGAGGCTAGCCAAGGCGACGGCACAGAAAGACAGAGACGGAGTTAAAACGAAGCAGAGGATGGAACACATCGTGAAACGGGGGTAAAAAAGTCGTGGCACTCTCTCGGCGTGGCCGGAACACGGAAAAGATCCGACAGGAGGAAGCGAGAACGCGGAGGTAGGACACGTCATTGCACGCGCGTGATTCGTCGCAAGAAACGCACCGAGATACATCGTCGATACATCATCGTGTACGAGATGCAAAAAAGAAAGGCTTCGGCCACTTGGAATTTTCCGGCCTTCGCTCAACGAGTATCGCGGGAACGAACGGTATCCGCGAGAAGGGACAGAAAGTTGGCGGTTAACCCGACGTTTAACGGATCGAAGTTTCGTTTGATACGTAGCACGTCGAACCGAGAAAAGGCTGCAGCAGTAGCGACTGCGCCGCTAGCAGAAGGAATTAAAAGTAAACACGCAGGCTCACGCGTTCCTCCGGGTTAGAGCAATTACGAGCCACGCCAGCTGCCGCGGAGTTTAAATTATAGAAATTACAAAACGCCCTCGCCCCTCCCGGCTCCTTCTCCTCCGCCTCCACTCGATCCTCGCCCTCTCTCTCTCTCTCTTTCCTTGCTGCTCTTTCGAAACCTCCGTTTCCCCTCTCGTCACCCCGTAGACCAACATTGGCCGTTTCCTTTTCTCCCTAACGCCTGCCAGCGTTTCGTTCCTACGTACCTCTTTCCAGGAAACGTCGGTCCTTTTTACGCCGCTCTACGTACTTGACTCAGCTCGGCTCGAGTCGACTAGACTCGACAAACCGTGGCGAGACTTTACCGCGGCGATTCGATTAGAACGAACGAAACGATGGATTTCCTGTTCGCCGCGAACACCGGAAAATCGTTTCAAGGGCGAAGGTTAGGATAAGACGCGTTGAGAAGAAAATGACGGAGCGTGGCGCTGCGTGGTGGAGTTAAATAGGGAACGACGGCTGGCCGAGAGGGTTGGTGCAGCAGCCCGAGTGGAGAACGAAGTGGCCGCGCAGCGCAGGTGCCCGCGGCACAGAAATATCTCTCGAAGATACGTTTTCAGCCGAATGCAGGCGCAGGTAAGTCAGGTTGCAGGTAACGCAACGGAATAACGCCGTTGGAATTCCTCGAGGCTGCCGCGGCTAATGCCATCGGCCCTCTTTGTCTCGCAATGCCATCATTTTTCTCCGCTAATATATTTTATTGCTATCTCGGTCTTGCTCGCACCATCGCCGACGCTGCCAACGACCGCACCTCCACCCTCGCTTGCACAACACCACCTCCATCTCCACCTTCGCCTCCGCGCTTTTGCGACCACTGGCTTCTCCTCCTTCACCTGTCTCCCGACCGCCGACACTCCTCCTCCCCCTCGCCGTTCCGAGCAAGCGTTTCACCCTGGCCCCTCCGTTTCCTCCGCTGCACGCTCGCTCGCTCGCGCGGCATCTACGAACACCTTCGCTCGAAACTCTCCACCACTACGCAACGCGAATCCGCGCTCCCCTCGCCGTTCCTTCGGCTTTATTATACCTTTCTGTCCCTTTTCTTTTCTCTCTTCCCGCCCTGACACCGCCGTTCTCCGATCCCCCCCTCCCCTCCACCTCCTCCACCTCGCCCATTTTCTACTCTATCCTCGTCGTTGCGCGGCCACCGCGTTCCCACCATCGGTATCGCGCTCTCTGTTTCCTTCGGATCTTCCGTTTCTTTTGCGCGCACGTATAAACGCGTATCGAATCTCGCCGAGCTCTCCTTCTCCCTCTTGCCGCCGCGTCTTCGTTCGATGTTCCGTGTCGTGTTGCACGAGTGGAACGAGGAGAGAGACGAACGTCGAGCAGGATGACCGTCGCAGCTGCGAGCGAGGGAACGAGAGAGACGAGCAATCGGACGGTAGAGACACGGACCGACGGAACGCGACCGAGAAAGAAGAAGGGACGAGGATAGATCGGTTGCGCAGCGAGTGCGACGAGGAGACCGATATAATTGTATCTAAATTATAATATACAAATAATAACAGCCAGACCGGCAGTCTGACGCCAGTACAGTTGCTCGAGAAAGTTTTCGTTGTGGCCGTGCCGTGCAACTCGGATCACCGCACAGAGAAAGCGGCCCCGGCTTCGAATCGCGTTTCGTGACCGAAGCCCGCCAATTCTATATATTCGATTGGTGGAAGGTTGCCGCCGCGATCCGCCGCGAGCTCTTTAATAGAGTCGTAAGAGCACGAGTCCGAGGGTTGACCGGAATTCGAGCCGATGTCGCGTGACGATGTAACGCATACCGCTCGCGCGTCTTTATATTCGTCGTGGTCATCCGATCCTTCGGGCCGCTTTAGGTCCAACGAGCAAACAAAACAAACACGACGGCCGAATTTTGTGGAAGGGAGCGGGGCAATGCGGATTTTTTTCCAACCACGCGATCCTTGTCCCGTATCCGTTGCATAGGAGAATACCGTACGTTAGCCGCCTCTCTCTCTCTCGCATACACGCACACACACTCACGCACAGCATACACTCGCTTCCGTTCTCCGTCCCCCCAATGTGTTCCTCCTTCGTTCGTCCTTGTCGTCGAGTCTTGTCTCTTCCTTGACTAGCAGCGGAGGGATCTCGCCTGCCGGCAGCGCGCGTACAAAAAGGGAACGACGAGTTCGGGGTTAAGTTTTTCTTGTCTAAGAAGGCGAACAGATAAAGAGGGAGAGTAGGCAGGAAGAGAAAGGTGGAAGGAGCGGAGAGAGGAGAGGAGAGGAGGCGAGCCAACCATCTGGAATCCAAGTCGGTGGGTAAGAAAAATAAGCTTGGTGGGAGTAATAATAAAGAAATATGTTTCTCTTCGGTCAGAGCCCCACCGCCTGCCTGGTTTCGTTTCTCCCTTTCTTCCTACCACGCGCGCAGCCGGCTCTCTCCACGCCAAACGGACGCGAGTGCACGCTGCGTTAACAGCGTGCGCGCGCGCCTCCTTCAATTCGATCGAAATCGCATCTGAATCGATCTTCTTCTCTGCGGAGGCACGCGTTCCCAGTAACCACGTGGCGTTTATTCGACGAGTAAGAGCAACCGTGCGCCACGGTAATCGCGCCGGTATCATCGTTTCAGGCGGCCCGGCGCGAAATCATTGCCCGCCGGCAACCAGAACCAGACCAGTACGAGAGCCGTTAAAAATTTTAAACGAACTAAACTTTGACTAACGCGCGGAAAAATCAACGGCTTGTTCTCACGCGAGCTACGATTGCGATTTTTATCGTTCGCAGCGTGTTTATCGCTGGCGTGGTCGGTTTTCCGCCTGCCAATTCGCCGAGATTATCGCGCACCTCGCCCTCTCCTACCCGCCAAACTCATCGAACGCGTCCTCAGATCCTTCCACCCTGTTGTTCCTCCTCCTCTTGCGAACGAGAAACGCGAATTCTAATCCACGTCCGGCCAATCCCCCCTCGAGAAGAAGGGTAAAAGGATGCGGAACAGGTGTAGCCGCGACCGCGTTTTCCAGCGGCTTCGAGAAAGGGGGAGTAACGGGTCGAGTCGACAGAGTTAACAGGTCGTACGCAAAGACAGAAAGAGACAAAGAGCGGCAGGAGGAAGCCATGACAACGGCCGAGGGGAAGAAAATTGGTGGATTTGTTGGAGGAAAAGGGCGATCGGGAAAAACAGCGAAGGTCTATACGTCTCGCATAATCTGCGAAGCACGGCCGCTTCCTAATGTCAGTGTTCTCCGGTTAGCGTGGAAATCGAGAGGAGGCGCGTCGACGGAGCAGAGTAAGAAACGACGGCGTGGCGCGGTGCGGTGCGGTGCGGTGCGGTGTGGCGCGAGGTACCGCGGAGAGGTCGGGAAGGAGGTGGAGACGGAGGCGCAGGCGGAGGCGGAGACAGAGAGGAAAAGGAAGCAAGTTATATTTTATATGACAGCGTGATTGCATTTCCCAGAACAAACATCGCTCTGGCCGAGCGAGCGCAAGAAAACGTCGGCGTTAATCGCAGCTCTCCGTTCTACTCTCGTCCATCCGTTCCTCGCTCTTTCTTCCCCTTCTTCTCTTTCCCTTTCACTTCGTCGCCGTTACATTCCACCCCATCGCCAACGCACGCTTTCCTTCCCCCCTTTTTTCTCCCACTTTTCCTTCTCTTCCCTTGTGCCATCTCCGAGTCGTTCCGCAATTTCTTTCGCAGAACTATCGAGCGGAGAAACCGATTCGCCGAACAATCGTGCGTTTCCTCGTCGCATGAAACAGCGAGTTCGAACATCGTCGACGTCTTTGTCGCGTTTCTCCGTCGTTTTCCTATCCGAAAATGTCTCCACGCTCGAGAAAAAAAAAAAAGAAAAAAAAAGAGAGAGAAAGAGAGAATCGGGAGCAAAGGCAGTCTCGACGACCGAGTTGAGAAATAATTAAAAGTCGGCAGAGGAAAGAATATCGCGCGATCTTCTCCCCTCCCCCTCCACCGAAGCTTTCTTCTTCTTCCGCATGCATAAAAGAAGTTGGTCCGTAAGTAATTTTCACGATTATTCCCCTTTCCGGCTGTGCTCGGCCTTCGCTCGAACCGCCCCGTCGGCCTTCTCCTACCCTACTGCCACGGTCCCGCATTCCTCTTTTTCATTCCCTCCTTCTCCCTCTCTCACTCTCCCTCCCCTCGCTCTGCCCCGTAAAATTCTACGGTCAGGACTATTTGTTCGCGGACTTATCTGTATTTTATTATACCCGAAGTTTTCACGCTCTCCCTTATCTGTTCTCGTGTTTACTATACGATATTTATAGCTGCGCTCGTCTGTACTCGGCGCCGGTTATTACGGAGCCCGCTAGGAGAGGAGGCCGTTGTACGAAATACCGCGGGAACCAGCGAGTTGTTGGCTACGGCCGACCCGAAGAAAGAAGAAAAGCCCTGCAGGAAGCAGGGAAAAAAGCTACCGGAGATAGATAAATCGTTTACTTTCTTGTTCTTGGAACGAGTTGTCTCTCGCGAGAACCAGCACCAACAGAAATATAAACGAGACGCGAGAGGGAAATATAAACGTGCGCGCGTTACGAACTGGCATCGTCGACCAGCTCGACTATACAGGTGTGTCGTATGGATTTCGTCCGCTTTCTTCGTCAGATTCGTAGTCGCGAGAAAGAAAAATGAAGGAGAGGACCGGTGCAACCGAGAACCAAAAGAAGGAAAAAAAGGTACGGCGGACGAGGGAAGGTGGAGAAAGAAGGTGGTAGGTCTGGAAATAACTCGTCGTTTCATGGAAATTGCTTAATCCTCGGCCAAAGTTCTCCAACCAGTCGGTTCGTGCCGTTACCTTCTCCAGTATCCGACGGATCCTAATTATTCGCAATGTAACGTCGCTGTTATTATTCGCGAAATGGTTTTTCCTTCGCGGAATGGCCCGGCCGGATCGACATGGACGGGCGACGGCGGCTCGCCTTTCCAAACGGGAAATTTCTTTTCGGTAAACGCAAGGTTGTAAGCCAGCGGCCCGTTTATCGACATCGAGAGTGGAAGTTTACCGAGACACGAAAGAATCGGGACGAATAGCGGGAGAGTAGGTGCGGGTTTCGGTAAACGATGCCGAGTTTCGAGTTCCTTGGCAAGCGTTTTCGGGTTGGCGGATAATTAGCCGGCGACGCAGGGAACTCGCGGAATGTCCGGCTTGCGATTCTCGCGAGCTCTCCTCGGACGCTTGTAGAAGGGGTCGGCAGAGCGAACGTCGAGTCGCATCGCATCCGGGGACGTAACACGCGGATACGTTGCTACGGCAAGCCAATAATTATTGTTTTTACCCGGCAGCAGCGGGCCGCAATTAAAAACTGTTTATTTATTCAGGTCCGGCTTTTTAGCATTCGCCCTCACCCCAGGTGAGGCTAGGAACGCGTGTGTGCGACCACGTACGTGCCTTTACCATCCGGCACGATTTTTCGGCTTGCCAAACCGTTGTTTCCAATTTCCCCCGAACGTGTCATTTTCCAGTCGCTGTTGAGCCGGACGTTGCCGAAAAAATTGCTAGTCGGTTCGATCGTTCGCGAAACAGACATTAAAAAGCATAATGACAGTCTCGTTGGCTGCCGCGCCCCTGCCTCCACACAACTTTTCCGATCGCGATCCATCAAAATCCTCGTTCCAGCGAAAACCATCCTTCTTTTCTTTCGACACTCGGACACAGGCTCCGTGGCCGCTCGACGAGACACGCAACACCGAACGGTCGTTGGACGTGTGAGTTCGGAGTTAGGCGCGAGCATAGTGTGCGAACGCGATAACGCTAAGCGATTGGGTTTCGGCGAAACGAGAAACGATCGACAGTGACCTAGGCGTGTTTCTCGAAGCGTGAAATTTCCTAGCGAAACTTGGATGCACGGCAGCAAAAGAGACGGACAGAGCCTCGAACGCGTATCGAGAAATCGAGAGATCCGTACGTACAGTACGTAGTCGTCGGACGCTAGCGCGCGCGCTATCTCGCGCCGAGATTTATTATTTAATCTCGCGTCACGATATTTATTATTGCACGTAACCCCGTGGGTCTATAAAAATATCGCGCGTTATCGCGTACCGTCCGGTCAATAACAAGCTGACGATACCTTGCCTGGTGTCGAAATCGTCGCCAACACGCGATTCTTTCACGAATCCAATAGAAAACAGATCGTGGTCTCTAACCAGACTGAGGAACGAACGCGGCGCGGCGTACGTTGGCGATGCTACGTCGAGCTACGTACGTCGAGCTACGCGATGAGCCGAAGCGGACACGGAAGAGGCGAGGAGAGGAACGGCAAAGACAAGAGAATGGAGAAGAGCAAAGGAGAGGAAAGAATGGAGAAGACGAGGGCAGAGTAGCAGAGCGGGGGCAGATGAAAGAAACTCGGTACGATCGAAGCGGTTCGTCGCAACGCGAGAAGGACACGGTGCGAGAGAGGCCGAGGTGGGGCTACGAGGAGAAGTTAGAACAAATAAAGCGATAAAATATATAATATTACGTCGTACCGCCGGCTGGTCGACTCGTGCATTCCAGAGTGCATTGCCCTCGCAAATACTCCCCCGGCCTTTCCGACGAGGCACACGTCACGCCGGCCTTAATACGAAATTACTGCTAAAGCGTGGCAGCGCGTACGCTTTTCGCCGCGAATTTCTTTCACGATGTTTCGCGGCTCGCCTCTTCCATCTGTCCTTTCTTTCTTCTCCTCCTCTCTTCTTTCCTTCCTTCCACGTTCGTTCGTTCGTTCGTTCGTTCCTTTCGTTCGTACCCTGGCGCTCGCACACCGCCGTTTCCTGCGTTCGCCGATTTCCTCTCCTTGCAAACCCTCGGACGCCGCGTTCGCCTGGCTGGCGGTCGCGTTTCTGTCGACGCGTTCCGATCTGCGCGGTAAGAGCGGCGATGTTTTGGTGTGTCGGGCTCGGCCCGGAAACACCTCCGAATCCTGTCCTCGTTTCGAAACGAGAACGAGATACGATAAATATGGCTGGAAGGTGAGGCAGGCCAGGTCAAATCCGATGGAAATTTTTGATGAAACGGGGAACAGCTCGCCGTAGACGGGTAAGCAATCTCGTAGGAAATCGGAAGGATACGCGACTTTATAATAAACAAAGGGCCGGGCGTACCGAAAATATCTTACACGGTGGAGAAGACGCGTGTAGCGGAAAGATGAGTTACGAGCGTGGAAACCGTCTACCGTTTGAAAGAAGGCAGCTGCCAAAGGATTTTAGGGCCAATTACGAGCGTCCACTCAGGGACGAGGTCGTAAATAATTTGCCTGGCGAGAAAGAGAGAGGCAAGTCGGTCGTAAATACTTGAAGTATAAAAATCATGCGGTCGCGCAGAGGAACGGTAGAGCGCGTGTGCGACGCAAAACAACCGGAAACGAAAATTGTCGCGTTTTATGTATTTTACATATTAAAGTAAAATAAATTCCGTCCCAGTGGATTAAGCCAGGCTTCACCGTCCGTTAACGCATTACGCACGGATCGCGTGTTTTTATGCGTTTCTGGCCAGTGCCGCCGCGTTGAAAGCGATATTGATTTTCATTAAAATTTTTATACATTTCATAACGGATCTTTTATTTCATGAATGCGCGGAAACGCGCGCGCGCCCCCTTCTTTTTCCGCACTTTATAATTGATCGAGTAATTCGCGGAAAATTTGCATTTTAATGCCAATGAGAATTTCTGTTTACGCAGAATTTGAAAATGGCCCGTACGTAATGCGCGTTAATAAAAAGTCGGTAAACGAAGCCACGCGATCAAACCGACACCTCTGCAAGCGCAACAAGCACAGCGCCTCGCTTTACCATAACAACCACCCGTCCGACGAATTTCGCCGCTCGGCCCTTTTCCACCGGCTTAACACGCCGGATCAGATGCGACGCGGCGAATCCGCCTCTCCACTCTCCTCTGTTTACTACTTGCGTAAACCACGGTCCGCTTCCACGACGGAGAGCGTCGTGGCTCGAGGTCCAGCACGCGCGCTGCTACCTTCGCTCCGGAATCACCGAGTAAGAGGAAAGGAATTCCGATTAATCCCCCCGCCGCTGTCTCTCAATGGGCGGTGGAGCGAACGCCGCGCGTTGTCCGTTACGTTGGGAAACGTTTTCGTTTGTGTCGCGGTAAATCAACGTTTTCGTAATACCTTCCGTTGAATATCGGTCCCTCGGGCGAACGAAATATTTTTCTAGATATTATCGCGCAACGCCAGGATGCCGCTATCGATGCCGCGCTCGACGTTCGCAACGACTGACTAGCGTAACGCGCGATTCCGTACGTTGCAACCGCGCGCTCGACAATCGTTCGCTCCGTGCGCTCCACTGCCACGGCTAAGGCAAGCGCACTCGATTTCACCGTTCCGCTCTGAAAAACCGCACGGGCGGAATCTCCGTGCGCCACACGTTCCTTCGGATTCGGAATTCGCGATAGGATCGCGCGATCCGTCGAGACGCAAGAGAAATAAATACGCGAAAGGTAGGAGGGTGAACCTGTAACGAGAAAGGAACGAAAGGGCGAGGAGGAAAAGACGCGATTGCAAAGAGAAGACGAGGACGAGGCCGCTGTATGTACACATAATGATATACAAATAAAATATTCGCAATGCCGCGCGAGCTTCGAACACCTACAGTCGATCCTCTACATTCTACGGTGTACGCGGTGTCGCGAAAGTAGGCGCCCTGGCCTTCGCTTCTTCTCCATCGTTTCTAATCGGCGATGCATCGAATTTGTACCATGTTTATCCAAAATTATATTTTGCGCGATTATTTTTCATAAAAAAAACCTGTCTTTTGATATTCATTTAACACTAAAACTACCACACCAGTCAAATTGACAGGTTTTACAATTTTATTTTAAAATTCCTACTTTTTTTCCCCGCAATGATGTAATGAATTTCGCAACGATAACTAAAAGAATAATATAATGAATTTTATCTTGTTTTTACCAGTCAAAATGATTGGTACTTGTCAAAGTGTGAAAGGATCTTGCAATCTGTTTATCGAACCCCAATTAACCAGTTTCCACGTTTCGTACAACTTGCCACGCGTTTTTACAATTTTTACCGCGTATCATTCGATATGACGATATCAGGAAAATTCCCGATCGATCGCTAGATCGCTAGATGCTAACGCTAGAAATACCACAGCAGTCAAAACGACTGGTTCTACAATTTCATAAACGTGTGAACCCTCGTTTAGGGATGATGGTCCCGGCTGGATTAAAAATACCAAAAATGTGCTACGTAACATGGAATTGTTTCCGTAAGAAATTAATAAATCAATAAATATACAAATATTCTATTATTACGTATTTTTTAAAGACCAGTCATTTCGACCGGTTTTGGCAGAAATAACTCCGCGTTAACTATCCGTAGTTCCAGTGTTAAGATTCGCGCACTTTCTCCTAACACACACTCCCTTTCTCCTCGAGGGAGGTTCCATTATCTCGTTTAAAAAACTTCATCGAGATTCGTTCGTCGAACGACCGAATCGGCTTCCACGAAATACGACGCGCAACCTCCTGGAGCTCGTCGAACTCGGCTGTCCGCGAATTGAGAAGAAGGGAGGAATGCAAACGAATAAGAAGGGAAGAAGAATTCGTTCGGTGGGCGGAAACGCACGATCGGTAGAAACACTTGTACGCGCGTGACAACGCTGAAGATCGGCGATGATTGAAGCGTATAGTCGATGTGAGCGAAAGAAAGTTGTCGCGGAGATGAAAGCACGAAAATCGGCGAGCACGCGATGTCGATCAAACAAAATCGCGGCAAATTACCATTTTAACGTATGAAACGCAGGTTTTTTCACGTCTGACTGAGTTCGCGATAACGTCGTTTCGCTTGCATCGACTATACGTCGGGAAAGGAGGAGCAGCGGCGGATAGCGAAATGGAAAGGAAAGCAAAGCCGAGAAAACGGGAATGGAAATGGAAACGCGTTCCGTTCGTTTTCAACGCGTCGTTCGTTGCTGATCGTTTAGCCGCGACTCGAGAAACAACCCCGCGAACGTCGATTCCGCCACTATTCTACGCTTTTTCCTTGTTCCGATCGGTTGCCACGTTGCATCGCGAGTTTGAAAATCTTGGACAGTACGCGCTGGGAATTTCAACGCGGTCGGATAAACGTTGAAATGGCGATGCGTATCGGCGATCGTTATCATCCGTGGAAAATCTGTCAGCCCTAAAACCTGGTCGCTTCGCGGCAACGACCTATAAATCCTGACCAATCGCAAATTCGTTATCAGTCTGTGACAGCGTTTGTCTTTGGTTCATGACGGAAGAAACGTTTCGCATATTTTTCTTTCTTTCCTCTTTCATTCGTCAATTCGCGACAGGATAAATGGAAGAGCGAAAGATGTAAAAGAATCGAAGGGAAACGATGCGACGAGTGCAACGCACCGCGAGAGCACCTCGTAGACGAGGACGAAGACTGCGGCCGCCGCCGCCGCCGCCACCGCCGCCGCTGCCGACGGTGCCGCCATTGTGCACAGCATAGAATAAATAACGCCGTAGTAAGAATGCCGCGGGAGATATTATACGGCGACTACAGTATGGTGCAGAAGTAGGCCACCATTACAATATTTTATTACAAGGCACTAACGTACAATCTAACGTGCTCGTATGCATTCGTAATGAACGTATATGAGTCGTGTCGAACGTACTCTCTCTCCTTCCCCGGCCGTTCTCTCTCCAACTCTGCCTCTCCGACCGCCCCACCCACCGTCTCTCCTCTGCCGCGCTCTCTACGCACACCGAGTGTTTTATTGAAATTTATGACTACTCGCCTTTGTGTGGCTACGTGTGTGCGTGTGCCTGCGTGCGTACGCGTGTACGAGCGCGTACACTGCTAGGCGGCCGTGCCAGTTGCTGCGTGCGAGCACATATGCGCTCCACACGTACCACACATTTCTTTGCTTCTCCACTTCTACATATTATACGCGCGAATAATATATTATGTATAATCTGCATGCCGTATGCGGCTCTCTGTGCTAAATCCAGAAAGCGAACGCGCACCGTTCGCGGATCCGCGTGTCCGATCGGACACCGCCGCTCTCTCTATCTCTGTCTCTATCTATCTTGCGCTTTTCCTTCTGCCTGTTTCTTCTTCTCTCTTCTTTTTCCTTTTTCTTAATCGCACATTCGCGTATATCACGTAGAACGTACGTATGCACGGACGACGGATGGTAGGAGGAAGGCGACGCGACCAAAAACTCCACTATTTTTCCCTCGTTTTCTCTTCTGCGTGGCGAGATTTTCACGCGATCGTTGGTCGCGAGACGTCGCGTATGGAAAGCGTGGCGAAGAACGCGGTGCGCGAGAGCGCGTTCCGGGCTCGTTTTTCCCCGCTTGTTTATTTTTCGCCAATTCCCCGATCAGAGAGCCACACAGCGTATTCCGAGGAGCGTTCATTCGACGGTCAATGACTTCGGAGAATACATTTGGTGGGAACGAAAGCGATTCGAATCCATCGTGCATATCCGGCCGTGTACGATAGGAATCGCGCAAATTCATCTCGGCGACTGGTCGTATAAATAAAAGTTTATTTAAAGACGTACGCTCGTATACACGATGTAGCGTACGTAACAGTGCGCTCGCGATCGCCAGAGAGAAAAGGGACTGAGACGGGGCAAGGAGCGACGAGAAGGAGGGTGAAAGAGACCGAACCGAGCCGTGTAGCGTAGGTAGTCGCAGGGCTACGCGTTTCATAGGTTAGCGACGCGGTGCGGTGCGGTACACGCCAGCCACACACACACGCACACACACACACACACATATACACGAGAGAAACAGAAACGCCGAAAGAAACGCGAAAGCTCGACGCGCGTCGAACGAGTGAAAGAGACGGAGGGAAGGGGTTGGCGAGGAGGCTGCGAGAGGTCGACAAGGGGCCAGGAGAGAGAGATCGCAGCCATGCGGTTTACAGTGAGCTTATAGTTTACGTTATAAATTATTATTATCGTATTTCATACGAAGAATAAGATTTATTAAAACCCTATAGATTACCGTTCGTACCAGGCAATATATTACGCCGCGTGTACCGTGCACCGGTACATTCGTAACCCGAGCTTCGACGCACACGCGTGCACCCACGTACAGTGGCCGCAAGTAACGCACACACGCCGTAACGAATCCGCTGCCTTCGTGTCCCGAGTATTTCGTATCCTGCACCGATCAATCGCCGCTGTTTCTTCGCGTTAATTTCTTTCCCCGAGAATCTCCGATTATCGAGAGAATGGCGCGGAAACAGACGAAACGATCGATCTTTTTTTCGAGCCAGTTGACTCCTGGCGTTTTGCTCTCGTCGATCGAGGTTCCGTTGGCAGCGAGATCGGTTCGTGAAAGTGGCGCGAGAAGGCGAAAAACTGCGAACGTTGTAGACGCCGATCGAAACGACCGAAGGCGGTCGTTGTCTTTGAAATCGATCGATTCGTTCACGAGCTATCGTTTCGCCGCTTTCCGCGTTACCCAGCTACTTGCCGATTCCGATAGAATGTAAATTTGCGAGGGCCACGATCCTTGCAGAAGATACGCGCGATCGTTCGCTAGATCCGGCCGTGGAAGGCCGACGTGAAAGAATAAATATAGCGGAGAGAAGCGAACGGCACGGCCGAGACGTAGGTGCCAGAACCTCGATGCTTTCGCGGATATTGGCCCGAGAAAAACTTACGGCTGGCAGCGGATCTTTACAATTGAAATACGATGGATCTTGTTTCCACGAAGCACGGTAGCGCGTCGCTGCTCCGGCCCCCGCCTGTTTCTTCGTGTATATATTATTTTCTGTGCGCGCCATTTCGATTACATCGAAATTTGCCACGGGCATCCGTTAGATTTCCGCATAACCGTCGCTCTTCTCAAGCTTCGCGAAAACTCGCGGCGGGAAAAATTGCGAAACGCAATTTGCCGGCCGTTGGCCGACGCGTACGCACGGCAACGACGCTGAAAAATAGATCGATCGAGCGGAATGAAAAATATTAGCCAGCGTTTCCAGATTTCCTCGTTTTACGAGTTTAAACGACCGCGGCCCTTTGGGAGAATCGGCTTGACAAATGCGTCGGATTGGTACGCGTCCAATGATTTTTCTTTCATACAATATCTCTTATTTATCGTTTCGGATGCGAACGAATGGACGAACGGCGATTTAAAGAGCGTCGATATGCCGCTGTTGCGGCCACGGTAGCGCGAGGAAGTCGGTGATTCGGCCGAATAGCGACAAAACGAGGTCCTTGTCGGTAAGCCGGCAGGCAGGATAAGTCGGAAGGCTGGCTGTGTGCGCGCAACGAGGGAATTCGTGCGGCACGCACACTCGCGTGAATGCAGACGCGCGCGCCTGCCTGGCCGCCCGGAAACTCGTAGGTGCACAATTCCGACGACGAACGCGCGCTCGCGGAGAAACATCAAAAAAACGCGCGGAGCACAAAGCGACGCGTACAGGGACGAGGAGCATCCGTGACGAGAAGCAGAGGAAGCGAGATGGAGAAGGGCAGCGAGGAGACGAAGAGGGAAACGAAGGGACGCGAAAGCTAGGAAGTTGGAATAGAAGGAGGAAGAGGAACGACGAGGGAGAAGGATGAAGAGCGAGGCGTGTAGACAGCCGGTAAGGGCAGTAGGATTATCGTGCAACAGAGACGGTCCTAGAGAGAAGAAGCAGCAGTGGCGAAAGAAATAGGAATAAGAGAGAACGAAAGGAAGAACGCGTGTGGCAGCGGTGGCGGGATGATGTGTAAGTTGGTGCCGAGGGGGGCGCAACGGGCAAAGAGTAAGCGCGAGAGACAGAGACGCAGGCAAAGGGTAGGGAAGAAGGGGAGCGGGGTGAAGGACGGGGCGAAAGACGGAGAAAGAGGGGACGTATGTACATTAAAATATTATTCTCAGATGAAATACCGGGTGGGGCCCGGCGGCACAGCGCGCGTATATTTTTAGACCTTATATAAATACACGAATCATAATGAACGCGCCTCGTTCTCCCTGTGTATGCCCGTCGTTCGCCCGCTCCTCCGCTCCTCCGCTCGACCGCGCTCGTCACGGCCGCGCCTTGCCGCGCTTCGTCTCACCGCGCCACACCGCTCCACCCGCCGACCGCTTCTATCTCGCCGCGTCTTCTTTGTACAGACTTCTTTCCCTTTCTATGGCACCGCCGACTTCTCTTGTGTGCCGCGCGCGTTTCCACGCTTCGACGCGGCTACGTTTCGACCGACGCGCCGCGCCACGCGCGTCTTCCAATTACTCCAGAACCCGGACGAACCACGTCGACGATCGGCAACGAGCATTTCGCTTCCGATTTCGAGCATTTCCGCCGATCGATTCAAAGGACGAACTTCTTAGCGCGGGCTAGATTACTCGAACGATCGACTCGTGTTTCGTTAGCGGCTCGTACCGCCGACCGTGTGGCAGACGTCGACGCCGGATAAATTTGGACCGACCGCTGACCCTCGCGCTCGAACAGAAGAAAATCGCCGGTTTTGATTTTACGACTTCGCGGTACCGTCCGACGCCACGCAGGCGATCGGAATTTCACATGGACGTTATCGAGTAGCTCGGCAGCATCGGTCTACGGTTTACGGGCGAAACGTTACACGAGCGAACATGAGCAGCGTCGTTTCGGCTACGGAGAAGAGTTTCCACGTTCCGAGCTGGCTTATTCGCGTGCGCCTACGTGACACGGGCAGGGCAAAGTCATCGAGAAAGGGAGAGAAGGGGGCGTGGGAGAGAGCAGCGTGCGAGAAAAGAAGCGAGAGAGCCGGATAGACTCGAACGCCAGTGCGCTCTCTTTTTCGGCCAACGCGGTCCGTCACGCAGCGATTTACGACGAATCGATCGTTCGATCTCGAAACTGCGCCGTTTGCCACGACAAATCTTCCCCTCGTCTTTCGGTTCGAATTCTGTTCGTCGCGATCTCGCTTCTCGTGAGTGCACGTTTCCTCCTTCGGCTCGGACAAAGCACGTCGTCATCGTCCAAGGTCATTGGGATTTCAGCAACGAACCTGATCCTTTTTTCTAGAAATACACTTGGTGTACGTGCGCTAATCTTTACGAACCATCTCGCTTTGATCTCGCGAGCTGCGCACGAGCTGCTCGTCCCGTAATGAGCATCGAGAGTGCGTGGCAGGCGAAACGGCGCGGGCTACCGACGCGCTTCGACTACTCCACCATCCGTGTGCGCTTTATCAAAAAAATCGTGACACAATGACCGTATTGTCCAGAGGGAAAGGGCTAATTATACCGGTGAAGCGAGCTCGAGGTAAAGGCTCGAGGTAAAGGCCCATGGCGGCCCATACGGCGCATACAACACGCCAGCTTAGAATGGGAAAAATCTACGTTAAAGAGGTCGGCGATGACGTCTCGGGGAAAGACGGATACCAAGCGAAGCTGAATTTCTCTCCATTAAATGACCGTTATGCCAGCAAGCTAATTACAATGAATTACACGTGGCATAACGCGCGCGTACGTGCGCTTTCCGCCGTGCACGCCCAAACAACGTATCGCGAGTTACCTGACTTCTAGCAACCGTATCTCGCTAGCGTTCTCGATTCCAGCGATAAAGAATCGACCGCGCTTTTATCGTATCGTCGCCAGGGAACCCGGAACATTTTTCGTTCGTTGAACCGGATTAGTCGAACTGATCGCCCCGGTCTTTTGCCGGCTCGTCGACAACGCTTCATTTTCTCGCTGATTTTAATCGACGACATCTATCTCCGACGAAAATTCTAATCGCACGGTTTCTCTGCACGTGAAACTTTACGGGTAATCGTCGAGTCACTGGGTTGGCAACTAAGTGATTGCGGGTTTTGTCATTAGGTAGTAATGACTAAGCCCGTAATCACTTAGTTGCCAATCCGATAGAATATCAACGCGATGCTCGAAAAAGTTGCCTGTCGCGATCCCAACACGTTTGTATGGTAGCTGCAATATCGAGCAATGATTCACGCTCTGCCATATCTTAAATGGAAGCATCGAGTAGCATCGAGTCGTTGTACACCTCCCATTACATTGCTCGCATTAGCCGGCCTTTGGATTCTCAGGTTTCCGAATGACTGGAACGCGTAATTACCGAGGCTCGGCCGATTTTATTCCGAGCAATCTAGCGATATCGAAATGTGGCGTTGCGCGGTAACGCACGGCAGCGACAATTCGCAACGCGTTGCGTCGTAGGAAAACGAAAGGACAGTCGGATCGGCGCGAATATATCGCTCACTTGCTCTCGTATACGATCTATCGGTTGGCAAGTAAATGATCGCGGATTTTGTCATTAAGTGGCGATGACTCGCGCTGAGATGGTACGCGTCAGATCTGCAGTTAGAATACTCAGAATTTTTTTTATCGTGGTCATCGACGAGGTTAATAGAGCGATCGCAAACTGGCCGCAGGATAATTATCATAATCTTAATAAACGTCGTCTGTGAAGTCTGTCGGACACTCAACCGATCGCGTATAATATTAGCTCGTCCGAAAAGTTTCTTTCGTTTTATGAGGAAATAATAATTTCTGTTTTATATTATTTTGTCGAATTGCGTACGACTCATTTTGTTCTGTTGAGACAAACAACGCGACATCTCACAGACTTGGTTTCACGTTCGTACGAAGGTGCGTTGTTGTAAGAAACACGTTTGCGAAAGAAAGACACTTTTCGGACAACCTGATACGATACGTTGGGTTGGCAACTAAGTGATTGCGGGGATTGTCATTAGGTGGTATTGGCAAGATCCGCAATCACTTAGTTGCCAACCCAATATATTAGGTTGTCCGGAAAGTTTCTTTCGTTCTGTTGAGATAAACATCGCGACATCTCACAGACTTGGTTTCACGTTTGCACGAAGGTGCACTGTTGTAAAAGACACGAAAGGCACTTTCCGGACAACCTAACATATTGGGTTGGCAACTAAGTGATTGCGGATTTTGCCAATACCACCTAATGACAAACCCCGCAATCACTTAGTTGCCAACCCGATATATTAGGTTGTCCGGAAAGTTTCTTTCGTATCATAAGGTGATAACAGAACTACAATTTCTGCTATATATTATTTTATCGAATTAATCATTATTCATTTCGTTCCATTTCCATTGCTATGTTCCTGCATAATTCGACAAACTGATATAAAACAAAAAACATTGTGCGTCTATTATTTCCTTATAAAACGAAAGAAACATTTCGGACAAGCTGATGGATCAACAGATGCGAGACCGACATTTGTCTATTTCGACTATTTGCCGCAAAATAGTATTCCCACTATCTTAGCCTAGTTTCCGCACGAACGACTATGAATCGCGGCGTTTGGATCATCCACGTGGTTCCACATTTTCGTCGCGAATTTGCAAGTAGAAAGGAAACAGCTAACATCCGTCCGATAAGAATAGGACAGACGGTTAGATCTTGCTGGTCGAATCCAGAGACGTCGTGTTATTTTTGACAAAAACGCGGCATTGTTAATTTATTCGGCGTATGTATCCGCGACACGGCTCGCTGCGCGATTTAATAATGATGGAACGAGCGCAGGCGAGTGTACTGGTCGCTGATGGTCGATGGGTGGCAGCGGCGACCACCATCATCCTCGCCCGATCATTCGGCTCTCGAGCAATTTTCATTGGGAAAAAGTGCGAGCAGCGAGGAAGGCGGCAGAGGCGAGAGGCTGGTGGGAGTGTGACACGCGGAGAATGGCAGAGCGACATGCGCGTTTTAGCGCGCGAAACAATATTTACAAAATGATGCGACCGCAGTCATCGCGGCGCTCGCATCGCGGGTAAATACACGAAGGGAAAACGGTAAACAGAGGGAAAATTAAAATAACAAAGTCGGCCGGGGAAATCGCGCGACGCAAGTTCGGTCGGCAGACGACATCTAAATACATATCACACGCTGGCGCGGCTTTCGCTAGTCGGACAGGCTGCTGTCGATGCCTGCAGCCGATTGCGAGTCGTCGTCTTGCGGTACGCGCGACCGGCACACGACCGGTAAACGGCTCTAGTGGAATCAGTGATTTCCGCTGGGCGAGTGGAAGGCGGTGCGACGATGAGCGGCGCGCCACGTATCGGCCTGCTTCGTCCCGGTATTTCAAATAAATTAACAAGCAAAAAGGAAGGAGAGAGCGGCGCGCGACCACTGACTCCGACAAACAGACAATGCGATTCCCCGGCAACGTAGATCGCTCTGACTCGCGTCAATTGCGCAATCGCTCCGATTATTTAAACAACAATAATAATCGTAATAACGAGTAAGCTGACTGCTTCCATTGCTGTTATTTTTCCTGGCTACGCGTGGTAAAATAAAAAAACGCGGAGCAAAAAGAAAGAGCAAAAAACGCTACAACACCGATGAATATTATCGGCTTCTATTCGTACAAAATATACAAAATGCTGGCACGGGACAAGCAACGTCGTCAGCGAACTGTGCCATTGTGTAAACACATTTCCATCGTTATCGCGCACTTACACTCTACGTTATCGTACGGTTAGCATTTTTTTTTCCTCTTCGTTTTAATCGTCTATCGTACAGCCTCTTCTATTGTTTTTACGCGCAGGCCAGATACGGCTGAGAAATCGGCGATACACTCTTGAAATTGGTTCGCTCCAAGATACAGATACAGAGAGAAAGAGAGAGAGAGAGAGAGAGAGAGAGACAGAGAGACAGAGAGAGAGTAGTCAGCAGCGGGTTTGCGAGGTGCGATGGAAACGAGGACGGTTGGGAAAAAATATCGTTGCGCTAGGTCGCGATAAAGCCGAATTTATCTGTTCAGGATGAATAACGTTGACGGATGTTCCGGGGCTTGTCGGTGCTCGCATGCACCCCTAAGTGAGCGCGCCACGCCGCGCCACGCCGCGCCACGCCGCGCCGGCATATTATTCGTTTTACCGTGGCGTGCATATTCCGCGTAACGCGGTCTATAACCGCAGTCATGGAAAAACACGCACACGCGAAGGATAATTACGCGTTAATAGCTCTTAATTTATGAAATAATTTATTATATAACGCGGGACGCGGCCGCGGCCGCGGCCGTCGCCGCCACCGGCCAAGTGCAGAGAGGAGAGGGAAGCAGAGAAGCGAAGCGCAGAGCGCGCGCAAAGCGGAGGCCAGAGAACGGAACGAAATGGGACGGGACACGCCGTTGCTTCGCGGAATTTACGGAGCGTTCGTGAGAGCAAAGGTGGAGAGACGGGGGCGGAGGAGGCGGCGATGAGAAATCGTCGGAAACGAAAGCTGCGAAACGATCGACGGAACGAAAAGAAAAGGCACCGTATCTGCCGGTATTTCTATTTTTCGAATTGCAAATGTTCTCTAAACTATCGGTGAGCAATAGCCCTGTCGCATCGAGAATAATCTTTCGTCGCATCGACGCGTCGTTTCTTTCTTAAGAATATTTTTATTCCACGAATTCGAACGCGTTCTCTTATCTCGTCCGCGTTCCAGACAATAAATAATTCCTTGTTTTACCTGCATTTCTCTACGGCCACCACAGCGAATCCTACATCTGGCGCAATAAAATTGATACTGTTACGAATAACACGCGCATTATGTCGAAAGTTTTACGGGCGGACCGCGCGTACACTACAGTTACGAAGGTTACCGTATTATTGCAGCCTTCGCAATCCGCATTGTTGCCTCTCCGCTTTTAATACTCTTTATTGTCTCTTTTATAACCAGAATGACGCGCTTCTTTCAGCACCGGATAAATTACACGCGGCATTGTACCTCTAATTTTAGAGGGAACGAGAAGGGATACCTCTCGGACGCGCTCGTGTCGTTTCACGAGTTTCGCTCGCGATACGCTTCCACCTCTGTTCCTTCTCCATTCAATTCTACCTTGATGCCCGGCTATAGGCAGTGTGCGGCTACTGAATAAATAAACGCCGATGGTCGATAACATTTTTTTTATACACGGCGCGCACTTGGTCGAATCCACTCAACGCTCGCTAATTCTCCTTTTCTTTCCTTCTTCTATCGTCGATTCGACACAATACGCTTGATCGAATGAGCCGCGCCGCGTCGATGACCAACGCGGCGATGCCTACGACTAGGGCTGCTACTACTACGACCACGGTCAACTCTACTCGGTCGTGTGGAGTATCGAGAAAACGAGAAAACTGGGAAATTACGCAACGGTTACGAAGACGAGCCGCACAGTCACTCGAGGATGCGATATTGTGCAAAACATAACGTATTCAGCGTAAGCGCTAAGTAACGTTAAGTGGGTCGAATTTACTCTTCGCCTTATTATTTCTACTTTATATGCCAGCTTGCCTCTGTGTGTGCGTAGCTGACGAGCCGCGCGTGTTCCAGCCGTGCGTGCGCGGTAGGATGTGACTTATTGCCGCGAATCTAGGTTATATTATTCGCGATGGTAGGAAGTATCTCGACGTATAAGCGTCACACCATCGTCCAACCTTCACCACCTTCCTTCCTTCCTTCGCCGAACCAACAGTCTCCTTGTACTTGCGTATTCCTATCCAACCTATTTCTCGCTGTAAGCTCAGCTCCGATCGTTCTACGCATCGCGCGACAGCTCGACCATCGAAAAATCCTTTGAAACTCCTTCGACGCTACGAACTCGCCGCGTTCGTCGAGGTCCCAAAGGACGAGCCGGCGCAGGAAATTTGTCGAATCGCCGATATACCGTCCGATCGATTGCACCGTATCGATGACTGCAACGATTGGTAAGAGGAAAAGAGCAACCGGAGATGACGACGAAGGATCGATTTAGCGGATACTGGACGAACTAGGGAACGAGAGAAACAGCTAGCTGTACGTACTTATCTACGTATAAAGCAGCACGGTGAAATCTGCATATAATATTGATGCAATTTGCCATTAGAATAGCGACGGCATAGTCTAGGATGTGAGCTCTATTCTGCATGCGGCGGCTGAATGGACCGGTTCAATTAGAGAATCATAAGTTGCCGTGATGGGGCCATCCTGCAGATATTAACTTGGTACGGCCCTGAACCGATACGCGTCGTTTTTATTATCCTCGAGTATCGCACTCGATCAAGTACAATCGACGATTACGTAAAGCAGAAAAATCGATAGGTGTACTCGTGCGCGTAAAACTCAATTTTTATTAATTACGCGAAATTGAACGCATTTAAATTACATAATGCGAGCTTTCGCGTTTCCATCCACCTTAATCGCTGCTTCGCCACCCTGCTGCTCCGCTACTCCCTTTCTATCCTCGTGTTCGCGTTTCGCCCCGTCTCGTTCTGCATCTTCTCTCGGTCCAACCGACCTTCTCGTGCTGCGTACTCGTTACACTTGTGTATTAGGTTGTCCGAGAGGTTTCTTTCGTTCTGTCGAGATAAACAACGCGACATTTCGCGGACTTGGTTCAACGTTCGCACGAAGTTGCACTGTTGTAAGAAACGCGTTTGCGACAGAAAGACAATCTGATACAATATGTTGGCTTTGGCAACTAAGTGATTGCGGGTTTTGTCATTAGGTGGCATCGGCAAATTCCGCAAATTAGTCGCCAAGCCAATTTTATTAGGTTGTCCGAAAAGTGTCTTTCGTTTCGTAAGGTGACAACGGATAAACAAGAATTCCTCTTTTATATTATTTTATCGAATGAGTTGCGATCCATTTCGTTCTATTTCTGCTATTATGTTGCTGAATAATTCAATAAACCGATATAACAGGAAAAACATCGTGCGTCCATTGCTTCCGTATAAAATGGAACTTTTCGGACAACCTAATATTCTGTATTTCTCGCGGCTGATCGTCGGCGCCGCTTTATTTCGCAATCGACGGTTCTCCATTCCGTTTCTTCCCGGTCGAACGAACGACGAGGGACGAAGAAGCCGGCTGCGAAACACGTGGCGCGCTAGACGCATGTAGGCTATGATCTGTACAGACCGTAGGATCCTAATAGGATTTATAATCGTGCGCGGAGCTGCGAGTTCGTGCAACAGCGATGTTAGACGACCCACGTTGTGTCACGACGACTCGCATTATGCGGCATTATATGCGTATTACGATAATAATAACGACAGCGACGACATCGCCTGCGACGACGGCACAGACGACGCCGACCCTCGCCTCGCTACGGTAATGAATTTCATTATCGCTTCTCCTCCTCCCGCCACCCCCTCCGCTCTCTCTCTCTCTCTCTCTCTCTCCAGCTCGCGCGCGCGTACACACACACGTTGAGAAAAGAACGCGCGCTCTTTGCTCTCGCTCTTGCGGCATTCGTGCAACTGCCTGACGCTCTTTTCCTTTCTAATAACGGTGATAGCCGAGGATGGCAACGGGGTCAGCGAGAATCAGGGTGGACAGCGAGGACCACAGATGCTCCGCCGACTACTGCGTACGATTCTAATTACTATCGTTATCGCATTTGCAACTTTAACCCATTTAATAAGTCGTAATCACGCTAGCGTTGCGTTGGTCGGATACGCGGCCTGCCACAGTCGCGCACACTGACACCAGCAGCGATTCGCCTGTATCGCGCGTCTTGCGACCGCGACCGCGACCATGAGATGGAGAAAAGGCGGATGAATGGCCGTGGAAACGGCGGAGGAAAATGCTTGGCCCGCTCGGCCACGTGCCGCCACACGCTGAAACGCGACAGAAAGAAAGGCACTCGGGTTAGGATTCGTGCGCGGATCGATTCGTTTCCTCGCGTCCTTCTGCCTTCGAGTCGAGGAGCAACGAGTGGACGATTTCTCGCATTACTCGTAACTCGTTCCATTTAGTCCATTAAACGCGCAGCGCAGCGTCATAATTTATTCCCCACCTTGTAATTCGAGTGCAGATTCGTTCGAGAGCGTACTACAATACGCTGGCACTCGGACGAAGACATAAAATCCGTGCTCTTGTACGAATGGAACGGAGAGACGGTTAACAGCGGAAAACCGTGCGTACGGCTGTTTCGCCCGACGACCATCACGAAGACGACGATGAAAAGGAAGCAGACGACGCCAGGCAACTCGCATCCTGTCAGCTTTTCCGACCATAGTCTAACGAGGTCCGATATAAATAACGAGACTGTCGTTAGCATCGTTTGAAAAGTTGCGCGTACCAAGAGGCGAGAGGCGGATGGAGAGCGTCGGCGGAGCTGTCTCGAGGTCGGTAGACTCGCGATCCGTTCGTTCCACCGACCAGTCACCGCAATCCTTCGATCGAGTAATTCACGCCAACTTATCGTACACGTTCGAGTGATCTTGATCGCCTTACTAAACGCGTTTTTCACCTTTTGCAAAGCACGTGCTTGGAGAAATGGAAGACGCGCGCGCCAACGTCCGATGAATATTCGTCGATACGAGGCAGATCGATGAAACGCGCGAAACAATCGCAACGTATACCGAGAACGAGACGGCGAAGACGCAAGGCCGCGACCAGGGTTAACGACAAAATGGAATATTTAAAAGCTGCGTGAAATCGATACAGCGTAAAGCAAAAGTCCAACGTCCCGCCCTGTTCCGCCCCGTGGCATCTCGGCCCGCCCAGCCCCCGTCATCTGTCACCAGTTTTTCATCGTTATTAGATCGCGGTAATTTACGTCATAGACGTATAAAGGGACAGAGCGGTTGATCGGACGAACAAAATCCGAGAAGAAATACGCGATCATCGACCGAGTTAACGACGTATGCCGGCGATATTTCATTACCGTTAACGAGTACGTTTTGAAAAGGAAAAGGACGGATAATTGATATTTTGATACGCCAGGTTTCATCGAACCCGGCCAATACGAAATTCCTGCCCGACGTTCAAATTCAATTTCTTCTAATCATATATATTTTTCAGAAGCAAATAAATGTCTGGACGCTCGATCAAAAGTTCACGTACCGAGTGTCCGATGCCGATGCAACGAGTAACTTTCAACGAGAATATCGCGCACGTTGTTAACGGAGGCGGCGAGTCGCCAAACTTAAATTCTCATCGCACCGATCACGTTCCATTCGATCGAACGGATCGCTCGTAAACGAGACTGCGAAGAAGACACCGGCGGATCGTAAAATCGTCGAGAGTTACGCATCACCGAGTATGTTAAAATAGAACGGTACGTGAGCGTAATGAATAATGAAAGTCGTGGCGCATACGCGTATTTACGCTGTCGTTCGTCTCGCGTTTATACATATTTATCCGCGGACAGCCGACCCGACACGTATCCCGTGTTAAAGGTTACTTTCCCTGTCCATCCTTCTTGCTTTTCCCTCCTCTGTTCTGTTCCCCGTTCGAAAATAACCATACTAGACTTTTATCGTATGCAGATGATCCGAAAATCTCTGATGGCATCCGCAACGGTGTATCCAATTAATTTGGCATCGTTTCGACAGATTTAAAGAAAGATTATTCAAATATGTAGAATTTGATGTGTTAGGTTACCTTAGATGCGTAGTAGCGATACCTGTATGGGAATATCAGTGTGTGGAAGTATGTGTCTCGAAAACAAATGAACGTAAACTGTTCAGTCGGTTAACAGTCGGATATGGAAGAAAACGCTGAGACGCGTGCAAGTGTGCATCGATGAATATCTTTGAAATCGTTTATCAAATGAGTATACAGGGTGGTTGGTAACTACGCGAAAAAAGAAGTCGAAAATATGGGATAAAAATTTTTTTTTTTAATTTTTCCATCGAGACAACGATCTACAGTAAGATACGTTATAACGAGACGTGATAAAGTGCGCGCGTACCGAGCGAAAGTTCAAAGTCGATTTTCTCGAACGAACAATTGTTATTCTATATTTTCGACTTCCTTTTTCGCGTAGAATCACCCCCTTTCCGCTTGTACCACCAGTTACCAACCACCCTGTAGAATTATTCCAATCTAAATTCTAAGTGTAAATTTAGTGTTCTTATAGCATTATTTCGACTATTCAGATGGAAAATTCTCAACAAAGATAATTCACTCTTCGATCGTGCTACGTGCTATAAATGGAACACCGTTGTCCACGTTAAGCAACGAAAAGAACGTGCATGTGTCAACTTGCAGTTCCAACTTGTCATTTACGACACAGTGTAACGTCGTCTCTCGTAATCTCTCGACGCCTCCAAGTTTTTTTATTCCTAAAATCTCCGCTGATACCGACCACGCTCTTACGATTGCAGCATTCCATTATCCAGCGATTAGGCTGTTTCATAATACGAACGTACTGATCCGCTCTGCGTATCGTAATTCCTACGTCAACCAAATTCACATAAGAACACAGTGCTGGTCCTATGACGCGTAGCGCCAAATAATCTCAATCTTCTGGCATTGAGTGGCGGAAGAATCGTGGTCGTCATGTTCGTAGGAAAAACAGCCGATCGTTCGATCGTCCGTTCCGTCCTTACGTTTTTCCTACGTCGCTGAGAAACTGCTCTTTTCCACACGCGCACCACCACCTGTCGCCGTTTTGACACTTCGACTGCCACGTTGGTTATTGGTGAGCGTTTCAGAAAATTGAATGAAAATTGACAATTAGGGTACTTTCAATATAACCGATGAATAGACGACACTTCGAAGGATTAAACATTTTCGTGGAAGAACAAATCTTGCGAAACGTGCGATTTCGGCGTGACAGTGAAAGAGTTTTAACCGCGTTCAATCGAATTGCCAATTCACCGTGACGTCTATTCATCTGGCCAGTTCTTCCGAGAATTCCGCTCCATGGAACGTATACTTCGACTTTTACGTATATTGCTGTGTATCTTTTTTTATTTCTTTCCTCTCGTTTTCCTATCAAAAGATTTAGCCAAATAATAATAATAATAATAATAATAATAATAATAATAATAATAATAATAATAATGAGAATAGTCGAAGGAGAGCGAGTCGTCGCGTCGTTAGAAACGTCTTGATTGTGGACAGCACTGTGTTCAGTGCTTACATACGCACACACGTATAACGGCAACCCTCGTTCGATCGATGTCGGCGAACTGCCTGGATTCGCGTTCTCGAGAGTCCGTAACGCGAAGCGAAAAGTCGAACGATATCGACCTCCGGTCGAGTTTCGCCTGCCCCTGTACGCGAAACTCTTTGTTTTCCCGGCGCGGCGAAACTGCAATTAAGTGGCATCGTTACGATGGAAATAGCGCGAGAAGACGACACGAAAGTGTTGTCAGGCGAGGTATTTAACACGTTGGTCGCGCAGCGTAATTCGGCTAAGTTTCCCGCGGGGGCCAAATCCGATCGTATTCCGAGGGATCTCATGGCAGATATCCCAGATCTTTCATTTAGTCGAGAAGCGTACTTCTTGTGAGACGCACATCGGTGATTTTTCATCCTCCAAATGCTCAGTAGACAGCGTGAAAATATATTTGATAGTGAGGAGAGTAGTATAGCATAATGAAAAAAATGGTATCGACACAAGCGACTAGATGGTCTCGTGTGTCACTACGATACGGAAAAGCATCAAGTGGTATCCGAAATTAGCACTACATTTCCTCTTAGAAACAACTATAGCAAATGCTCGTATTGTGTAGCAAACAGCCACAAGCAAAAAAACACGGATAAGACAATTTCGGGAAATTCTCGTTTCCGAATGGTCCGATGTGTCGTGAGAAAATACCGCGCCCGACAACCATCGCAAGAAAACGAAAAAGGTGTCCCGCTATCTGGAGATTCGTAAGAATCAGCAGGTCAAGCCTATAAGAAGTACGTGCACCCTATGTTACGAGAGGAAGAGGCAAACTGTCGCACGCCAAGAGGCGAGAAAAACGTAAAAAAGACCGAAACATATTGTTCGAAGTGTCCAAAATCACTCGAAACGTGTTTGGAATGTTTTAACGAATGCTGCAATATTTCATCCAGAATATAAATGAATAAAAAGTATGGTAAATGTTGAGGTTATTCGATGTGTGAACAGAGAAAACACTTGGATAAATTGTAAGGCAGAAAATATATTTAAATAGAAGTGTAATTATAAGTAAGAATACAATTTCAGCTGGTCCAGATCCGCACGCTGGCTGTATAATAACTGAAAACCCCGAAGCCAACGTCGCCTGTCTACTGTTTATGGTCTGACTTCGCCGCGGTCTTTTGTCTACGCGCTGTCGATGGCTTCGGTGCTTGAGAAAACTAAAAAGACCAAATGTAAAGTTTTCTTAGAAGTGGTGACCACTTCAACAGTACAACGTGTTTTTAATATTTTTATGTTTTGTATATCTTATACAAAATTAACTCGAACAGGAAAAGCGCCGCACATATTAGGGATCCCACGGAAGCATACCCGTCACACAGATATGGGTGACGCGGCGACCGACGTGTTAAGGGAAGACGAAACGAGACTAAGAAGACGATAGATGGCCCGCGTTTTCGCCGGAACCGAGCGTTTTTCGGCCGGCTGCGCCGATTCGTTGACGCGGTAGCGGCCTCGCACTGCTTGCTGTTCCTCCTGAAAGCGCAGTCCCAGCCGTTTCTAGCGAGCTAAGCAAACGAGGAGCTGGCTGCATTCTTTACGGCAGACAGGCGCTTCTCGAGAGCGCCACTTTGCCCTTCTTCTTTCTTTCTCCGCCTCGTTCTCTCGCTCGCTTCTTTCCCTCTCTCGAGATGACACGTCGTTGCGTTTGTACAAGTTGGCGCGCGTAGTGGTGAGAGTGGCCGCGCGTCGCCGATAACACCCGACCCTTTGTAACGTGGCCGTGGCTGCAACCCCGTCTCGACGCGGCCCACCACGTTGCCTTCGCCTTTCCCATATATCATATCTGCCACGACTAAACGGAACAAGCCCTTGTTTGCCGATCGTGCGTAAGCCACGTGGCGCGAGGGAATCGCGCCCAGTCTCGAACCGTCGAAAGGAAACCTCCCGAGGGAGAAGTGGAATTTATTCGGTTGGATTCGCGCCGCTGCAGGATATCCGAACCGTGCGTTATTATGAAAAACGGAAGATATAGAAGAACGAGGAAGAGATGGAAAAAGAGGAGCAAGAAGGAACGTAGGAAAAGAGAGAAAAACTCTTGGCGCTGGAGTATCCAGAGACGATGAGAGCTCGCGGCAAGGCGAGAATCGTTTGAAATCGCAGGTGGTAAGCGTAAAAAGTGGAAAAAGGAAAACAAAGAGGGAGGGGAAAAGAAGAAAAAGGTAGGAATCGCGGGGCCGTGAGTTACTTGCTCTTCTCCGATTTAAACGGTCGGCCGGACGGTAAGCGATCCGAGAACAAGACGGGAGAGCCCTCGTCGAATCGCTGGTAGGAACAATTTCCGGCATTGTCGCGAGCGAAACAAAGTTTCAATTACGCTCTAGTATCGCCCAGTTGCCTCTTTTTAGTTCGACTCTCCACTCTTTGCCGAGTTTCCACCGTCGCATCTGTAAGCGCGCGCTCTTTCGCCTTCCTTTCTCCTGCGCTGCTTTCCCTTCCGCTTTGCCCTGTACCTTTTCTTCAGCCGCCGCTTCAGTCGTTGCTCCGCGCCGGCAACAAACTCGGAAGGGAATAAGAAACGACGCCGAGAAAGAGAACGAGGGACGGTGGCGCGACAGAAAAGAAAGCAGGAAAAAGAAAGCCGAGGCGACAAGGACAGAGGACGCGTGTAAACGCTGAACGAAATGTTTTGCAAGCAGTTTGTTACGAGAGCGTGCGCAGCCACAGTCCCACGCGGACTTCGGCGTCAATTATATCCGCGGAATAACTTAACGGTCCCTTAGAAACGCGTTGAATGGTCTATTCAGCGGTTCGTTGAACGCTCTCCAGTGTTATATAATAAACAGCGTGTTTCGTACGGACATGACGTAAGTTGAAGCTGCGACGTTCGGCACTTCCTTTCTTCCGATCGGTTTACGCACCGACGTTCGCGCTTTCCACCTTTTAATCGAATACGATAAAACGAAAGTGCCAACCAACTATCCTATCTGCTATCGGTTTCACGATCGACTAAACTATCTCGTTTGAACGAAACGATCAGCGAGAAACTGTTTTAAAAAAAGCTTTTTTACTCGTAGTCTATACTTAGCCAAACATGTGCTGAAATGCGCCATGAAATCATCCGATTATTATTGTTCCGTGGAACAGCGCGGCAGACAAACGCTTTCATTCTTCGATTTAGCTACAGCGAACGTTCGTTAGCTTAACTCGATGTTTGTTCGTAAGATGGGAAATAATAAAAAATCCAAGTTTCCTTAAGTCGCAGGCCGTAACTCCCTCGACAATGTTACTTTCTTTTTCGGCGATAGAAGCGAACGTTCGACTGTTCGATATGGCGGAGACGAGGGGAAGACGGAAGCGATGATCGACGAAACGATGGAAGAACGGCGATTACGAGCTCGTTAACCGAGCGCGATAACCCTGTCGCGTGAATCTAGCGCCGCGCGTCCTAACGGACGTAACGTTCGAAATCGACCGTAGTTTCAAGGGCAGGACCTTGCGTCAAGTTGCGCCGATGTCAACGTCCGCGCCACGCGTCTTTCGTTTCGCGTACATTTCGATAGGAATTTCATCGCGTCTTACGGTGGAAAATTCGGAGCGGCGAGCGAGAAGGCACGACGACGAAGATTCGCGAATAAAAACTGTCGGAACGAAGGCAGCGATTTTCATAGCGGTCAACGATTCTCGGAACGATCGTTCGGCCGAGGGGAAAAAATAACGGAGCATAAAAGCGCGCGTAAAACGCTTTCGCCGGTGCGCGATAATTCGGTCTGCGAAACAATATCGTTTTTATCGTTCGTGCCTGGTAATAATATTTATTTCCAAGGCGCGTTCAGTTTTTCCGGAATGCGTCGGCAAGTCCGAGAAACGGCAACCGGTGGTCCGGCGACGAGCAAACGATCGAGTAGTGGCGTTTGTTCGCCATTCTCCCGACAAGCATCGGTTTCGAACGCCAAGCAGAGACGAAAAATCGTACATAGAGGAAACCCGTATTTCGTTATGGGATGGCGAGAAACACGGCCTCTTTCCAGGACTCTGACGGAAGGGCGAAAGCGACGACGAAAGCTGGACGATCGGAAGGCGCCTGGCTGGATGGCGCGCGATCGACTGAAAAAAAGAGGAAGAAAGAGAGAAAGAGAGAGAGAGAGAGAGGCGGTGAAAGGGAGAAGGAAGAGACGCGAGACAAACTAGAGAAGGCGAAAAGACGATAGAAGGAACGCGCGTATTCCAAGCGTATATGCTTTGCTGGGTTTCCACGAGCGAAGAATATGACGGCGGTGACGTCAGTCTGAATATTTGAAGGGGGCGAGACTTCAAAAGAACACGTGTTACCGTGCTAGGACGCCGTTTAAATAATGCAAAGTCAACTTACTCTCCTCTCGTCCCACTCTACGCGTCTTTCTTTCTCTCTGTGTCTTTCATTGCCTTCTCTTTTTGCTCGTTGCCGTTCTCTCCCTTTGCCCATCCCTCGCACACCTTCTTCCAACTTTCTCGCTCCTTGCTTCGCCATCTTCGTCTTCGTTTCGTCTTCACCGTCTCCGTCAGCGTCGCCGTCGGTCCTCCCCCGTTCTACACTCCAGCCGGTCCGTGCCACTCACCGCTCCCATTCTCTCTCGTTCTTTCACTGTACGTCTCGACGCGACGATTCGCCGGACCGTCCCTGTCTAACACGGTGTCGGTGTTCCTCTATCACGGACGCGTCATATCTCTTTTCCACCTTCTCCGTTTCCTTCTTCTTCTTCTTCTTCTACTTCTTCTTCTTCTTCTTCTTGTACTACGTGTTCTCTTTCTGGCGTAAGAGCGCGTCTCTTCGACGCTCGAGTCCGAACTTTGTAACGATCGATGTGCCACCCTGGCGTATGTACCGAGCGCGATGAAACGTTAATGCAGCGAGGATCGGCCGTTCGTGCTAGGAATTTCGGATTTCCCTGCAACTCGTGCGTCGTCGAGCAATCGACGATCCATGGCCACTACTGTTACAAATTAACGGAACCCAACTTTCCTAACTCGATTCTCCTTTTTCTTGGTTAAAGCTCCGCCTGTATCGCCGCTGCTTCTCACGCTGCTTCCAACAAACGACCAGCAAAGATTTCCAATTCGATTACACCCTTTCTACCGCTGCTTTCGTAAAGGGGCCGTAATTTTCAGCGTAAGCAAATGCCGACCGTTCAAAAGGAAACGTTGGACCGGGCTGAAAAATCGACCGATCGATCGGAGCCGAGGAAACAGATCGGCAAACGTTAAACATTTGGCGAATGCCACGTAACGGGATCAAATAGCAAAACGCGATACTCTGAGAGCTACCGGTCGTATACGTATAATCGGATCGGCGAAACAACGTCGCGAGAGAATATCGGAGAGAGGAGCGCGAGAATAAGAAAGAAGGTGAAGAAGAAGAAGAAGAAGAAGAAGAAGAAGAAGAAGAAGAAGAAGAAGAAGAAAGATTAGAAGAAGGCGAAACGGCGTAAGGCGAGCCGTGGAAAGCATTCGGAGGGGGGAGGAGGGACGGGTAGCGCAGGGCAGGGCAGGGCAGAAGAGGGCAGGGACGGGGGGCGGAAGGAGCGAGAGGGGGGGTGGGATTGGCGGAGGAATGGGATGGAATAAAATGGGGTGGAGTGGCGGAGGAGAAGGAGGAGCAGGAGGAACAGGAGGAGGAGGAGACGATGAATGAGTCGTGTGTGCAGTCGATGCGATGCACGTGCAGGTGCATCGAGAGTGGGGCGGCAGGAATTCGCGCTGTCGCACCCGCGCATTTACCCCACCTCCGCGTCGCAGGGCGCAGGATTATGGAACCACCCCTGTGTACGAGGCCCTCTGTTTTTAGTCCCGGTTTTTTTCACCGATTGGCCACCCGTCGTGCAGCCGGCGGTGCGCCGTTCGTGGACCGAATTCGCGTGGGCGTTCGTTGGCCGCTCGAAACCATTCCGTTCGGTTCCGTAGCGCGCGGACGATTTGCCAACCAACGAGGGACTGGACCGCGTTCCTCCAGGCTGCTGTCACCGTCCGCGCGAAACAAAAGATGCGCAGCCGATGATTATCGATCAGCCGGTGAGAAATCATGCCACCGATATTAAACTTCTAAATTACCATTGCCACTGCTCACGCCGCGCGTTCCAACGCCAAATCTCGTTAATCGTCGTCCGGTCGCGATATTAAAAATTTCCTCTGCCGCCAGCACACTTTCGTCCGGCAGTGGGAACACGGCAAACGGATTGATCCGCGAGATGAAACTTCTCCCGGCAGAGACTCGCGAGTACTTTACCTGCCGTTGGTAAGAAGCTCGTGTGCCACGCGACCGTGTCAACCGTGTACGTACGTGGGTTTTACACGTGTACTTGCACGTTTTACGCGCTACGTGGCGAACGCCGCACAGCGCCGCTTTATGCTCCACGACCGAATACATCAACCTCCTGCTGCATCGTCATCGCCGCTGTCTCATCCGCCACCCCCGGGGTCTCTGTCGCTTCTTCTCGCTCTCTCTCTTCGTCTACTTTTCCCAGCTCCTGTCTACGATCAGCTCTCACCTTCGCCAGCGTCTCTATCAACCACCTACGTGTCCCTTTCCTTTTCGTTCGAGGTCTCGCGTGAACGTAACAGACAGACTCGCTTCGAGCATTCGTCGAGGACAAACGACCTCTGCCGCCAAATCGTAACGCGTTTCGAAAATGGATAAAGCGACGACGACTTTGCTCGCAGCGATCGAAAACGCGTTTTCCGAAACGTTTGTTCGCGCGGAACAAGTTTTCACGCAATTATCAGTATCTTCTGACGCCTTTCCGCTACTCCGGCCCTCCTTCGTCGTCTCTCGCTCTCGCACTCGCGGCTTCCTTGCAGTCGCCTCGTCTAGCCCCGCTGCTATCCTCGCGCTCTCGCTTCTCACCCAACGTCTCATCCTCCGACGTCGTCTCTTTCTCGCGCCCCAGCTACTGCACTTCTACCACTACGCTGGAAGCTAACAGCGTGGCAGTCGGGTCGTCCCTCCTTCACCGCCGACTCTTCGCGCGCCTACTTCCTTCACCCCTTCTTACCCTGCTTTCCTTCTCTTTCCTACCCCGATGATCCTGGCTCTCTAGCCGGCACACTCTCGCGAACCTACTTTGCCTCGTACTTTATCTTTATCCGTTTTCCATCCCCTCGTTCAGCCTCGGCTCGGCCCGCTCTCATCCTCCCTCGCCAGCGCGCACGTCATTCCGCATTATTTTCATTTTATCGTCAGCAATCTTGGTTAATGCAATACCCTCCATCGTCCGGGAACCTTTTTTTTTATTTTCTAGCTGAATATTCTAACGCGTTACCGGCTCTCGTGGAAAGTCAGTTGGTGGGGGAAGGATAGGACGAGGTCGACGCGCGTCGGTCCGATCGCGTCTCCAGAGAATTTCCAGTTCGACCTTGCCGTACCGCGTTTCCATCGGCGTTGAAGGTGCAAGAAACCACGAGGAGCGTGCAAGAAACGACGACGAAAGTGGTCGATGGGACACGTTCGGTGAAGCGGCCCGATCGACTTTCGTCTTCGATCGAGCGTAGGTTTGCTCGCGGCCAACCGATTCCGCAGCTCGTTGTATCGCGCAACATAGCGCGTCGTGTCACGTCACGCCGCATACCATAGCACAGCACTGCACGGCCATTCTATCGACTTTGTTTCCGCGAGTCAGCACACCGCGTGTACCCGGCCAAGACGTTGCTACGTATCGATCGCCGGATTAATTTGTAGTCCAGACAATGGGCCGCCATCTCTACAGTTCTAGCCGATATACGCGACAGACACGGAGCATTACGTGGTTTCGTTTACGCTGCACCGGTTCCGCGCTTTCGTCCTGCAAGACGGCGCGAAATTTTCGATCGTCGAAAGGCAGAGCGACAGGTGCGAAAACTCGAAAGAGTCGGCCGACTACTACTCGACGGACGTCGACGATCGACGCGCGGTTTTCTCCTTCGAGACGCAATCTCAACGGTACAATGCAACACGGAATTTTTAACGGCCGGATAGGAATACGAAACGAGGTGCGAGACAATGGGTTTCTCGGGACCGATTCGCTTTTATCTCGACCCGCTATTTTCTTGCAACTCGACTAATCTACCTTCCGCGAAGAAACTTCCTCCGCTGTTAAACGCTTCCTTCTAACCATCCCGATGTCCTTCGTTATATTCGCTCGACTTTCGAAAATCGATCGCTCGTACCGACGAGTATCCGCTTAACAGTAAATTTACCACACCAGTCAAATTCACCGGTTTTACAATTTTATTATAATATTCCTACTTCATGCTATATTATTTTCCGCAATGATGTAACGACTTTCGCGATTACGATTACTAAAAGAATAATATGATGAATTTTATTTTGTTTTCTATGTATTCAAACGGAAAATAATTTTGTATCGAGGCTACTTATACCGAAATGACTGGTATTCGTCGAAGTGTAAAAGGGTCCTGCAATCCGTTTAACGAACCCCAATTAACCAGTTTCCTCGTTTTGTACAACTTCCCACGCGTTTTTACAATTTTCACTGTGTATCATTTAATATGATGATAGTAGTTATCAGGAAAATTCCCGATCGATCGCTATATCACTCGATGTTAGTGCTAGAAATACCACACCAGTCAAATTGACTGCCTTTACAATTTTTTTCTAAAATTCCTACTTCATGTTATATTTTTTTTTACTTTCGCAACGATAACTAAAAGAATAGTATGATAAATTTTATTTTGCTTTTTATGTATTCAAACTGAAAATAATTTTGTATCGAAGCTACTTATACCAATACCAGTCAAAATGATTGGTATTCGTCGAAGTGTAAAAGGGTTCTGCAATCTGTTTAACGAACCCCAATTAACCAGTTTCCTCATTTTGTACAACTTCCCACGCGTTTTTACAATTTTTATTGCGTATCATTTAATATGATGATAGTATTTATCAGGAAAATTCCCGATCGATCGTTAGATCGCTCGATGCTACCGCTAGAAATACCACATCGGTCAAATTGACTGCCTTTACAATTTTAATTGAAAATTCCTACTTCATGTTATATTTTTTTTACTTTCGCAACGATAACTAAAAGAATAGTATGATAAATTTTATTTTGCTTTTTATGTATTCAAACTGAAAATAATTTTGTATCGAAGCTACTTATACCAATACCAGTCAAAATGATTGGTATTTGTCGAAGTGTAAAAGGGTTCTGCAATCTGTTTAACGAACCCCAATTAACCAGTTTCCTCGTTTTGTACAACTTCCCACGAGTTTTTACAATTTTTATTGTGTATCGTTTAATATGACGATATCAGTTGTTAGGAAAATTCCCGATCGATCGCTAGATCGCTAACGCTAGAAATACCATAGCAGTCAAAACGATTGGTCCTACAATTTTGTAAACGTGTGAAGCCTCGTTTAAGGATGATGGTGCCAGCTGGATTAAAACACCAAAAATGTGCTACGAAATAAATCAATAAATATACAAATATTCTATTAGTTTTTAAAGACCATTTTGACTGCTTTCGGTAGAAATAGCTGCGTGTTAACTATCGGTAATTCCAGTGTTAATCTCTTACGGATCATCCTTTCAAGGAAATTCACGGTTATTTGAGAAAATCGGTGAACGACCTGTGCAGCCAATCTGCCTAAATATCTTTCGCATGGAACCGGAGTTGCGTTGGAGCAACGAGGGAGCGGCGATCGTACAAATCGGATCGAATGAATCATATTCGCTGCAAGTATCGCGACGTGAGTCATCGACGTAAATGAGATTATATTCTACCTCCTATTAGTGTAACGCTCGGCATTAACCGACTCGCCACGCCGTTCCGACAAACAAATTTGAGCGCGTGACTCAGCCAGCTCCTATGTAATATGTACAAATATACGCGCGTAAGAGATTCACGCGCGTTTCTCCAAACTCCTTTGATCGATTCGCAAGAGCAAAAGCACGATCGAACGTCGCTGGCTGTTGCTTCGTATAAACGTACGTTGGCAAGCGGAATACGTCGGTGTTTAGCCGAATTTTCCAGCCTGTCGTTGGTTCTGCGTTAGATTCGAAAGGACGAACGAAGAAGATAAAGACAACAGCAGGCGAAAATACAAGAAACAAAATATGACGGAACGACAAAGGGAAAGGAAAGAAAAGAAGAGAAAGCGTAGGCTGCGGCAATCCGAGTAACACCGGTGGTGGAATCGACGCGTAAGCGTAGCGAGTTTCGAGGGAGCGGATTTAAACGCTGCTCGGCGATTCAACGTTCGAGGCATTGAAGCGTAAAACAAGCGGTAGGATGCGCGACGCCGGCAGAAGAGGGAGGAAAACTCGACGAAACGTCGCTCGGCTTTCGTGTCAGAATTAAACGGGCGTCATCGCCGCGTGTCTTATTTCTATAGGTCGCGCGTGCCTATTATACGCGATCGAGGGTTTTTTTCGGTTGCACGTCGACGCCGCTGAAAACTCGGATGTGCAGCAACGAACAGCGATCGTTTTATTGGCTAGAGAGGAGGATAGGACGAACGGGACGCGAAGAGAGCAGGACGAACAGAAACAGGCGAGGAGAGACAGAGAGAGACAGAGGGAGGGGAGAGGGAATGTAATCGAATATCCTAGAATTTAATTCTATCGGTTCGTCCCGCGCGTTCGACTTTCATATCGCGCTTTTTTGCGACAGTCATTAAATCTAATTTATCGCGACGCCCGCGTCGCGTTTCAGGGATGTTGTACCGGCCGAAACGAGGGAGGCTGGATTTCCACGATTCGATTCAAATCGAAAGATCCACTCTTCTCTCCTCTCTCTCTCTCTCTCTTCTCTCTTCTCTCTCGCCCTCGTCCACCACCGTTTCCGTTCTTTCGCGAGACGCCACGAGTTTCCCCTCTGCGTATCCGCGCGCGCCTATCTTGCCCCGCCGTTTCCCTCCTTTCGATTCGCCGCCGAGTAAAACTTAAAAGCGAGGTGTAGCAGTGTTAGTTGTAGTAATTGTGGTGATAGTGCTACTTGCTGATGTAGATAACGCTGGAAGGAACCGCTGCTTTTCTTTCCAATTAGATGCCGTGGAAAGAAAAATCGAAACTACAGTCGCCGGGATTTGAACCCGGATCCCGAACGTTCGTAACCTAAGGCGCTAACCACTGCGCTACCGTCGACCCACCCTAGTTGGTGTCGAATGCCGCTACAAAAGCATCGAAAAACGTTTGCCACGGGCCGGCGAGTAAAAAATGCAAGAAAAAAGGAGTCTCGCAAAGACGAGACACGATCGATCGATGATCGAGCGGAAGCGGAGGAGCCGGAATGTCCGGGCCCGAGTGGCGTTGCGCGGCAGATAACGACGAGAGGTTATAAATCTGCTTCCGGTCGGAATCGGGAGCGAAGCAATCTGCGGAATGGTCCGGTCATCCGTCCATCAAGTCACGCGTACCGCGACGTACAGTCTACGTATTAATATATCTGCGGGCCGGAGCGGAGATTCGCGCGCGCATGCCGCTCAACACACACGCACTCGCGTCGGCTAGGGACGCGCGCCTCCGTCGCAGTCGACGCTGCTTCGGTCGGACCGCGTTGCGGCTGTATCGTGTGTCGTGTATCGTGTATCGTGCACCGTGCATCGTGCGTCGTGTATCGTGTATCGTGTATCGCGTACGATGTATAGTGGACGATACGAATATCGTACGGGGCATAGGGCGGTGCACGGTGCACGGTGCGCGGTATACATCGCAGCGTACGTCGCTGATGCCCGACGCGCGATGCACGGTGAACCACGATGCACGATGCACGATGCGCGGGACGCCACCATCCCTTTCCCTCTCTCTCTCTTTCTCGCACTGGTTCTCCTCTGTTTCCAGTGTTTCCTCGTCGCCCGCCGCTTCGTATATTTATGCGCGTTTCGATGGGAAAAGGCAGCGCGCAACTCGGACGCGACGCAAGATAATTTCTGATTTACCGCGGCTTCGTCGGAGCTGTCGCCTGCCGTACATAGCGCCACCAGATCCATCCTGCGTCGCATTTTCAAAATGGAAACGTTCGTTTCTACCCTCCCTTTCAGCCCCTCCGCCCATTCGGGCCCGGTCTACTTGCTCACCCTTTCCTCCGACGCTTATCGCCGCTGGCTAACAACCGCAAAGCTGCTCCCCTTTCCGTTTTCCGACGAATTGCTTTCGCCTCGGAATCGCCAATCCTTCGAATCGTCAGACGTCGCGATTCGGTGGTCGCGCGTCGCTGCAACGTCGCGCCACGTTTCCAGTAGGAAGACGTCCGTACGCGGCAAGGTTCTTCCGACGATTTTTGTGTCCAGATAAACCATTCGTTCTTGCGCCGTGTCTAACGTTCCACCTTGTTATTGCGCGAGACTCCTTAGGAGAATTTGCAGCTTGCGGTTGGCGGCCACGGACAGGCGTCGCGGCTCAATCTTTCACCTCGGTTTTTCGCGCATAGTCGCCGGCGATTACGCGTTTCGACGTTACTTTACGTCCGTATTTTGCTTCTCGCTTAATCTCGCTTTAATTGTCCTATCGAAGAACCCATCTTTCAGCAAGTAAATTAGGTTAATTCGGTGAATTAAACAAGACCCCGGATTGTAGTCTGGCGATCTATCGAGTCGGTGACTAAGCGAATGCGGGTTTTGTCAGTACCGCCTAATGACAAAATCCGCAATCACTTAGTTGCCAAGCCAATGTTTCTCAAAAACATCGCCAATTTTTTCCTCCTGTTAAAGACACGCGTCGCCGACGAACACGTGGAAAATTCGCGGAAACTCAACGGTTTCGGACGACGTCGCCGATTTGACGAAACGTAAGGGAACGAAACGAGAGGGGAAACCGATCGACCGAGCAACGAAGCTAAGCGAGAAGGCAGCAACGAGGGGACGAAATAGCAACGGGAAAGGACGGGAAGAGGCAAAGTTAAGTGTATGCGGTTCGGTTAGCCTGAGATTACGTTCCAAGTATTGCCATTATACCGAGAGTTTCCTAGGAAGGCAATTTTTGAAATATTTCAAACACATAGCATTATGCCGTCCCTTATTATAAAACAGTGTGTGCGGATGGATGCTACGTAACACAGAACCGACAACGAGTCGAGTCGGCTACTACGCTTCCACTCTGTCCGTTTCAACTCGTCCGAGTTTCCAGTCTGTTCGACTGCGTCCCGGTTTCCCTTCATCGGCCTCGCCTCTTTCTTCCTTTCGTCGAGATCGCACGACGAAATTATAACCGTTGGTCACGCACCAAGGTACCTACCAATTTCTTCAGGTTCATCGTTGCCGCTTTGCCAACCGCCATCGCCAGAAGCTAGCGAGGACAGGACCATCGTGGAATTTCCGTATCGCGGAGAAGTTGGCGCAGGTATCGAGAAAAGGCGAACCAAAGTACCTGAACGTCAGTTTCGTACGACGCGTGTTCGATTTTACGGACGGTTATGCGACAGGACGCGCGTCGGGTTTGGAATTGGACGGACAGCGAAAGGGGCGACTTAAGATGAAAGCGGCGATAGACGAAAACTCTCGATCACTTTTTGACGGGCGGCGTAATCGAGTAGGCGAGAGCGCAGACGGTGAACGCGCGTCGGGGATGGTGCGGCTTTTTTTCTCCACGTTTCGAAGAAGGGGTCGCATTTTAATACATCAAACTTTTCAATTTTGCCGCGGCTCGTATCGCGCGCCACTCTCTGCCCGTCGAAATGACGCTCCTGATATATCGCTTAGCTAGGCCGTTACGCGTTCATCAACGCGGAATCGATACGCGTGCGTACACGTGTACGCGCGTAGACGGTGTCCGCTGCGAAGGTAGACGCGGACGTTGTCGCAGCGCGCGCCGCACGCCCGCGAAAACACAATCAAGACCGTACGGCAAAAACACTAATTTAAACGGAACGAAGGAAATATGTAGTCGCATCCGTTGCGTATCAGGATGAATGGCGCTTGCCCGGTTACTACACGATTCACGATTCACGATTTACCGTTCTGCCACTTTTTTTCCCCACCCATCTTCTCCCTCGTCCTCTCTTTCCGTCGTTCTCTTCGCCTATCCGTCCGTGCGTCTCTCCGTCTCTCGACGCGACAGCGATCGCTCTAACTCGCTCTTACGAACCGCGTACAACGGACGACGCGAAGAGAAAGAGGAGGGGCGAAGCGGTTATTGCCAAAAAGGATAACGCGAGCAAAGATTAAATTTTTTCCAGCCCGACTTTTCAGCCTTCACCGACCGCGTGATCGCAGTTTGCTGCTTTTCCACGTCGTGTACGCGTTTCTGCCGTCCGTTGCCACGCGTTCCGTGCTTCTTGCCGTGGTAAGCGATAACTCGGGTCGGACGATCGCCCAGCGAAATTCCAACGAAAGATCGGATTGCCTCGTATCGCGGTGCGGTACGCGCACGCTGCCGCCGGCGAATTTCCAACCGATCGGCCAGAGTTAAAAGACAATTTATATTTAAATTTCGTTTCATTAAAGCTCTTAATCCGAAGGAAATCCAGCTGCAACGCTGAGAACGATCCTTTGCGGCGACTAAATCTTTAATAATCCATCCTTGAGTGGCGCGCTTCTCGCCAGGGAGTATTTTTCACCATGTTATATACATCGTTGGTTGGCAAGGCAAGTGCAGACACGCGCGCGCTCGCCCATACACAACCACACAGATCGTTCGTACGTACGAGAACTGGAGGAAAAGGTAAGCAGGTGTTGGTTTTATCGCGTGTAATTTTCCATGGTCGGTCGTGAACGACCCTTGGACGGATTTTCACGCAGGCCGCGCGCTCTTGTTGCAAACGCACGCATCTCCTATTAGGCGAACCCGCATCAATTAGGCATTTTAATCGGAGAGGCTTCGCGCCGGTATCGCGGAACAGTCGCGATACACTAGCGTATTACGATACGAGCAGGCATGCCCGGAGAATTGGAACGTGGTTGCGTTAACATAATGGAATTCCGCGGAATGTTATAGCCATTATACATAGCCGATTGCGTCACCACACCGATATACGTATAGCCACGATAGAAAAATAATACTCGGCCTCAATTTTCCGCTGTGCTCGACAAACCACGAATCTCCGTCGAAATTTACCGACCATTTTTTTTCCTTTTCTCTATCATCGATCCGTCTGTATTTTCTCGCCAATCGATCGACAAATCGTTGCTTCTTACGGCTTTCGCACACTATCGATTGTAACTACCTGCTTTTACGATATTCCGATTTATTTGTTCGTCGTCGAACGAGGTAAAAATCTGTTTAACGCGTTGACTGCCACGCGTGTTTTCGACGAAATCTCCTTCGGGCCACGCGTGCCGCGGTACCAAGCGCTCTCTGATTGGTACTCCCATGGATATTTTAGTAATCAAAATTTTCGACAGACTGAAAAGGAAGTATGAAAAAATATTCACGCCTCGAGAACCCGTTGTTATCGATGAAACGTTGATTCCATGGCGCGGAAGACTCATCTTCGAACAATATATAGCAAACAAAGCACACAAATACGCGATCAAATTATTCAAATTATGCTCAAACACGGCATATACATGGGCAATGAAAATTTATTCTGGTAGATCAGCTGACGGTGTTAGAGAAACAGCATTGGCACACGATGTACGTCTACAGCTTGCAGAGAAACTTTTCTACCAAGGACGAACATTATACACTGATCATTTTTACACGAGCTATGAATTAGCGATATTATGACTAAACCGCGAGACGCACGTAGTGGCAACACTTAGGAATAACAAAAATTCCTCCCGAAAGATATTCTTCGTTGCGAACTAAGTAAAGGGCAGATGGTATCCGAAGAAGATGATAACGGGATCGTCGTACTCAAATGGAGAGATACACGGGATGTGAGAATTTTATCGACAAAACAGGCTGCCATCGTGGTATCAAGTAGAAAAAAAATCGTAGCATTCGTGCTGTTTCTCCAAGCCAACAGACATCTGCAACGTTAAAACCACTAGCTGTTGTTGAATATTACGAAGGAAAGTGTGGTATAGATTATTCCGACCAAATGGTTTCTTATGCCACCACAATTAGAGAAGGAATCAAATGGTACGGAAAACTTGGCATTCGACTCCATCTCGCAATTTCTGTTGTAAACGTTTCGACGGGTTACAAAATTGCAACGAGGAAGGATATAAATATTAGAATATTTAGAGAATCGTTAGCTGCAAAATTATTAGGGTTGTCTGAGAATACAAAAAATCCTTGTCTTCCACGCAGTCAGGACAGTATCGCCGTTGGGAAAAATGATTCCGGAAGAAGCATTAGACGCGCGTGCAAATTACGTTATGCAAATAAAAGACGTCGAATGGACGGAACAAAGACACGAGAGAATTTAAAGAAAACAACAACTTATTGTCCAAATTGTCTCGACCAACCTCACCTATGTATAGAATGCTTCAAAGTTTTTCATTCTAAATAATTTTTTCAATAAACCATTTCCGTATTACTTTCGTAACAATTCGATAGCTTCGTTATTTTCTCTGGAATATCTTATCAAACACCTACGACGATCCTCCGCAAATAGTCAAATAAGCGCCACCCGAATACGATCCTACCGGAAACTTTGCCGTCACCCGAACACGAGTGTCGTGGCAGTCAACGCGTTAACACGTTACATCGATAGGAGGTTGAGGTCGGATGGATGGCAAAGATCGATGAAGACGAGCGATTTCACGATCGTGGAAGTTTGCGAAAGGTGGTGGAACGCGGACCTGAACGTTGGAAGCGCGTGGCAGGGTAGACGACACGGACGAGTGGCGAAACGAAGCGCGGCCACTAGCTGTTCGTTTAATAACTTGCGCCGGTGGCGAACGATAAATAATGCAGGAGACACCGTCGTCCCGATGTAATTAACGAGAACAGTCGATACCCGGTGTGTGTCACGTATGCGCGAACGAGCGCGTAGTCAATATTTGTCATTCGTTTTAACAAAAAGAACGTTACAAAACGGTCGAATGCTCCGCGTCCAAATATTGACTATGCTCATTGACGTTCATTGATACTCTCAATTAGTGCACACTGTCGAAGCCGATCGCCGGGTAATTGGACCTCTCCGGCAAAGGCTCGGTCTTCCCGTTAGACGACGTTTCCGGTAAAAACATTCGGCCGTTCGTAATTGGCAGCTTCGTCGACCCTAACCTGCGCGATTCTTCGCTGTGTAGCTGTTGGTCTGTCGAAACTCTGCGGACCAGCATCCTCCAATTATAAACAGGACGCCTTTTCCTCGGGACTTTGTCCAGTCGGCAAACTCGTCGACTGTCGTTTTTCCAAAGTCGTTTCTCGCGAATTCGCTGGAATGCAGGCTGCCACGCGTGCCGACAGTGAGGAAACTTCGCCGCTAAAGCGGCGACCGCCGCGAATCTCGTTAACGTGGCAAAACCTAATTAACAACTTTCAAAAACGCTTTCACGTCCCATCGATTTTTTCCCTGGCCCCCCTCCTCTGTCAACCCTCGTTTCGAAGATTCGCGCGGAACGTCGCGCGTTCCCTGCAACGTCCCGATCGGGCGTCGATAAAACGGTTCGATCGCGCTCGATAAAATGCCCGTTGTGGACGCTCGCGTGCGTCGAGTTTTCGCGCGCTCGCGTTCGACGCGATTCGGCTGCGTACGCGAACGTAAACGATCGTCGTGAACGACACGGTGTCTGCGATAGTGGAACGTCGTCGTGTCGACGACCGTGGACGCGTTGCGTCGCGAAAGACGAGGAGATAGTAGGAAAGGAAAAATAGCGGAAAAATCGTGCTCACTCACCCTTTCCTCCTCGCGAATCATCTCGGCGATGCCAGGCTTTATCTCGAGATCGTCCCCGGGAGTCGGTTGACCGGCAGCGCCTTGCTGATGGTGTTGCTGCTGCTGTTGCTGCTGCTGTTGTTGCTGTTGTTGTTGTTGCTGCTGAACGGAGAGCTGTTGGCCGTGTACGGTCAGGTGGTTGACGGAGGCGTGGGGACCGGAAGTCACGTGGCCAGGCACGTGGTGTGCGGATATCGAGTGCGAGCTCTGCTGGCCGGGCTGAGGGGGCGGCGGTGGCGGTGGCGGCAGGGGCAGCGATACCGGAAGTTCCTGGAGGTTGATCTGCGGCGTGACAGAGACGTTGGGAGTTCCGGGAGATCCGAGGGATCGCGGAGTCGAGCTGCTGGGCAACATGCCGTGAATGTCAGGTGGTACGATCACGCCTCCGCCGCCTTGGCTCGGATCTTGATCATCGGGGATGCTTCCGGAGGCGACCCGGTCTGGGCTGCAGGCCGGCGGCGGCGATCTCTCGTCCGACGTTCGACGTCGTTTCTTTCTGTGCATCGCTGCCGCGTTCGCCGCTTCCTCCAAGCTCGATCTCGACGTCAGCTCTTGCTCGTTGTTTACGTCGGCCAGGCCGCGGATCTTGAGACTCTCCGCGACCTTCAACAGCGGCCCGATTTGCTCCTGCGACACGTTTATCTCTCCTTTGTACATGAACTCTACGGCGGCCTTCAGTTCCGGCCATTTGATGTCCTTCATGATGACGATAGGATGCTGGCAAGGATTGTCGAAGAAAAGCGCCTGAAAGTACGGGCTGCAGGCGGATAGCACCATCTTGTGAGCTTTCACGCTGTGTCCGTCGCAGGCCAACGTCACGTCCACGAAGCTCTCGCTCTGTAGCAGCTGATCGAACACGTTGGTCAGATTCGTCTGGTAGTTGTTCCACCTGAGGCAAAATTGCTGGGGCGACCCAGCGCCGCTTTGCTGTGTCATGTTTTCCACGAAGGATCTGGTCGTAGCGTCTCGATCGTTTCCTCTTCCGTTTCCGTTCCTCTCCTCCTCCCCTTTCTCCACCTTTTTCTCCTCCGCCTGCACCGCGTCCTCCACCACCGCCACCTCCTCCACCTCCTCCACCTCCTCCTCTTCGTTCTCGCTCTCGTGCTCGTTCTTCTCCACCTCTTCTTTCTTCGCCACTGTCGCTTCCTTCTCCGTCTCCTCTTCTTCTTCCTCCTCCTCCTCCTCCTCCTCCGCCTCCTCTTCGCAACTTTCGGCGCGCTCCTCTACGCCCTTCGCGTCTCTTTCCTCCGTTTTTCGATCAACGAAACTCTGTTCGTCGATGCTTTTACCGATCGGTGGTCGCGAACGAATCAACAGCTAGACCGCATCTGGAACACACACGTACACAAGCACGCGCGCAAAATTACGCGCGAACCACGCGTCTGTTTTTCTCGTGGGAACGCACGCGTCTGTACGTCAAACGATCGTGGCCGCCGCGATCTTTCCGCCGAGGATCTCGCGATCGAACATCGCCGTTTTCCTTTCGATTCGTTTCACAGTGTTCTCGGTTTTTCTCACTCTCTCACTCTTTCTCTCTCTCTCTCTCTCTTTCTTCTCTTCTTTCCACCGCCTCTTTCGATCGCGATCACGGACAATCGGAGAGGATCGCGCGTCGCTACGTTCGAACGCGATCCATCGAGCGCATCGTTGCGGAACTCTACGGACCAAAGATTTACGCGTCGCGTCGCGTCGACTCGAACCGAAGAAACGGCTGGCGTGCGCCAGCGCGCGCGTGCACGCGCGCGACTTTCGAAAACAGGGTGACCGTAACGAGTTCCCGCGCGCGCGCGCCACCCAACGAACTCTGCTTAACGTTTCTCGCGTTTACTTCGTTCCGAGTGTCCACTTCCCTCCCCTTTATCGATGGACGTACGGTAGCACGCGGCTATCCTTCGTATTTCGGTTGACAGGTCGTCCCGGCCGGAAGATCGCGATGACAAGAAGAGTACGCAGCAGCGTTGCGATTCCAAGCACCGGTCTCGCGTACTTAATATTTTCTACCAAGTCTCACCGAGTACACACCAGAAAGCACTGAAAACAATCGACGAAGTAGCACTCGGCAGCCTCGAGCTCGATCACGATGACTCTCTCTCTCTCTCTCTCTCTCTTTCTCTCTCTCTGTTGAAACGGGGAGGGAAAAACGTGTACGCGCGATAATGCGTGGCCGCGCGCGTTGCGAGGACCGATGGAGCGACACGACGAAGCGCCCACGATCTGCACCCCGTGACGAGCGCGTCGCAACTGAGAGACTCGCGGCGGCGACGGTTCGCTCGAACGGCAGTAGAGAGGTCCGTGAGGCGGCCGAGCGCCGATACCGTGTGTTTGCAGCGGTGCCAGCGCCGACTCGAGGCTCGAGGGGCGAGAGACGATGGACGAGAGACGCGAGACGCGCGGCAGCCACGGGGAGAGTGGCGCGTGGGTGCGACAGAGAGAGAGAGAGAGAGACGAGGGCGAAAAGAGAACGGGCCAAGGCGGCTAGTCGGAGCGACAGGGACGACCACCGGCGAAACAAAGAACCATCGAGTGGAGCGGCTGGCGAGCGACGAAGAAGGAAGGCGGCGTCGGCGCGAGCGAAACGGTGACGCGGTGCGACGGAGACCGCGTCGAGACCGCGAAGAGAACGGGTGCGGGTGGAGGAAGCAACGTAGCTCGCGCGTCCTCGCGTTCCCCTCGCTCCGCCGTCGCATCGGCCAATCGGGAGGCTCACCTTCCGATCGGACGCGCCGACAGGCGCCGCCCCCGGAGACCGCCTCATACCGCCTCTCCTTCTTTCTTCCTCGCGCGAGCGGCCTCTCGCTTCTCTCGCCGAGAAGAAGAGAAATTCTGCCGTGGCAGATCGGAGAGGAGGCCCACCGCCGCCGCCGCCGATCGGCCTCCCGAAACTCCGATCCACCGATGACGACGAGAGGAGGTCACGCCGCACCGATGCCGCTGGTGGTGGTGGTCGCTATCGCTATCGCTGCCTCTGCCGCTACCGCGCCGCCACCGCCGCCGCTGCCACGCCGCCACCGCCGCCGCCGCCGCCGTGACTCGCGTTCCCGTTCCGGTTCGCGTTCGCGCCCGTTCTCGCGGTCCTACCGTGTCCTTCTCTCTTCCCGCATTCTCCTTCTTTCCCCCTCGATAGCCAATCCTCTTCTCTCTTCTTCCTTTCGACGTGTCGCGCGCTCCATGTCGATCGCGACGTGCACGTTCGCGTCGATGGCGTGTGCCGCTACCGATCCTCGCTTTTTCCCACACGTCAGACTCTCTGTGCTTCGTGTTTAGTGGCGGCAACGCGCACGACAAAGGATCGCGATCCAGAGCTGCGGCGATCGCGCGTTTCGCGCCGACATCCTCTGAGACTTAAACGAGTGGATCGCGCGGTCAAGACGTTGCAAAATTCTGCCGCGTCGCTCTCTCGCCCAACGTTTCGCGGTCTCGATAAACGCTTCGTTGCGAGTTTCCGTGTCGAGCGAACGGGACAGATTGCAATGTTTCGCGTGGATTTCGGTGACGAAGAGGCAATAACGACGCGTGTAAGAATTAAGAAGGAAAGAGAATACGCCGACGTCTCGATCGGTGCACGCTTGCTAACGGGCTAATTGGATCGCGACAGAGCAGATGATTATTTAACGACAAGGACGCGACGAAACCTGGCATTTCCTCGAGACAAGCAAAAATATTAACGGTCGTATTTAGCGAGTCCTGCTTCCCGATAACGGAGTTACGGTTCGTCGGTAGAAAGGAGAGATGGCCGCTCTAATGAAATTAGAAGGGTACAAAGAGACGGTTCGCGTCTGTCCCTCCGACTCCACCAGACACTCCTAAATGGCTATTAACGCGAATTTTGGGACTATCTCGTCTCTGCCCTTACTTTCCTCCTGAAAATCGCTCGATCGCCACGCAATTTCTTCTTCCGTATTCGTTCAACCCGCCTTTAACGACCAATTTTCCGTCTCCTATTCGTACGAACCTTCGACTCGCCGCTAATAACTTCGATACCGGGTCCTAGCTTCTAGAAACACGATTTTCCGCCGTTACTTTCGTCGTCGAGTCGGTCGCTCGAGTACGACCGCCATATCAAAAGCGTAAACCTGGCCTGGCGAGCAACGATACTCGCGGCATTCTCGGAGAAGAATACCGTTCGGTTTTTACGGTTATGCCGCGAGTTTGCGTCGCGATAAAAGCGTAAATACGCGTTAGTTCGTCGTAGCTTCCTTTTGCGCCGGCGACGAACACGCGGCTAATCGTCGACGACCGGTCGATCAATTCTAAACGAGGACTCTAGGCGAGAAAGACGAGATGGACGACGGTGAAATTCGCTGCACGAGAACGAGATATTCGGTAGGAAACGACGAAGCCATTCGAACGAGCGGAGATTTTTGAAAAAACAAAAGGGAACGAGCTGGTTTAGGGTAGTATCCGTTAAGCCGTGGATCATCGTAGGCTGGTAACGCAGGGGTAGCAGCGGCTATAACGCTCGTATTTCTCATATCGTTGATACTTTCAGCCGTGCGCACCGAGAGAGAAAGAGAGAAAGAGAGAGAGAGAGAGAATTGTAAGGGTGTGCGAAGCTGGCTACGGCAAGGGGGCACAGCCATAAATTTTACTACGTAATATTGTTTAACTGCAAACGGTATACTAACGGCCTACGTTCCGGCGGAATGGAAAAATTTCGACTGAAAGAGCGCGAGACGCCAGCGAAGAAAACTCGAATCGTTCGACACGGTTTCCTGGCGATGGGAAACATCGGTCGGAGATTGGCCACCGTACGTCGTTCGCCAACGACTTGCGAATCTTCGGGAAAACCGGACGGCGGCCTTGGGAGAGACGGGATCGCGCGATTCGCAACAGCCGACAGTACTTTCGCGACGGCAACACGCACTCTCGCAGGCCAGTTATGAAAAAATACGAGATGAAAAAAATGGGCGGAAACGGGTGAGCCAGGCCGCAGCGTACTGCGAAATAAACCCGTAAAGTATCGGTGTTGGGATTTCCGCGGTTTCATTCCCCGTTACCTTGCCAGGGCCTCACGCCGCGCCGCGTAAAATCATTCGCGCGATCCTTTTCCACCGCCTTTCCGCCTTTTTCACCTTTTCGTCCGGCTGCCGCGATCTTCTCCACCGTCGGCGAACAAGAACGCGATCTCGCGATCGCGTTCGATCTGCAGCGACGTTTGACGAAAAAACACGCCGGTGGTAAAAAAGCAGCAAGTGTGTGGCGAGTTTTTCCGTGGAAAAGATCGGGACGAGTGGCGCTGCGTACAGGGTGACTCGAAGTTAGCCATTTGCAGGGTAGATAATAGTTGCTTGGTAGGTCTCTGGTCGTTTCTCGCGGAATTACAGGGACGGCAGCAGCAGCCTTGTACGTATTGTACAAGAACTGTGAGCAAAGAGAAATATTGATGATGCTACTACCGTGTGGCTAAGCGTGCGAGCGAACGAGTGGTCGTGCGTGTGCGCGCGTGTACGCACGTGCAACGTGAAAGGACCGTGCGTACACATCGAGCCGTAGACAAACGAGGAAGAAAGAGGCAGACGGAACGCGAGAAGGTACGCAACGACGCGACGGATAGACAGAGAAGCGAGTACGAGGGTAATAACGAAGAGAAAGATGGAGGAGGGGTGGTTGACGAAGGGGACGGGTGCACAGGAAGAACCGGCAAGGGGGAAATGACAGAAGGAGAAGAAGACCAGTTAACGGAAGAAGAGAAACAGAGAGAGAAAGAGTTATGTGCTTAATATTTTAGCATTGCGAAATTCTGCCCCTGAATCATTAATCGCCTACCGTTGCGGTGCCTAGCCGAGTCTCGCCTCCTTTTCCTCCTACCCTTTTCATTTTCCTCTCGTTCTCGCTCTTGCCTTTTACTTTCACCACCCTCTTTATTCCCCCGTACCACTTACACACCATCTCTTCTCTCTTCGCGCCTCTCTCTCTCTCTCTCTCTCCATCTCTTCCTCTCCGCGAGACTAGAAAACCATCCTAACGCCTGGATATTTCGGCTCCTCGCAAGCCTAGTCGTACACTCGACGACTAAGCTGTAATTAATCAGCCGATTAGCTACCCTTTCTCGTTTCTACGATTAAGATCGCGATGTCGTTCGTTTAGCTACACTCCACCGTCGCTGGCTTCTTCTTCGATCGAAACGTTTCCTCTTCCGTACGAAAATCTCGGCGAGTTAAGATTGCGTTTTAAAATTTCCTAGAAGCTCCGTTTTCTCTGGAAAACTGCCTCCGTCGTGTATCTTCTGGACCGTTTCGAGCTTCCTTTCGCGCCCGGTCTCTCGCCATGCGACGTAATAAAACGATATCGATACTTTGCGCAGTTTCAACGTCGTTCGGAGACACGGTGTACCAATTTTTCCATTCGACGCGACGCGTTTCTTCTCGCAAGTTGTTACGTTTCTGCTTCTACTCGCTTCGAAACGCACGCTCTGCGTACGTTTCTTCCTATCATCGTATTGACACTTGGTCGTTGGTGACCGGAGCGCATCGACTTCTTACGATTGTAAAAATTGAGTGGAAATTGACAGTTGGGGCATTTTGAATATAACCGATAAATAGAAGATACTTTGAAATAAGAAGTGCCCCGTTGAACGATTAAACGTTTTTATTAGAACGTGTGCAACTAGCGATGCATTGTGTCGGAACGCTTTAAACATAAACGTGGCTCGCCAATACGATCTGGACGATAGGTGGTCACCTCTTCGGTCCGATTCTTAGCAATTTTTCATCCTAACTGTTTAACATTTTTCTTATAGCACTCTCTGCAAAATTTTCGCGCCAGGTACGCTTGCCCTTCTTTCTTCTGCGTTTCGCGTCGCGATCTTTGTCGAATAAGTATATTTGACGGCTCTGGTGAACGGCACTGTGCAAGGTGCGTTGCGAGTGCCATTCTAGAATCCGATACCTCGATTTTTGTTCTTGTTGCTTGTTTATAGAATATCATCGCGTTTGAAATTGATGTATTTAACGATAACTCTAAAGCTGATTTTATATACCACTCGAGGATTCTTCTATGTGGTGTAGAATATGCTATCGTTCGATCTGATGAATCTACAGCACATTTTCCTCTGTTGCAATCTACCACTACCATTGCTTCATCAAAAACGTAACTTTCTTTCCGGACCTCTGCCACTTCAGCCGAACATTTCGTCGAAATCATAAGAACAATCATAATACTGTCCACTAATATCTTCTACACGTTTCAACGATATATTCTGCACGTTTTGCTTACGACGAAACGACGAATGCGAATGGTTCGTTGAAATAAACGAAGCCTTGTTACAATAGTCGCTGTCAACTGTTGCCAATTCGCCACGGTGGCCACCCGTGACCACCAATAAGATAAACGGTCCATTAGGCAAGAACATTGTCTTACATTTATTATTATTTTGCCATTATAAGCTTCGAATAATAAAAATACTCCCGTGATTTCGGAGTGGCGGTGAAAATGTTAAAAGCGAAGCACGTTCCGTTAATACAAGGCAGCGAGTTGGACGCGAGAGAAAAATACTTCGAACGACGATGAGAGAGAAAAAAGGAGCGCGTGGACGACGCGAACGACGTACGTAAGAAGCAAGAGACGATGCCTGGGCGATAATTGGGCGAGAGACAACGCGTTCTACCAGCAGTTATTAGTCGTAGTCGCGGCAGGGCATACAGGTTGTGGGCGAGGTTAACGTTGCAGAAAGGGGTGGTATAAAAGGGGAGTGGGTGGGTGGTCGGGTGGCTGGCTTGTACCAAACAATGATATCGGGTATTTGATTTGTAACCGACGACAATACCGACTTGCGACCCCGCATTTCATCCCCCGTCTCACTTCTCTCCTCGTCCCCTTCCCTTGCGCCATTCTCTATACCTGTACCGATCCACTATACCTACGCGTCTACGTTCGTTAGGTACGCGTACATAGCCAAACGGCTACACACAGCTATCGATACAAGTACACTTTCGCGCTGTCCAACCAGCCGACCTTTCCTCTCGCGCTTTGCCTGCTCGTTCCAGATACAAACCGCGTTAATACCAAATCGTTGCGCGTGAATTCGCTGAAATGCCAATTTCTCTGGCTTTCCTTCCGGTTTACTTTGCACCGTGCATTCGACGAACGCGCACGATCGTCTGACTGACGGATGTTGGCGCGCGACTCGTCCTGCTCGAGAAACCGAAAGAACGAAGGAAAGGTGGAAAAGAGAAAACGAGATAAGAGCGGGCTACCATTTCACCAACGCACGTACACGCTTACGCATTTGGCGCAACACGGCACCGGCAGCCAGGTGCGACGGACCTATTGACGTGTTAATTGCGCCTGAATAATTGAAGGCGGTCGCCACTCGACAGCGATGTTCCATCCTTTTAAAATGTCTGTCGATCTCGTTAACCCGGTCGGCCGGCGAGCGCAACTCGAACGAATCTTACGCGGATCGAAGCGAACTCGCCGCGACGTTTCCAGTTTCTTACCTGGTTTCCGCTTCTCTCGCGAAGCTGTAACGCGTAAGAACGCGCAATGAACGGAGAGAAACGCGACGACGTACGATCGCCGAGTGAAGATCGCCGAGTGAAAGATGACGATCGATGTTTCGGTGGAAAAGCATTGCGACGAGCGGCGGAGTTTCGTCGTGGACGCACAGCTCGCTACACAAATATCGTATATAGTTGTATGCAATCGGAAACAGGGATAATGCTCGAGCCAAAGACTGAATTATTAACGATTTAGCTGTGTATCGCCGGAAGAGAAGGGTTCTCGGTGATCGTAAGAATATCTAACCTCGACGTGGCTGCTTCTATTATTCAGCGGCTGTCATCCCCGTGTCGGGGTGAAACGCGCTACAAGAAAGCTTGAAAGCCCGATCGTATCACTTATTTCCGATCGCTCGGCCGTCTCCTCTTCTATTCGCGCTGCTTCTCCGCCGCTTCGTTTTTTTCTCTTTCTTATATTGGCCTGGCAACTAAGTGATTGCGCATTTGGCCGATATCACCTAATCGCAAGATCCGCAATCACTTAGTTGCCAAGCGAAATATATTTCTTCACCGCTCGGAGAACGCATTTCCACTTTCGCGCGGCTGCGATACAACGGAGGCAACGGACGACGATTGGCGCGTCGCTAGGAAACAAGCAAACCGTGTGAGGTTAATACGACGAGAAATACCTAGAGAGATTGGTTGTCAGCGACGGTGGAGATGTAACTGCTTGAACAGGGCCTTTGTCTCGGCCGGGACCTTAAATCGTACCCTTTTCCAGCTACACGCTGTTTACTTTTCGTCTGGTCGCCGGTTCCTCGGCCAGCCCCACGCTTACAGGTACAATTACCAGGGATAAGTCGTAGACGTTAGACTGCGAGCGATCGATAGAACGGCGGATCGAGGGTCGAAAGCAGCTGACGCGTCGCGTCGTTGAAAGAAGTCGCGCGACTACGCGCGATATCGAAGGAATTTTCAGATTTCCTGCGACTTTTGATCGACTCGCAAGAAGCACACACGTCGAAATGGCTATTGATATTTAGTCGTGCCACGCTGCACGTAAGAGGATTAAGGGTGGTCACGGAGCTGTATCGGACAGGAGCAGCCACGTCGTCGGTGGGACGTGGTGATCACATCACACGCGACCGAGACCTCGAGATGGCGAACATCGGTCGAATATTGTTGCAAATAACAGAAAGATTCTGTGTCGTCCTGTACTCTGAATTTCATTACAGTCAGATCACTGAATCTCATTCGAAAGTCCGGAAAACGACTACGTATTTATCGTATAATCGTAGCCAGGAACACGCGACACTCGTCGAACGGATTCTCCGATAACCGAAAAATCAAAAGTGCAGAGGAAAATGATCGTCGGCTAGGAGATTAAAATAGCAAGCACGCGATTCGAACGGAACGTTTATCTATTTCTGAAACAGGGCCGTGTTTCAGAACCACCGCAGTTTGCATAGTCGATTTCCACCGTCGTGAAAATAGATCCACGGCAAACCGATCCGCTAGACACAATTCTATACTATATTGATAAATCACCGGCCGTTATACGTCGTTATCGTAATAGCGAACATTGTACTCCGAAAGCTAGTAACCGTTCGATTTCTATTAGAAAGAAGCTCGATGTATTGCGTTACGTAACCGATATCCAGCAGCCAGAGCGACGAAAGTCGAATCCGATGGAAAATAAAAAGTTAGAAAATGAAGAAATTCGCGATACAGTAGCCGGTACGAGCGCGGTGGGATTAGACGATCGGTAAGATCGTTCGGTGTTTTGCCGCGGTATTGCACACGCGTTCTTCAGCGTCGTTGAATCTGTCTGCTGGTATCGGCGTCGCTAACGGAGACACGGGGTGTTAAGGGTTGAGGGCCTACTGGCCTGAACCCCTCCTCCAATCGATAATATACGATCCTGCATGATTCTGCTTCGCGTATCACAATGGCCCTCTGGGCAACCTATTCTACGACCTAGCAACCTCTAGTCGCGTATGTAGCGCCGATCTACCGGTCTCCGAGCTTGCGGTAGATAATGAGTGATTAGGTGATTAGTTGTCCAATATTCGATCCATCCTACTCTGCAAACCTATCTTCCTCTCGCTCGTCCTTGTTTCTCTATGATCTTTGAATGGTCGTGGCGGTGCCGTTTCCGCTCGGCTTCTCGCTCGTCCATCGAACGTTCGTTTCGTGGAATAAATGGAAAAAAATAATAACGTTGTAAAATTAAGGCGAAATGATAGTTGGGTTTGTTAGGCTGTTGCGAAGATTCGGAGCAACCGGAGCACGTTGGATCAAAGGCGAACTCGCGGCTACCTTGGCCATTGTCTGGTATCGAGTACGCGGCAAAATCGAATAATATTCGTTTCGGCTTGATATCGATCTGTAGAACCGAGGGGTTGCGCGTCCTCTCTTGTCCGAAAAACTGTCGTCGGACCGGTGTCCCTTCCACGTATCGCCGTGCACGCCAAGCCTGGCCCCCTTTATAAATATAACAATAATTAAATATGAGGGTCGCGACACGACAGAGACGACAGCGATAGGACAGAGAGGAGACGATCGTGAGAGGAGATGGCACGTAACATCGCTGCGCCGATCCACACGAGAATGGCATCCTAAACATCGGACGAAAGAGAATTGGTCGGGAAAACGCGTTCAAAAGTATTTGTTTACCGCGCGATCGTCGTTTTATAGAGTCGAGTTACGCTTGACGCAAGCAATTTTATTGAAAATTCGAACGTTCATAACTGTTATCCGTCGTTTTATCAGGTTTGTAGCGGCATATGCGTCTCAGGACGTTTCGATACGAAGATGTCTCACATAGTTGTTTTGCTACAGAGAATTAACACTGTACGACGTGATGTAATAAACAAACTCTGGACAAAGCAATTTCGCTGCTATGTGCAATCTACGACCGACGACAAGTTCAAACCTTTCGATACCCGTCGACCGGTATAAATAGACGATCAAGTTCTGTAGAAGTCAGTCAGTCGCGCGAATCGATATCAGTATCGAATCATCGAGTCAGTCAGTCGAGGGAATAAGTAAACGAATCAGCATTACAATTAGTATCAGTACCGCAGTATCATCAAGCTTGCGATTAACTTTGTATTTTACATTTTAAAATATTTGTAAATATAGTTCATTAAATTAACTCGTCTCGTTATTAATTTAACCAACAACACAGGTTGTCCGAAAAGTTGCTTTCGCTTTATAAGAAAGTAGAGTAGAAGCACAATATTTCCTCTTTTATTTTATTTCATTGAATTACGGTTGATCCAATTTAATTCTATTACCACAAAATCGATCATACATAAATCGAGAAAATAATATAAAACAAAAAATCTTGCGCGTCTATTATTTCACTTATGAAACGAAGGAAACTTTTGACACGACCTGACACACACGTTAGGTAATTCTGTTACTCCGCAAAACCAGGACCACGTAGAATTTCCACGTCGAGCTATGCGTAATCAACGGAAAAGTCTAAACACAGAGTTTCGCTTTCGAAGATGCCGAGAAGGGAAAAAATAGGCCGAGTGGGATTAGATGAAACGAAATTAAATTGCACGGAGTTAATAAACTAGATTAAATTAGATTAAAGCGAGTCGAATTGAAGGAAGGAGGGAGGGACACAAACGAGGCAGAGAAGAGGAGCGATCGTCGAAGGTGAAGAAGAATGGAGAGCGTAACGTCGATAATGAGAGAAAAGCGAGGAGAAATGTGGGCGAGTGAGTTAATTCGCGAAAGCGGCGAGACGAATTAAACGCGTGCGAGTTAACGCACGACGGAATCGTCGTTCGGGTCGACTCGGTCGGACGGATAGTTGAGCCGGTTGTAACCATTTAAATGCTCGCGGCTGGATAAATTGTTGTATTAGTCACGGCAAGTTTATATCAATATTCCTGCACGTTTGTACCGGCCGATGGCGAATTTACTTCGTTGCCGAGTCATCCACGGGCTACCGTCCGCTTATTATTATCGTCTGACCGTAGCCGCTTAAACTCTGTTGCGTTGCGCGGACGTTTGCTCGAGGCGAAAGCCTGGAAGAATAACGCGATGGGAACGTGATCGCGATCGTAAAACGGTGGAAAGCGGCGGATGATCGAGCAGAAGGACGCGAATAATCGGTGCGTTTAATCGCGTCACTGCGACAAATCGAGATCGCGTCAGAATCGGAATTGCGACACGTCACGAGAGAACGCACAGCTACGACGCGTGTGTGAACTCGAATGCGTGCGTATGGGTGTGCGCGCGTTACAGCCGTCTGACGTAATATTTTTATGATCGTTGGCTGCAATTTATCGGTGACAACATTTGCTATTTCGGTCGTCGGCTTTGTATATGCAACGGTCGTTACATCGCGAGCTATGGATATCGAGTAACGTCTTCGTTCGCCGATTTTACGATCGATTTTCTCATCGACGCCGGGAATACGCAGATTCTTTCGCCGAAATTGCAACGCACGATCGACTCCGCGACTTACCTGTAGGCGCGTTACGCGATTTCGAGCGTCGTCGATACCGTTGGTAACAGACGTCGCGTTTCCTCCATGACAGGTACATCGCTCTGCTGCAGGTCCATTCGCAGCGCGACGCCTTTTCTCGATCACCTGTTCGAACGTGAAACGACCAATCGTTAGTTTTCGTCTGCGATAGTTCGCCCTGTTTGGAAAAGCGAGTGACGCGAGTTAACGATAGGGATAAATATAGGAGGGATGAAAGTGAAAAAGCAAGGGTGGCGACCGAGGAGCGCGAAACACGAATTCAATAACGGCTTTTACGACGGTCGAAGAGAAAGAAGCTGGCTCATATAGCCGGCGGATGCAATTTCCATCCTTGAATTTTCTCGCATATATTAACGTGGAAAAGGGTCGACCGATCGACGGAGAACGTGAGAATAGAAACGGCGAACTGGAACGCGCGTTATCGCCGCGTTAACGACGCTCTTAAAGAAGCAGAAGCTGCAACCAACCCTTTTCCATTGTCCGCTATTTCGCAGATGTCCGATCGCGCGGACGCTAAGTAGTCGAAGAAACGCCGATTGCCCTCTGATCGATCGATTTCCAGTGAAATACAAATACTTCCTGGATAATCTAGCGATCTAGCGATCTCGAGAAAAAGTCGAGAGAAACGGGGCAGAAGGAGAGGACGTCGGAGGTTCGAGTTGGCAAGATTTTAGGCTGCAAAGAGAAATCGAAGGGAAGAAAGGAGAAGGAAAGACGGGAGGCAGGAGTTAGCGGAAAGAAAGAAGGAGGTACGGGTAGCAATGGTTACAGCAGAATAAACTCCTCAATAATGAGTTCCGCGAGTGAATTCCCTCGGCACGGAGAGGCTCGAGATAATAAAACAGAGCGACTGGGACGCAACCGAGCGACGGTGGTAGTAACGGTAGTTTCGATAGTATTGGTGGACGAGGGATGGCGAGGGTGCGGGGGTTGCACACCGGCAAGAGTAATAGTAAGAGGCAATAAAATATAATGAAATAACATCCAATCCAGGAGAGATATTGTGAAAATATTATTACTAACTTATTACTTGCTGGGCACGGTGCACCACGCTCTCTACGTTTTTCTCCTTTTTCTCCCCTTTTTTCTCTCCTTTTTTCTCCGCTCGGGTCCTCCCGCTTCGTCGGCCCCTTGCGTACGCATATCCTCTCTTTCCCTCTCTATTTTCCCCTTTCGCTCTCTTCACCTTGCCGACCGGTTCGTTCTACCCTTCGACCGGCTTTCCTCCTACCGCAGTCTAGATGAAAATTTCCATTGAACGTGGCGGATATCTACGCGTAGCGCGAAATTTCATACGGCATTATCCTGCCCAATGTTTCTCGGTATTTGCCAGGCGTAAGGGTAACGCGAGGAAAAGCGGCGCGTAATTGCGACCACGCGACCCGACCATCGATCCAAAATAGTCACGCGTGTTCGATGGTTGTGTGGTCGAACGGATGAACAGCCGAAAGAGCGAACGGTGGCGATCGACTCGACCGGGCTATTTGAAATGCAAAGTACACGCTAAGCGGATTATCTGACAGGAAAGATCGGCCAACCGGCGGAGGAAAAAACCTGATTACGAAGCGAGATATCTAGGGAGATCGCAGTCGGTGACGACAGACGGTTATATAAAAGATAGAGAAACGTGTACGCGTACGTATACGACGTACCGTGGCGTATCGTAGCGTGTCGTGGCCGTGGCGCACCATGGCGCATCGTAGCGTACCGCGGTAGGCGGCGGTACCGGTATTCGACCAACAGCAGGAGCAACGAATTGGCGTAAAGGAAGAGCGTATTAGCGGCTAGCGAAAGAGGAAGAGGCGATCGTGAGCGGAAGGGAGATGCGAGCCCGTAACAATCCTATCTGACGGTGTAAATCTCCGGCCGTTGTAACGAAGCGGCAAATCGAAACTAAACGGTAGACCATGAATGGGAAATCAGAAAATAACGTTACGGCGCGCGAGGCCGCGCACTTCCGCCAGGGACAGCTCGTGCACGGGGGGAATGTGCTCGCGAACCGCTCCACCAAGTACTTACATACGTGTTCCACGATGTCGCTCGTGCCTACCGTGTACTATGCGAACCTTCGTCCTACCTTTTCCCTCTCTTTTCTCTCTTTCATCTTCTTTTCCCCAAAATCTATCGTCGAACATGTCCCTGAATATTCGCGATCTCGTCTTTATTTCGATAATTTGTATCTTCCGTGGCGGAAGATAGCCGCGTGATATAGAAAAGTAGACGTTTGATCGAACGTAGCGTGGAATGGTAGAGAGATCGGATCGAACGAAGAAGAAGAGATGGTTTTGGGAAATTTCGATGCGAGCTACAACGATGGCCATTATTCGCGTTAGCGGTTTACGTTGGCGGTAATTTGCAAGAGTAGAACGATTTGCCGGGACAGCTCCGCTTATATAAATAATATATCGTTATGCGAAAGAGCGCATAAGCGAGTAGCGAGAAGAAGAGAGGAGAGGAGGAGAGATGGGGCTCGTCCGTGTCCGATGCACGTGTCTTTGCAGCAAGTTACGTAAGTGCATCCCGTACACTCTACACGATAACCGATATATACGTAGGTGAATACGAGTAGAACGTACACAACTTGGAAGGAAATCGGCACACGATAGCGGTCTCATGATGCACAGCCTGTACGAATAGTAAGTATTATAATGTCTTTATCGTTATGACTGGTATTCCATGCGACGTACGAATTAAATAAGATGGTCTCGTGACGCTTGTCTTCCGTTGTTAAGTAAATCGACGAACGAATCGTTGCGAAAGAGTAATATCTTTATCCGTGGAATCGCGTTTAAATGAAATAAAATTCGCGCGAGGACATTGCATATCCGTTATTAGGAAAATCGGTGCGCGACATTCTCACAATATACATACAATATAATACAGACATAAGAATAGGTTCTATCGACGTAACTACCATTCCTTCGAGCGCATAAATTAACTCTCCTTTTTACGAGGCTACGTTTCCGTCATTAACTCGCCGCGTTCTGCCATCTTACGCATCGCTTCCAGTATCAATCAAAATTTACATTCCTAAATGTTCGTTGGAAAATGTTCAAGACACCGTATGAAATTGTAAAGGTGTGTGCGTGCGTATGAGTGTCCGCACCTGCGTGTACGTTAGCGCGTGGGTGGGATGTTTCCAACGCACGACGCATCGCTCGTAATTCTTTCACTTCCGCGTATCGCGCTCCTTTCTGCTTATTCGTTTACGCTCTAAGTAAACGATACGCGTCGCCGATTCTCGATCGTCGCTGGACAAACGCGTTTCCAAGTTCCGCCTTATTTTCTATTTCAATTGGCGATCTCGTCGCGCGATTTCGTTTCGCCAACGATCCGTATCCTACAACATCGATCTCGCAACGGAAACTCCGCGTATTTGCAATGGTACGCGGCGAATGTTAGCACGCATAATGCCTTTTAATTCTCACGTGTCTGAAAACGTGATCGCTTGGATTCTCTTTCTGCCGATACGTCGCGGCAGTTACGTTCCCGGTTCTGTCCCCTTTCTCCCTTATTCCGTCTTTCTGTCCGTTATATGGTTGGTCTCCTCAACTTCGACGCGATTCTCTTTCGATTCGACAGCCAACGTTTAAATTGTAAATGTATCGTTATCCCGTTGTTGGTTGGGCGGAGGTTGGCGCGCGAAAGGAATCGACTGTTAAGCGTAGGCTCAACTATCGCGTGCAAATGCGTGCAACTATTTTTCCGCAGGTGGACGAACGTATGAATAAAATACAGTTCCTAGCCGAAGATTTGCCGAGTCGCCGAGTCGTTCTTCGCCGCATTTGCATCCGCATTACGAGACCGTGTATACCGCCGACTTGCGTAATATTATAATCAGCCTCGTGAAAATAAATAACTACGGCGTCTACATGGTCACCTCTCTTCGCCCCTCTTACTCTTTTTACCTATTCGCTAGATAACTATCTTTCCGTTTCCTGTTGACGGGTCGCGGTAACTATGCGTATATCCACGTACATCGTGCCACTGCTACGAGGAACAAAGAATCGAGCAAACGATCCCTGGCCTTCTCCCCAAGACGATCAACCGTTCGTGTGTTTGCGATTTTCGAAAATCGACCTGTTCAAAAATAATTATAATCATTGGATTATCTCGGCACGATTTCCGATTTCATTCCACCGACAGGTAACAACCTGTAGGTTACGGCGCCGAACGAACGTACGTACGTTCGTTCCATTTTTCCTTGTTTACAGTTTCCTGGTCGACGTTTCTCTATCAAGTAGCAACGTTCTCGCGAAGACTGTGAACGTGCGTTGAAAAAAAGTTGGCGTCGGATCGTCTAGCGCTACTCGGTTACGCGATTCCGAAGAAGAAGTTTCACGCGTGGCAGCAAAAGTGTCGAAGAATCGGACGATGCTACGGAGAGCGTATATCCTGCGTTTCAGCATTCTAGGCGAGAATTAACGCAAATTATTCGTGCGCGGACGAGCTCGGAAGTCGTAAAAACTGAGAACAGCGACACGGTTCGCGTCCTCGTTCCCGAAAACAAAGTAATCGAGTTCGCGGTCCGACTGGCTGCCAAGCTACTTCCAAGACGTTACACATCGGAAAGCCGTTGCGTCGCATCGCGTTGCATTACGTTGCGTAAGGAGTGCGTTCGGAGTACTCGCCGTTCGACTACCGATTTCAGTCCTTTCCATCCGATTCTCCACGGTTCTCTCTTTCTCCTACCCAATACCTGTCTATTCCGTGTTCTTGCACGCACGGTCTCTCGTGCAGAGAAAGAGAAAGAGAGAGAAAGAGAGATAGAGAGAGAGAGAGAGAGGGAAAGAGAGGATCGGCAGGTAGGTACGTACGAACGCGCAAATGACAAAACACGTATTACGTGTAACTGGAGTCCGTGCTAGAGATCAATACACATAATAGAGGGTATCTATAGCGCGCGCAACCCGTGCTCATTTACTTAATTGTGTTCTATTCGGTATAACCGAGGTATGGTGTGCGACTCGTGTAGGTACGCGGCTGCCTACACCCCTCTTACCGTGCCTCGCCGCTTTGGCCACCCTTCGGAGCATTGCTCTCCCCCGCCCCGCCTTGTCCCACCTCGCCCCCCGGACGCCCACCCTCCTCTACCCTCGCCGCCCTCTCGTCACCACCCCCCGCCTCGTACTCCTGGTGGTGCTGCTGCTGCTGCTGCTCCTCCTCCTCCTCCTCCTCCTCCACCTCTTCCTCTTCCTCCTGTTCCCTGCTACCCTAGTCCCACCCGTTGCCCCCTCGCTACCACCCCTGATGTCCATAGGGCCGAGTGTGCGTAATATTCAGACGTATAACGTATAACGTACCGGGGCCACGTAGGTACATTGGCATCAATTTATGGGGTGGGAGGGTGCAGCAGATATATACGATCCGATAGGGTTGAATATCTCGTGCTTTTGTGCCCATCTACACCTCCTCGTTTCCATCTCTGCTCGTCTTTCTCTCAACGAGCCTCCGCCACTCTCGCTTCGTTTCGCCTCGCCTCGCCTCGCCTCGCCTCGTCTCATCTCGTCACCCCCTTCCCGGCCCTTTCTCCCATTATCTTCTTGCGTATGCTTTCTCTTCCGCGTTTCTCTCCTCCTCTCTTCCCTTCCGTTCTCGTCTTCTTCTGTCTCGCGTTATACCGCTCTCCGCTCTTCTTCAGCGTGTGCCTCGTATCGTTTCGCATCTGGTCGTTCGCCGCGAACCATCTCAAAGAGTGCTTCGACCTCGACCGCGACGCGACGCCGATCCCTCGATCGTTCGATCGAGTCGAGGATCTCCTCGAGCCGAGCGGAAACCTTGCGTTCCGTTGTTACGCGACAAAGGAAATCCTACAACAGGATGGGATCGCGGTGAAATTTCTTTGGGGGAAGGCTGACTTGTATCGTACCGCTACCCTACTGTACCAGGATAGAGGGTAGAGTAGAATTAAAAGAAGAACGCGCGACCGAAGGCTTCGGATGGCGCGAATAATTCGCAAACGAGTGTAATTCGGCGTAACGAGCCGAAATTCGAGCGCACGACGACCAATGCTAATAAGCGCGCGTGATATCGCAAGAATTTTCGAGCGAGAAAATCCGAAAGCGATCCGCGGGTCAGCCGGCCGACAACTGCGACGAACGACCAACAACAAAATGTCGACCGCAATTATGCTGTAATTAACTTGGAAACGTACACATACAGGCGCGCGTACGGGCGCACGCACAATCCCCTCAGCTACGTCGTGGACAGAGCCGCGGAAACGTGTAACCCGTTGGAGTGCGAGCACGAGCGCGCGGCTGCTCGCTCACACCGACAACAAAAACACACCAACGCCCGGGCAAACGCACACATACCGCCGGCACCGGACGGTGCGGCGTGCTTCACAGGTGGTTGGGGATTTTTGTATTTAGCGGTTGGCACCGTCCGGCGTTCACGCGTTTACACGCGCCGCCTGGCTGCATTATGCATGTTTGCGGTAGCAGAAGAGAATTTAAACCAACTATCTCCGATCTATCCTCTACCGTCTGCTTTTCTCTCCCTCTAATTCCCATTTTCTCGCCACTCTCCTTCCAACCAATCGCCATCTTCCCTGCTCTTATCTTCGTTCGCCGCTATTCCGTTCGCGCGATCACCAAACGTCTTTGCCACTCTTGGCCATCGACGAGGAATTCGTTGCATGCTAAACCACGGCGGAACCGTCAACGTGAAAAGGAACACGTTCGCGGCCTGAACGAGAAGAAGTTTCACGTTGAACAACATTTATGTGACAAGAAGAAGTGGCACGTAAAGGAAAAAGGAAGGCGATTTACACGACAAGAGCATCGATCGGGTACGGAATAAACATTTAAGCTGCGAAAGATAACGAGAATAACATCGTCTCTGCGTGAAATTACAATTTAAATTAGTATTATTATGACTTGGGCATTGTCACGTAATTACATTATTATTATACGTTTTAATACTTTATTAAATATTTATTGCTTTGTTATTGCATCAAATACGGTATTAACGACCCCCCGGAGACTCACATTTCACCGGATTTCATCGAACGCGGACGTCCTGGCAGGCGATCGCGACCAATGCAGGGCAACTTTCGAAGAGAATAGCACCAAGACGTTTCTCTACTTTCTCTGCTCTTTCTCCTTCCTCGGTTTTGCGGATTAGACGGAAGAAGGTGAAAGAGAAGAGGGGGCGGAGCAAGGTCGAATGAGAAAGCGATAAACGAGGGGGTAGCGCAGCGTGGTCGACGATCGAGCGAGCGAACGATCGGCATTCTAACACGATGCGGCATACACACGTTGCAGAGCTGTGTGTTACGCGGATGTACGTCAAATCAAAATGCACAATCCCGGCGAATCATTTCGAATATTTCATAATGGGCGCGAAATATCATTACCTGCCGCCTGTGCGACACCCTCCGCCACTCGAGCCCACCCCACACCCCACGTGTCTCCATCCCTGGTGAATTCGCCGCCGGTGACTCCCCGCATCGCGAATATTACCCGCACAGACAGAAGCAGCGACGAACGAAAAGAGAGAGAGAGAGAGAGAGAGAGAGAGAGCCGCGAACAGCAACGAGAACCGACCCGGAGAGATGGATGGAAACACGAGGAAGCCTAGAGAAGGAAAGAGACGAATAACCGACCGGTAGATTCGTGTCGCGCGTGTACGTATAGCGAAAAACACATTGGCGAGCTTGCACACGGACGTGTGCGAACACGGTGTACGACGGGCTATGCAACCGGGACTAAATTACGTTCCCCGTAACGCGTTTAGCCGCGAATCGCATTGCGAGCGATCCGTATAACCCGAATATCGGCCGCACGCCAGAGATAGGACAGGACCGTCCGACCAACCGACCGACCGACCGAGGGATTCGTCCAGGAACGATCATTACACCCATCGATGAGAGACTTCGCACTCCATTTTCATCATCGATCTTGCCCTCCGAGTTCCATCCTATCGAACGTTCGACAAATATTCTTTCGTGCGCAACTGGCAAACTGCGTTTTAACCTGAACGACCGCTGAAAAATATCGCTTTCCGACGTTTCCTGCCGCTTCTCGATTAGTACTTTTCATGTTTGCTTGGTTTTCTCGATTCTGAAATTCCGGCATGGTCGATACGCCGGTATACGGGCAGGGTCACCTTCGATCGACGTGCATCGAAGGTAGGTCCATGGAACGAGCAACGAGACTCACCATCCTAGAGACTTCACCAGTCTACCACGACTAGGCTTCGTTCTCTGTGCGAAATATTGGCCACTAGCTGGCCACGGTTAGCAACCGTATCGAAGAGGGAAACGCTGGAGTAGCAACGTCATCGACGGTAGGAGAAGGCCAGCAGTCCAAGCAGCAGCCAGACAACGGACAGGAGCTACGGGCAACTAGGTAGGCCGTTGGACAGGCAGGCAGGCAGGCAGGCAGGCAAGCGGTAGCAGCAGCAAGGGTGGTAGTAGTAACAGCAACAGCAGCCTGTAGTTAGTAGCTAGTAGTAGCTAGACAGCAGTCAAGCACTAGTAACAGTGGCTAGCTCCTCGTCGTTCTCCATTTGCCTTCCCCTATGTCCCCCGACCTATCTAGCCAGCTGTCTAGCTATCTTTCTCGGTTCCTCTCTGGCCCTCGTTTCCTCCCTTCCTTCGTCCCTCTTCATCGACCTTCTCCACCATCGTCGTTGAAATCACCACCACCATCGTCGGTACCATCAGCAGCAGCACCGTATACACGGTACACTCTGGTACTACTCTGGAATCGCATCGCGGCCACTCCAGTTGCATTGCGGCCAACACCGATCCGCACACAACACAGGGTCCGGCTCGTCGACACATGTACCGGAGAAATACGTACGGCGCACGCATATCCATCCAGCCGGAGCAACTCGCCGAACGATGCGTACATACACGCGCATACGCGAGAGCACAGCGGCCTAGCGTTGCCCTCTGCCTCCGGCCAGAGATATCGTTAGCATGCCTTGCTAATCACGGACTCGATAATAATACCGTGATTGATAGGACGAACCCCGTCCCTTCTCTTCGTTCGCCTCCACCTCCACCTCCACCTCCATCTCTACCTTCTCGTACAACCTCCTACAACCTCCCACCCCCACCCCCGCCACCTCTACCCCTCGGACCCTCTAGCGAATCCCTACCTCTTCCTCTTCCTCTTCCTCTTCCTCTACCTCTACCTATACCTCTGCTTCTGCCTCTGCCTCTGCCTCTGCCTGTGCCTGTGCCTGTGCCTGTACCTCTGCCTCTGCCTCTACCGCCACCGCCACCGCCACCGCCTCCGCATCCATCTCTGCCAGTGCCTCCTCGAAACCTGGAACGTTCCACCCCTCGAGAGTGCGGCCATTGCGCCCCTCTGACTTTCTCTTGTCCATTCTTCCCCCTCCCCCTCCTGCCCGCCGCCATGCCATGCCCTTTCTAACCTCCTTTCGTCTCTTTCGACATACGTTCCTTTCTCGCGGTTTTTCGCGCTCGCCTTCTTCTCGCGCAGGACCAACGAATCACTCTCGCCTCTTCTTGAAATTCGGTTCACGCTTTGCCAGCAGAAAGCGTCAATGGGACCAACGTTTTTCGCGTCCCGTCGCTCGGACGCGCCGGATTCTTTCTCCTGGTCGTCAACGAGGCGACTGCGATAAACTTGCCTTCCTTCCGCGTCGTCGCTGTCGTAACTCACGATCGACGTTTCGTTTGTTTCGAACGGAGTTGATTACGATGGCGAAACCGCGCTGAAGCAGAGCTAAAGCGAACCGGAGCGTGTCGCTTTATTTATGTATCTTCTATCGCCTCTCGCAACCAACCAACGAGTGAGCAACAATTACCGCGGAGCGCGATCGTCTAAAGAAAAGAAGACACGGTACACACATATATATATATATTGCATATATATATATATATATATATATATATATATATATGTTGTAACCGAGAAGATGATAAATGCGAAAAAAAGCGACGCCACTTATCCTCTTGGCTGTTACCATTGAAAGGAATCGCAGCCAGAACACGAAATAATGAAGACGCAACATTCGACTGGCTGCCATTTCGCGTTGCATCTAGCAACTGTTCAAGCTCGCTGGCGCATGTGGAAATCCGTGTGTTTGTGTAGGTGTGCGCGCGAAGGAAAGTTGAGCCGAGAGTCAAGATAGGAAAGCCCGACTGGGCGCATGCACGCGTTTTATATGGGTCGTGCTATCTCCCTTTCTCCTGTTTCCTCTGGAAGCCGGGTGCACGGAATTTGCGTGTGTCCGAGAGTGCGCGCAAGTACGAAACACCTATGCTGGCTATGATACCATTAGCATCAGTGATTAATGTATGCCGCAGCCTGTTCCACGGCAATGCGCGAGGTTCCTGTATACTCCGTGATTGACTCGTAGCCGCGGGAACGACCGACACTGAAAGAAAACACCGAGGCCGAGATCGACCGGCACAACTTACTTCTTCCTGCCTCTGCTCGATCCACGACAAATTAATCCATCGGCCACGCGTATAAAACGCTGCTTGCCAATTGTAGCCAGTTTCTCGCCGAACGATTTTATTCCAATAATTTTATTGAAATTTGGAAGATTTCGAGAGCCGATCGGCTCTTGACGTTCGATCGGACAGCAGGTGAAATTGGAGAAAGTCGAGTGGAGATTAGTTGGGGTGAGATATTAAATTTAATACGTTTAGGAAAGCGTGGTGACGAACCAAGAGGGCCGTTTGTCCGATCGATTTAATCGCGAAACGAGAATGGTAATCGGTAGCTAATGGCACACCCGGTACGTTCAAATTCGGAGATCGTGGATTACACATCGTGTCTGTGCAAGCGTACGCGCGTTCTGTATTTTAGGCTGTCAGAGACGAAACCTTCGAGGTTCCGGCAATGCGTTCGTAGATCGATACCGCAGCTTCGATTCGCGATGGACGGGAAGATCTTTCGTATCGCGTTGCAGCGCGTTACGTGTCCTCAAATGGCTTGCAGCCGAGAAACGGGAATTAATTATCGAGAAACATGCGTTTACATATCGAGCGGCGTACATGTAACCTACGCAGAAATTAATAGCTGCTGCGTGGCGGAGAGAATTAAGGCGGCGCGTCAAGATCGACCGAATGGGCCGATACTTCTTCGATATTTTTGCTCTGGTTCAGGGAAAATTCGTCGAGCACTTTTCTTGGACGAACGACGAAGAAAAGAGAAAAATAGAAAAGAGCGATAGCTGCTGGCGAATCTTCTTCGGACGTGTTTTATCGTTGCGCTATCCAGCTCGTATAACGCAGAAAAAATGTCAATCGATCGAGGGCGACGTTTTTCTTCGTTAGATTATAGCGCACACGATACTCATAGAATATTTATACGGACTTTACATACATTTGTATACTGGAACACAGATTACAGATTTTTTTTTTTTTTTGTCTAGATACTCATAGTTATAAGGTATACCGATGAATTGATATTCATAGATTAAAATCAGCCGAGTGTTACCGGATAACGGCTGCACGTTTACAAGGTTGACGTTGGTTTAACGCGTGGTGCTAAATTAATTATAATGATTACTATCCACGAGGCTCGTATAGTCTTGCTTACAATGTAGATACTATCGAGAGAATGGATGCTGGCTACATGGGAAGAAAAATGTGAAATTTAAGACTGGGAATAATTCTTTGCACTCCTGTTTGCTTCGCCGACAATTTATACCATCGGTATCAACGTTACAGGCAAATTCCTCGTTAACGAGAAGCAACTACGAATTAAAACTGAAAGACGTGCTTTAGCCGCCGGTCTACTCTGTCCAACGCTAGACCTACGTACACATGGATTTTCTATCGGTGATACGCCTAGCATCGAAAAATCAATGAACCGACTCTAGTAGCGATGGTTTACGGTTTACGGGATAATTTGTCACGAAGAAGTTTGATAGTTTGCGGCGAGAAAAAAAAGGGGGGAGAAAAGTGGGTGGGAGAAAACGAAATCGATTCGAAACGAATCAATATTGATTCTGACGATTAATTTCGTGAAACTTTTTAAGAATCGCTGAATAATAAATAGCGAAATTCGACTAACGCGGAGGAAGCGAATCGAGAAGTTTGAAATCTCGAAGGATTTTGTCGTGCGGTTCGGATACGAATACATCGTGTGGGTGGAGGGGAATATGTAAACTGAGAGTCGCATTAATATTCAGGCTCGCGGAGGTCTTAAGGAAGAAGAAACTCGTGGAAGGCAGGCGGGCAGGCAAGTAGGCAAGCAGGCAGGCAGGCAGTCAGGCAGGCAGGCAGGCAGGCAGGCAGGTAGGTAGGTAAGCAGGCAGGCAAGGAAAGAGGGAGCAGGTAGGTAGGCAAGCGGGTGGGCACGGTGCCGCGATCCATAAAAATGTCGGGGCTTCCGAGTGACGGCCGGAAACCAGGAGATGGACAGGGCCAATTGTTTATATTACTCGGTGCAACAATGGAAGTCCAGCGGCGTGTACCGTGTAGTATCGTAATACATGCTACGGTGCTTGCATTCTTTTTCCAGGAATTCGACCGTGCCTCGGTTGTTGCGATAATGCCAACTAATGTTTCTTTTCTTCTTCCATTCGCGCTCGCCTGATTTTTATTGACCCCTCCTCGTTCCGTCGTTACTCGAGACATGGAATTCGTTTGGAAACGGAAACCTTGGCGTGTCTTGCATATTTCCACTTTTTCACAGGCGAGATCGTTCGAGGAAGTGCGACATCGTTGGCCGAGCTGTTGCAACAGACTTTTCAAACCGCGCGGTTGGCCGTCGCGGCGCGATTCGAATCGTCCTCGGGTCGATTCGCCTAGCCAAACGGATTCAGACTGCCAAAAGGTATTCCATGGAAATCGGATTCACGGAACGTCGTCATCGTACGCTGCTGCTTAGATTAACGGGTGACGAAAGACACGCGAAAAGGTCAACGGACAAGCAGCGAGAGACACGCACGGCCGAAATTTCGCTCGTAAAAGTTTTACGACATCGAGAAATCCAACGTTGGGCGAGAAAAGGAGAAACGAAAAAAGGAGGAAACGGCGAAGGAACGACGAAAGGTGAAGCGAAAAGAGACGAGAAACGAGGGAAGCAGAGAGAGAGAGAGACAGAGAGAGGGAGGGAGGGAGGGAGGGAGGGAGCGGGGGAGGGGAATGGGGATGGGTACGAGGAGCGAAGGGGTGGGTGAACCAGGGGTGAGCAGAGGTGGAAGAGACCGCTACCTTTACAGTAAAGTAAAATCTACAGTGCGCTATGCTACAAAGCAGGTCTGGCCATTAGGTATTTATTAAGTTTAGAAATTTATAGATGCCTCCTGGGCGCGGGCCCCGTCGACCCCCTGCGAGTAGATACGCTCCTGCCCCGTGCCCCTTCCCGCCGCCTCAGCCTCTAGGTTTCACCGTCTCCACGGCGCGGCGGCGGCAGTCTCCACCCCCGGCCAGCCGCCAGCCAGTATTAAAATGAATTATTTAATTTTAAACTTGGTAATTTTTAACCGTATTATATCAGAAATTATTTACACGCCTGCTTCAGCGCTGCTACCCGTTCCCGTCACTCCGCTTTGCCTCTTGCCTGCGCTCTCCCCTATCCGTTTTACCATTAAACTCACCGCCACTTACCTCGTATACCAGCCGCGAACGTTTCTTCTTAGCTTATCGCCCCTAATATCCACCTTATATTTTCTTGGTGGCCGAAAAAACGTAGAGTGACTAACCGTACGAGCGTATCGCCGCTTGCTACATGATCTACCAGGCGAACGCCAATAGACGAGGACACCGGACGGTTCTTTGCTTCGGGTGAAATTCGATTTATTTTCGCGCTGAAGCGACACGAAAAAAGGCAGTCCGGGTATCCCGATTAATTTTCGCGTAGGTATTTAGTTAACGAGTTGATCGTCGAAATTACAAGGTATAATTTAATACCGACACCGGTCAAATTTACTTCGTAAATAACGGTAAATAAACGGGCCGTTTAGTGCGCGCGCTGCTGCACGTGCCTCTAAAATTTCGCCCTTGCAGACGACCGCGGCCAAATTTGTCAACGTAAATCGGCACGATACGCGCGCATCGTTGAAATCTAATTGAAATCCTAATTGCCGCCACGAGTCTTTTTTTCCCTGCACACCGGAAATTTGTTACGATGTTCTGTCGATTTATGCTAATTACCGATGCCTCGGCAATATTAATTAATACCGTCGATAATATTGCAACTTCGTCTAGACAAACGACCAAGTAATACGTAGATGCTGCGCTGGTTGATGAGCGTTGGTCGCGCGGTTCGCCTGACGCGCGCGCAAACCACTCGCCCGATAGCGTGCACAAGCCGCTGTAACTTACCGCGTACGTGTTTACGCGCGTCAAGAGAACGCGCCGCTACGAACTCGACGCGTATCCGCGCGTCCACGGTAAAAAGTAGAGAAGCGTGCGCGCGATTAGTGCAACGACGACGGATCGGCAAGCGGGAATAGGACAGGAGCAGTGGCAGAAGCGCGCTCGCGAGCTCTCATAGATAGGAAGTTGGTAGCGTAGTGGTGGCGAGGTATAGTCGTATAACGCGTCTATACCGTCTGGGCACATACGCACGCGATATCGCGTCCAGTCCGCGCGGTATTAATTGTTACGACGAGAAAGGCAAATAATTATTATAATTGTCCGGTATAATAATAGGATTCAGCGCTGGAATACCGCTTATACATCGTTCGTCGTAATAAAGCGGCCATCGATTTCGAGCCGGCGTCCATCGATATCGGTGTAGGCGCGCGGCTATATAACAGGCAAGCGCATGATACGCGTACGCAGCTGGACACGTAGTTCGTACAGGTATTTACGTAGCGGTGTTGTGTGCGTGTACACGGGCAAGTGGTGGGTGTGCGCGTATAACGCATATCGAATGTTTATATTATATGCACACACCTAACGAAAGCCTAAATATACTAGCCACCGTGTGGGATCACGCCTATAGGCGGCTATTTGAGCGATAAACAACCGGGCCCGACGTGTTACGCGGCGAATGGTAAAATGTATGTATACCGGGTGTACGCCTCCATTCTGCCACGTTGTTGGTGTATCAATTGTGATTAGGGACAAAGATCCGACGAATTATTCCCGCTCGGTCTCTAATCTGATAACCGAAGCCAGTACGCGCACACGTCATTGCATCGATTGTTTCTGCATGTGGGAAATCATAAAGGGCAATGAGTGTCCGAGTGTCTTCATTGTGCTCGATAGAACGAAACGCTAATCACTTTTATTCGTACAGTCGCGACGTCACCCGCCGCGCAACTAAACCTGCTCTCGCCGTACGACCTTCTAACTACTTTCATCGTCTTCTATTTTCAACGGTTTATCACGAACAGGTTACAACGTTGACGAATCCGATGGGTCCACGGATGGAACGGCGGGACACTGGTCGAAATTCTTGGACCGGTGGCGAAGCGTTTTATGACTCGATCGAACCGTTCCTCCGCTCGCTACCGCAATAATATTCGAGAGTTTGCTCTCCCCTTTCGAAAGGCCGCACCCCAAGGACCGAGGGATGAAAAACCGAGGGGTAGTCGGTCGAATCAATTCCAAACAGGGGAGGGTTTCGGCGTTTTCAACGGTGGGTCACGGCACTGGGTTACCGGGTGCGTATACCTCGAATTCGCTCCTTCTTTCCTCCTCTCTCTCTCTCTCTCTCTCTGTTACTCTTCACGGCGCGACACTTCTCGGGCTACAAATTTAACCGGCAGAATAGAACGTTGGAACATCGCGGTTGCCTGTTCGCTTTGCGAGAACGTTCGCGGCGAGAACTTTTCAGAAATCGCGATTGCCTGAATTTCGTTCGTTGTTTGTCGCGCCGCAGCTTCGAAACGACACGGCGATAGAACACGGTCGGAACCCGGAAACGAAATCCTGGAAGGCAGTTTCGCGGATATCGGGACGGTGGCGCGATAGCGGTACATCGGGATTGTCCATCTTCGAAATATCATTTCGGATGTAAATTTCGGGTGGCCGGCTCGAATACAAAATGCGTACGAGATTCGAGATCGGTGGATTTGCGATAGGAAGAGGAACTTTTGGATTTCCATTTACAGGGCGTAGCCTGATTGGACGAATCGACATCACCGGTCGCTTCGCTATTCTCCCCGCAGGACACGTCACGCACATTGGCACAGACTTATGGGTATAATTCATCGACATTACTCGCAACGGGGGTCGGCGGACCACCCCAGCGCAACCACCGTAACCCAGCACGCGCGTTTTAATCCATGCCGTGCCCTACCATACTTTTACACGCTTCCGTATTTACGAGCTCGCAACCATTTGTTCAGCTCTGCTCCTTCGACTCTCTATCTCCACAGAGAACCTGATTCGTATCGATCAGCGAATCAAAGTCCATCACTCTGTTCATGCTGATCGACTACACGAGAAACACGATGTTTCTAGTTGCGGGACTAACTGCGGTAAAAGATGCCAGCAAAGCCTTCGAGTCGAAGCTAAGACGAAGAAAGGACACGGCGGAGGGAGTCGTTGGCCGTTGACCGACGAGTGGGTGTCACGGTGAAACTGACTACCACCGGGCGAAAATGGAGGCAACGACGCGTAGGAAACTAGCGGAGGGTCGCCAATCACGAGGTGTCAGTCGGGGCGAACCGTCATTACGCGATTACATTTTTTCCTCTTGCTCCATCTGTCTTCGGTTGGCCGTCGTAAATCTCGATTAGGTTTCGATATTCCGAGTAGAACGTTGTGCTGCACACGGGGACAAAAAACTCTCGAGTTCTCGCAGTTGTTTATCGTGGCAGTTGGCAAAAAGATGGTCGCGACGACGATCATCGGTGGACGTAACGGAGTAACGGCTATTAGCACGAAAACGACGTATCAGCAGCTATGACCGGACAACCTAGCGGTAACAAATAGCGTGCAATTTCAATTTATTCGAAATCGGAAATTACTCGGCAGTTTATCGATATTAGATGTTCATACATATAATGAGCGTGTTTTTAAGTAGTTGATTCACTTTTCCCATCGGGTTACGACCTCCTGACGTATTTCAACATTTATATCGATGCGTTCGCCGTTCAATTAAATATCAACCAGCACCGTAGCCAACGTAACACAATTTCATCGTTGAAAAAACTTTTAGAAGCCCGAGTTCTCCGTCTCAACTTGGCTGTTCGTCCGATCCCGAAAGATTCGTGTGGCGAAATCCATGTTACGGGTCAGACGATTCTCGCTGTCAGTTTCTAACAGAGTTCTCGTTGCAGAAGCTTTCTCCGTATGGTTGGAGAACGCTAGGCGAATTCATCGGTCGTAAAATCTCGTATGGATAATGAGTTTCCGTCGTTTTGCGGTGCAACGCGAGCAACAGGAATCGAGTCGGACGAAGAGTAAGAAAGGTTAACAGAGGGAAGGTACCACCGATAGTCGAGGAAAGAACCCGAGGGGAAAGGCAAAGGCAGATGAGAAGAAGAGGCAGAAAAAAGGTGGAAGGAAAGGACGGGACCAGAGGTGGACCACACACACACACATGCAGCGAACGTGACCGAAGCGATCCAAGTCCATATTGTAATGCGGAGGTATCCATCCTGCCGCATTATCGTACAGTCCGCGGCAGCAGCACGATACTTCCGTGATCATGCTTTCCAGCACGAAATCAACTTACCCACGGAAGCAGCTTCGATCCGCACGGCGACAGCCAACGATATACTACGCCAACTTTGTATCTTCGTTTCCACACCGACAGCCACTTTCCAATCTTCGTGTCCGCGATCTTAACCTGTGCGGGACAAACGTGTGACCTTTCTTCGTTTCCACTCTCTTAGCTTCGCCGGGCGATGACGGACGAGCTGATGACAACGAGAAGAGAGGAAAGCAGCGTCGAATGGTAGGAACGTTTGAGCGATGTAGAAGACAGTGGAAAGATCGCGTGGATGATGATCGAAACGTAGAGACGCGTCGGGTACATTGGACAGAACGGCGCGCCGATTCGACCGAACGAGACTGTACGAAGACGAGATAAACGAATCACGTACTATGATAATAACCAGTTGCTAAATGATTTTTTCCACGACCAACCTTTCTCCTCCCTACTTTCTTCGCCATCCGCTGTTGCACCCGTGTGGCTCGGTCCGTTTCTAGCTACCTCGCCGTTAATGTTTCATTATAACCACGTAATGAAAATAATAAGAACCGTCCTGACCTTCTGCCTACGCTATCTATCCGATATTTTTCTTCCTTTCTTTGCCTTGCTTCTCTAACTGAAACGATTCGTCCGAAATGCACGTAGGTATCGCGGTGTTAGCTTAACGCGTGATTATTATTTCTTCGTGGAAGAGGAAAAAGAGGAAGAAAATGGAATCGAGTCGAGGTAACGTTATCTTGTAAAGGCGAACAACGCGACGAAGAAAGACTTTTCGGTAAGCCAATCTGGCGGTTGATAGTCGCAGAGAATCGAAGGCTTTAGCTAGGATTTTTTCCGTTCGTCCAAAGAACCGGGCAAAGGGGAAGGTACTCGCAAAGGTTGTCATTTGTTAGGAGAGTGAAACGAAGCAGCAAACGACGAGGACCGAGATTCCCGAGTAAGAGCAGCCGGGGGAGAGATGCGAGGCATTTTCATTAGCATAAGATTCTTTTTAGTAATCTCGCGTAATGCCTCCCCCTTCCGCGAGCTGCCCCACTACCCAGAAAACAGCAGCAGCAGCGCCAGAGCCTATCATTATAGAGAAGGAATCATTGGATGATCTTAATCATGCGAACCGCTCTCCGTGCCTTCGTGCCGGCCAATCGCGTCAGCCGATTTCAAATAATGGTTTCCACCGGCACCGCACTAAACTCGGAAATGCATACTGGCACGGAGCCGCTCGAAGAAACTATAACTGCTTTCGACCAGCGATTCGCTACTCGTTCGTATTCGTGGAATTGACGTTAAATAGAAAATTAAAAGAACCGAGCAGATTGGCCGAGCGTAAAAACGCTGCCAATCTTTCAGCGAGAATTTGAATTACTCGGAGAAAATTGCGAGTCTGGAGCAGATCGTTTGCTCGCAAGAACCATCCATCACGATTTCGTTCGCTTCCGCGAAATCGGTTCGCGTATCGTTCGCGTCGTTTCGTTCGCGCGACACGATCAATTCTTCTTCTCGATAAACATAACCTTTATCGCATCTGCGATTTTCTCCTGGTCTGGAATTTTCCTTTAAGGTGGATGGTTCTATCGACGCTCGGTGATCCCCTGATCGCGAGGTAGGTAGGTCGAGTGCAGAGGCTCGATCGTCGCTCGACCTATCTCAACTCGTGACGCGAACAACGAAGGGACCAAGTGCCGTAAGGGTTTCCACCCTTAAATTCCCGACAGGAGCTCTGTGGTCGTTAAGGGGTGGCATAGGTACAGAGGGGGTGCAAGTGTCGGCGGTTTTGCCGTGGAAGTGGAAGTGGAAGTGGAAGTGGAAGTGGAAGTGGCGTGGGACTCCATCCACCACCGGCCCGTTCCGTTTCATCCCCTGGAAAACCCGTGAAAACCGCCACTTGTTGCATTACCTACCCTCCATACCTCCGCTCAACGAATATATATTTATACCTATACATATTTACATACACAGGCGCGCGCGCGGTCGCGCACCCACACCAGCCTATTTAATCGTACAAGCGACTGTACAACTCCGCGTCACGGAATTTATATATCCAGAGGCGCGTTTATATCCGAATGTTTTCAAGGTCGCGTGTGAAACGTGCGAATCGTGCGAAACGCGGCCAACCGGACGAAGCGTGCGCGTCGTAAAACAACGGCACGGCACGGCACGGCACGGCACGCTCGATCTCAAATTTCCAAGAGCAAGAGAAACAGCGAGAACGAAAAAAGTAAAATTCTTGATCGCAGGTTCGACGATGGCTCAACAAAAAGTTAATGACTGTGTTACATCCACGTAGCCGGCTACCTATCGCAATGGGATAGATGCGCCAGATTCCAACGTCTACGCATCCGTGTATCTGCGTCGGAACGATATCGTATCGTCGCTGCGAGCAAAGAAGAACGTGGCGCAACCGTCTCAAACGGATGAGAAGCGCAAGAACGGGGCGCGAGAACGCGCGGCCTAAACCGGCGGACCGACGCGACGCGATGCGACGGCTGAGAAGGAAGACGGGGCCGCTGCTGAGATTTGCATTCGAAACGTGCAATTTCCGACGTTTTCGCCCCTTTTTTCAAGGTTCCGAATTTCTCGACCCAACGATACGTAGCTTCTCGATACTATCCTCCGTCCCCTTACGCTACTCCGCTCTACTCCGCTCTACTGGCGTGTGCAAAGGCACACACCCTGCATTTACTACCGGCTAGACGCAAAAAATGTCGACGTCGACTGTTGGAATAAAACGCGCTCTTTCGCTGTAGCGCGTTGCGATTTTCGATGTAGGCGCTGATCACGGGGCTAGGTAATATCAGTGCCTCGAGGCAACCACCATCCAGACCTTGTGTATAAGCGTTATGCCGATCATGCTACCGGGTACCGAATCACCGAATATCGAAATTACCCCCCTAAACTTCTCCTCTTTGCTCCACGAGCTACTTTCTCTTTCTTCCCTTCTATTCTGCTCTTTCTCCTCGTCTTTCTTTTACTTCCCCTCCTAGCCCGCCCTCTTACCATTCACCCTTCGTATTGCCATCTCCCTCGTACACTTCGATTCTCTGTCTATTTCTTTCGCTTCTCCTTTCAACCTCTAAAGACCTAAGACTCGATCGATATAATCATCGGTCTCTCACCTGCGGCAACGAATCGATACGCGAGTTCGACGTGGTCGCGGAAAAGACGAGGCACGAACGGTGCCCTTTGACGAGGGGTCGACGGAGGGGGAAAGTGATGCTTCGTCCTCGGGATCGCGTACTCCTGCCAGCCATTTGATTCGAAAAGAACGCCCCTTGGACCAAGAACCATCCCGGTTCTTTCCACGAAAATTGCCTTCGATTTCGGTTTTGCTAATTCGACGAAGTCGGATCGCGTTCCAACTCGCTGGCGTCTAAAAAATGTTGTTTGCGAATCGTAAACGATGTGTTGGAAACGAGCGTACGAGAACACGGGAACGCTTAACCCTTTGCACTACGTCGAGTGTGACTCGACGTGAGTTTTTATCTCAGCAGCTTCTTTGTCGAGTCCCAGTTTTTTTTTTTTTTTGAAATCCTGGAAATTGTTCCAAGATATATCGTACACTTAAAAATGACAAAATACGACAATAACGCGAATAAAACTGGTATTCCAGTGAATTTCTGTCTTCCTTTATTTATTTCGATTGTCTTATATTTCGGTTAAAGTAAATTTCAAATAAAACAGTTGAAAGCGTTGGGAGCTGCTGGTAACGAAATTGAAATAAAATTCACAGTGCAAAGGGTTAAACGGAACAGAAATAGGATCAACGATCGCGCATAGAGTTGGAACGAACGGTTGGATGGAATCGGGTCGATTACGACAACGATGCTTTGATATTGGAGAAAGGAGGGTTTTCGCGAGAGTCGAAACGTTTTCTCGATCGAACGGTGGTTACGGCGAACGAGCAACAGCGTGGACAACCTTAATTGCGATCCGAGGAATTTCGCAAGCTGGTCGACGACCAGGAACATTTGCATGTTGCCGCGATTGCGGCTCGATTCGCGAATGCAGATTTCAATAGACACCGGTAGGAATTCTAGGTCAGTCGAGGCGTATTGTTACTTGTAACAAGACAATTGCGACAACAACGGTAGAGTATTATACGGTGTCGCAGGGCCTTGTATCGGGCCCCGCTTCTCTCTTCCTAACGTAACATCGTTTCATTAAATCCCCGGCCAACTACCTCTTCGCAATTTTGTCCACACAAAAAGTCAACCATTAAAATTGCAAATTAACTTTTCGCCCTTTCTCACCCGTCGCTGTGCCAGTAACAAACGAACGGTACGCAAGTGTGTTTTGCGAATCGCGAGACCGCGCCTTTCACCAAACCGTGTTCCGTGGAAATTTCCCGGCTTGTACCTTTAGAAATATCGCGGGGGCCGTGAATTTTACACGATTGTACGGTTTTTTCAACGAAGGAAAACGCCGATTCAACGCGTGTTTAAACGCTCCCGGAATTAATCGGTCCACCGGACGTTCTTTTCACGGTAAATGGTTCGAATGGAAGGAGAGCGCGGCCGACTATTCCGTAGGTCGGTTGGTTAGTTGGTCGGTGGTGGAGAAAAAAAAAAAAAAAGAAATAAAAGAAAGAATCGTACGATCGTATTTCTATTTCGAAGAGGAATTTGGAAGTTAGGAGAAAACCGCGTGTTGTTCCGTCACGGTCGATTCTCGATCCGTGAATCGTTCGTCTTCTAGCTGTAAATTCTCGGTGTACGCGCGAGACGATGCCGCACGATGCGAGATGCACGATAATGATACGGTATTTCTAGCATTCCGATAATTTCTTACGATAAATCACGTCTAAACGGTGCCGCGAGATGGCATAAACACACGTTTCGATCGGGCCTCGGGTATACGTTGCCAGTCCGAACGCTCCAAGATTAATGATATTTTATAAATTCGAGCACGGCTTTGGTCGCGCCTCCCGACCAAACCTTTCCCCCTTCTATATGTCTTGCCCGGACACGTTAGACATCTTCGGAGCTGGAACTCGCTCGTTCCTCGGCCGCGCCGTCCTTCCAGCGATTTCTGCTGGCCGCAGCGTTCGCCGTTACCCTTTTCGCTACGAGTTAACGCAATTTCGATCTACCGAGACCCTTTGAGAACTTGTGCGTTGAGAACAGGGCAAGAACGGGGTCGTGTGCGAGTGTAGGCGCGCGTCGCAAAGACATCGAGTGCCGACGTCAAAAGTCCCGCATTAAATTACATCGTATTTCCATGGCGAATAGACGAGGGACGCGGTGCATATGCATACCGTTCCTTTGTCCGACGCGCTGCGCCAAAACCGCGTAACGGGTGTCCCTTCGCGAACGCGTACTCGCGAATCTACGCTTTGCCTTCTCCTTCGGTCAAACTCGCCCTTCGATTCGCTGTCTTGTCGCCGATCTCCTGCCGACCAAATTTCCATTTGTGCGTCTCTGCGATTTCACCGTGCTGTTCGGGCGAATCGACGATTGGCTCGCGTACGATGTCAGAGATCGCCACGAAGAAGGTTTGAGACGAGCACGGAACGACGGAAAGAAAGACGTTCGAATTCACGCGCACCCTATAGACGCGGAGCGTGTCGTGGGAAGACCGGTGCTCACGCACACCAAGCATTTCTCTGGCCACGTGGTAGTTAAATCGAATTCTCTCGCTGTCCCGTCCGGCGGAGACACAAAGCAAAGGTTGCTCGAGTGGATGGTTCGCCCTGGGCGACCATCTAGCAAATTGTGGTATCTAAGTGCCCGCTGGAAACGGGCCGCTTTATCGCTCGGTTCTCGTCCAGAATTTCGAATTTTGGAAAGTCATTTTACGTTCGCTTCGGGCTCTCCACCACCTTCTCTCTCTTTCTCACAGTCAGTTCTTCGACGACCGGTCGTTTCCCTAACGTTCGTCACGATAACACGCATCGCGGAACAGCTTTCGATGATTTCGCGCGAGATCAGAGGATTCGTCCGATTCCTTCGAAACTAAATGGCACCGCGGTGGCTTGTGACGAAGGCACGATTACACGTGGCACAGATGGACGAATCATGGTCGGACGCAATTCGTAAGTACGTGGCGATAAATATACGTCGATAAACATATAACGTACGTATATTCATGCACGAAGTATCGGTTCTAGAGAAGAATCGAGCAGGCACCGAGCAGACACACCGTGGCGGGACGAACACGGGGACACAAAGATGCGAAGTGGTCGGTCACCAGTCGAACACGACCAGTTGGACGGAAGAAAGCGCGGGACCCGCGTGCTCTGGTCGCGGCAATGCTTGCATTACGTGGCGATGGCGTTCCACCGGTGCTCGAGTAATTCCAGCCTCGAAACGTTCCATTAAAGATTCAGCATGTAATTGCGTATGATCGTAGTAGAGATCGTTCCCTTGGTCCGCAACCGTCTGTTCTGTCCGTTTCCTTCGTGCGTCCCGCTTCGTGCCGCGCTCTCTACGCTCCGACAGACGTGCCACGCCAGACTACCCAAGGGATTATCATCGAAGCAAATGATCGCGCGTAACCGTTGTACGTGAGGCAATCAGGCGACTGCGTGCCGGAAAATCCGTCTTAATGATGCCTCGAGCACCCTGGCCGGTGGTCCGACCCGCGTTTCGTTTCATTCCGTTTCGTATTACCAATGTCGTTTCCATCTCTTCCGTTCTGCTACGCGTTCGCAGAACGCGGCGAACGTCTGCAAATCGATGCGAATCTACGCCGATATTCGCGCTTTCGTTTCTATCCACGCGATTCTTGCTACTTTTTCCTCCTCTATTTTCCTTTCCCAGCGAAACGAGACCTGACGTGTACGGTGTAAACGTAATTAGACGTTTCGTGGGACAAAACGACGAGACGAAAGGAAGAGAATGGAGAAGGTGGAGGAAAAAGTTATCGTAGAAACTCGTGCCGGGGCATCCTTTTTCCAGCTGTATTATTCCACCGCGTTATTCAGAAGATCGGAATGCAGGTACAGTTATGGTTACCAGTAACGCGGTACGTCGCGTCGTCGGCATATGGCCTCGTGGTTGACAATACCGCGAGTTCTCTCCGTGGTCCCCCGAGCGTCTCCTCTTCTTTCGTTCCTTTCTCCGATTCTTTTGCACGCGTGATTCTCTTTTTGTTCAGCCTGCCAGGTACCCCCTTCCCGAAACGCCGACTCGTCGCGAGCGCGTGTCTTTAACCTCGTCGTCTTCATTGTCGGTTCGCGAGTGCGTGTATGCGATACCTGTGCCTGAACCTAGAACTCCACGACAATCGATAACGTCGTCACGATCGCGAAGACACGCACGCTTCTGTCCCCTTATGTTAATCCGTTCTTAATATTCCACGCGCACGCTTTTCTCCTCCTCCGTCCTTGTCGTCTTCGTCTTCGCCTTTTGCTTTTTCCCTTTGCCCGCCGCGCTACTCTTTCTCTCCCTTCCATCGCTCCCTTTCTACCTGTCCACTGGTTGGCCGCTCTCTTTTTTTCGCTACGCTCCGATCGACTCGCTTTTCGCGAATAGACTGCACCGCGACAGGTTACGGTGTTTGGTAACGTTGGCCACTGCGAATCTTTGATGGAAAGCAAAGTGTTCGGGCGGCGATGTTACGAGCGACTTCGGTCGACGATCTCTTTATTCGCAAGGTGTTGGTAATCGCGGCGCTGACACGAGTCACGCGTCCTCACACGAGTTTCGCGTCGTAGCGCGTGCACGTTGCCTCGTTCGTTCGTTCGTCGGCCGAAACGTCTTCTCTCGCATTCTCCGTAGCCCGTTCGTTCGCCCAGTTGCATCACGCACACGCTCTCGATGCCTCGCAAATTGCCTTTCGAAGAAGGTTCGGCTTGCGCCGCCTACTTTCCCGTTGGCCCTGGCCCGTGTCGAAAAAACGTTGCGATAGTGAAAAAAACGCGATGCGTCAGCCGATGCCAATAAATAACAGCGAGGAATTACGTGATTGCCTGTTAGCGAGACGCGTGATATATCGAGGATGCACGGCGCCGCGCCGTTTCCTCGGTAAACCGATCTGTAATTGTAATACCGTCTCGAGAACAGGTAAAAGTCGCTTTGATTCGCTCGCGAAAGATATCGCGGCACGGAGCATCGAATGTCTCTCGGATCGATTCCAGGCGATAATCGTCGCTCGTTGCCGCTGCGCGAGAATCGCAGCGGTCCGGTCGGCGAGGGTAGGCGCGACCGGCAACTCGCGAGGAAAAAGACACAGGCAACAGGAGAAAGACAGAGAGCGCGGTGATAGGAAGAAACGAAACGACTCCTCATAGGGGAGAAAAGAAAGCGTAAGGGAGGCGGAACGAGCAGCAAAGTAAGACGCGAGCAAGTACAAGTATGGCTCGATCGGTACCTCGGCTATGTTGGCGCGTTTAAGCCGGTAAGGGACCCGATATCATTAATAATAATTATACAATTACATGTAGGTACGGCGTATCGAGCGTATAGTTTAGTGCCGTGTTATTATCTCGTTCTCTTCGAGTCCCGCGAGAAGCCGTGGTCAAGAACACGTAGTCTGCTCTCCCTATAGCTATATATGTTATTACTTATAATATTTCATCGTCGGAATTGGCGGTTACGCTTTGTTTATGCCATGGGAACGTCACGGGGTTATAACTAAGAGTGGAAAACGAGCCGACCGGAGCGAAGCGGAGCCGAGCTGAGCGTAGTGCGCGACGAGAGCCGCTAATCGCGCGGCTGTAAACACCGCGGACCGTGCGGTTCGCACCTCGCCTCGCCTCGCCGCCGCTCCACTCGTATCTCGCGAACGTACAGTCGCACTTTGCCGCTCTCCTGTTACAGCGAGCCAAAAGGAACCTTTACCTACCTTTACCCTTACCTTTGCGGTGAATTATACGCGGCATTGTAGCCGCCTTTTCAGTCGTTCGCTCGCTCGGAATTTAATTAAAGCTACAGCGCGCGCACCGCCAGTCTCACGCCGCCCGACTGTCTTTTTCGCGTCCAACTTTTCCTCGCGTATATCCCAGCCGTGTTTCACGGTTACGCGTTTCCAGGCGTCGAACGTTCGCGCTTCCCGCTGCGCTCGTTGTCGTCGCCTTATCGCGAGGTGATAAGGAAACGTGGATCGTACGAGACAAAGTGGACAGAGCGGAGGCCTCGGTGTGCACGACGTGTGTAAGCTGGTTCGATCGAGACGCGTCATTTGACGAACGAGAAGAGAGAAGGATCGATCGGTCGGCAGAGCCACAGCCAGAGCAGAGAAGGTTCAGGAAAAATTTATAACCCGACTGATCGATTATAGGCAGAGGGATTCCGAGAACTACTATGCCTGATTAGAAAGCCAGGCATGCACACGAGTACGCATCTGCAGCCCCGCCTATTCCTGTTCACGCTCGTTCGCACCCCTTTTACACGTGCACGCGTCTACGCGTCTATATTTCTCTATACAAACGTCAGCTTCTATCTTTCGCAAAGGCTGTAATGGAAAATCATGGTTTTTGCGCTTTCCTAGTCCAACTTTGTTTCGCTTGGTGAATTTTCGAAATTGCCTTTCCGGCAACCGGAACGAAACGATCGGCAGGGGAAAATCGGCGACAGTCTGGACGACGGTTTGCCGGCAAAGAAGAATATCTGCGATCGTTTTGGCGGTTCGATAGAACCTGACGCGATACCAGGTCGTCGGTGGAGAGCGCCACATCGATGGCTTTTCGAGAGGTGGTTTCGGGCGTCGCTCGGCCTGCCAATTTCTATCGGCATGCAAAGGTGAAACGCGACGCGGTGAGGTCGATCGAGGCAAATCTATACGAACGATAGGCCGTGGCTTCGACAACGCCACCAGCAGCGGCATTTAATCGATGCGTAGCGAAGTTTACACGATTCGCACGATGTAAACTAATTACCTCGCACGCCTGTGTCAGCCACGCGCGCACCTACACCGCACACGCGTACGCCTATACACGCACACACGACGACGCGTTACGGATCTTTTCCCAAGCCGGACAGACCAAGCTACCTACTTTTGCGCGCCTACGCCACTTCCATTCGTCAATCGTGTAATTATTATCGGCCGTTTCTCGTTACTACGCGATTCAACGGGGATCGGCGACGCATGAAATACGAGGTTCGTCTCGTTCGCCATTGTACGCGATACTGATACTCGTAGCTGTTTCGGTCAGCACGAGGATCCTGTTGACGCCGCCAACGGTTTCGGATAAAAGACGGATCAATGTCGATACCGGCAACGGGTTGCGCGGAAAAGACGAAAGGCGGATCGGGTTGCCGGTCTCGCACTTGTAGCCAAAACGGTATCTGGACACAACTGTCCTTGGCGCTATGGTGGTCGTCGTGCTTGCCCCGTGCACGCGTCTATCATACACACTACGTTCATCGTGGCATCGCTCCAACCAGCCAGTTGATTTCACGCAAGCAATCGGAACCGACGACAGGAATTCTAATCAGCATCGGTTTCGTCTTCCAACGATTCCACGATTTACTTTCTTCTGTTGTATCTGTCAAAGTGGGTCTCATTTGAAGGAAAACTTAGGAAAACTAGTACTCGAAGTCATTGAGTATCGTTGAGCGCTAAATCTATTTGAAGGGCCTCTCAGTCTCGTAGTTTTCTAGGAACGTGCCCTGCGAGGTACAAACAGGCTGTTCTTTTCGAAAATTCGAAACTGTTTCGTAAAGTAACGCTGCCAGCCTACGGATCTGCACTAGCATGCACGTTGTATTAGGTCGTCCGGAAAGTGTCTTTCTTTTGCAGCGTCGTTTACAACTTTACGTTTACGCATCTTTATACAAACATGAGACCTAATCTGTCGAACGTTGTGATCTTTATTTTGATAGAACAAAATGGATCATAATTCGATACAAATTATATAAAACGGGAAATCTTGTGCATCCATTATAAAACGAAAGAAACTTTTCGGACGACCTAATACTTAAACTTACTTAAATATGTTTCTGTTATACATTCATGTTTTGCTTTCTATTACGAGATAAAACCTTAACACGTTGAATACCATCGGGGTGACCGGTGACCGGTGACCGGCACTCGACTTGGCGCCGTGGGGGTCATCGATGATCCGCGCACCAAGTGCAGATTAGTAGAAATACATAATTTGAACAAATGTCAATAGTTATAAATTTATTATTATTACCATCGTTACTACAATGGTACGACGAAACTATTGCAGTATATAACATATAAAAATAGTTTTATTTATACATGGAATATAGATCTATTATGTGCGTCCCCCACCAGTGACTGTCGCACATGGGAAAACCCGCTTTTCCCGTGTTTTACCTGAACAAACAATAGGCAACGTTTCGACTTGAAAGATGTTTGATGGCAATTAATGGCCTTGACAGTAAAGTAAAACATGCCAAATCTTGTGACGGTTCTTTAAGATTATTGCGGGGATCGAATAAGTATGACCAAGGGATGGATTATAGTTTATGGTAGGTCCCAGGATGTAACAACATAGGACAATTATTTGGCAACGCGAACAAACAATACGAGATAATTGATAATCGCAAAAAATAAGTGAATCGAGCGAAATTGCAGTAGAGCGCGATGGGGGTCATCGGTGACCCCAGTGAGATAAATTCATTAATGATGATTATACATCGTAACATATTTCTTGTAGGTAATATTTCAACATTATATGTATCGCACAATAAAAAATTCATCGTGGCTAAACCTTGTAAAACCTTGTAACAGTATGGCTACTATCGAAAATTTACTCGATCTCAACACAACCATGTCGTTTCTAGAAACGTAACGAGAGAATCCTTGTTTATCCTGATAACTACGATATAGGCAACATAGGCGAACTGGTCGAAACTCAAAGAAAAACGCGATGCTCTTTTCGCCGGTAGGTTCGTGAAAGACTTTGGAAACCTTTTTTGCTGATTCGTCGTCAGCCAAGAGGATTCGTTCAAACGTTCGTATCTCGGATTCTCGAAAATCAGACATGTTCAGCCGCCGTCGCTATCGACGTCTTAACACTAGAACTACCGATAGTTAATACAAAGTTATTTCTACCACAACCAGTCAAAATGACTGGTCTTTAAAAAATACGTAATAATAGAATATTTGTAGATTTATTGATTTATTATGTGTATGTAACACATTTTTGGTATTTTTAATCCAGCTGGACCATCATCCCTAAACGAGGGTTCACACGTTTATAAAATTGTAGAACCAGTCGTTTTGACTGCTGTGGTATATCTAGCGATCGGTCGATCATCATATAAAATGAAACGCAGTCAAAACTGTAAAAACGCGTGGAAAGTTGTACGAAACGACGAAACTGGTTAATTGAGGTTCGATAAACAGATCGCAGGACCCCTTCACACCTCGACAAGTACCAGCCATTTTGGCTGGTATTGATATAAGTAGCCTTGATGCAAGATTATTTTGAGTTTGAATGCATAAAAGACAAAATAAAATTCATTATATTATTCTTTTAGTTATCGTTGCGAAAGTAAAAAAAATATAACACGAAGTAGGAATTTTATAATAAAATTGTAAAACCAGTCGACTTGACTGGTGTTAAACCATCCAGTTAGGTAAATAATCGCGTCCCCGTACATTGTTACAACGCTATTAACGTTAACATCAACGTGGAACCGAGCGTGTGGAAGACAGACGATTGTCTTTTCCACAAAGCTTTTGGCCAACGTCGTATTGCAAGCGTGGTCGCGTGGCGTAACACGGCGACCAAGCAGGAGGTGTGTACCTGTACCCTGAAGCTGGGTTCCGCGAGACGCGTAGAAGACGCGTAATTGATCGGGGCGAGAGTGGAGCAAGCATGCGGTCTCTTTCCATCGTCTTTGGTTCTGCGTGGAAAGCGAGCCACGCGTACGCCTTTATCCAGGCGACGCGGCTGCGGAATTAGGTCAGTTTATCCAGCGGGATAAGCTAATGGGAAATATAAAGTTGTAGACAAATAAGCGAGTAAATTAAATTTAACAACCGCGCTGGCAATAGACGCGATTCGTGGGTGTGTTTGCGCTTCACGCAGCGGCGTAAACCGCGCGATAAAATACGGAAGCTCGGTCGAGAGAGGTCGGACCGGACGAGCTTTTCACCGCGGTACGCGTTACGCTACGTCGTGTTGCGTTAATTTACACTTTTGGTCTTTGTGTCTCGTTCGCGCGTCAAAGAGTCGCTGGCGACAAGGGTACGCGGGCACGAGCTCGAGCACGCGAACAAACGAAACAACGATCGTTCGTCTCGTTAACGCCGCAAGCACACCAGGGAAAGGAGAGTCGAAATCCGCGCGAGCCGCTTATTTAACCGCGTCGGAATTTCACCGGCGACGCAACGCGAGCAACCAAATATTTCGCGATAACCGGCGCTTTGCCTCGTCTTCGTCGCTTCGCTCGCGTTCTCGCCACAAGAGCCGAACGATCCTCGACGACGAATCGTCTGAATAGCGGCACAGTGACGAATCGATTCGCGAGGCTCAACAGGATTCATCGGCTGGGTTATTTACGAATTTGCAGCGGAACGATTTCGGGCAATTTTCCGAATCGCGTCGCGCATGCCGCGAAACGTCGATACCTTATAAATCGTTGCGTAATTATTACGTATCGTGGCGCGGTTATTGCCGCACGAACCGAGAACGCGGCCGGGGAACGAGAGGAGACGAAAGACGGCAGACAAAGACCGGAAACGGAAGAGAGTGGGGTAACAAGCCACAGAGTAGACTCGTTTCGTTCGTTCGGTTAGTCCAGGATTATCGCGATAATCATCGTCGGGGAAGCTCCAAGATATAGAAGGAGACTATGCTCGACGAATAAACTAGGATGTCGGGTAACATTGTCGAGAAGCGGCAGCGAGAGATAACGGCGTTCATCTTTCTCGCGTATAAACCGAGGTAAGTACCGAGGGGTGGGCTGCTGGCGCGTTTGCCCCGTCGTAAATCGCGAATGATTCCGCTAAATTTCCATCTCGTCGAATGCGAAAGGGGATAGTAGTAGCAGGGACCAGCGGTGGATAGGGGTTGGGTCGCCGATGGTGGTGGCGGCGGTGGTGGTACCGTTGGATGGATAATGGCCAGGGTGAATGATAATGCCGCGTGCACATTGTAGCTTCCTGCGCATCGCGTTTCTCTAGACTCTAGAGGCTGTTCGCAACAGCGTGCTCGTTGTCCTTCGTATGCTCGCGCTTACGTTTCCTACGAGATGCTGCGACGATTCGCTGCAACTTTAGCCAGAGTGAGAACGCGCGTCCTTGATATTCAGATATCCGAAATCCGATAACGCGAGCAACAAGAAGCGGCGAGCAAAGACTGGTAGCCAGAATACAGCCGGCCGCTTCTCGAAACCCCAGAATTACGAAAATTATGGACACGATGCACCGGTGGCAGGGAGGCGAGGGGCGTATCGCGCTGTTGCTTCTTTTTTCTCTTTACTCGATCACCCCTTACAGACAGAGTTTAAGGGCCACCGCGTATAAAAAAAAAAGAAAAAAGAAAGAACCAGGCCAGCGGTGTCTCGTCCGCTTCGAAATACGAAAACTGTCGCGTTCTCGATGAGAATGGACGGCGCTGGGAAACTATTCTTCTAACTGTCGTTACGCGGTAATGACAAAATCCACAATCGCTTAGTTGCCAACCTGATAGCCACAGGAAAATCGTGCGCCACTCTCGAGTGGAAGAATCGTTCGGTGGAGTCGATGATACGAACAGCGGAGACCGGTTCGCTGGCAGAACTTAGTCGGCGCGTCGAGCCCGTTGATCGCTCTACCGTGGCAGAAGAAAATGGACAAGAAAGGGGGGAAAGGGAAAGATCGTGGTACGTGTAAGTACTTGGTCCGTCCTGTGCACCGTATGGTTCTCGCGATGGCGAGTCGGTCACGAATACCTAATCAATAATTATTACCGCGATACTCTCTATTTTTGCGTCCTGGCCCCCTTCGCCAGTTCTACCGGCGAAACGTTCGTTTGCCGGAGACCGCGAACCCACCGCCGCTCTCTCACCTCCTCCTCCTCCGCCTCCACCCCCTTCTCTCCCTCTCTCCCCTTACACCCCTCCTACTCCTCCTCCTCCTCCTCCACCCTCCATCTCCTCCTCCGTTTCTTCTCCCTACGTGCACCGTGCCGCCATATTTGCATATTTATAAGGGAATGTAATCGCAGAGCTCGGTTTTCGCCGCTCGTCGCTCGCTACCGTGGAAAGAATTCTCGCAAGATGGCGGAAAGATTCGAGGCAGACATGCGATCCGATTTCCTGTGCTCTCCCTACCGATGCCCTGCCGAACAACAACGTATCATCAGCCCTGTCGATCTAGAAGAAACAATCGTTGTTTCGTCCGTTGCCGCGCGTCCCTTGCCATCGCGGAAACACCGGAAAGCACAATCGGCCAACGAATTCTTTCGAAACTCCAGCAACACCTCGACGGACGCGACGGCGCGTTCTTCCAGCGGACGCTGCTGCGTTCTTTTTCCATCCTCCGCGTTGCACGAGAACCGATCGATCGTAGGCATCGTAGGCATCGTTGGCCGACGAGGCGGCCTCTCAGGTTTGCTTTGCAGTGTGTAAACAGGCAGAAAAGAGGACAGAGGGGAACATTGCGTTCGCGCTCGAGGGACGAACCGACAGAGACAGAGAAACAGAGAGAGAAAGAGAGAGAGCGAGTTAGGGAAGAAACGGAAGAAAGGAAACCGGAGAGAAGGGTAATCTGCTTGTTCGCACAGTTCTCCCGCGGCTTCGTTGCGTCTAGATAGCATTAAAACCGTTTCGGTTCTATCGTTCGACCGATTTACCGGCCAACCACTGGATAAGTGGCAGTTGCTGCGCTCGCACAACCAGCCAATACAACTCACCGCATCGCTGCCGCTCGCTCCGCTTGCTATTGCCATTGCAGTTGCAGTTGCTGCAGCAACAAGCCGCGAATAAGGTGCCGCGTAGCGCGAAAGTGGCGAGTCACGATCGACTCGTTACCGACGATGCTCTCAGTGGTATCGCCAATACCACGAAATCACGAAAATCATCCACCGTCGAAGCGGACCGGTTTCGCGTCTTCCTTTCCTTGTCGCCCATTCTTCTTCTTTAGCGCGCTTTCTAGCTGGCGCTTGGTCTTCGTCGTCTCGCGGGATTCGATCGACGGATCTATCGCGACGTTCGACGAGACGTGATGCGTCGTTGAGAGGCGGAGAAACGTGACGATTACAGTGGCAGGATCGGCGGTCCGGCTGGGCGTTTCTCGCCCGGTCGAAGGGGACAACCCCCCGATATTTGCGCTTATTACGCGCACAATGAAATGTACGCGGTTATCTTTGTAAGTTGGTTTGAAAGGAAGAGAAAGCGCGGCGAATGGGGTGGGAGCCCCGGGTGGGCAATTTCGCAGATCGGAAATGAAATTTCGATCGATGAAACAGCCTCGTCACCGCCCGCAGAAATCTAACCTACGATTCGCATTAGGCGGCAATTTTTGCGCCACGGGACACCGCACCAACTCGTCGACGAATCCGACGAAACGCACGCGGCAAGCGTACGTTCGCGAACGCAAACGAAGCAACTAGTTTTCACTTTTGAAAGGCACGTTGTTTCGAGATGAGACGACTGCTCGCGATCGCAGTTGGTATCTACGACTATCGCTACGCGAGTCGCTGCTTCACTCGCTACTCGAGAGAATGAACCTCCCCGGGGAGCAAATCGACGGGTGGTTGGAACCCCGGTGGATAAGAGGAAAACGCGATTATTCGGTTAAGGGATGGATCGCTGGGCCGGTTCTCCGGTCAATCGTCGACCGAAAGCCGAACGAAAGGTTTCGCGTAGCACGAAACGAGCATAAATCGGATTGGCGACGCGACAAAGGCAAATGTGTCTCGATTACGCGAGTAATCGGCCGAAAACCAAACTGGTTGCCGTTGCGACACGCGACATCGTGAAAACCGCGTGATCAAGCAAATAAAAGAAAAGCGATGGAATGTTCGTTGTTGCGCATAGCATCCGAATGCCTATTACTATTTACATACAATCGAATCTATCGCGCATATATTTACATACTACGTAAATAGGTCGTCTATGAGCAAGGCCAACGAATATGTTATACAAAATATTCGCGCGATCGCTCTCTCTTCGCGCTAAGAGATCGCATAGCGTAGAGAGAATCGGCGCAGAGAAGCCAAGCTAATGGAAAACCAACGATAGTCGACTCGAAGAAGTCTACTTTTCCAACAATATCACTGATCGCCAAATGGCTAGGTTTCTACGTCAAACGAGGGGATAGTTACCCTTAAAGTATTCCAAATGTACTTTTGGGTCGTTATCGGTAATTGTTTACAAATAAAAAATAATACTCCTCAGATATCGTCGAAGTTTTAGGATTTTGTCAATATCAATCCTAATGACAAAATCCGCAATCACTTAGTTGTCAACCTGATAATCTTTTTTTTATTTAGATGAATTTTACAATCAATTCTCATTGAGGATTATAAGAAAAACTTAATAATTACTTCAAGGGAAACTCTACACCTTTTATTTTGTATATCCGTGACATGGGGCCACTGTTACGAAGAGAATAGAATTTAGTGAAACAAGAAGTTGGAAATAAACAGAGGTACATATTACTGTGCCGTTGAATATAAATTTTGTTTTGGATTACAGGGTCTAGAAACATAAGAGCTGTAAGTAGATTTCTATCGCTGTTTCTTACAGCCTTCAGCTAGAACTACAAGATTAACTTTTTGGCAATGTTCTTTGCTATAAATATATGAACGTGGTGCCAATCAACCTCTTCTTGGTGCCTCTTCCTCTATTGTATTGTAACACTGTAAGAGCGAGGATTTGGATCATCGTACACTATACTTATACTTCTTTCAATATATTTTTCTATTATTAGGTTGTCCGAAAAGTTTCTTTCCTTTTGTAAGGAGATAATACACGTACGATGTCTTTTGTTTTATATTAGTTTACTGAATTGTGTGCGAACATAATAATAGAAATATAACGAAATGGATCATACCTAATTCAATAAAATAATATAAAAGAGAAATTGTTATTCATCTGTTATCACCTTACGAAACGAAAGAAACTTTTCGGACAATCTAATACAAATTCATCCTCTCGTTCCTCTATCAGTTAACCTCAACAAATATAAATACACGAACGCGCTGCCTGGGACAGTGGAATAGTCGAGTAGTTAAAGAGTAGAAGAGTTGAATTGTTATAGGAGTTTCAAGCGGCATACACTGCCTCTGTACTTGTACTTATAGTGATTTTGATATAATTGACTATTACAATTTATCACTCGTATCTTTGTTAAATACACCAAAACGTTTAACACTTAACGCTCCAAGTGTGCCTCTCGAGCACCATCGATGTGCGGTGCTCTACTCCAAATGTATTTTTGGGTCGTTATCGATAATTGTTTACAAATAAAAAATAATACTCCTCTGTGAGTTACAAGCGATCAGTAAAGACAGTCAGATCTGAACCTGTTTTATCGTAAACCCATCTATTTGAATTATGTCGAGAAGAAAAATGAATTATCTGTGTGAGGAAAACGTAGATAGTGACGATGACAATTTTGATTTTCGTATCTATAACGATGTAGCTGTTGACTTGGATAGCAGTTATAGTGAGAGCAGTGATAGTGATATTCTTGTTGCTGGGAGAAGAAGAAAAATAAGAAAACTTTCATCGAGCGAGGAAAGCGCAGATGATGGAGAACCACAGGAAGAAAATCTACGCAGAAGTATTTGTAACGTAAGATCTTCTGATTGGCAGGAAATTTTTAACGAAGATATCATTCCACAACGATATGAATTTTCGACTGGTAGAAAAACTGCTGGTCCGCGGGTACACAACTTATGCGAACCTATTCGGTACTTTCAATTATTTTTTACTAATGTCGAAAGAAAAAAAGAAAAAGTGCCTTGTTTGTTCACCAAAAGCAAGTAACGCGGTAAAAAAACAATTTTCTACTGTGAGACCAGCGAACGCAAACCCGGTTTGCATCTCGATGAACGTTTTCAAAAATTCCACACGATACTCAATTATAATTAATAGAAATGTTCTAATCAAAATTATGTTACTTCTGAGATGAATAAAGATCGTCTTCAATAACTTCAATATTATTATTTGCGTCATTGTAGCATTTCAAATCTGACGCTTAAAAGCTTGCAAGTCCAAGTATGACGAGAACAAGTTGCAGTTGTGGATATTAAAAAATTCAGGGTTGACATTAGGTCGTCCGAAAAGTGTCTTTCGTTTCATAAGGTGACAATAGATGAACTACAATTTCCCCTTTACATTATCTTAATCCATTTCGTTCTATTTCTATCATTATGTTCCTGCAAATTCGATAAACAAATACAAAACAAGAAACATTCCGCGTCTATTATTTCCTCACAAAACAAAAAAAGAAACTTTCCAACCTAATATAATATCGTTGTTAATTGTAGCAGATCACGGTGGATGCTAAGAAGGAGAAAAACTACAAACGACGCATCGGTAGTGGAGACAGTGGAGAACGAGGGATGATGAGGCGAACGAAGGGCGAACAGGCGCGACCAGAGCTCGTTCTACGTTATGTTACACAGCGACATATCCGAGCGCGACGATTCTAACGCGTGACAGAGAAAAACGAAACGGCAAGCGGAGGAGGAGAAAGAAGCGGAACGGACACGGGACTGTCGGCACGACAGCAAGCAAGACAGGCGAGAGAGAGCGAGCGAAACGGTGAAAGGATAGTACAGAGGGAGGATGGGCAGACAGGCGAGAAAGAGAGGGTGCGAACGCGTTGCATCTCGAGCGTCGGCAGGTTATCCGGGGGCGAGGGTGGCACCACGGGCATTAAATATACACGCTGATTTGTCGTCCGCGGATTGTCACCTCTGATAGCTTTCATTTTGTTGTATATCGGTGGCGGGCGCGCTCGCCCCGCACGCGCTCCGCGCTTTTCCACGTAATTCGGCCCGCTTGATTGACTTTTGAGCTGGCCTTTATGGCGATATTCGTTGCGCCAACGAATGCGCCAGCGCTCGAATCCGTTCCCCATCCCGCCTCCTCCTCCCCCTCCCACCTCCCTAAACGTCTCTAGTAGATTTATCGGACAGCGAACGCGTGTCCTGGCGATTTTTCGTTCGGTCCGGTCATAGCCCGTCATCGAAACCGTGACGCCTGCCCGTCTACCTTTTCGTCGCGCGATCACAGCCGGAGGCCGCGCGCGGTTCCCGCCAACGCGCGACGTCCTTCTTCCGACAGATTTTCAAGCGTTTCGAACGCTCGTGTCAACCGTGTGAACGCGACCGACCGAAGGACACGCGCCAATTGCCGCGGATTGACGCGTTTCCATCGTTTCGTAACGTCTAATTTTTGGCGAGTTGAACGGGGTGGATGGCGGAGATCGCTGCATACGAACGCTGGTTGCCACTCGTCCAACGAGATCGTCGCCGACGACGGCGGACTTTGTTCGACGCCAATGGCGAACGCCTGTGCGCTGTTTCATCAACATCGTCCACCTGTCTTTCAATAATCGGTAATCGCGATCGCGTATTTGTTTAAAGTGGCAGGAATTCCGCTGGTATTGTCCGGTGGCGAAAACAAGGCTCGCGCTGGCCGCGCGCCGCTTGTATTCCGAGCACGACTGGTTGCGTCGCGCGGAGAATAAACGTCTTTCTTCGTTTCGTAGAAATTCTGCCCTCTGCGAGCGTAAATGTCACATTTGTCGCGAGAGATCGATCGGCGATCGCGTCATTTCCATCCTATCCGACGTGGTTCGCTGAATTCTCCGCTTCCTTTCAACCTAATCGCCTCGTTCGCGTAACCGTAGTAGCTTCGAATCCACCGCAACTTGTTTGAACTGGCGATTCCGTCGTTGAGACGAACAAGAGCAGGACGTAAGACTCCTTCGTATCTACATGTGGCTCGTTCCAGTCGAACGTTCAGAGACGATAAAACGAGAAAGAGAAAGAGAGAGAAAGAGAGAGAAAGAGGAGAGGCAGAAGTTTCGGTGATCGCGGTGCTCCCGCGAAGAAAGTAGAATCGAAACGAGGGCAACGAGGGAGGAGGACAGAAACGGAGAACGACACAAAAGGGTTCTCCAGGTCTCGCGATAACGTTACGCGGCGGTTATTGGAAATAGTCTGGTCGATCTACCCCACCGTGAAATACACACAGCTCGGCGAGCCTACGTCATACCTTGGCGTATGTACATTATTCATAGCCATCGGTGAAAAGGGCGCCAGCCGCATTACGTATGCCACGGGTTATTATGCCCTCTAAATGTTTAATGTGTTTGCCTTCCTTCTCTCCGGCCACCAACGTGGCTTTATGTTTTACTAACTAAATTACTATTTTTTTCTTTTTTTTTTTTATTATTAGTTCTTCGGCGTTTACGTTGGTTCGGTCGATTTGTCGTCCCTCTCTTACCGTCTCAGCCGTCTTCTCGCTCTCTCCGTCTCGTTCTCCTTCCTCTTTCGATAACCTCCGCCTTATTCGATAATCTCCCTCTACTTTCTCGCACGTGCCGACTTCTCTGGATATCGTAAATTTTTATACGCCGCCCCTCGAATATTTAATCGTCGTCTTCTGTTTGCTCTCGTTGCACCGTAATTTGCGTTAAACGTTCCATCTAAGAATATCGCGCGGATGGCGGAATGGTCTGCTCGGCGGATAACTGTAGTCGGTTTGGTGCAGTTCGAGCGCTCAATGGCGGAGAGGGAGGGAAGAGTTGTCGTGAGCGAGCGTGGCGCGTGAACGAAAATGCTTTCGAAAAAGCAAGCGATTCCGCGAGCGTGGCAAGAAGCGTGCTTGTTTACAGGATTAATATCCGACGAGCGTTCCTTGAGCCGGAGGATGCGGGACGAAGGATGGACGAGGTCGTTAAAACCGCGAGTGCTAAAACGCGCAACATGGAAACGCGAAACCCGCTGCAAACTTTGGAATTTACTGCTCGACATATTGGCTGCGAAAGCACACGAAATTAAGGCTAGTAAAACACTTTCCTGACATCTCTTGCACCCCTTGCCCTACCCCCTCCCTACCTACCCCACGGATACTCTACCTCCCTCGCAACCCTCTCTCCGACTACGGCTTGACATTCGACATTCAACTTTCCAACGCATTACATATGACTTGCCAACGATATGCTATACGCTAACTTTTCTCGTCGATTCGTACGCTTTCGACAACCGCCTAACGTGCTTTTCTTCTGCACGCTCGATTCGCCGATCCGCCAATTCTTTACTCTCTTCCTTATTTTCGACGATTCTTTGTAACTTCACGACGTTTCTTTATGCGAATGTTAAGTATTCTTCCCGGACAAGATTGGATTAACAGCGCGTCGTTACTTGTGTCGTTAGTCGATATCCTGTTACTTGTCAAAGACGACACTAACCAGGTTTTCGATCTTCAACCGTATTTGAATTTTGTCGTTCTACTACGCTTTCTATACTAATCCTAGAGTAAATCACGGATATCTGTTGTATTTACACACTGAAGATATCCCTGCGAAGCTTTCGACTTCCTTTTCGAACCGATTAGATTCGATAGACGGTTTTACGTTTTGTACCGTTCGACGTTTTTTCTCGAAATTTGCTTAAAAATCACGTATAGTGGAATGCGTTAGAGAGTAACTACTATCGCCACCTGTCGTCTCAAATAATAATTGCAATTTCAACCGCAGCCGATAATGCAGGTAACCGACTAGTGTTTCCTATCGACCATCGTCTATCTTTGTACAAATTAATTGCGTTTTAAAATATGCATACATACATATACAATAGCAAATGAAAAATAATAGGGAAAAATTGGGTAAAAATAAGAACGAAAAAACAAGGAACTTACCGGAACGTTGAATGAAAATAAACAAGGGATACAGAAGTAACTGTAACAAATGAAAAAAAGTGATTCAAATAAAATATAAATGGCAACGTGGATGTGTTTTAATAAATACAACATATTAAATTGTTGTATACAACTTTCTTTATTACCAACATATTTCGCGTAATTATTTACACATCGTATTAGGAAATAATATTATCGATAAAAACACACTTAATTGACGTGATATACAATTTATTTCTGCAAAGAGTATATTTTAAATTGACTCGAAACTGGTTGCAGTTGGCGGTTTCAATGAACGTTACCGAAAATTGTTAAAACTTGGTTTTATTCTACCCAAAAATATTTACAAATTCTCGAATACGTCTTCGTTTATAATACGCTCGTAAATCTACTACAGATTAGGATCGAAATGTACAAACGTATCGGCCAGAATTCAGAAATAATCATCTATCGCTAGGGAATCGAGAATAAATTGGTCATCGTCAAATTTGGAAAGATCGAGTTTATGCACAATTCGCGGTACGCAACCACTTGTGGATCGTAGCCACGAGAGATACATGTGTAAACGTCAGCGAACGCGGTTTCGTTGCACCCGCTGCAAACCGATAAACTTTCGACGTTAACGAATATCATCGTGCAACGATACTTGAAAACAAATACTGAATCGAACGATCTTAAATGGTTGTGAATTTTTATAGAAATTTCGACCGAAATCCGTGTGTCAACGCCATGTCAAATTTTTAACTAGTGTTACTTGCGTAAAGTAAAAAGAAATCAACGATCTTACCAAAACTTTTCAAAGAGAGGATTACAGACTGTTTATAGTAATCTTCGATGAAAATTTCACAAGGGAAAAACGACACAAAATTCACAAAATATTCCGAAGCTAGCGGCGAGATGTTTCGTGTGGACAACTGCATGTATACACAGTTGACGGTGCTGCCGCTTTCGGTACGACGCCAACCACCAGAAACAAATTTACGACCGCGCTTTTTCGAATCGTCTTACGAATATTCCTATCGAAACTCGATACTACAAATTATAAACGATCGTGTTGTAATTATTGTTCCTCTTAATTGCGTACAACAGCTTTTATAATAACTTGTTTTATAAAAACTTGTTACATTCGCCTTTTTCATTTATTTACTACATCAAGACGGCACCCGTTTTATGTAACTCTCTTGTGATAAAACGTTAGAAGTAGAAAATAACTCGTTGGCTAAGATAGAACGGTTAGGATATTTTCTACGTAGCCTCTTCCCTCTCCGCCTCCCTCACCCTATTTCGCTCTTTATGCTTTATCTTTTGTCTCTTTTCTGAACATTGTGACGAAGAAGCGAGGAGATCGAAAAGGAAGGGACTAATAAGGAAAGAATGGAAAAAATAATCGAGAAAAACCAATGAATGTGAGAAAAACGTAGAAGCAATATCTCGAAAAGCAAAGTATGTACTTGGAAAAACAGGGATGGTGAGATAGATACGAAGTACAATGCACAAATGGAAGGGCGAGGGAGAGGGAGAACCTCTAGGTTGGACGGTGGAAGAAACAGTGCTGCCTTTAAAGATGGCCACCCGACGCAACGCGCCGTGTCGCGTCTATGTCGAAAAATGATCGAAAACCCTTATCGAATCACGCATACTGACTAAATCGAATCGTACGGTGATCAGAAAGACGTTTGGTACGATCGTTCGGTGACTGTCGAGAAAGATGTTTGGTGTTGCAGAGTGTTTGGTTAATTGAAAACCGAAAGGTTGACAAGATGCGAGACGAACGGATCAGTCTAGCGGTGGTAGTCATCCTACCCCGTGTCGAGTGACAGTGGCTTACGTAACGATTATTCTCGCTATGATAACGATACTCCAGCCGCGAATGCGAAACAAGAAACTGTTTTACCGGGTTATTCGCGGCGCTGCGCACCAATCCGCTAGAAATACGCATCGCGGCTGACCTGATTACTTATTCTCTGTCGTTCTGATATCGTACCACGCGACTGTTCGAGTATATACACCCTGCTACCTTCTAATCCAGCACGCTGGAAAATAATATTGGATCGCGTTTTGATAAATTATGACAGCGGCGCTCGTCATGGAAAACACAAATTGGGATTCTGGTGAGTAGACTACTTTACGTGTGCTTTGCCACGATCTGCCTGTCCTTTCGTTTATAGTTTATATCGTTCTCTCTTTTCAGTCTTTAAGCATTGTCTTCTAGAATGTCATGAATTACAATAATCACAATAATATTTGCGATTTCGGGATGTACAACTTCACCGGCTTGATAAACGCGATATTTGGGAAAAATAGAATCGTACCGTTTTTGTACCGTTTGCACTACGTCTATTTTTACCTGGCAGCAACTTCTTCGACAAAATGTCCGAGTTGACTTGCTGCTGTGTTATTAAAACGGTAGATTATCGCATGAAGGCGTTTGCAGAAAATTCATTGATCGATCGGAGAATACACGTCTTGTAAATTCGATACTTCCAGAAAAATATCGAAATACATAGATATAGGTACTGGTTGAAAGATCGTGGCGCGATTTCACGAAAGGAACATCTAAACGTGACATTTTTTGCGCAGGCCCTCATATTTGAATTCTGCAAATCTCTCTATGTCACGTCAATAGAAACCTTGCCGGTATTCGTTGAACGATCGTTGTTTCTTTTTTCTTTTCCAGCGTTATCCAAGCTGCTGAATTCTCTACAGGAGAGCAAAAGTGAAATACCAAGTTGTACCGACGAGGAATTCGGATTCTTGAGCGAATTGTTGCAATCGAAGGAATTGAACGCTTTAGTGAATGTTCATAATAAAATTTTGAACAATGTCAAGGACGACAAATTTTTTCCTGTACTCTCCAATTCCATGGATATCGACATCGAAGTTCTCGATCTGTTATCAACAAAAACGCACATTTCCAAGGACTGCAAGGAACTTTTCCATTTGCTTCAAAAACCACACATACAGGTAGCGTACTCGCGGCAATTAAAAAAGCAGTATAGTCAACCGAAAAGAAATCGAGATATTTTGTCATAGGGCTTGTTGTGCGCTCATGACGCGGTCGCCCAGAAAGACTATTATCCCCGATTACCGGAGATTCCTCTGGAAGTCGACGAAGACGAAGAGACGGTCAAGATCGTACAGTTGGTGAAATCGAACGAACCTCTGGTACGTCAGACAGGTCGCACGTGTTCCGTGTTTAATGTTTATATTAAAGTTTTTTGCTCAATTAACACGATAAGAAAAGAGGAAAGCTTGATAACGTAGTTCAAATTGATACTCATATCTAATGGAAAGAGGTTGTGTGTCTCTATATATAGACATACGTATAATTATACAATATATATGTATAATATTTTGTATATATTATACATATAACTATATTCCTCATTCTCAGTTTCCACATACCGGTATAGGGTGACACATCGTAATATTTTCCCACGAATATCTTTCGCGCTATTCGTTATTTCGGGTAGATGTGCAGTCTATCTCAAGACGATATCCATCCTCGTAATACGTTTGACCTCCAAGAAGGATAGTTCTGTTTTCTCGAAAGTTACCTTGTATTTACGCGAAAGTACTATAATGGGTCACTGCCTGTGTATGCAGAAAACAAAGAATGAGTAAGAACATAACTGTTTTGAAGTAATTACAACAATTTGCATGGGACTTGATCTTGATTAATCCTTTGTATCGACTTAGATACCTCGTGTTCCTGTAACAAGTATCGTAGTATCGAATACGTATCGCTCGCGCGATATTCAATACAGTTTCTTAAGTAATCACGTGTTTCTTTCATCGTCAAACTTGCTTCGAAGTGTGGCGCCGGCGTTGAACCGATCGTGGTAAGTCGACTTCAAGCCGAAACATGTACAGGCCTGTAATGCGTTCCATGCGTATCTAGCGATACGCAAAACGATTTCGTAGTGTTTCGTTTAATCTTGTTTCTTTCGTTTCAACTTATCAGACATCTAGTCGCTAGAAAAATTTTTATTTTCTGACTCTGCGATTTCCCCTCTACACCGAAGTGAACAGAGCTCCTGTAAAACTAGGCTGTAAATAGAACGCTGTTCATTTCCTTACACATAATTTATTAATTTTGCTTATACCTTACTTTATACACCGTGCGTCCGTTTTAATCCTTGTTGATTTATGTTTTTTTGTTTGTTATTTTTGCTTGTGAATAAAACAATTTCTCTATCATAACAACTGTACCTTGTGTTATTGTCCCGCATGCCCTTGTGTTGAATGTGGAAAATCTCTCGAGATAAAATTCAACGATACGGCGCGTAGCATACCGTTGAAAGATTAATCTGTATTTTTGCATTTCCATGATCGTGAACGATCTTCCGCTGTCGATTTATCTCGAGATATTTAAAAGACGCAGAGCGTAGCCGTTGAATAACGCTTGAAACGCAGTCATGTACAAGGAACGTACAACGTTATAAGCGTCGACTGCTTCGATCGAATGTGTGTTTATGCCTTCGCGATGAATTCTCTTTGTTTTTATTTATTTTTTTTTAAGAAAAACGAAGGCACTACCTAACACGCTCACCTCGCAACCGCAATCAAAATATTAGTTTACACGTTGACAATAGGGGGCGACCATAAAAACATGCGAGGTCACCGGCAAGATCGTGATAGCGAGAATAATGCATGGCGGTGCAGCTGATAGATCCGGCCTCATTCACGTTGGCGACGAAGTTTGCGAGGTCAACGGCATCAGCGTCGAGGGAAAGACTCCGAATTGTGTTCTTAAAATATTGGTAGGTCGCAGCTTCTATTTTATTCCCGCGACGTGTACTACTTTGCCGATCGATCTGTACGCTGCAGATTCCTCATCGAGATTTATCGCTCTTACCATTTATATCGCACGTAAGATACATATATGTATAACGTCATGTTCTCTTTCAGCAAAATTCAGAGGGTACGATTACTTTTAAGATAGTGCCTGCCGATAGTAAAGGGGGAATTCGTGAGAGCAAGGTACTAAAATTTTCCTAAATGCTAAGTTATTTCCTAAATGCTAAAATGCTAGGTTATTCGATCGATAATCGATTCTGGTCAAATAGGAAGGAATTTATGACCGGCGATTTCCACTTCTAATATCGTTTAATATAGTTGCTGACAATTTTATGTGCATTTAATATCGTTATTGCAATTTTAATAGGTACGAGTTAGAGCGCACTTTTCGTATAAAGCTGCCGAAGATCCGTACATACCTTGCAAGGAGGCTGGACTAGATTTTTCGAAGAACGACGTTCTCCACATCGTCAGTCAGGATGATGCTTATTGGTAGGACTGAAATTCTCATTTGACCATGCAATTCATACGTAGTACATTTAAATTATTTTTTATTGAAATTAGGTGGCAAGCTAGACGAGAGGGTGACCGAAATATGAGAGCTGGCTTGATCCCCAGCAGAGCCTTACAAGAAACACGAATTATACTCGAGAGGCAACAAAAAGAGAAGACCGACGACGACAATATAAGTAAGTGATAGCGTTTGCAACAGAGTATAGATAAAATACAACGCTTTAAAATACGATACTGTCCTTGTTTCCAAAACGCGATCGGATCACGTCATCGATTGTCGATTGTGATCCATGTAAACGCAGTGCAATTGGTGAAAGCGTTTCGGAAATTCTGACGTATGCCGAGCTACTATCGCCATCGTAATTTCATTTCATAATCTCTGTCATCTTATTTGCAATCTTTGATCTCATCGTCGCGTCTGAAAGTTACATCTTATTTTGTTACATCGTAATTAAGACGCACGCCATCTGTTAGCAACACGTGTTTGGTAACCACGTACGATGTAAGATGGCGAAACAACTCGAGACGAGGATAGATTGCAATCCATCGTAGTAGAGCGTTAAATAAGAATCGTCGCCTCTAACACGGAAACAATCCATGATGAATTGATCTCGGCTGCTCTTCTTAACGAATGTTGGCCTGACGACCTAACCGTCGGTTAGGCTTGTGTTCTGTTCCAGTGCCTTTGCCCGCATTGTGCCCCCGTCCCAGTACCTCTTTACACGCCTCGTCAACAAAGTGCAACTTGCAGGGAGTAAAAACTAAAAAAATCATGTATGACGCTGCAGAGAACGACGATTTCGACCGGGAAGAAATACTGACCTATGAAGAGGTCGCAAAGCTCTATCCGAGACCGGGCCACTACCGACCGGTGGTTCTGATCGGGCCACCGGGTGTAGGCAGGAACGAGCTGAAGAGACGGCTTATAGCCACCGATCCCGATAAGTACAAGACACCTGTTCCTTGTAAGTTTCCATTCAGCTTCTCCATTATATCCACGCGTTTCTTGCTTTCCTCGTTTTAAAAGTAACTTTACTCAGCAAACAATCAAGTAGCGTTACTTACTTTAATCGTTCGTTCTTTGATGAAATTCTCGTGACTGGCTTCAGATACCTCGAGACCACGGAAACCAGGTGAAATCAACGGTGTAGAGTATCATTTTGTTACTCGAAAAAAGATGGAAGAGTATATCGAGTTTGGCAAGCTTATAGAATACGGCGAGTATAAAGGCAACTTGTACGGTACCAGTTCCGAGAGCGTTAGCTCGTTGATAAACGCCGGATACGTGTGTCTATTGAATTCTCATTATCAAGCCCTGAAGATGCTTCGAACTCCGCAGACAAAACCATATGTGATATATATAAAGCCGCCAAAGTTCGAGATATTGAAAGAAACGAGGAACGATGTTAGAGCAAGATCGACTTTCGACGAAAGCAACTCTCGGGGCTTCACGGTAAACTAAAAAATCTTATTGGCAATCGTGTGCATCCTACGTTTTCACCGAATCAACATAGGATTATCGTTCTATCGTTTGCAGGACGAGGAATTTCACGAAATCTTGTACAACGCTGCGAGAATCGAATTCCTTTACAATCATCTGTTCGACGAAGTGATCGTAAATGCCGACCTCTCAATGGCGTTCGAGCAACTGGTGAACGCTGTTCATCGAGTCGAGTCGGAACCGCTTTGGGTACCTGCTTCGTGGGTTCAATAAATTTCGCTTCAATCGATGGTTCACGGAGAAACAGAAGAAATCCTTGGGAGCGTTGCACGTTCGATACCACGACGTTCGGCGGATGTTTTTCTCCAAATTTTCCAAGCTGTACTTTTTTAGCGAAGCGCGTCCCCTTCTTCCTCCTCTTCTATAGCATTTCGAATTGACGCGTATTCTCCATGAGACTAATATCGATGCCTTTTTGCCCTTAGATATTTATATACGTGTTTGATACGCGTCGATAGTTGTGAAACTCGGCTCGTCTTGTTTATTACATTGTTTTCTCTCTCCTTTTTCGATCCGGGAATATTACTTGTTCTTCGAATTATACGTACGTATAGATATATGTAGATACACCGCAACCGGTACGTAGCACGTAACTGGAAAGGAGAAAGTCGTTCATATTTTTGCAGCGATCTCGTTTTTAAGCGTTCGAATTAATCATTTTTCCACCTTGTTTTCTAACGTATCATCGGGCACGATGCGCGATCCTAGAATTTTTACTGCCACGAATCGAAAGCATCTCGCGGCGAAGGAGGAAGCATTGCTACGGGGAAATTTAAAAGAAGGCTATTGAAGAGAGAAATGGGTGAAACAGTGTTAAAGTTATTATGTAATTTTGGGATCAACGATTATAAATGGTAAACCTCACTGTGACGAGTCGAAAAATTCCTTCGAAATTTGGTAAATCGAAACTTTGAAATGTTAAGCAATTGTTGCCACCACTCGTGACCTTTGATCCCAGTTGTTGTTGATTATTGCCAAATAAGTATCGTATACCTAGAACATGATGAGAATCACCTTAAAGTTTTATTGTATTTTCCACCTGATCAGCATTGCCACGATATTGCTATTTTTTTCATGATTAAAGGGCTGCCAGAGCATGAGCAAGATTTATGCACGCTATACTCTACTGGCGTTGCATCAAATAGTTCATCCTCGATGTAAACTCTATATGTTATCGAAATACAGCATTACACTTTCAAGTACGTAGTATTGTCTTTTCCCCATTTTTCATCATTTCCAAGATCATTTTGCGCGTATCTTTCGGTCGATGATGTAACGATGACGTAATATATGTATATTAGCTTGCCTGTTTTATGCGACAGACAAAAATCAGAGTACCTTTGTGAAAGATGGCTTTGTCTTTAAAATAAAGAGTTAAGGCATCTGTCCGCTTTGGAATAACGAAAACAAGAACTCTAGTATCGACATTAAAATCCAGGAAAAATCTACGAAATGACGAATTAGGACGTAAACTACGCCGAATAAATTGCATGCGGATAATTCCTTTCTTTTCATCGATAAGACGCGGCGTCACGAATATGCAGTCACAAACGCTCTCCTTTTTGCGCATCGTACTATATAAGTTTCTTTTAAAATGCTGTTTGTTCGTTGGCCATCAGTATCGCCGGTCAATAGCATAATCCTCTCATGAATATTTATATGCAAACTTTTGCGTTTTCGCGCATCGATCTCTGTCGATTCCTGTTTTTCAGCGCGTCTCAATGTATTGGATTGGCGACTAAGTGATTGCGGATTTTGTTATTACCGCCTAATGACCTGTCTATAATCTAAAAAATATTAAGACGAGATGTTTTTATCTCGACATTTTAGGACCACGTATTGCTAGTTAAGCGATTATTTTACATTCGTAGGAAGATATTTGAAAGTGAACGCGCGCGCGTTTCAACCGGAAAACATCGGTTCGCGACAGACCATTTTGGAATTATATCCGTGTAGTACGTAAGGTTTACCGCGAGTCGCCAAACTTCTTATATAGGATATCGTAAATACTATTTTTGGCAGTCTTGGTTTTCTAATTGAACTTGAATCATCCGAAGTTGCGAACACGTGTGTGCGTCCCATCGGATGGCCGCGCGTTACCGTACGTACGAAAATAGATCGAACGAGGAGCTAGGAAACTTTCAACGGACTTTTTTTCGTTTCATCTTGAAAATTTTGCAGCCAGTAACGCTCGGAGGTGGCGACTAATTAATGAAAGACAGGGAAATATTTGGCAAAAATTATTTCACAATTGGTCCATTATATTTCGTTGATTATTCATCGAGGAGTAACACCTGGCCTAAATCCGCGGCTGCGCGGATCAGGCAACGTGCGATACGACTGCCGTGATACTTTCAGGGTGAGGGTGTGAATTAAACTTTGGCCCAGTATCCAATTAACCCTTATGCGAACAGATTAGTTTGAAAAGTTGCTCGATGGGATTAACGGCGCCGCGGATTATCGTTCTTCTTGTACTTTCCATACGCGATCGACCACTACAAACGCGATACTACTCCACGTTCGCCGAACTTTTTCCAAGAAGATGTGCAAATATTTTCCACGGAGTTTAATAGCGAAGACAAGGTATACGGCGAGGGGCTTAAATTTCAAACAGCGAGAAGATCTCCGTTGCTTATACCGTAAATCGATAAGCACGGATGAACACAGGTAGGTGAATATTATTTGAAACGGTTCTTAAAATGGCACAGAGAACCAGTAAATTCGCTGTTACACGAGCGACGTTAGATAACGCAAGATATAGCGCAGCTGAATATATTCTTCTCTTACCATCGATAGATACGATAAAAAATTGGAGTATACGAGAATTCGGGAAATCGAAGTTTACAGATTTATACAGGATTTACCGATCGTACGTTAGAGTTCTCCTGGTTTTTGTAAACAGATACTGAAATTATTCGCCGCGAAATAGCTCGTCTATTTGCTGCACTTCGTCGTGGACCAAAGATCGGTTAACAAATCACAGTTGCGATATCAAGCAAGAAATTTATCGAATGTCGGCAGTTTGATGTCGACCTGGTTTAAAATTAAACCGAAGCCGGTCACTAGAGTATGGAAAAGAATGTTGTTGCGTAGAAAGGAAAACCGATGCATGTAAGCGATACGTTAAGACTCGCACAGGAGAGTTGACAAAGGTTCGTCAGCGAGGTCATTATCGTCTTCGAAATGTGTCAATGACACAATGTCGCGCGTGAATTATCAACGAAACATGATCATAATTTTTGATTATGTCGCGTGCATGCTGTCGACGTTGACAACCTTCGTCGGTTTACCGAGTTCTCCTATGAATTTTCATTAATCGAGCGTTGCACATATTTAGAAAGTTCGATCCTCAACACAGCTGTTTATGAAAACCACTTAGCTGTTTCTAAAATATCTGATAGGTAGGTCGTAGTCGGACGGAGTGTTTCGTTTCACGAATCTTCTGAAATCCTTCGATGAGATGGGCTCGTGTCGCTCTAACATTTATGTGTTATATTTCCGTCGGCGAGATTAAATTACCGAAACTGGCAAGCAACGATCGTTACTCGCCGGTGTATTTTGTTCTAATTAGTATGCATTTTCTTATCGTTGTTAGGCATTCACCTGAATCGTGGTATAAAAGAATCGGCTGAATTATTAACATGCAGGCCAGATACGGACCGTAAATATTCCCTCGATACCATTCCATTTTTCCGATACTTTGTACGTAAAAAAACCTTGTAATCTGGTACTTGTGCTAAAATAACTTGGCCGCCATATGCGCTCTTTCAAACGGCAGATAGGGCAATAATTTTGTAAAATCGATAAACAGTTCGGAGCCGAGCGATTTTTCGACCATCGGATAATCGATAGATTCTCGTGCATAAGAGAATTCAAAATATTGGCTTAACGCCAGAGGCGACGACGATAAGCCTGTCGGGTAAATGTAACGCCGCCAAAATAAGCACGCGGTCTCCTAGCAAAAGAACCAGTGTACACGACTGCGAAAAGTTCGCTCAACGAGAGTGTCGCCGCTTGCCCCTCCGATACAAAACAGCATCTTCGATCGACAGGTCTAAACTTACGAATGCCGCTTTCGAAAACGTAAAAAACGAAACTAACGTGTCGACGAATAGTTGAAGTTTCCATACCAGTTCTTCTCGAAAATTGTTTGCCCGTAGCTTTTGAAATGTTCACCTCGTAAATAATATACACGTAAATATAACAGCTTTCAATACGGAGCATCGTAGCGAGATGTTACGTGGAATCAAAGACCATCGATCGACTTGACGTACCTTCATCGATAACCTGCTTTTACGATGCAGCCTATAACGACGATGACAAAGAACGAAGGAAACAGATCGCCAACGAACAACGCGACTTACTCCGCAAGAGTCTGCCTATCCAGTGGAATGAATTGCATGGTCGGAGACACTATGTTTCATCGTATATCCAATATAGGACGGAACGTCAATCAGGTGAGCGGTTTCTCTTTGTCCTTGCTTCCTTTTTTATGTTTCGCCTTGTTCCACGCAACGAAACTCGAGTGCCACCTAGCATAGGTTTCTGGTGTTTCGGTCTATTCGCACGTCTTCGAAAATCAACCGACTGTAATCAGCGATCGACTGATTTACGAGTCGTTTATAAACGATTCCTCTTTTTTTACGCCCGAATCTCGCCAGACGATTTACGCGAGTTTCGTTCCGAGAGTCATCGTTTCGTTTATACTTTTACACGTTGGAAGTGAACACGAGCGCGACTAAATGCGAAAATATGAAATGCAAACACGTTCGTCCGAGAGATCGCAGCCGGTTAATCGAAGAGAGAAAAAAAGGAGAAGGCGTAATGATGGCCAGAGGCGACAGGTTGACGACATGTGCGCGAACGAACAAAAGTACTACACGCGTATTGCTCTCGCACAGCTCCTTCGATAGTGCGCGTACACGCGTCGACGAGCCACAGACCGACCGACGTAACGACTTAACCGACATATAAATAGCGTTTAGTTGAAACGGACGCGGTAGAACTCGCGTGCACGTCTTACGGGGCGATCCGGAAGGCACGATTCGTTTTTCAAGGAACTTCTCCTACTCCGAGTACTGACACTCGCTGTGCCGTGATCCGCGACACCGTCAGTGATTTCCGAGAGTTTCCGCGGGAACGATCGATTTTCAACACGCCAACTCATTCTCGCCCTCCTTTCTTCCAATGTCGGCTTAAACAGAAACAAAAGTTCTCCATTTTCTCGTAAGTCTTTCAACCTTTCTTATTCTCTCGTTTCCATTCAAACCATTCTCGCTCGTTAGATTTCTCTTTCGGGAAACCACGCTTTTAATTCTCACCGTTTCGTTAACGAATTTTTTTTTCGCGAGTATCGTTACAACGTTTACGTACGTTCGTACGTGTATTCGCTCGGCGAACGATATTCGTAGTATCCGATGAACTACGAACGTTAAGCTGGTAATATTATACCCAAACAAATATCGCCACAATCGCGTCAGTGTTACACGAACGTATACGTGCGTATCGACATTGTCGTTGCACATGTCTACGTGCTGGGCACTCGGCTCGTCTCCTCTTCATTTTCTTGTGGTTTTTATTTACCTGTTAGGACGTGCAGCTAGTTAAGATGAGTTTCAATTTCTTTCCTCGATATATCGCACGTACACTGAATGTTGCATGCTGCGAGCAACGTTCGCGCGGGGTACAAAGACTCGTTTAATGCGCGAATGATCGAAATAGGACGTTGGCCGTATATCGGAAGATCACTGGTAGGCAAACGACGTGCAGACCGCGCGGTTAAAGTTCGATTGTTTGCTAAAGGGCAATACCTGTCCTGTGAACAACTACAGCATCGTCGCATCTAGAGGAGAGCTCGCTCGAAATAACTATGCGGTGAGAGAGACATCGTCGGCGCAGTGCATCGTTGTCAAAAGGAACAAGACGGCCGTGAATGCGGGTAGCGAAACTCGCCCCAAACTTCGGGACGACTTGCTCAAAGAACAGTCCTCGGGCAAACAGTTGTCCAAGGATTTCGCAGGACCCACGGACTTTGGCAAGTCTCAGCGGCCTATTCGCAAATCCTTTTCCGTCCCGGACTATCTCAGAGAAGGTACTTGCGTATCTAATCCATCGGATTTTCTATGTTCTATTATCAATCGGATATTCAGATATCTTAATCCGAGTGTTTAAAAAAGTGTTTAGAAACGCGTGTTTCAAACGATCGACGATGCGCGTATAGTTTCGTTTATTCGAACGTTCCGCTTGATCGAATCGATAATTGTCTATCGTCATCGAACGCGTACAAAGTGGAGGAAATATTTACGAAATTCCTGTCCTTGCAGGTTTTCCAGCGACGCGGCAAGTTGATCGCAGAGGAACCGAGGAGAGCATTTTCAAAAGATCTTCCACTTTCCTGTCGAATCTCGCCCATTCTGCGAATAAATTTAGAGAGAGAAAGCTAAGCGGAAACTATCCCGAAGAGCGCACACTTTGTCCAAATAATCATTGCACCGAGAAAAGCTGTTCGGCCAAGCATCCAACTCTAAGGGGATACTTTTCGATTTTAAGTAGAGTCGCCAACGATCTCGATCCTTTCGAACATTCGTCAGGAGTTCAAACGTTACCGGTGGAACGGAGGAAGAAAGGCGGCGCGCGCGTCAAGAAATCGGTGTCCTTCAGTTCGGATACGAGTTTCGAAGAGAAACGCGAACCTTACAAACGAGCCGCCATACACGAGGCTAAGGTCTATCACAAGGGTGTTCTGCAAGGTACGCGTCTATCTCTTCCTTCTCTTCGTCTTATTCGTTTTATTTCCCTCGAATTTGTTTGCATCCGACCGGTACGAACTTTCCGATTTTCCAATCTTTAGCAGATACGTTCAAAGTTCGAAGCTCGTTCGTCGTAACTATCGCTGTTTTCTTTGGGAATTCGTCAAAAAGAACGCGCACACACGCGCGATACACCGAATAAACGAAAGGAGAAAACAGAAATGCAGACAATACGACGCGATGAAAAATACACCGGATATACGTAGAATCATCGATTTGTTATCGGAACTCTACCTACTATGTAAATGATTATGTTAACAACTAACTCTCTGTTTAGCACTGGTTTCATGAAAATGTTACCGATATTTTCCACTATAGTTTATTACAAATACGTCTGTCGTGGCTGTAAACTATCGAGGCAACGCTTACCCGACAGCCTATTTATTATCTTTTCTATTTTCACATCTTGCGAAACGAGCCGTTTGTACAAGTTTTTCTTACCAGATGTAAAACATTCGACTCGTTTCGCAGATCGTAGCGTGGCCGAGGTGAATATCGTCAGAAAAGTGCCGTCCTCGTGGGAAGTAACGTCCGAGGGCGCATCGGCCCTTCTCAGGGCAGCCAGAGATGCCGACGACGCAGCCCTCGATGAAATCGCTGCCCATGTGCGAAAATTTGGATTCGGAGACATGGACGTCAATATGACTGATAGCAGCGGCAGGGTAAGTTATTAACAGTTACTCGTCTGTAATAAAAAAACAAAAAAGATTCGTCGTATTTGGCTCGTTAACAATTTACAAGAAAAAGTGAAATTTAGTGAAAAAGATTTCAAGTATTTGTAAAGCTTCAGGATTTCTACGTCTATTTCCAATCGGGTTTGATCTCGCTATTTCGCTAGAAATATTACGAAACAGATGATATTCGTGTAATTAAGTAAACATTTTTTTACCTAGTTACATGCTTCAGCTTTTATCAACGTATCTCGTTGAATTTTGGTTATCGGTAATAACAATGTATTTGCAGAGGCACGATAAAAGTTTTGGCACTTTGTTATCTCGTATATGTTCTTTTCCAAATGGCAAAGACGGGATCATTGATTGAAGGTCGCGGAAAAAAGAGCTTCCTCATTAGATATGTGAGACGTGACGCGTTAGAAAGAAGTGACGCTCGTTGCTCTTAAGCATACGTACATATATGTAAATCGTGCGATTTTTTACGATCTCAAGACGTTTAAGTACAATTTAATATACTCAAGTTATGCGGTGCGTTAGATCATAAAGAAAATTCAATTTTTCCTTCAGTGGGAATTATTCGTAGCGAATAGACAGCAAATGAGACATCTACACGATGTAAAACGATACTAAGCTTACGGAACAATAGATTTTTGTCGTAAAGATAGTTTCGAAAAGCAACAGTTTACTTCGGAGGGAACTAAGAACTGTAGATGACTTGTGGAGGATTGAGGTTAGGTTAGAATAACGACAACTTGCTGTTGCGGCCCGTCGAATATATTTAAATTAAAATTAAATTAAAAACGATCGTTGTATCGAGTTGTGATTTCCAATGGCGTGAATCGCGGATTGCTGCTTTTTGTATTCCGTTAGCAAATAATCAAATCGGCCAGTGTTTAACATCGATCTCGATCGCTGTATTTTTAAACTTAGATTTTCATATCGATACGTATCAAGTTTCTAGTTACCAAATGTTCAACGTTGACGCGCTATTGCTAGCAAAACGAAGCTTCATATACCACTAAATCGCTACTGTTTTATAAGGAAATATTTTCTGAACGCGCGTGCGGTAAACAGATCGCACTGTTTTCGCCAGCTCGAGGAGCATCGTACGTTCTTTATACGAAAACACGTGCGAGTGCTGCTTCGCACAGTGTTTGCCATGGTGACGCACACGAAGTAATAGGTAACGCGTCAACGTCAGTAACCATTTAATAAATTGACTGTTACCGCACAGTCCTTTGTGCGCCTCTCCGAGGCAAAGAATACCGCGAGTAGGACAGTCGCCGGGCAAATCTCATTTTCTTCCGGAAAGAAGAACAGTTTTGCAATCCTTTTTCCAACGTGAATAACGTGGATAAGCGCGTTGCGGAAAACGGAAGCCAATATCGGTGAACGTGCGCGATCAGCGAAAAAAGGGAAAGAATGAAAAGTGATAGAACGAGACGTCCGGCGCGGCGAGGATGTTCCACGTCTGCGGTTGAAAAGTAAAATACGCGCGTTTGTGATCGTTCGCGCGAGAAAGAATTTTATGTAAACGGCCACTTCGACAAGTTCAACTTATTCTTCGAATAAATGGATCAGTTTCGATTATTTCTTTACGATGCCAGACTGCCATCAGCTACATGGCGGGAAACGGTGCCGCGACCATGTTGGAGCTAGCTCTGTCGTACGAAAGGGTGGACCCGAATACTCCGGACAACGAGGGTAACACGCCTCTACATTTTGCCGCGCAGGCCGGTAAGTAATTTCGTTATACTTTAAAAAACGAGGGAAGGTGGTCGCGATTTTTCGCTCGTCGCGGTTTTTTATCGAGATCCACACGATGACATTGGCTCGTACGGGAAAATTCAAATTAATCGGCTCTCGTTCAGCGATTTCCTCCACGAACGAGGATATTCGAAGAAGATAAAATAAAATCTGTTACGCTGAAATCTTTCAAGGACAGCATCCTGTCTGTGCTCGTACTGTACGTAATCGGAAAAATGCAGCCACGTGGTGGGCATAAATCTTGTAAATTCACAACACTTCTCCCATCGTTAGAAAATCTCCACTACTATATACATATATATGTATATATATATATCTACATGTAATACAAGTATACATACATAAACGGACGTCAAATTTTATGCTCGTGATGCCGTAAGCCGTAAGGGTTCTACCGCGTCATCGATACCAGAAATAACCCAGTGTTGGAGTACTTGAAACGCGCGTGGTTTACAGTGACGTACGCCGACGGACGTTTCAAGCCAAAACATGGTCGAACGATACGTTACTCGAAATACGCCAACTCTTGCAACGTCGCGAAGGACGCGAGCTTGTTTCGTATTCGACTTAATGACCGTCTCGTTTCGTTTGATCTAGGGCAAACGGAATGTTTGAACATACTGCTGCAGAGGTGTCCGGACATCGAAGTGGACGCGAGAAACGCATCGGGCTTTACTCCGTTGATGAAGGCAGCACTTCAAGGAAGAACCAAATGCGCCAAAATTCTCCTATTCGCCGGTAAACAGAGTCATCTTTCTTCTTTTTTTTTTTTTTTTTCAAAAGGTGACGGGTTAAGAAAAGAGCATACGGATCGACGCTTGGCTTTCAGGTGCGAATCCGACATTGAGAGACCAAGGGAGAGGATTGAGAGCGGAACAGTGGGCCAGATTTTGTGGAAGGTACGTGTGCGCTGAAGTAATCGAGAGGTTCGCGAGACATCGGCTCCTGGAGAGGTCAACTTCTTGTCGGTGGGGTAGTGAACCCGAACTGGCAGCGAAAGTACTCCAAGGAAAGGTAAAGATACTTCTAACGAAGACGTCTCTTACGATCGAGTAGGAACACCATGGAGGATAGCGAAAAATGTTGGTTAATGCGCAGGTGATGCCCATTCCGACCGCACCCCTGTCGCCACCATCTTCGGGATTCAAGTCGAAGATAAGAAAAGTTTTCCGCACGACATCCGGCCCAGACCGAAGTTTTTCATTGGTCTCTCAATTAACTAGCGCCGCTCTTTGTGCAAGTAGTCCAGCTCTACCAAAATCCAGCCAAGTTCCACCCGTGGTTAAAAGTCTTCTTCGACCTTTAAGCGTTCCACAGTTAAGGTGATGGTTCTGGTTCTTTGCAAATTTCACGTTGCATACATTGCAAATGACAGACGCATTTATTTCTCGTATTCCGACTGTTTCAGGGTGACTCTAGTTTCGCCGCAAGATATTCTTGAACAATCAAAGGACAAGTATGGGCCCAATTTTACAGAAAAGATCGAGAATATAGTTGGAAAGCCTTCGCGATCGAAGAATAAAAACAAATAGATGTGTAAATCTCGTTTGCCAATGATTTTGCGGATAAACGTGCGGATAAAGATCGCAGGCGTCTTCCCTCCTCGAAAAAAATACATTTTATCGTATTTTAGATCGTCGTACATCAATAGGATCTTCTTCGATCTTTTTCCGCTCATCCACTGGCTACAGTTCCTATCGATCAACGCTCATTCTAATTCTAATACTATCTATACTGTTAAAATCCTACATGACATTCTCGTTTCTATTAGACCAAAATACAAAGTGCAACTTTTTCACCTTGTAAACTTGTTTATAGAAACCGTATTGCGGAAAAGGGATTGCTACCTTTTGTAGATTATACGTATACATATATATCTTTCTTCTTACGTTACTTTGAACTTATTTTTGGCTTACGATCTGGGTAAACGTTACCAGAGTTTGGAAACATGTGCGGATAGACAAATTTTTTTTAACTGACTGTCACGAACATCAAAAGATCAACAAGAATTATGTACACTCATTCGTCGAATCGATGGGATAATTTTTAAATAATCTTAAATATTCTTCTATAGAGAGAGAGAGAGAGAGAGAGAGAGAAGGAGAGCGATGGAAAGATTCACTTTACGGTTTTTAAATTTATAAGATATAAACGTATCGTAAAGCACAAAGTGACATTTTTTTAATTACGCGATGATCGCCGAAAAGATTTATAAATAAATATATTGAATAAAAAGATTCGTATTATTTGTACGATATTTTTTCACTATTAAGAGCGAAAACAATCTTTCTTATTAAGGCAAATCAATACAGTACAATAGGTACTTACGTAAGTACATATATGTATGTATACAGTATTCGTATTACAAAGATAGAACACATCGTGCAAAATTTTACCTATACATGTACACGTTATGTGTTTCGTATTTGAACGCGTAGTGCCAAATTTTCCGAATCAGCAATGCCTTGGACAAAAGAGCACGCTGCTATAATAAGAGATAACATGGTAAAAGGAACGCTTTACAACGCAGGTTTGTATGATCAATAAATACGGTTTGTCTCGTCGTACCTCGTCTTATTGTTAGTGGAATATTGTAAAAAATGTATCTTTTAGAATAAACATTTACGAGGCGCGCAACATCTTCTTAATACGACAAACCTTCGTTTATCGCTAATCTACGAAGTATCAAAATGATTGTCACAATAATTTCAGTTGATTTACAACGAATCTTCTCGATCTTGAAGTCAAAGTGTACGGTAACGTTAATAAACGAGTCATTCGGATTTTCTATTTCGACGTTGTCTGCGATTCTTAGCCTTTGAAAGAATTTCATACGCTTGCTGTATTTCCATAAACTTCTCCTGAGCTTGTCTCCTTTCCTTCTCAGTGCCCTTTATCTTGTCGGGATGATTGTCCCTCGAGAGAGCTCTCCAACGAGACGTTACCTCTGTTTGCGTAGCCGTTTGGGAAAGTCCTAAAATCTACAAAATTTGCATTCAGATGTAGTAGTTACATATAACGAGCTTCGAGACGTACCTTGTAGGCGTTTATTTCTCCCCGAGGATCTGTGAGATCTATCAGTTGTGCCCATGTTGCCCAAAAGCCTTGATGTACCGCCTGATTCCAGGTTGCTTCAAGACTGGCCTGGAAAATTTCAAATTTTGCAAAACATCCAGTGGGTTGCTTCGATTAAGCACGTTCTACGTGATTTTAATTAACCTTAAGATCCAGCCATATAGGAGACGTTAAGAAGTGTTGGATAGCTTCCGATAGTTTAATCTCTTCACCCTCGCTGTCGGTGACAACGGCATTAAAGTATAAGAACGATCCTAGTAAAGACACGTAAATTGCGACAGCTATAGTGAGATAAAAAATCCTTTGAACGAAGTGTCTTTTCTTTCTTGGCTTTAACCTCCATTGCTTGCTGAACGTATCGAAGCCTAAACTAGCAGCAACGACCATCAAAAATATCCACATGCTGTCGTCTCCGATATAGGATAGCGTTGGATATAATAAATATGCAGAACAAAGAGCAATCCATATGGAACCCTGCTCCCTGCCTATATTCCCAACTATCCAGACACCTGGTTACATACAATTTAAATACAATTAAAGTAACAGAGAAAAGTTGGTTTGATTAGAGAATCGTTAACTACCAATATAATATAAAATACTCTGTTCGTAAAATTATTTCGTTAGATAATAGTGCATCGGTTTAAACATGTTTCCAATGCGATACTCGCATTCGTAAAAAACCTTATCGACTAATTATGCAAAGAAAACAAGGCGAAAAATGTGTGGTGAATGATAAGTCGAACGAAATTTAAATACACCGCAATACTTTTATCGTTGATGTTCTAAAATATTTCAACCGTTTACCTAAAGCAATGACCAATGGTGTCAGAATTAGTAAATGCCTAAAATTTATTCCAAACACTTCGTCCTCTGGAATCGCATTGCGAAATATTTCCGCCCAAAAATATGCAACCGCATTTTCGGTAGCGAATCGCACTGTCGAGAATGGCGGCTGAAATCAAATGACACGTTGCGTTAATATTATGCTTATACAATCGAAAATTTCTTATGCCTCGACTGTTAACAAAAGTATGCATTCTTTTTTGTCCCTACGATTAACCGTACTTCTGAATGCTTATTCAAAGAATCCCTAAAATCGATCGTCGATAGTTTTTAATGTACCTACCCTGCGATTGTTTCGAACTTTCTGCTTAAAATCATTCAGAAAGTTAGGATGATCATTTGCATCTTGGACATACGAGGGAATCCGATAGATATCTCGAAGCCATCCGAGACCAAGATATCCTCCCAAAGTGCTAAAATATATGAAAGCCTGTGCGTCTCGTTCTAGGTATATGTGATGCGCACCAACTAAACCTCCAAACATCCACAGCACGTACGTCCAAAATACCGACTTCTCTTTTTTCTTTAACTTTTTATTTTTTTCCTCTAAGTGTCCACCATTCTTCAGATCCATTTTTATTCCTTGCGTTATAATCTAATTATGCATCGAGTTACACATTATACACGGTTTAACGATTAATACACACCGGTATTAAATAAAATACCTGAGAGTTAGATGCACATTGACGAGCCGGGTAACACTACACTACCGGCTTTGAGTTTCACGATTGCACTAACAGCTACGTGTGTATTATTTGCAACGTATCCTGGTATCATCGGCTATCACGTACTTCCTCATTATTCTCGCAACATGAATAACAAGTATAGTTAAAACAATAGCGATTTTTTACACGTTTACTGTGTCTGTCGATAATTAGTTCAACTTAATTGTTTCTTTTGTAAAAATAAAACAATTGGCTGAAGTGTACTTGTCGATATCGTTTCGAAAAATACCACAGGTGGTTTTACTACACTGATGCGTACCATTTGTAGTTCAACGCTCTGTCAGATATAACGGTACTTTAACAGGACCGTAGCAATGAAAGCAAACCCAAACCTCAAATGGATACAATGAGAATTAGCAATCGTAACAGATGATCGATTGAAATCGATTAGAAATAGAGTGATTACGAATTCAGATACGTACCAATTTGTAATTAATGATTTATTTTCAGAATGATGCAGCTTTGTCGTCTTGTATAAAGTAAATAATAGAAAAACAAATATATAACATATAAATAAAATGTATTTATTAAATTAGATAAGATTCTTATTTATTGCACTTATGTAAAAGGCTCGATTTGATTAAACGAAAGCTTAATGTATCTCCTTTGTTAATATGTCTTTTTTGTATTTCTCGTAGGTGTCAGGAATATATGTACAATATGTATTTTAATTCATATCAAGAATTCATGATACTAAATGTCTACGGTAAATATTAACAAGGATTGCAAAATAGAATGTAACATATAATTGTACGATCAACTTTTGATACAGTAAGCTGGAGAGAGAGAATTCCTTTTATTATGTTATCGAACCTTTTATTTATCGACGGATAGAAACAACTTCTTTTACTTAAAAATGAAACAATCAATCCGAGATATTACTTTCGATACTAATTCTGCTTGTTAAGTGAAATTATGCAAATTAAACGAAGATATTTTTTTATACATGTTCAGTATATTAAGCATACCCCTATATAATTTATTCTTTTCTGATTATTTACATGTAAAATACTCATTACGTACATTCGTAAAATTCCTTTTGTATATGGGTATAACTTAAATAAAACATTTGAAGAAACGGAGTGTGTAATTCACGAGCATTCATGTTCACAAATAAATTCCATCTTTGAATAAACAAACGTGACCATGACATTGAAATAAAAATCCCTAAGAGAAGTGATTCCCTATGTCAGTAATAAATTCCCTATATACCTAATATTTATCTTACAGTCGCAATCATATAAACAGGTCTGACACTCTATACCGAAGTATACGAAAATTTGTTCGAAAATTGAGTCGTGAGAATTAAATGTGGAAGTCAAGGTTTTCGTTCTGCGCATGTGTAACATACTATGAATGTCTCAGATAGAGACAGACATATTCTACTTGTCGGAGATGGAAAAACAGCGGGATTTCCCATCCGGAATGTTGGGAAAACCCCAATACACTAGTCCAGACTTTTACTATAGCCGCCCTTAAGTAATAAAAATAAGAAATAGTCTTAATGTTCCAATCTGATTTTATGACGGTGAGTTTGGGCGCGAAGTGACACGGCAGGTCACTGGACATAGCCACGGTCACCGGAAGGGACACGTATCTGACAGAGGTATGAAATGATTATATATGGCTCTCCTTAAAAACAAAGATTAACCCGAGAAGCGAGGACAGGAGTATATAAGGGCAGCCTCTTTTGGATTAGCGGAGTTAGTTAGTTTGTTAGTGAGTCGTTGGACGAATTGCCGATTGAGTTATCGGGAAGTTACCCGAATCGAGTAGCACGTTGATACTTGTCCCCCCGTGGACCGTGGATTCGTTATCGAACCTGAATTCGTTGTCACCATCATTTCCATATTCGTACTGATAAATATTGGCTACATTCGCGACGGTAAAGTAAGTAAAGGTTCATCGAACGCCCCAAAATTCCAACCTGACTGCGACATCTATCTGTCTCGCACGAACGAGAATTTTGTCGTCGTCCATATTGATTTCTCACGACTCAATTTTCGAACGGTTTCCCCTAGCGACTGTCGAGAATTATATGATTTACTTCACCACACATCAAACTGCATTTTTTCATACGTTCGTTTGTTTAATATTATTATAATGGTAATATAATTCCCGATATAAACGGTGAACTATCTTTTAACAATTCTTCCGAAATGTTTAGTTAGCTTTAGTATAAAATCAAATTATTTTTTCAATTTCATTTATACATATTAAAAATTTTCGCGTCGCCAGTCTATCACTCAATGATGTAAAAATATTAACAAAAATAGTGTTTTATTATATAATTTCGTACATTTTCAACAGATAGGGATAATCCAGATCAGAGCTTCTCGTTCTAAATTCAACATGGCGGCGCATACATGTTGTCTGCATTTCTTCATTGAAAATGGTTGTCAAACGCATGACAAATACGTTTCACAACTCCCAAAAATTTGTGATACTGTAATATCACCGGAAGTAGCATGAGTACAATTTCTTGTGGAAAATGCACAGTAATGGAAGGAAGTCGTTTAACGAAATATAGTCACAAAGAGTGGCGCAATATAGCAAAAAGGGAACGTCGGAGACGTCTGCGTCGCAAAGCGGCCTCTCAGCGAGAAGCGACCGAGGAACAGCTGAGGGCAGCACTTGAAAAAAGTGCGGAATATTTAAAATGGCTGGAACAGTGTGAAATTGAGGACAAAGAAAAAGAAGCTCGGGAAAAAGAAGAACACGATCAACGGGAAAAATTATGGTTAGAGGAAGAGGTAAATATATAATAAAAGCGAAAAATACTATTTATGCAACCTTAGTGAATTTCCTTTTTAAAAGTGTACATTCTATTTCTTTTATTTGGTCGTTTTAATTTATGGAATCTATTAGCAAGCAATTGATTAACGAACGTATATGTCGAAATTACTTTGTTTTCGGAATCGATAGCATACGTTCGATTAATTATAAAGTTACTCGCAAGAATTTTCCACATGAGTTATAACCCTGAAAATAATGTTAAAATGTGGATACCAAAGCCTGCTAGTTACTACATGGTTCCTATAAACTAAACAGTCAAGCCTTAATAGTAAAATATATAGATAATACGTAACACTATGTTTCATCTCCCTAGGTGAAAGCCCAAGAAGAATGGCAAATTTTGCAGGAGAAAAAGCAAAAAGCTCGACAGTTACAATTGGAGCAAGAGGCGAAAATTCGCCAAGAATTTGAAACGAAACAGGAGGCTATTCGCAAAAAACAGGAAGAGGAGAAACGTAGGAGAGAAGAAGAAATTAAAAGGCGGGAAGAGCTACTTAAAGAGATCGACGATTACATCGATAATGGAATCAAAACCCCGGAGGCTTTGCGTGAGGTTATCGATAGTCAACCTGGTAAAGAGCTTTGTCCGTTTTTCACAAAGACAGGTGCTTGCAGGTGAGCAAATAAATCTTAACCTTTCAATCTTTATTAGGTAAGCAGTTAAATAAAAGTATGATATCGAACAACTCATATACGTATATGTTTGCAGATATGGTGACACTTGTTCGAGAAATCATCGCAGGGTATGTTTAAGTAAAGTCATATTAGTACCTGGTTTTTATACGCATTTTTCTCTGGAGAAGAATTCTGCGGAATACGACACTGATATTGCCCTTGAATTCGAAAGCTCGGAAACACGACAACATTTCCGAGAATTTTACAAAGATGTAGTCCCGGAACTGGAATCGTTTGGAAAAATAAAAACCTTAAAATATTGTTGCAACACCGAAGTTCACTTGCGGGGCAACTTATATGTCGAATATTACACCGAAAGGGAAGCTGCTAGGGCTTTGAGGAGACTGAAAGGTCGATGGTATGCCGGCCGACAGCTTAATTGCGAATTTGTCAACCTGAGATCATGGAGGAGTGCTGTCTGTGGGATGTCGAAATGTCCCAAAGGAAGGGCATGTAATTTTTTACATACTTTTAAAAATCCACACGACGAATATGACATCAAAAGCCCGCCGAGATGGGTGAAACAATCGTCTTCGTCTGCTCAGGAAGTTACGAGCAATAAAAAAACCGAACACAGGTATTGTTTATAAATGATAGATTATATCGTTACCATATATTATTGATATATATTGTTTTGATGTCTTTTGTTTAGAAATAAATCGAAATGGGAAGATGTTAGCGACGTGGAAGATAATAAAAATTGGAGGTGGTCCGAATCCCCCGAGCCCGAGATAGGTCATCGTTCGAGGAATGTTGAAACTCGCCATCATTATTTCGACGAAAGGGACTTTCGACAGAAATCGACTCGCGACAAAGGATACGAACAACTCGACAAGAATAGATCTATCGATCATGAGTATTCGCCGCCGGTCAAACGTCATCGAACAAGATCTAGAAAACACATAGATGAAAAGATCAGAGATGATGATGTTTCAAACGATCGCGACTATTCTAGAAGACGCTCAAAGAAATACAAAAAAAGGACAGAAGAGGATGATGATACGTCGCCGAGGCGTTCGCATAAAAGACACTTGAAAAGCAGCGATCGAAATTATCGTTCGAGAAGTTATAAGTTTTCAGATAAACATTCTAAAAGAGACAAAGAGGATGTCGAGAAAGATAGATACAGATTGAAAAGTCATAGTGAGTCGTGTGAAATTTCTTGGGAAAGAAAATCAAAGGGCACGTCCGGAAAGTCGAATATCGAAGAAATAGTCGACGCGATAAATCTGCCTTGCGTAAAATCTAAATGGGACAAAGAAAATTCGGAACAAATTGATTCCGAAAGTACGGGTTCTTCCGATTCTGAGGTCTCTGGCGTTGTCGAAGACAAAGATGTTGACAAATCGGAAACATCGTGGAAACTTCCTAAAAAAATATCCGACGACGAGTGGGCTACGACGGATTCTGAAAACGAAATAAAGATCAAAGAGAATTGACGTAATAGACGTTGAATTTGTGTAAAGTCTCATCGTGACTTTGTTGAAAGCTATATAAGGAAACCAAATATAATGTGAACAATATGTACTTTTTCATACCAAAATATATTTAATAATAAAACGTTACATACTTATCGCAATAGGTCCTTTCTATTTTCTTTTCACTCTTTAATCGTCGTTGAAAATAATTCTAAAGTTCTTTACTCTCGAATTCGAGAGTTACGTAATACAAAGCTGATTTTGAAATATTCAATAAATAAGATAAATATTATTGGAATCAATCAAGCGGTAGATATTATCTTTCTAGCACTAATATCCGTATTTACAATTTGATATTTTTTAATGTATAGAATGTGTACCTTCCGCGGTGATTAGGGACAATTTGTATCAACTTATCAGATAAATTTGTTTAATATGATATAGTATTAAGAGAATTTCGTTCTATATCTCGCTATAAAATGTTATGTACCATTGTCTTGCGAACCAATCTAGTGGAACTCGTTGAACGAATGAAAATTAATAGAACTTGTCTTGGTTCCGAAAACCGAATATGATCTTAAGTTTTCTCGTGTTATTATGTTTTACCTGTCGCCTCGGCCATGGCGTTGGTCTCCATGGATTTCATTTTCACGGTTTGGAAGAGCCACGTTCTTTGGACAAATCGACTTGTGAAAATATAACCGAATTATGGATTCGACAACCCGTCGATCATTTCAATATCCGCGACAATCGCACTTGGTTGATGGTATGTTGCAAGTGGAATTACGCCGTTTAAAAACACAAAATGCTTATTTATATCTCGATCGTATTGTACATCGTATTATGCATCGTATATTTCGACAGCGTTACTATGAAAATTCAAGATATTTCAAGGAAAACGGACCGATTTTGATTATGATCGGAGGAGAATGGGCAATATCTAAAGGCTTCTTAGAGGCTGGTTTAATGTACGAGCTCGCATCCGCTTATAATGCGATCATGTACTATACCGAACATCGGTATTACGGCAAAAGTAAACCGACCGAGTAAGTTAATATCTTCTCAAGCGCTAGTATATTTTTACTTTTGTTTGCCACAACCTTTCTATTATTCTATTACCTTTCGAATCTTTTAGAGACACTAGTTCAAGAAACTTGCAATATCTAAGCGTAGATCAAGCACTGGCGGACTTGGCATATTTCATCGAAACGAGGAAAAAGGACGAGAAACTTTGTAATAGTAAAGTGATTGTTTTCGGTGGATCTTATGCTGGAAATGTGGCAACATGGGTTAGATTGAAATACCCTCACCTCGTTCAGGGTGCGCTAGCTAGTAGCGCGCCAGTTCTCGCCAAAGTTGATTTCTATGGTGAGGAATAAACTCTTTTGCAATTCCATGTAATTCCTATCAATTAAAAAAAAAAAAAATAGATAAATAGAAAAGGAAGCTTCTTTTTTAGAGTATTACGAAGTCGTGACGGAATCGCTCCGTAGACACAGTCAGAAATGCATGGACGAAGTTAAAGCTGCTTTTAACGATGTCGAAGAGTTACTAGCCATTCAAGGAGGCGCACAGAAATTAAAAGAGTATTTCAAGTAATTATCGTTCGTAGGAAATTAACATAATTCGCCGTGTATAATATTTGTTTAAGTTACACTTGAAACTGTCGTAGTTTGTGCGATGTGCCCGATGTACATTCCTTCAAGGATCTGGCTCATTTGGGCAACCTTCTAGCAGAGGTATAGTTTTTCGAAGAATACGCTGTTGCATCTTGAATAAAAGATAAGTAACTGCTTCTAATCATAGTTATCAATATCTTTCTAATCAGGAATTTGCTAGCATCGTTCAATACGATAAAGTGGAGAACAATCGAACAAAAATCGCCGCTTGCTGCGAAAACATGACTGCTTCGTATCTGGGTAGCCCTCTCCAGAGATTGGCGCATCTCGTGTCGAACAAAGATAAATGCTTGAAAAATAATTACAACAAGTTTGTCGAAGTTTACAAAAATGAAATATGGGACTCGCAACCTGATATCAGTACGTTTCCTACTTGCGGCAATTAAAAGGAGGTTTCGCGCTTGTGAATTGTTTATTATTAATCTTCACATATCGGTGTTTCCAGTGAGGTTATGGTTCTACCAGACATGCACGGAATACGGTTATTATCAAACAACAGACTCAAGGAAGTCGGTTTTTGGAAGCTTATTCCCGTTGCCTTATTTTACAGGTCTTTGTACCGACTTATACGGGTACTAGTACGTATTGTAAAATGTATTGTTTGATATTTTCTCGAGAAATAGTACACAAACTCGTTTGTCTATTGTTTGTCTCACAGCTACGGTAACAGATTCTTGTATACCAGAATTGGAAGAACGAACACAATGTACGGAGGTTTACGACCAGATTTGCAAAACGTCATTTTTACTAACGGGGACGTCGATCCGTGGCATGCTCTCTCTGTTCTTCAGGACTTAAATGAATTCTCTCCCGCCATACTCATCAAAGGTATTGTTAAAAAAATCGGAGATTGACAAACGTCGACCGATCTAATAAATCCACATTGTCTCCAGGATCATCGCACTGTCGTGATTTGTACAGCGATTTGGATACGGATGTTGAAGATCTTATTCGAGCTAGAGCAAGAGTACGTAAAATTATTGGGACATGGATTTCTTCTTAATCGTTTGTTAAATTGTTTTTAAATAAAGTATGCGTAAGAAAATATTTATTTCCAATAATATGATTTTATTTACAAATTACGAAAATAAAACGACATATAACTTATACTTTATCGAACGTAAGCCTAAGGTTTGAGGACTACAATTATTTCATTTATATATTGAGATTCATCGAGCACAAAACTTAGTCGCGTCGATCGAGATCGAAATTTCATTGCTGTTTCTTTTACATTTCTGAATAATATCTTAATAAGCTCTTACAGCTACAATAATCGCTAGGATAACGTATCTTGTTGTAGCCCTGATAATTCGCTACAAAAAAGTATCGATGACTTTATCCTATCGATATGGTAAATATCGGTTATGAAGTTTATTATTATCAATAACACGGCTTAATCAATCGACTTCGAGCTTTCTGAAAGAACCCGTGATACCGTACATGGTGGAATCACTGGAACCGATATCGGAACAACCAAAGCCTTGTTTCAAGGCCGATACCGCACCTTCCCGAGCCTTCTCCGAGTATAAATCCAAACACACTCTCATCTTATCGTGGCTCAATAACGTCGGTCTCATTTCTAGCAACTCTTTCTTCCATAATTCTGCGCAAATAAAAGTTTATTTTCTTCGTTTCGCGGTGTAAGCACGTGTCAGTTTCATTTAATTGGAGATAGTCGATTTGTACGTTAAAAGGAACATTGTTACTTAATTTGGAGCACGTTTAATTTCGCAATTTATCAAATTGTACTTACCAATCATTTCTTTCATAGGCATCGTACCGCCATACTCTTTAGGTAACATACTCGTATCCATTTTATGGTTGATAGCATCTTCTAGACTGGTGTAGATCTTGACGCGTTTTTTTATCTTTTCGGAGATCAATGACATACCAAAGTCAAGTGCGAATTTCAAAGAAGGATGTGTGTTAATCGCGTGAACTTCCTTATGCCGCATGGGTATAGTTCGCTAAAACCATCATTTCGCTGGTTTACTATGCGAGATATTAAATTTCGAATATATTATATCATTTTGAGAACATTCTCGGAATTACGCAATATCAGAAATTCTCCGACTGTTTCGTAAGAAGTTGCGTATCCTTACGAGTAAAATGTTATCCAACTTGTTAGAGAACGCGTATATAACTAGACTTTATTAATAATTTGACAAAAATAAAGATAGTCGCACCTTCTGTCTCGCTTGAAGCTGTTGCAACTTGTTATTATTTGTGAATGAAAAACATCGCGCAAGGATATTCAACGAATGTGAGACAAACAGTCGTGAGATTTTCTACGTCCTTCGTCGAACAATTTGAAATTATGGAAAAACATAGGGTTTATAAAACTCGTACCTCGCCGTTCTTCACGATACGGACCGCCTCCTTCGGTGTAAAAAGCGTCAAATGGGGGAAACTGACACCGGCTCCATCGGCGAAATGAACGAAACCCCGTACTTGACTTTCCTCGTCTTCCATCAGACACTCGTATGTTATCGCGTGAATTCTACACATGTCGGCATTGGTATACTTATGAGGATCAAAGACGCCTGAAAGTGCATGTTCCACGCAGTTATAGAAAGTAAATATACATTCATAAACATTTAAACAAACATTCGTAAGATTACGGTTACACGTTTCCGCAACTACTTTTCAAAACCGTATAATAACAGTTGCAACGAAACGACGTGCATGCTGTCTGAAATTGCTCTGAAAGTAGAAGCGACGATTTAATAGCGGAATAAAATTACACGGAATGACAGGTAATCAACACATCCGTTGCAATTGTTTGGATTTGTTAAGAAGTTCGCCTGGAAACATTTGTAACTGGCAAAGATAGCTATTATTATGCGCGTATTTTCACAAATTATCCACGTTCAAATATATAATCAAGTTTCGCAATGACAATCGGCAATGCTGAAATTGACACGTTCTCCGTGTCGCCTGAACGACGCTACAGGACACACGCGGTACCCCGCGTCAGCAGCTATGTTCAGGGTATGTGCATAATATCGGTTCGAATGAGTGGCGCAAACCAAAAATTGCGAAACTGTGAAAGAGGAGTTTCACAATATTTTGCATAAGGCGCGTATGAAAATTATTGTCCAGCATATAATGAAACTCGACTGGGTCAATCAACGTGTTAACACTTAACGCTCCAAGTGTGCCTTTCAAGCACCACTGATGTGCGACGCTCTACTCCAAAAGTATTTTTGGGTCGTTATCGGTATTGTTTACAAATAAAAAATAATACTCCTCAGTGAGTACTGTGAGACCTGTGAACGCAAACCCGGTTTGCATCCCAATGAATGTTTTAAACAATTCCACACATTACTCAATTATAATTAATATAAATATTCTAATCAAAATTATATTACTTCTCAGATGAATAAAGATTGTTTTCAATGACTTTAATATTATTATTTACACGTCATTGTAGCATTTTAAATCTGACACTTAAAAACTTGCGAGTTCAAGTATGATAAGAATAAGTTGCCGGTCGATATTCACAATTAAAAGTCGGAGCGTTAAGGGTAAACCGACATTAATTTACCTGGTCTGGCAATTATAACACGGCGGCCTTTGGCGTCACGTCCAGGTGCAGCGAATATATATCTGGAAAAGCACAAGTTATGCGATCGTTATATCAGGTCGTATCACGCTTAGTTAGTACTTTGTTTAATCTCACCCCAAAGATAATAGCTCGTCCATAGTTGGTTCGGTAATGTCCAAGTTATTGAACGCGGGGTGGTAAACTTGGCGCAGCAGCAAATACCTTTCGATCGCCTCTTCCGCCATCGGAACGTTAAATTTTTTACATCTTAGGAATCTTAATAAAAACTGCGCATCTGTCGAACGAGATCGTGTGTCAGTAGCATCGACGCGCGATAATCTCGCGCGTGACTATACCTACATGTACGTATGTATGTACTAACTGTGCAAACGCTATACTCGAAAATAAAATTTCTCACCGAGGCGACAGTTTTGTATACGCGGATTCAGTTTTATCCAATTACGTATTTGCTCAAGAGCTTGGTCTCTCGTATTTTTATCTTCTCTGAGTTCCTCCTTCGCCAGTTTCTGCGTTTCCGTCGACAGGCTGCATTCGTAGTCATCGCCCTCGGTTACCCATTCGATCGCGCCCATCTCGTTACTTTGATTTGTCTCCAACAACAGGCAGTTTTAAATTTTCGATATCCAAAGTATAACGGATCGGTGGAAATTCTAAAAAATCATTTGTTCCTCTTTACCAACGATCCATCTATCGTCCCATTTTCCATCTTACGTTCCCTAATCGGTAAATATACCGCGATAGTTACAGGTTTGACGCGCGATATTCGAAATAAGTTTGATCGCGATCTTTGTTTTCAGTGAAACGGCATTCTTTTGCATTCACATTTTCGATCGTCGAGCGATTCGTTTCTTTAGTGGACCGCTGACACAGTTCCCTAATATCGTTCAAAGTCACGGCATGAATGAAAGCATCGTGGTGAGAAAGAACACGCCTGAAACACTTTCTTTCGATCGCGTAACGCCACGTCTTGCGTAATTTCGTAAGAACTTAGCCAATTATAAGCTAACAGTGATTTTGTGACATAACAATTTCGTCGTTTTATGATATAATGTTTGACCAAGTATGAATACCGCTAAGTATTACGTGTTCCGTGATAGCAACATGTGCCGTGTTGTGAGCGAGTGACTTGTTTCGCAATCACTTTCTCCGATTACGTAATCGACCAGCTTGTGCGCCCATCTTTGTTCTCGAATTTTGTACGACCGACTAACATCGTTCGCGTAATATCTCACTATCATCATCGTAAACAATCATTTTTGTTTGTCAGCTTTCTAACGGTCCACTCGATTCCATATTCTAAAGCGGATTATTTCTATCAATCATTTATCGTTCATCATCCTCTTATAACCTTACGCGTAAAAGGATTCTGCTGTTATTTGATCGACGTGGAGTTTGTAACGTTCGTTAGGAAACGATCGTTGGTAAACAGAACAAGACTGATGCTTTTATTTTATCGCTTTTAGTGAATCAACAGGTTTGAAACGTGAAACTCGGATAGAAAGGGACGAAACAAAGATAAGTCAATTGAATCATTAAAATCGCCACATTTTTGCCGACTGTGCCTATTCAGCGTCTCTTCGTTGTACTAGCAACAACGTATTGGTCTTATTGGTTGGGAAATTTCAACAGTCAAGGCAAATTTATGGATGCAGAAGGTTTCTTTTACGTCTACGTTAACATGAACTAGCATAATACGAATGGGGTTATCGAGCAACCGGCGGAATAAACCACGTAACTATCTTCCGTGTAGAAAGTGCCACTTATCGTCTTATTATTACTCAAGTTCTTTCTCGAATATCGACTGCCGTTCACCCTATATCTAGCAATCTAAGTATTTTTGCTATAAAGCATTACGTCAGTTATGTCGACAGATTTGTCCGCGTCCTCTTCTTTCTTTTTTCCCTTTATCGTTCTCTTATAGTTACGTTTTTATGTTTCTCACGAGTTCAAGTACCGAAAACTAGACTTCGTATCGAACAGTACCTATGACATATTAGGTTGGCAACTAAGTGATCACTTAGTTGTCAACCCAATAAATTATCAAGGATAAACAGTCTGTGTAATCAAATATAGACAGAAGAATTATCAAATCGAGTAAAGTATACAATTTACTCTACCTTAATGCGCGTCAACTAAACACTGTTTCGTATATTAATTCGGTTATATGCAACATTATTGGCTATTGGTTTCTGTTGATCAAAGTCAGATGACATTGAATTGCAGTAAAGAAAAAAAAAAAAAAAGAAAAATACATCACGTTTAGATATTTACGCTTTTACACATTCAAAATCAAATTAAATCTGTTGTATGCGAGGCCTTGGCCTCCAAAATTCCTGACCTCTGAAAACAAGGTTAGGATACAATTACTGGTACTTAGTATTCACCTGACATCGGTCCGATGAAGTACAACGAGAAGAACAATGTAAGTTCCTTCAGACGCGACTAAAATTTATAATAAGTTTGGTGAATTATCGTACAAACAAGGAGATCCATTTGAAGGTATCCGGAATGAGTTATTGGTATACTGTTGCTACGAGATAAACTAATGTGACGAACAAAATTGATATATTTGAGATAGTAAATTGAGATAGTAAAATTGTGATAAACTAATAAAGTTTCTAATTTTCTAGAATTTAAAAACCAAGTCGATCGTATTAAAATGTTTCTTAAGAAATTAATATAATATGAAATTTAAGCAATACATGATAATGCGATTGATATAATTTGTTTAAAAATTTTTGTTTTCAAGAACTGCTAACTTCTCAATGATATGATTCTGACTTTAGCCGATAGCACACGTTATTCAATTTTTCAACAATATTTCAAGCTTTGATTCTTACTAAATAAATTCTTGCGTCTCCAAACGAAACAATTTTATTAATAACTTATGGAATTAATGGAAAGCCATGTAACATACCCAAGTTGTAGTTGCGCAGGTGAACACTTGGAGGAGACTGTTTCCTCTTGGCTTGCGACCGCTCTTTTATAATTTCCACTTGCACCTTTCTTCTACCTCCGCCTTCGGTACTCACGCGGTAGCTTATGGGCCTTATGGCTTATACCAGCAGACTCAAAGCAAAGAAACAAAGTCCCTTTCAGGGACAAATCTCGCCTTTTTTAAATACTTTTCTTTGTTAAATGGATCGAATAAATTGCCTAACGAAAGATACGTAAAAAACTGTTCCGTCACTTTGCAGCAAACCATCGAATACCATGGTTCACCTAATTGCTTGTCTTTTATAGGTACGTCGGTTGATATCATCGTTCACTTAAACTTAAACGATGCACTGTAGTAGTACATTTCGTAACAACTTTTTCTTTTTTTTTTTCTCTCTACTATGTTACTTTTCTACAATTCTTACAAAACGTCCCGAAAATTGTGGCTCCACATAGAAATGAAAGTTCTACATATTCTCCCTTACAGTTCGTGTCCTAAATTTGGTAATTCATCAAATGATAATTATATTACAAGTCCACGGTCAATATAAATACATAAGTTGGAAGAAATTAATTAATTGGAAATTTAAATAATTCTTATCTTTCAATAATTTAACATTAGTAAAGCAAACACGATGACATCGTATAATATTTCGAACAACAAGTGAATTATTAATCAACAATATTCTTCAAATTTATTAAAAATATATAATCATATCTTATTTTCTAATCAATCAGTGTATTCCAGGTAACTGTTTCTATCTTACATCACCGATCTACGTAACAAATAATTAGGAAATTTCTTTTTTTCCTACTCTTAATCTCGAATATGTCTTACAGTTACGCATCGAGATTAATTATATATATATATATATTTTTAAAAAACCAGGACGAATTATATTGGACGCTATACTACGTTAGTATTACGCACTGACAATTAACAAACGCTACACTTGTCAATTTTATTTTGTCATTTTATTTTCTTGTCGATATCATCACTAATAATTATACTCAAACTTAAAGCTAATTTACAATTCTAAAAAATTCTTAAATATGTAGATATTCCTATAGCAATTAACAAAGATGAAAATATATTGGAAATGTATAGGGAGTTACATGGATTGTTATGGTTTTGCATAACGCTAGCGGTCGTACTCACATGAGTGTACGTAATAGTTGTTTCGATGCTGTTTATTTACCAAGCTATGACATGCAATGGTTCGAGCACTTACTATCAGGAAGTGAAATGTGATCATACGTGAAGAAGCGTCCTGATATAGATAATGTAGCGCGGACATAACATTTTATGGGATATCGTGTCACGTAAAGTGTAAAGTACCGATCTTGGAGAAAAAATCCAAGGTTTTGTTGTGTTCTTCACGATTTAGGATAAGTTTAAGCATTATATCACGAACCATATAACAGACGTAAACATATTATGTAATTTCATAAGAAAAGCGTAAAAAATACTCAACGTGCCACGTTGTGCAGAATAAAATACGTACACTGTAAAAAGTAATAACTAGACTGACGCACATCGAATTTTCATTCTCTAATTACCCCTATATGAATTATTATCAAACATTTTATTTTTACACTTTCGTAATACACTTAAATCAACATTATATTATCTCAAAAAGACATGAATTCGCGTTATCCATCGTATATTAAGATTTGAGCAATAATTGAACGGTATTATCTGCAGCGCCAAGTTATGAAAAAAATAAACAATATTTTATATCATACTATGTACAATATATGTAATGTACTACAAATTTCTACAAAATAAAACACCTATACGTATCGTTGGCGTTCTTAATTGATTAATGAATGAAAAAAGGAATGAATAAAGCAGATTAAATACAAAGGATTACAATAATAACTATATTGGAGATATATCTTTTAAATCACAAATTCTCATCTTATTAACACATATTATTTTCCTCTTCTTATTTTTAATGTTAGTTTCTTTTTGGCAGTGGTTGTGGCAGAGGGATAAACAATTTTTTTAATGAGGCAAGGGGGGGAAAAGTGTAAGAAAGAAATGCAATGAACAAAATCAAGATGGTATTTAAATAAACTAAATAACAGCTTTAGCTAGCAGTTTAAACTGTGTAAACTTGGTGTTTGTGTTAAATGTATTTTGAAAACTAAGGAATGTATATGTGTAATAAAAAGTGATCGAGGGTATTTACTATGATTTATTATTTAAAAATGTATGAAGTATTAAAAAATGTTATAATAAAATATAATGATAAAAATGACAGTTTATTAAAAGTATGAAATGTTTAAATTTGGCTCTGCTTTTCAAATAAAATTGTTCTTATAACATACGTATATTTATGCTATAATTTATAATATTATAGTTACTTTGATGCTCTTTTATTATATTATTTTAATTGTTGATTTACATATATGTATTTAGTGTATCAAAATAATTATTTTTTATGCAATTCGTATAGTATTTCCTTTTTCCAATCAACCATTATAGATGTGATAATGCTACACTTTGTATAAAATTCTAGCGAAAATAGTTGACATAAATGTCACTGATCATATAATAATTAGTTTAAAAAGGTTAATATCTCAATAACATCTGTAATACTTAAGACTAAATCTAAGATCACATTGAAACCTATAATAAGCTTTTAAGATATTATAATTTTGTACATTTATTTTTTCTGAGTAATTAACGCTAATATTTTAGTCTTGAAAATTTTCTATATTTTAAAGAAAAAGGAACATATATGTAAAGATAAATAAATTATTACATTAAATTTAGAGTCTACCAACAACTTGTACCTTAGCATATGCCCCTTTGCAGCCACTGCCAAAAAGTAATAAATTTTGTTTGACTTCATTTACTTGATCCAATGTAAGTGTCAAACCACTGTTTGTTGCCGCCTCAACTATGCACATTTGTAATGCTTCTTCGTTTAAAGGCTCATAAGGAACAATTAAACTATCAATCTTTTTATGGACCAGTGCTTCGCGAATCGTATTTATGCTTTGTGTTAAATCTATTTTTCGTTCTAGATTATTGTTCACTTCTTCTATGTTGAAAATTGCTATTACGGTGACACATTTAGGTTTTGTTTGATTTAATACATCTATTATATTAGAAAAAATATCTAAATTTTGCATTTTTAAATTTTCCAGTATAATTAACTGATACAAATCAAGTGAATTTGACAAATATGCATCGGTATGATGGTTCAACAATATATCATATATAAAAATTTTCTCTTTCAGAGGAAAATGTTTTGCTATGATTTGAGCAGTGTAAGATTTCCCAACACCTGTTCCACCTATAAGACATAAAACTTTTAAATAGAAAATATCCTGATTTAAATGAGTTGTAATTTGTGACATTGCATTTCTTTGTCCATTTATCTTTTGCTGTAATTCTTGAGTAGCATTTAAGAAAAACGTTTCACGATTACAAACTGTAGGTATATTCAAATTTAAAAACATTGCAATTATTACTGCAATTATTGGTAATATGCTCAAAGTTAAACAACCACAGTAACACATATTTATCTTCTTTTTTGGAGAAATTTTGTTTTTTAATACTAGTGGCCTACATTTATTTTTTATGTTTTGATATGTCTTCTTATTTATAATTTTTGTATCACTGTTTGGTTTAATTTCAGCAGTTGTTTTCTCACAATTTCTCAGCTGTACAGAAGGAAAATGATCTTCTTGATTTATTGTATTTGCATTTGCTGCTGGGCAATGCAATGAAAATCGGGATACATTTGTAGGATTTACATTTTCAACTTCATCGAATAGTATCTCATTTAATGGTTTGTTTGGTATAAATTTTGGTGCTTGTAATATATTGCTATTTTTGCAGAATTGCCTATTAAGAGATGTAAACGAGTCGAAACAAGGTTCTGTTATCATCTGATGCTCGTTAAAAGTTTTATTATCGGTTCGCTTAATTTCGGACGTTTCCACTGGTCTAAAATTAAAAAAATAATTATTCATGCTGTCATCAAATCTACACAATAATATCTACCTTGCAGTTACATGTTCATTAAAAATGTGGTCGCAACTGTATTGTCTAATCAAGTTAGGCTGAGTTTCAGATTGATACATCTGTTTTATGGAGATTCGTTGAGAAGATGGTGTTTGCGAATAATTAACATCTTCTGTTATTTTCCAATCAGTGTCCGAATCTAATAATTTTAATGATGCAAAATGTTTTTCCATACCAATACTTATAACTCAAATCACTCTATACAATATCATTGGCAAATGAAACATAACCTGAAATTCAAAACATTTCCGCTAAAGGAACGTAAACAAATTAATACAATTTATGTATTCCACTACGATTTTGAGATTGTCTATTTCGTCGATAATCTTAAATCATTGTTAATCATTATTTTAAAAACAAGTTACATGGAAATTATAAACATTGATAAACTTATATTTGTTATAGATTACATTACTAAGAAAGAAAATAATTTATTTGAGTTTAAGTGATATAAACGACATATATATACATATATTCATATGTATATTATGTTTGTTATAATAATAAGACAATAATCTTACTTCTGCTTTAAAGATACATAAAGAAGATTTAAAAAATCGCGCGTAGTTCAATTCATCCGTTCCGTCTATCACGTTGATATTCCTGCTGTTCCAGCTCAGTTTCTGTTCGTGTATCGATGACCGCAGGTTGTGTGTTGCAGATATGATTATTTTGTATTTTCGTGATGTGACATTTTTCTGGTGAAAAGCAGCAAAGATGCAATCGACGCAACTAGTGATACGATGTTTCTGGGCTATGTCAATATTCGTATTAGCAGCGGGTAGAATTCACAAACTCGAATTACGGGTTAGTTCAAGGAATCTTCAGCTATAACGCGTGTAGTATATATCTGTATATCTACCCATTATTTTATTAGAATTCCTTTGCTACGTCAATCGCATTTCAACCGGCCACTAAAATTAACTTTGTTATTCGGTTTACACGTATAAAGTGATAATCACATTAAACTGAGATAAAATAAGTTAATTATGTAAACGAACGATATATTACATACGATAATATCGTACTGACATTTACGTTCATAGTTACGATTATTTAAATGGTTGCAAACGTAGTAAACAATATAAAAGATTCCCGCAAAGACTTTATTAAAAAGTTGCAGCATATAGGTTATAGCCAGTTGCGTTAATTGTATAAATTATTGTCTTTAGAGAACACTTTCCTTTTGTCGATTAGTCATAGGTTACGGAATTTTGTTATGTTTATACATATGTACTTGTGATATTGTATGTTACAGAAAGACGTACGGCGATACATTGCGTTAAGTACCTTTGGTTTCTACAAAGGAGGTACTCTCGATGTAAATTTAACAAATTTCAAAGTTGACCCATTTGACGAGAATGCCGTGGTAAGTAATCGCAATGTGAATATATTCACGCGTCATTCATTCACGAACACCTGTTTCCATTTCCGTCATTCTCATTGCTGCACTGCCGTCAGTGCTTTATTCACAACGGAGAATGCTTCGCATGTAACTGTCAATAAAAATGCGCACATGTGTGATACGCACTTCATCTAATCAATCAGTTGGTGCGTCCCGATATATGGTATAGGATCATATCGGCTAATTCGTCGAATATTAGGTTGCCGTCGCATAACATTTAAATGCATAGCCATAATCAGACAACAAAATGTGAACGTTCGTAATATGTACATTTTTTCATAAATATTTGATTAAACCCGGTAAACTCAAGTTCTTTAACATGCTCTCGGGGCTACAATCCTGATTACGTTCATGCTCAAGGGTACAATACAGCAGCGCTTATTAACGTATTTTCAGCCTATTTTATAAAGATTACCATTTCTAATTACAAAATGCTTTTTCAAGAAACTCCAAAACCTGTTTTTCTTCTTATAATTGTGCACTCTATACTTTTATGGTTTAGTTTGGGTTCACCTTGGATCGTACCCTAACCGATGCGATGAATCCATATTTAGACAGTCACTGGGAAAGATGTGTACTCGAAGACATTTCGAGCGTCAGGCCCGATTTCGATCAAAGAAATGACAGCGCCGTAATATATTTCACAATGGACCTCAAGAACAACTTGTAAGTATCGATACTTTACATTTATTTCGGAAATTCGATAACATAAATGTATGAGAAAACGTGTTTTAGGTTGAAGATAAACTGTAGTCGAAACCTACACATCGCACATATTTATAAAGATTTCAGCAACGTGTTTCTAATTCGGGAAAGCAGAGATTCTTTTCCACCCAGGTTCAGCGATAACGGTCTTCCGGGTGAGTTGAAATTTTCCAATTATTTTAATTTTATCGATTAATTTATAATAGAATTTTATTGCAATAAACACTGCTTTTACAACCGCTGTAACCATTGCAGCCGTTAATCCAGTATTTTGTCAAACAAAACTCTAAGATATTATATTTGAATTGAAAACAGAATGTCAAGTTATATTTAACTATGTTATAAGAATATTTAAAATAACATTGTAGTTAAAAGTTCAAGATCTTGGAACTGTTCCTCCTATCAAACAAATCTTTCTTTCTTCGGTTTCGGAAAATTAACAAAATTTCGTTGATTTCTTGAAAAAATTTGTATTTTTTTACTTCTTTTCGGAAAAGAGAGGTACATTGTTGTAAAAAATGAACAGTGTTCAAAAGTGGATAAATGGATTTAATATGTCGATCTTGTAGTACACTGTTATTTTTGGCAAGCATCCAAACGTAAGTATGTATGTTTATAGTAGTTGCGGGAAAGATACCATTGAATGGATGAAGTATTACTTCGTAGTATGTCATAATTTTCGCAGATTTCTTATTTGTCTTATCTAATTTTGTTTTCTTATCCGATCGATAAAATATTTGTGTTTAATTTTAATTATCAATCTCACATAATTATCTAAAGATTTTAATTTTACAATAATTATGACGATTCCTTTTATTATTCATTTAAAAATATTCAATTAAAAGATTGTTACATATCAATGAAAGGAAGGATTTAAATTTCTGAATAATCTTAAACAACGTCAACCTACGAACTTAAATAGTATATTATTTTTGTTACAAGTTATTTTTGACACAGTTTGCTACTAATATTAGAAACTTGATTCAATCGTAACGCAGACTAACAGGTGGAAAGTAACAAGTTGGCATGAATTGCATTGATCGCAACCTTAGAATATGTATGTATATGTGGAGGATTGATCGAGGATAGATAGTGCGAAATAACGAGAGCGAGATATTGCTGTCGCAATCCGTCAAATATATTTCGAATAAATAAATTAATTAATTTACAGCCGTTTATACGTTGGTATAAAATACAAGTCGCGGAATAAATACTCGTTAATGTTCATCGCGTAACTCGATAAATACTCTGTAGATAATATTCGATACTCTTCGATACTCTTCGATACTCTTCGATACTCTGCGATACTCTGCGATACTCTCTCGCTCGCGATCGCGTCCATTTATTTATACTGGTCGGGGGAGAGTCGGAAAATTCAAATTCATCTTCATTCGACGGTTGCCTGTAGCGGCGGCATTGTTTTGCCCGGAATCAATTTTGTTCTTACATTACTCGTAACCTAGCGGTCTTGATACTCCGAGGCAAAACAACAACATGATTTGAATTATCCTCTGACTCATGTGCCGCTACATATATATGTATGTAACATTTCTTTTACAAAGAAATTTTTATCGATGTATACGATATATAAATATTTCGTGTGTATCGCATAATTTTATTTATACTGTAGCTTATAGTTGTAACGATCATAAGAACCTATATTATTGCGATAATTTATGAATGACGTAAATCGAATGCCATCTGCCATTAATTGCTATGTTTTTTATTCTTGTTATTTGAATTTTTGTTATGCTGTTTGCATATAATATACGTATACATTCTCTTGATACCAGCATGAGTTCACTCTACATTTTAACCCACTAGATCATTCGCTCCTGTGTATACGCATTTACTCATACTGCATACTATATATGTATGTATTGTATGTGTACATATATACCCAACTAACGGTAAGATGGCACTACGAATCATCAGATATTTTCATTCAGTTGTACTGATACATGCTTAACATTGGACTTGCGTATCTATCTTATCTGACATTTAACATGTTTAATTGGTTGTCGAATTGATTCTACGAATTGATCGCTCGATGATGATAGCGAAATATGACAGCACTTTGTAACGTTTCAATGTTAGATTGATTTCGATCTTAACAAGAGACTTCTGCTTCTTACTCATTATAAGAATTGATAAATAAAAATTTAGATACGAAATTTGAACTTGCATTGCTATCAATGCAAACTTTTAACTTAGTTTCGCATGGTCGTAGAACTAAAAACGAATGTGATCGATATGTTATGGAATGTGGACCTGAAGCGACATCGGTGATCGAGCACCACTAAGATGAGAGTCGCTATAATTAACGTGACTCGTCCTCAATGTTATAAATACCTCGAAACTCAAGTATTTTTGAGGGTTTGGTTAGGTAACTGTCTTCTAGAGTATTACATTTCATGCCAATAATATTTCAACTGGATTATACCAAACTTACGACTAATATTAAATTAAACCGTTTTAATGGATTTCCAAATAAAATAACAATTTCTTTCATATATTCTTCCTTCTGGTAATCTCTGAAACTATTACGTATCACTTATAGCGTAATTTTTCCACAGGCAACGAAAGAACTAATATCGAAGATGAATCTGAGACGGGGTCAGACGGTAACATTTGTTCTGATCAAACGACCCCGTTCGCGATGACCGTACAGACCGTGAAAGGAGAAAAGTATTACAATACAAGTTTTTCTATGTATATTGCCAGTGCGGAAGAAGAAGGTCTCTATTCTCTTTATTTCCATAATTGTCCGAATTATAAATATGATTCCCAGGTAGCATTTGATTTCACGGTAAGAATTTGTTTTTTCTTTTCTTGTAGCAATCTTAATTTACTGAATGTGACATTGTGATAAATACGATGTATAATTTACAGATACAAATATCGGAAATTAACAATGGAAATTTCCTCAGTGCAGGTGAAATGCCTTTACCAGCTCTATATTTCATGATGGCACTTTTATTCTTTCTGTCAGGTTGTTTCTGGGTATTTATTCTTAAGAAGAGCAAGTAAGAGTTTTGTCTACATTTGTACAGCAGAGGTTCACCAATATGACAATGTCCTTCTCTCCTTCGAAACTCATGGATGTTTTTTTTTAGGCACCCTGTTTTTAAGATTCATTACTTAATGGCGGTTTTGGTGTACCTGAAATCCATGTCATTACTCTTCCATGGGATTAATTATCATTTTATTCAAACAAAAGGGGAGCATGTTGCTGCTTGGGCAATTCTATATTATATCACACATTTATTGAAAGGAGCCGTACTTTTTATCACCATTGTATTAATTGGCACTGGATGGACATTTATTAAACATATTTTAGCTGATAAAGATAAGAAGCTCTTTATGATAGCAATACCGTTACAGGTTAGTATTTTTATACGAGACACAGGGAGAAAAAGAGAATCGATATAGGTAGATACATTATGACATATTGTCATCTGTCAGGTATTGGCAAACGTGGCAGAAATAATAATCGAAGAAAGCGAAGAAGGAGATATCGAGTATAGAACGTGGCGAGATGTTTTTATTCTCGTGGACTTGCTTTGTTGCGGTGCTATTATATTTCCAGTAGTTTGGAGTATTAAGCACGTAGAGGAAGCTGCACACATAGATGGCAAGGCAGCTATCAACTTACGCAAGCTCAAGCTTTTTAAGCATTTCTATATTATGATATTTTCTTACATTTACTTTACCAGAATCATAGTGTACTTACTTAAGGTATAGCTTTCGTTACATTACCACTATTTTGACCACTTTGTACAAAAGAGATTTCATTTCTGTTATTCTGTTTTATAGATTACAGTACCTTTCCAATACGAATGGTTAGATGAAATGTTCCGAGAAATGTTTACATACGTCTTTTTTGTTCTTACCGGGTATAAGTTCCGAGCAGCATCTGCGAATCCGTATTTTACATTAACTAACGATGAAACAGCTCAGGCTGACGAGGACGACGAGATGGATGTCGTGTGAGTATTCACGTATTTGATATTTTTCTCCTACTTATGAAAAATCTTACCGTCGTATAAAAGAAGCTATTTTCATTCGTTATTTTCAAATATTTTTAGCAGTTTTTACTCTATTAACTATTTTATACTTTGGCCAGTTCTAATGTGACGATCTCAGTCTTTTTTCCAGTGTTTCCGGAGGTAGCGGTATCACCGAAGGTCTCAGTAAAGTGAGCAAGGTGCCGAAAGTTTTGAAGCCCATTACTTCGGATGTTCCATCCACTCAGGAAGAAAGAGACTGTTTGTTTAATAAGACAGAATCTTCTCACGACTATGATTGAACTATCTACGATGTAGGAGTTGGTCGTAATGCAACGATGATTCAGTATGGATGAACGTAAAAGACTACTTTTCTGTCGTGTGATACTTCAAAGGAGTGCCAGCAGTCAACAATAACACTTATCGTGAATAACATTTGAAAGCTGTCGAACGAAAACAAAAATATGTAGTTAAAGGTAGCATCCTATTGTTTGTTTCATATATTTTTTTTATAGCAGAGAAACCGATATTTTATTTATCAAATGGTTACACATTTTATTCCTCTTTGTCCTAGAATTGCAGAACATATTTTTAATTCATTTTAATTTGTATTTAATATTACACGAGAACCTTTGGGTTCAACAATTAACGAAAAATTGTCTCTTATTCGTCTTTTTTGTTTATTTAACACACAATAGAATTTGTTCTGCGTATACGCAAGTATACAACATTATCTGTTTTCCAATATGTAACTTCAAATTGGAGTTTAAAATTTAACGTAATTCACAAATATTGGTAGAGAAGTATTATAGATATTGGACAGAGCTAATCTAGGTGGTTTTAAAAGTTTAATGTTTTCGATACGCGATATAATGTGATTATACGTTTAGAATCATACTTGAATGCAAGCTCAATGAGAGTAAATTCGTGTTTTGATATGCGTCTTGTTGTAGCTAATTTTTCTTAGGCATTTAGCAAAACGGGAGACATTTCCATTTATGTTTCCCACAATAAACTTAGTTTTCTTCGAAAGAAGGAGTCGCGCTTCAGCGCTTTAGCAATCTTGTGATAATTGATGCATCAAACTCGGTGTATCATGATCCATTTTTGTAAAGCACTTGATAACCTTTTATATAGAAATAATTATTGTGTCAAAAAAAATGTCATATGTTTTAAAACATCTATTGTGTCCCATTACGAAATACTGTGGTTATTATTACTATTCTCCGTAATGTATATTATAGTAATTATCGTTATGTCTGTTACTATTAGTACTTTATTATATGTAACAGAAGGGACACGCAAGAAACGAGGTTTGAGAAATAAAATGGATATTTTTATGAAATGTCTCGTTTCTCTTGATACTATTATACTTTTCCCTATTATTGTGCAATAGTTTAATTTAAATGGTATTTTTAGACTCAGAGAGGTATAAAATAATTATTCCATGAAATGGTTTATTAGGTTCTTTTCTATATATATACATATACCACACAAATTTGTGATTTTGTGATTTTTAATGTCTTATACTACTCTTTGCGTTCTGTTTCGAGTAGCATTTATAAGAACTAGTAAGTACGTACTGTACTAAAAGTTCTAGCGTAATCTTCGTCGGTGATATAAGCAAATATTAGTATACTTCAGTGACGAGCATAGGATTCTCAAAAAATCGGTTAATATGTTCGTATTTTGAGCAGGAAGTTATACTACCGTGAGTTTAATTCAAAGAAAAAAGAACACGGAATTACAAAGTAATTTAAGCAGCAGCAACTAACAAAGCTGAAACTTGATAGTTTATTTCTAATTTTCTAACAACGCGAATATAGTGAATGTTCACGATGAATAATATCTTAATGACGTAATTTTAAGCTATGGATAGCAGCGACACGGACTATCACGCGTCATGCAATATCGAACAATTACACACGCATGGATGTGCCCGATTTACAGAGTAGAACACTGTGGGTTGACGAATTATGACAAGAAATGCATTTACCCCTACGATATCGACCTTAAATTGAATAATAAATTAATTAATGGCATCGAGCCAGTAACATCGACGAATTACTGTGGAACATTTTTCCCGATAACATTAAATCTTTATATAACATTTTTTTACGTTTATAAATTTTGATTATCTTGAACGAGCAAACAAATCCTCCACCAACAATGCGTCTACTATATTGTCGTTAAAAAACGTTAAACAACGCTGTTTAACCATAAAATCGCGTCGTATCAGTCTTGAACACAAACGATTCAAAGTTACGCATTTACAAAAACAAATAACGATAAATACTTTATTAAAAATTCATGATAACAAACACACGAAACAAAGTATCGTTTAGCGCGTTAAAATTGCTGTTACCTAAACGAATGATAAGAAAGTGCGACGAGTAAGTATTCAACTTTGCGGTAATAATAGTTAGGATTAGGATCAAAAGCGAAGGAAAACCAACGATAATTGTAATCGTGTGTGATTCTTCCAAATAATCTCGATAGATTTTTGCCGTAACCTTCGAATAGTTTTAACCATTTTAGACGATAGTGTTAAAATGTTTAAACAGAAATATGTTAGTCTAGGACAGCTTTTTCTTTAATATAAATATCTTTGTATTACATCGACGAAAGTATATCGAATGGATAGGTGATAATTACAAATAAAAATGTGGATTTCTAAAACAAAGTTGTGTTTATTGTAACAACTTTTCGGATAATTCGGCTATTAGACGTACACGTTGCGTTAACTAATCGGTTTGTTAATCTTGAATTACTAAAATGCCATTGAATCACAAACTAATCCAAGTAAGAGTGAGAATAATAAATTGCTCGACATAGCCATTGTCCTAGTCCAGTGTGGCGCAATGGGAGGATCTCTGGAAGATGCGATGAGACTCTCAACGATCTCTAGTTTCTCCGAGTCGCAAAGTGCATTCGTATCATTGAATATTCCTGCGTTTACTCCCATTGGTATCGTTTTCCCGATCTTCTTTACGAAGATATTTCTCAAGTACGCGAGACAACATAGCCGACAATAACTGTCTGATTCGCCTGAAAATATTTACTCAACGTTGCAGAAAAACATTTCTCCTTTAACTTATCATAACCTTTAAGAACGATTCGAGGATTTTGGCCGCGTCACATAGTTCGATAGAACTTCACGCTTCCCTTGAAATCGATCGTATTAACGAACTTGATGTTTATTAAATTCTCGTATTTTTCTAAAGTACATCCGTTTCGTCGTGAACGATATCCTGGAGCATGCGTCGCCCCGACTCAGCGCAGCGCGGCGCGGCGTCCCGGCATCCAAGCGACGTGCCTACGAAACTCGTCGCGGAACTCTTCAGTCAGCGTCGCGACGCGTTGCAAACGTCTTTTCGTTCGTTCGACTGGAAATCGGTACAAGATCGACAATTTGCACAATTTTCAATACGCGTACATTTTTACCTGTATCTGTGCCGTTAACGATTGTTTCCGATCACGTGCTATTAAAGCGTACTATTAAATGTGTCTCCGAAGGTACGTACGATCATATTACAAACATAACGTGCGATCGTTCGCTATAATTGTTTGTTACGTACAAGCTTATTTATTTACCCCTACGATATCAGGTCGTTTTACATCGCACGTTCCACTCGCCTTCATATTAATATCAAAAACGAAGAGAATATTAAACGGGAATATTAAGAATGCAGAGGCTGCAGTTCTACGACGAACAAATACCGGCTACCGTTGATCCGCGCTAACGTATTTCGCTAACGTGCTTCGTTATTCTGCGTCTATCTGTTCTAGCTCTCTCTCGCAAGTGAATGTCAAACGCCACACAAATACCTCAGCTACTTTCGGCGAGAAGCATTTACTCGGTTATGAATCCGCTAGAAATTACATTTTTCAAGCATATTTGCGAACGTCTGTCAACCATATCTGCCTTAGTGTCTAGGATTAGGAAGTTTGGATTTATTTCGCTGATATAATCGAACAAATATATATTTAACATATAACAAATAAATATATATACAATATGTATATATTAGGTTGGCAACTAAGTGATTACAGATTTTATCATTAGGTGGTAATGACGAAATCCATAATCACTTAGTTGCCAACCCAATATATATAAATACGAATCGGTAACTATGAATCGTTAATTGACATAGATTTGCAAAAGTTAAGACGTTGATGAGAACAAGCGGATTGAAAAGCGTTGACGGTAGAAGGAAGATGACGTTATAATTTCATTGTAATTGAGATTAGCGACTGTGTATGCGTGTCACGAAGGAACAAAAATTGACGCTGTCGCGTAACTACCGCGTTGCGATATTTCTAATTTTGTCTGACACGCTGTCGTGTTTTCTATTATACAGAATGGGAAGAACAGGACCCGCGTTTGCTGTTTCCGGGCACGATTCTTCCCTGATCCTCCTGCAATTGTCTGTAAACCCTGTCTCTGAATCCCGTGTTTCCGATCTTCCGAGGAGTAGAACGTTTAGCCATTGCGGAGAGCAGGTCACGGCACCGGCAACTGTAGTGACGCGAGTGAAATTTCGATTTTAATATTCATACGTTATCGACGACGTTCTTTCATTCGACGAAACGACGTGATCTTGTTGCGGCACCGTTATTACCGATGCGTCTCGATCCCATTTGAAATCCATTCACGAGTAACGTGTCTGAGGAAAAACAGTACGGGCACTCGTCGAACTTAAATTAAAAATGTTGCAGGCGCGCGACGTGCAGCGAATAATCCTAATCCAAACGAATCAGACCGTCTACAATGGAAATAACCAGTGAGTAGCGAACTTACGATATCTCGAACATCGCTGACTAGATTACAGTTAATATTTATGGCTACACGAGCACAAAGACCGGCGAAACTTGACAAAACTCGATGCACGCCCGGCCAACTTGCAAACGCATTGGCCAAAGAAATCGAGTAAAAAAGGCTGTATTCTACTGGAAGAGAATTTGCAGTGTAGCTTCGTAAAACTTTCTCCGTAAAGCTTTCTTATCGTACATATACAGTACATAGCTATAATATAAGCGATATCTGTCTGTTGTTGATAACATCTATCAACGTTAATCCAACGACGATTTACTGGAACGAACGTTTTTCCAATCGCAGTGAATATTATCGTGTCCATAACCCGAAAAGATTGCCAAGTATGGAAATTCAAAATTGTACTGTTTCTTTCAAAAGCGAGGAGTTCGTATGCTACTTCGAAAGTTGGAAATAGCAGAATTTCAGACGATCAACTAGATCGGTAACCGTGTTAGACTTTAGCCCGATACTGTTCGATTCGATTGTTCGTTTTCTCTGGAAAATCTGGATGGAAAATAAGGACAGACGACAGAGCTGTGTTAATCTTCTTGCAGTCGGTGCCTGGAAGGAAATTCGCTCGCAATATGGCTGATACGATTGGTGGAACGTGAATGTGCTAATTCGAAATGACCGCGTTCAAAGATCAAATTCAGATGCCGGATGGTCCTGGCGAATCCTTTCATCGGCTATTTCATTCGAATTGCCGCGATCTCTCGCTAGTTTTGCAGAGATTCAACTCGTCCGCCGAGATTCTCGCCACGATTATTCCAGCAACGTCTAACATACTGTGACACGTTTCGTCCGGGCAAAAGAAACAGTTTTTTTTTATTATTTAATTTGTACTTTACAATTTGTCAAGCTGGACATTTGGTAAATTTTTCTAACTTAATTGCTAAATAATATGTGGATGACCACCCCCAGCGGGATACCATCTTCGAGCTTGACTATTTTATTTCTTTAGTGAGGCTAGTAGTGTGTTTTCTTTTTAGTCTTCTTTCTATGAGAGTTTTGCTCGCTTCAGCAACCAGCTGGTTTGGATGTGTTGCCGTTCTTTCCTTATATTTTTCCGCGTACCTGTCGGTTTCTTCTTGACCGTTGGTATTTTTAAGTCTTTGCGTATATCCTCGGTTCTGACATACCATAGGACGTTGACTATTGTTCTTAGTATCTTCGATTGTAGCGCCTCTAGTTTATTTATGTGGCTCATTGCTGCTGTTCCCCATAGTGGCATTCCGTACGTCCAAATTGGTTTTACTATCGTTTTCTAGATTTTTAGTTTATTTTCTATGCTGAGTTTAGAGTCTCGATTAGTTGGTCAGTACATTTTATCTGTATTTTGTCTATAATTGATTTAGTATGTTGTTTTCGTGTAAGTTGTGTGTCTAAGTGGAGTCCTAGGTATTTAACTTGCCTTGTTTGTATTATGTGCGTGCCATTCAATTGAATATTTGGTGGTTTCCGTTTTCTTAGTAAAAAGAAACAGTGCAACTGCCGTAACCAGATTCGAATTTATTTCTCAACGCTCTACGAGCGGCAAATTACCTTGCAAGATGAGATCTCGTACGATTTGCGTATCCGTTTCAAAGCGACACGAAGGAGACGCAGCCTTCTAAATTCCAAAGAGATCAGGAAGATCCCGCCACGTTTGATTTCATCGCTTTAATATCATCCACCAACGATATCTTGCCTCCTTTTTACAGGCTGCACATTTCTCACGTCTCGTTCTTTATCGCTTTGTTTCAATCTCGTTCCTCCTTTAATTAATTTCTCTGCCTTGTTGAATCTCAACGTCGCGTTTTTCAACGCATAAATCTAAATGAAAGGCAGAGCCATTGACAAAAGATGGAACTCGTGCCACAGTTAACCGCCACACGCATCGCGAAGCAAATCTCCAACAATTAATCGGTCTTTGAGATCGTGACGCGCTAAGGATTGGAAAAGCCGAACTGGAAACAGTCGCGATATGGAAGCTTCCTCGCGGTAGTCGCGTTTCATTAGCTACGATCTTGAAAGTAATTTCCAGGGCTGCTTTTCTCGGCTGAACGTCGTTCTCTTTTTTTTCTTTTGCTTTTGAAAGCACCCGAGAAGCGTCGAGTGTAAAAAGAAAAGTGACAAATAGGATCTCGAATCTGTTAGAAATCAGCTTTCAAATGTTTTTTCATCCGATATAGCATGTGCTTGAAGACACAGATAGGTCTATTAGGTTGGCAACTAAGTGATTGCGAATTTTGTCATTAAGTGGTATTGACAAAATCCGCAATCATTTAGTTGCCAACCCAATATAATGATTATGCTCCGATGACTCGAAGTACTTTGCTGTTCTTCCTTTCTCGTAAAGTAACTTGTACCTACTTATTTATCCTGGTTTGTTGGAAATTACGCTGAAATTGATCCTTAACGAATCTGCTCCATTTTTATCTCGAATTTATCACGGACACCGTCTTTCCTTTGTTCGTTCCTTCGCCGTTTCTTTGGATTAACGCTTGTACGAACTGGCGAGAACTGTGCGCGTCTCATTTATTTTTGAAAATAAACTCGTTTTATCTTTAGACCAGGAAGAAGTTTCTAATCGTTCGAACAACTTAAAAAAAATCTTCGACTCTTTACGTTAAGTTCGTGGTATTTCCGCTGTGCAAACGCGATGCAAATACCATCATCGGTAGGACGCACTTTTGCAATCATTTTATCACTGAAACGTCGCGTTCGTTTCGACGTTGCGTCCTCGATAATGTAAAGAGCCTAAGACGAAGTCGTAAATATTTGCTAAATGCATCTGGGACGTGGATGAAAGACAAATGTACGGTGACCAGTGGCGTGGCATCGTCCAAGGGAAGCATTTCCACTTTTAAAACTGCCACATACGTTTGCCCAAGTTTCAACGTTCCAGAAATCCTTTCGATATCTACTCGCGATTCCAACGACCGACGCCGTACAAAGAGCACTAAAAAACGTAGAGACAATCTCTAGATCACGATGATCATGGCGCACAGTACACAGTATAGTAAACTGCTGTTTCGCTAATATATGACGCGCAAGGATGTTGAGAGAGAAAGGAGAAGTAGCTAGCGATATACCGAAGCTTTCAAGGCGAATACTACGAACGTTGGTTTATCGTGGTCGAAGGAATTTACGAGAAATTTCTTCAATTTGATCGGATTAAAATCAAGTAACGCGCGTTTCGTATTACGACCCGCGCACATTTCGCTACTACAAACGAACACGTGTGGTGTTAGTCCACAGAACGAGATTTATTTGGGAAAATACGTGCACGTTACTAAACCTCCCCTTTTCGTCCAGTCAAATTGAATAAACGTTGCGGTTGAATTGAATAAACGTACGAGATGTCGATTATTACATAGGTTTTGCGTTTCGATAAATCCTCGAAAGGGACAGGAATGTATAATGCAGGGTCGGCATTAAGTCACACAGCTGTTGGCTAGACGCAGAAGAAGCGAGATTTGTGGAGAAAACTCGTAAGAATTCGTTAGAGTTTCGGTAGGCATGTTGCACGTGGCTGCAAACTTTCTTTCCTTACTTTCCACAGTGTATCAATTTTTAGCTGCTGACCTCTATAATCGATCAAAGTTGTCGACTCGTTGCAACGTAATTAAGTAACGTGGATATTTCGCCTTTAAATCGAGAGAAATCTTACCGAGAGTATGAGAAACATCACGACCAAGTGGTCGCGTCGCGAAACTAATCAAAATGTAATTCATTCGGTCGTGGCGTCTCCGACAAAATCAAAGCAGAGCCATAACCAATGGAAAAGAGGTACGCGCGTCTTACGATATTTCCACATTTGTACAAATTGTTTCTCACGCCATTTCGAGATAGACAAACGTCCGCGATACTACGGTAATAACTTAACACTTTGACTGTCACGTTGATCATATATGACCGGCCACGGTTTGTCCTGTGACGCCACGGTGGTCATTGGTGACCGGAGCGCTTCAACTTCTTACAATTGTAAAAATTGAATGAAAATTGACAGTTAGGGCATTTTGTATATAACCGATAAATAGAATATACTTTGAAATAAAAAGTGTCCCATTGAACAATGTTATATTTTTATTAGAACGTCAATAAAAAAAAATGAGAACAAATATTCTCGGTGCACTGTGTTGAAACACTTTAAACATAAACGTGGCTCGGCAATACAATCTGCACGATAGGTGGTCACCTTTTCGTCCGATTCTTAGCAATTTTTCATCCTAACTGTTTAACATTTTTTTATAGCACTCTCTGCAAAATTTTCGCGCCAGGTACGCTTTCCCTTCTTTCTTCTGCGTTTCGTGTCGCGATCTTTGTCGAATAAATATATTTGACGACTCTGGTGACGGCACTGTGTAAGGTGCGTTGCGCGTGCCATTCTAAAATCTGATACCTTGATTTTTGTTTTTCTTGCTTGTTTATAGAGTATCATCGCGTTTGAAATTGATGTATTTAATAATAACTCTAAAGCTAATTTTATATACCACTCGATGGTTCTTCTATGTAGTGTGGAATATGTTATTATTCGATCTAACAAACCTACAGCACATTTTCCTCTGTTGTAATCTACCATTGGTTTATCACAAATATAATTTTTTTCCGGGCCTCTATTATCTCAGCCGAATGTTTCGTCGAAATCATAAAAACAATCATAATACTGTTTACTAATATCTTCTACAATATATTCTGCACGTTTTGCTTACGACGAAATAACGAATGCGAATGGTGTTACGACCGTTCGCGGAGAGACGCGATCGCGAGGAAACGCGTCAACGAGAGGCGTAAATTCTCGCTACGATTCTGATAATCGATCGCCGCGAATCAGTCGTTCCCCTGTTTCGATTAGGATAACAGAGGTAGTTCAAATGATTGTAACACTGAATTAACAGGATTAATATAGTCTTGTATTTTTAACAATATTTAAAATTAGAATTAACACGTTACAAATGATTTAACGATGATACCAATTAGTTTGTTATTATAATCCAACTCGACTTTATGATATTCCTCGACCTTGATTTTATTCCTCTGAACCTCTCGATACATTCGGTTTGAATCCTCAAATGATACTGACTGCCCTTTGATTTTTTCCTTTGTCCTCTCTGCGAGACGCGCCCCACCGCGCTCGGCTCTTGCAACCGTTCGCGCCTATGATCACGTATGTCACCTTCTTTGTGTAGATAAAATAACGGACCGAAGGCGTATCGATGTTTCTAGAACTCACTGCTTGACGTCAACTATGTGTTTATCGCTACTTTGTGTATATCTCGACGGCCATGTAAGACGATCTGTCTGCGACATTGTAGTACCAAGGGAGACGTTTGGGAACACGGCCTATAGTGAGCCTCCGGGCGTAACAAATGGTTTGTTGAATTAAACGAAGCCTTGTTATAATATGTCACTATCAACAGTTATCAAGGTGCTACCCGTGACCACAAATAATATAAACGGTCCATTGGGGAAAAATGTTATCTTACATGATCAATTTATTTTGCCATTATATGCTTTGAATAATAAAAATACTCCCGTGTCATGCTGAGCGAAACATGTGATTTTGGCGTGGCAGTCAAAATGTTAACCGTGGATAACAATCTATGGAACACGCATGATCAATGACGGTCGGTTGGTAAGAAAAGCCATGTATTTTACTTTCTCGAAAATTCGTCTATTACGTTACGTATACGTCGTACATTACGTTACATTACGTTACGTTCCTCTTCCAGACAGCTTTATTTTTCCACGTCGTATAATACCGCTATTATCGTCCACTTACCACACTTTTTCTCTTCTGCTCTTCCCTCGGTTAACGATCGTGCGAGATCGGCTCAAAGGAAACATTACCCAACACAGCGGTCGAACGAACTTTCATCGGAATCCCTCTGAAAATTGCGCATTCACCAGGGAAAAACGTATCGATGTCACGGAGATTATTAATGCGGTGCTCGTATATTCGGTTCGATAGAAGCGATTAGATTTCAGGGCATTGGTAAATAAATTATTAGGGTAATTTTCCGAACCTAGGGAATGGAGCAAGTGGAGGAGATGCGAGCGTTTACGGTGGTGTAAAGAGAGAAGCGGAGATCTTGTACAAACGAGAATCTTTATGAAATCTACGAAAGACGTAAAGTTACGGTTGCCTCGTTGCTTTTCATATTTTATCTTTCTAACTCTTTCTACCGTCACGATACATCTCGCGCTTCGCTCGGCTCCTTAGAATCGTTTCTCGCGGAAAATCTCCGCGTTGCAAGGAAAGTTTGTCGACTTACTTGCGTAAACATACTCGTGAAATATTTTTATAACGCGTTGCTCTCTGCATCCGAATCGAACGATCGTACACGCGAACAGATACCAAAATTCCCGCCATGTAGAAATATCTTCAAGCGTAAAGAAAGAACAGCAATAGCGGCGCACGTCCTCGTACAATATACATTTAACTATTTTCCCAGAGTTCGTTTAACCCTTTGCACTCGAGGACTTTTTCGGCTGGACGTAGCGGTTACTCCGGGTGATTCAGCGTATACGCGACGCGTGTCTTACAGCTACTGTGAAATGCTTTTATATGCAAATTAACTTACCAAACCTTTATATTCTAATAATTTATCTATATCTACATCTTTGAAAATAGAATTTTGTAATATTAATTTCTGTATTTTTGCTGTAAAATAATTTATAAAACACTCACCAAGATACATTCTTGAATATAATTAATCTCATTTTTCAACAGTTTAAAATTAAGTTCTTCTTCATTTCAGCTAATTTCACTTGCGAAAATCATTTTCTTAGGGTTTCTAAACTATAACACTTTTGCCATGATCGTCGAATCCGAACTAACGTCGAAGACATTTTAACACTTTGCCAACCGAATAGAGAGATCTCCCTTTTTGACTTTAGCAACGCGTTTTCTTTTTCGTTGTTATTATCAGTTATTGTTTACCTGGAATTGTAGTCAAATAATCGCACTTTTTCTGCATTTATAAAGTACAGTATATAATAAAATACACCAATTTAGTGGTGTTAAAAATAATGAAAAAGTTACACTATAAATAAAGTTATAATCGAATGATACAACACTGTAAACAAATATTAAAATACGCTATGAATTTTGAATTTCACGTTCAAGTCGCGTTACGTATCTTCAGTCATCTTTAACCCTTTGCACTCCCATGTCGAGTGCGACTCGACATCAGTTTTTATCTCAGGAGCTCCTTTGTCGAGTCCCACTCGACATTCTTTCATGTCCAGCTTTTTTAGTGAAACGTGCGAAAGAAAAGCAGGACTGTATCCTGGAAATTGTTTCAAGATGTATCATACATTTAAAAATTGAAAAATACAACAATAGTGTGAATAAAACTAGTATTTAAATGAATTTCTCTCTTGCTTTATTTATTCAAATTGTCTTATTTTTTAGTTCAAGTAAGTTTCAAATAAAACACTTAAAAGCGTTGGGAAAAGCTGCTGGTAACGAAATTGAAATAAAATTCGGAGTGCAAAGGGTTAGTATTTTTAATTTTACCTATATGTCTTTACACTTTTAATTTGATGTTTCGTACAAACAATATATGAAATCGTTAAATAAAATCATTACCGCAAATATAATTAACCACTTAAACAATTTCTAGACTTCTCTGTTTTTTCGAGTAGCGAATATTAGTCCTCGATATTTGAAAAATTGCGCGGTGGAGACGTATAGCTCGCTGTGTTATGTTAAAGTTAAAGTCTAACACTTTACACTTCCTAACAAAGAATACAAAGAGCGGAGGAACCAATTTACGAACCGATGTTGCACTCTTATCAATTGGACATATCAAAATCTAACATAAATAGAGGGAGTCGCCTCTCGAGTGCGAAGAGTTCAAACTTGGAATTGATAGCGCGCGGATCGCAGGATGACGGACGTAGCTGCTTGTAAACCTAAACCGCTGCAAACGTACAATTGCCAGTCGAGATACGAAGCCACCGGTTCTTTTCTTACGCACAGCTTTGTCATTACGGCGAAACGTGAATTATATCCGTTTGCATGTGGTGTGGCCGTTTCTTCTCCCTTTTCTATTACGTCGTTACCCGTTTTCACGAACGCCACTCGTGACGATCTTTTTGCCGCGGCAGGGAACCACCGTCAGACCTTTTCCGGCATCTCATTCCATCACCGTTGGTCCGCTCTTCCCCTCGTTTCCGATTAAGTTGGTGAGAAAATAGACGTTCCACCTAATAAAACAGGAAATATCCCACTGTACAACGATTCTTTGTTTTTAGGTGAGAAGATGAGAGAATTCGGCGGCGGATAGAAAATGGCTGCGTATAAGTTGTCCGGAAGAGCACGTTCGGATTCCTCGGTGAAATAAAGAAGAAAGAGAATTATCGTAGGTGCGAGCAGTGACTAATCACGCGTCCGGATTCCTCCAATGTCCGAGTGCTTATTCGTAATGAATCGCGAGTCACCGTTGCACCTGTTGCATCGCCAACTATTTTCTACGTAATCCAGTTGCACGATAGTTGGCTTGAGATTTGCGAACCCGCAGGAGAACACCCGATGAGACACACGGAAGCCGCGACCAAGCCGGCTAACACGTGCAACGCTCGATGTTCGACGTATAGATTCACCAGATGTAAGATGAAATGAACGATTTGGTTCGAAGTTGGGGCAGCTGTAAATGCGAGAAACAGCGAGGAAAAGAGTGCGTGGCAGAGAGGGGCAGAAGCAAAATGATGGATACAGTGAACGTAACAGGCGCGGGGACACGAATATGCCTAGTGGAAGATTTCGAAGTATCGGAGGATCCTCGAACTCCGTCTTTGAGACGAATCAGCTACGGCATTATCCTGCCTACCATCTGTTGCTTTGGAATCGTCGGCAATATTTTAAACTTGGTAGTGCTTACCAGACGCAATATGCGAGGAACCGCTTACATCTACATGAGAGGTAAGTCGTTCTCCGTGGACGCTCTAACGCTTTGTATTTACGTTTTTACGGCACGTGTTGGCGTGCAAGAGAAGAAACAAAAAAAAAAAAAGAAAAAGACAGAAGGTGATTTATACTTTTGCACGAACGTTTCGAGGAATAATGTGTAAGAGGAGTGTAATTATCGTGGATCGTGACCAAGTTTCAACAGGATAAAGAAAAAGCGCAGACAAGTAAGATCATTAGCCAACCGAGACGCGATATCTTGAAATAAAGTTATTCCATGTTTACGTAATATTGGGGCGAAAGGTACGGCCACGTCGATCTTCGAACGCCTCGTCGACGGCAACCATTCGTACACGAGCGTCACTGTTAAACGAGATCTACGATTTACCTTCCATCCAATATCTTCCGTTGCTCGAGTTTTATCGTAAAGAAACACGTGGCCCGAACATTTGGCGAAATAAATACGATTACCTAATTAAATAACGAAATAACTCGTGGACGTTTAACTAGCTTGATAAAGGACGCCAGACCTTTGCCAAGTGGAACGCCCGGCTTTATCATCTTGATACTAGGCCAAAATAACAGCGACTGTGATAATTCCCGAACAACTTGTAAACTAAATTCTCCGTCGGACATTCGTTTAGCAATTGGCGCGCGATAGAAAACAAGGGAGAAATAGAGCAGAGACAGACTCGCGCACGATTTTCCTACAGTAATTTCATTAATTTTTCTCGTTACAGGCTACAGCTGTAGATAAGAGACCGACTGTCGCGACGTTCTCTCGGAGGAATCCCGCAAAGGGGAATCATAATCGTTTGTTTTATCGGAGACTTTGTGCTGTGACCTATGACTGTGCGACCTGATGCCATGGTGACTCATCGGCCACACAGGTCGTCATTTTTCAAGAAATGTCCTATTTCGTTTGGCGACGCTTCGCAAGATCTGTTTATCGTTTCTCGTTATATTCGCCGGCCGTCTTAGGGCTATCGTTCGCTTCGTAAAGCTAAAATCATGTTTGCGTTAGTAGCTTATCGACTGGATCCAGCCTCGGTCGTTAAGTTTCTTGCTAAAATTTATTCACGACCGTATCTCGAATCGACGATAGAAGTGGAACAAGTCGTTGGTCGTCGTGTAAGTTCGTCTACAGAAAGAATTTCGTACCGAAGGTTTCGGTGGTTTGCGACGTGTATCCTTCGAGTAGACGCTCGTTTCCGATCAGGCGAGGTCGATACATTAGGAGGAAATTACAGGACAATTCAATTTCGATATTTTCCTCGTTTCTCCGGCACTCTGTCCTTTCGGCCACGCTCGAATTCACCAAGCTCCGCGGGATACTTACCATCCATTCCCGGCAAGCCTCTTTCTTAATCTCTAGATATATAGTTGCGCGTATATTTGCGAAATACATTGAGGTGGTTTATTAATACTTAACCCTTTGCACTCCCATGTCGAGTGTGACTCGACATCAGTTTTTACCTCAGGAGCTCCTTTGTCGATTCCCACTCGACATTCTTTCATGTGCACCTTTTTTTGTAAAACGTGCGAAAGAAAAGCAGGATTGCATCCTGGAAATTGTTTCAAGATATATCATACATTTAAAAATTACAAAATACAACAGTAGTGTGAATAAAACTGGTATTTAAGTGAATTTCTTTCTTCCTTTATTTATTTAGATTGTCTTATTTTTTAGTTAAAGTAAATTTCAAATAAAACACTTAAAAGCGTTGGGAACTGCTGGCAACGAAATTGAAATAAAATTCGGAGTGCAGAGGATTAACGGTCCGATTTTTAATTGTGAATATCGATCGGCAACTTCAACTTATTGTCATCATACTTGGACTTGCAAGTTTTTAAGCGTTTGAAATGCTACAATGACGTAAATAATGACATTAAAGTTATTGAAAACAATCTTTACACATCTGAGAAGTAATATAATTTTCATTACAATATTTATATTAATTATAATTGAGTAATTTGTGGAATTTTTTAAAACATTCATCGGGATGCAAACCGGGTTTGCGTTTATAGGTCTCACAGTAGAAAACTGTTTGTTTTTTTACCGCGTTACTTGCTTTTGGTAAACAAACAAGACACTTTTTCTTTTTCCCTTTCGGCATTAGTAAAAAATAATTGAAAGTACTGAGTAGGTTCGCATAAGTTGTGTACCCGCGGACCAGAAGTTTTTCTACCAGTCGAAAATTTATATCGTTGTGGAATGATATCTTCGTTAAAAATTTCCTGCCAATCAGAAGATCTTACGTTACAAATACTCTTGGTTAGATTTTCTTCCTGTGGTTCTCCATCATCTGCACTTTTCTCGCTCGATGAAAGTTTTCTTATTTTTCTTCTTCCTCCAGCAACAAGAATATCACTATCACTGCTCTCACTATAACTGCTATCCAAGTAAACAGCTACATCGTTATAGATACGAAAATCAAAATTGTCATCGTCACTATCTACGTTTTCCTCACACAGATAATTCATTTTTCTTCTCGACATAATTCAAATAGATGGGTTTACGATAAAACAGGTTCAGATCTGACTGTATTTACTGATCGCTTGTAACTCACTGAGGAGTATTATTTTTTATTTGTAAACAATTATCGATAACGACCCAAAAATACATTTGGAGTAGAGCACCGTACATCGATGGTGCTCGAGAGGCACACTTGGAGAGTTAAGTGTTAAACGTTTTGGTGTATTTAACAAAGAGACGAGTGATAAATTGTAATAGTCAATTATATCAAAATCACTATAAGTACAAGCACAGAGACAGTGTAGGCCGCTTGAAACTCCTATAACAATTCAACTCTTCTACTCTTTAACTACTCGACTATTCCACTGTCCTAGGCAGCGGGCTCGTCTATTTATATTTGTTGAGGTTAACTGATAGAGGAACGAGAGGATGAATTTGTATTAATTTGTCCGAAAAAGTTTCTTTCGTTTCATAAGGTGATAACAGATGAATAACAATTTCTGTTTTATATTATTTTATTTCGTTATATTTTTATTATTATGTTCGTGCACAATTCAGTAAACTAATATAAAACAAAAGACATCGTACGTGTATTATCTCCTTACAAAAGGAAAGAAACTTTTCGGACAACCTAATAATAGAAAAATATATTGAAAGAAGTATAAGTATAGTGTACGATGATCCAGATCCTCGCTCTTACAGTGTTACAATACAATAGAGTAAGAGGCACCAAGAAGAGGTTGATTGGCACCACGTTCATATATTTATAGCAAAGAACATTGCCAAAAAGTTAATCTTGTAGTTCTAGCTGAAGGTTGTAAGAAACAGTGATAGAAATCTACTTATAGTTCTTTTGTTTCTAGACCTTGTAGTCCAAAACAAAATTTATATTCAACAGCACAATAATATGGACCTCTCCTTATTTCCAACTTTTTGTTTCACTAAATTCTATTCTCTTCGTAACAGTGGTCTCCATGTGACGGATATACAAAATAAAAGGTGTAGAGTTTTTCTTGAAGTAATTATTAGGTTGGCAACTAAATAATTGGGGATTTTGTCATTAGGTGGTATTGACAAAATCCGCTAACCTAAAACTTCAACAATATCGACAGGTGTTATTATAAAAAGTTCGAATGCAACTTCGGTTGACGATTATAAATAACGGCAAGAATATTTTGTCCGCAGTTCGTTTACCTTTAGACCTAGTAAACCGAAACAACGTTGATATTCCAAGCTACAACAATATCAGTCTCTCCAGATTCAAACCTTCTGTTGACTCATGTACCGCTGCGATATTACCAACGATTTGGTACGCGATCGAACGGAATATCTTCGAATACATAGTAAGGAGATATGCGCGTAGTATCAGAAGGGTAACCGTGGCAAGTTTACGTTTTGCTTTTGGACGTTGACGGATCATTAATTTGCGTCATGTTTACGGAAAGTCGTGCAAACGAGCGTTCGCGACGGATCAATTACCGTGGCTGTATGAAAGCGCGTCCACCTGCAATTCCTCCAATTTACGCTACTCGGAAAATTTGTACAGTGAACGTAGCTTTTGCAAGTTTAATCACCCGATCGAACTTGAATCTAATACCGCGACGAGAAGCGTGTTTAGCTGCCACTAGAACTTTAGGCACCGCGAGAAATTATCTTGCTTGTTCCTCGAGAACACGTGCAAATCAGCCGGAAATCGAGTAAATCAGCAAGAGAGGACCTCCAATCAGATGCGCGACATCGACACCCGGTGGGAGGAATGTCTGCTGCGCTGCTTCCGCATGCGAAAAATTCTATCGAGATTCCTTCGAGGTTTACTCGGTTTCCTCGAGACGTTGAAACTGCGCGCATCGCTTTAACCCAACTGCGAAAAGTAGCAAAGTAGAAAAGAAGAGCCGCGCGTCCAGCGTCCTCGATTTATAGCTTTCGCTACCGTTCCATTTCGAAAAAAGCTGCTCTCTCGTTCTATTCTTCATCACCAATGTCTATTTTCTTACTTGATTTCTGCTTCCCTAGCTTCCAAGTTTCGATAACCAGATGCGGTTAACGAGCGGTTACCTTCGGTTTTCTCCCCCTTTTCTCGTCGCTAAACGATTACGCCCTTGCTGTTCGTAATCGCCTTCTCAGCCTCCCGGTTTCTCATTTATCATTTTTTCCTTGTGCGCATTCATTTTTCATATTCTACTTTTTTCCTCGTCTCCGTCCCCTTTCGCGAGTATCTTTTCTTTCCTCGTCCTGTCCACCTTGTCTTTTCGAAGCTTCGTGGCGGTTTGATCGATCCATCGGCATCCATCGACAAGTTTGCTTCGATCCGTCTTTCCGTTAAGGCGACTAAATCGCTGACTGATTTGTCCGCGAAAAGAACGACCTCACGTTCCACGTCTACCTTCGTCGGGCGCGAGTAATCAACGCGAAACTGCTCGCAAACGTTTTTTTCTTCTCTTCTCTTCTTATTCTCGTTAAGTCGGAGGATATTGAAAAAAGCTTCTCTTTCGATTCGTTTGAAAGAGCAGAGAAAAGTTGGAAAGTATATCGACTGCATATTGCGATGCAGCGCGACGCGCGACCAGACGTGCGATTAAACGGTAGGAATCGGTTAAAGGGCAGAAAGGCAGAGGATGGAGCGAGCAAGAGATTGTGGAATGGGTGGCAGGTGAGAAGGAAAGAGGGAAAGGAAGTGCGGCGGTGGCGGATGGCGCGCATCGCACCAACTCTCGCAAGTCTATCGATATGCACGATGTGGAACACGCGGTGGGTGAGATCGAGGATTAGGATGAGGTCGGACTAAAAGGACGTGCCTTTGAGCGTGGAAATATTGCGAATCCTAGGGTATTGGGGCGCAAGAATTTGTGCGTAAGGAAATGCAATTTGAGACGTGCTCGGAAACGACGAAAGCTACGGCCCAACGCCGTGTATACATATGTAAAACAGACTCGAATACATATCTAGATGGCATATTCGCGTGTACAAAGATACGCGTCCTACCTTCCACCAATCTTTATCCATCGCTCGACTGAATTTCTATCTGCAACGTTCGCCTCGCGACCATCTCGCGCCACTTCTCTGTTTCTGTTTCGCTATCTGTAACCGTATTTTAGGTTACTTCCTTTTACATTTAATTTCAATTTCTGTTAACCTTTTGCACTCGACTAGCAGCAACTCGAGGTGATTTTGCGCGTATGTGACGAGTGTTTTGTAGGTAATGTAAAATGATTTTATACAAAAATTAACTTAAAAAAAGTTATATATATATTATAGGATCCTTTTTTTTATTTATCCTATATAATAAGTTTATTGACCGATAGATCTATTTACAATGGATTAGACAGGAAACGATGGTTACTTAACGTCAACTAAATACAATAATGTGCTATAACTAAATAGTTAATTCACAACTCACAACTAATAGTTTACAACTCATAACAACTCGGCAACTCAACTCTCGACTCCTCACAACTCAACTTATTACCACTCGACTTCCCGGTAAAACTGCCAGGCCTTTTTAGCCTAACGGCACTTTGGCCTTCCCGCAATATTGTTTATAATTCACCCGATATTTCTTCGGCCATTTGTCCATCATACTACAATATTTACATCTTTGAACATATCATTTTTTAATATTATTTTGTACTTTTTTTTACGATAATTTGTAAAACATCTGGCAAGATGCATTCTTGGCTTGTCGGCACAAGTATCGCAATAATAAGTTGCTTCCTGTCTTTCTCCTGCTTTGTTTCGGTAAGAACACGCCTTAATCCTTTTTTCTTCCTATTAAAATGACACGCAGCTTTCCATTTAACCGAATTTCATCGCAATTAGCAGTGGACGTCGAAGCTCGATCTTGCGGTTGTCGAATATCTCCAACTGGTCTACTTTTGAAAAAAAGTTTTTATAAATCATAGGTGGTTAAGTGGCCTTTCGTTCTTTTGCTTTTTTACAGGATATATGAATTAATTAAACAAATTTCCAAATCCATTTTTTGGAACTTCTAAATTTACGAAATTATAATACTTGTACCACGGTCGTCGAGTGTGAACTAACGTTGCCAGCACCATAGTTTCGGAAGAATTTGAGCATAAATATTTCACCTGCATCTTAAACTGTAACGCTTCACACTTCATAACAAACAATATAAAGAGCTAAGGAATCTATTTGATGAACTAATACTGCGCTCTCATAAACAGGGACTGTTGCCTCTCATTCTCCTCTTGATTTACCACACGGTTACGACGTAGCGACTGAGAATCGTCTCTCGAGTGCAAAGGGTTAAATTCTTTTTCAATTTAATTATATCGACGAGTTAAAAACCCTTTAGCGTACGAACTGCTTACGATCATAGGCGATGTGTGTTTCGATGCAAAGTGCGGATGACAGCGCCTAAAAGCGATACGTCGAAACAATCGAGATATTCGCATAATTCTTCACTTACGTATCTTATGATTATGTGATCTGTGCTGTAACAAAAGATTTGTTATAATAATAACAATATCAAGTTGTTCTATTCTTATCATTAAATAAACCGTCACACGTTTCGACGAATTCCTCGGACGTGAGCCTTTCAACGATAAAAATCCACGTACCTACATCATGCGCCGTTACGTTGTCGCAAAATCTCGGCAACTGCACTGTCGATCACAAATTATCGTTAATCGTGTTGGAAGTTCGTTTTCCACGATCCGGCTTTCAAAAGGACAGCTAAATTGCTTCCTTGGCCATTCTACCCGAACACCTGTATATCAGAGCGATAGATCGAGTTAGCGTCTGCGACAGAGAAAAAGTTGTACGCTGGTTGTATGCAGCCTGCGCGATTTCGTCGAAAGAGAATCGAAATAGGAAACGGGCTTCGGTTTTATGCAAATTAGACTAACTCGTAGATAATCTCGGTTATACGGGACGGCATGATCTTCGATTTCGATTTCGATTGCGGCTCTTCGCGCGATATATAGAAAGCGGTCGTATTGAGAATTGCGAACCACTGGCGGATCGAATTCCCAGTCAACGTTTTTATCGCTGCACGTCCTACCAACACGATAAATCAGACGAAGATTATTCCATCGTCACTTTGTTTCGAACGTTAGCTTCCTCAAACATGTCACTGCTTCGTCATCACACCTGTCGCCGACACCATTAGCCACCATTACGAAACTATCGACAACTTGCTCTTAATTTAAAAGGTCGACCAGGTATTATGGCATCGCTCGGTGGACACAACTGTTCAATCATTTCGCCATCTACAGCGAAAGTAGGATAATAGTTAGGACTAAAACTACCACACTAGTCAAATTGACTGGTTTTACGATTTTATTTTAAAATTCCTACTTCATATTATGTAATATAATGAATTTTATTTTGTTCTTCATGTACTCAAACTGAAAATAATTTTGTATCAAGGCTACTTATACCAATACCAAAAATAACTGGTACTTGTTAAAGTGTAAAAGGGTCCTGCAATCTGTTTATCGAAACCCAATTAACTAGTTTCCTCGTTTCGGATAACCTCTCACATATTTTTATAATTTTTACTGCGTATCATTCAATATGATAATATCACCTATCAGGAAAATTTCGGATTAATCGCTAGATGCTAACACTAGAAATACCACACCAGTCAAAATGACTGGTTCTACAATTTTATAAATGTGTCAACCCTCGTTTAGGGATCATGGTCCCAGATGGATTAATAATACCAAAAATATACTACATAACATGGAATTCCTTCTGTAAGAAAGTAATGACTCAATAAATATACAAATATTCTATTATTGCGTATTTTTTAAAGACCAGCCATTTTGATTGTTTTAATAGAAATTGCTTTGTGTTAACTATCGGTAGTTCTAATGTTAAAGGAATAGTCGAAACTTGGTCAAAGTTCGAGCGCATTCGAGTCGCAGTTAAAATGGACATCGTCTTCTGGCAGCATCTGGCAAGGATTCGGGACAGTCGGTTCCTTGACCCAAGGTAGTCGCTTGCACATGACGGTTCAATTGGGCTTGCGAACCAGTGAATTACGATTGTCTGGCAGCTTCTTTTAGCTTGGCCCAACTTACTGTTAGATGGAACTGCGAAACATGTTCGGACGATAAGCTATTCCGGCTAACTTTAGCAGGTGGCACATTATCATTAGAACCGAGCGTTGAACTAAAGAAATTGCGAGGACACTACGTATGCAATTGGATATCTATGTAATTACTCGCGGTCGATGAAAATCTTGCGCGAAGAACGTCAACGAACCGAATATTTGGAAAAATCGGAAGCAGCGAGCGCGCGTTTAATCGAGTTTGCCACCGTCTCGAAACGTCTGCGTCTCGAACACGAGCAACTTGATGCCAGGACACGCGGTAGATTTAACGATCTACTCACTCTCCTACGTAGCTCGTGCTTACGTACAACCGTCCAAGCCAAGATTGAGTAACACGTTGCGGATAATATCGACCTTTACTCCTGAATTTGAGTTTCGAAAATTCTGCGGCGGCTGTCTTTATATATTTTCTTTTCTTTTTTTTTTTTATGACACGATAACAGACATACGAAATTTGCAGAAAAAGACGGAAATATGTGAATTGGCAAACATTCGTTCCAATTACCAGTCAATTATTCTTATCGTTGCTATTTAATCGAATTTGGTATAGCGTCTGTCGGTTTATTAGAACATTACGGATAAATATTCATGAAGGTTGTTCGAGACCCCTGCGTTATTTTGTCGTCGTTCTAAGAAACCGGCCGAGCCTCGTATCCATCGCCACAGTTGGTGTTGGTTATTTTCTCTATAGAATGAAACTCGAATTTGCAAAGGCGGTTGTCGTCTCTCGAGGCGATAGATGCCAAGCAAGAAACGATCCTACATAACACGTTGTTTATCGAAGCTGTTCGAAAAGTTGTTTACTCCGTAGCGTCCGTTTCAGCGACGTATTTTACCGCGCTAGATTTCTTACCCGTATTTACGTATTATAAATAGAGGCGATTTTCGAGTATCTTGACAGATGTACTCGTCTGCCTATCGCGGAAAGCAAAGCGAGCGGAAGGATCAAATGATCTGGGTGGCGCATAGCTGTGGCGAGAAGATGGTTCGAAAGGCACGCAAAGCGCCAGATATCGAAAGCAGTTCGCATTACCAAAGCATTCTCGATAATAAAGGAGCCGCTTTCTGCGCAACTTTGTCGCCAGAAAGTGAGAACGAACGCGCTTAGAATCTCCTCTGCCTTGTTCAGTGACGTTGCTGCCCCGTTACTTCGCGTCGCATCGCGTCTCTACGCTTTGCGACGCGATTCTTCCCTTTCTTCCAATCGACCAGAAAAAAATCGCTTTTTAAAGTGTAACGTCGCGCCGCTCGTAACCACGAATTATCCATTCGAATATTTCTATCCGGTTTTCTCGTAGTATACGTGGAATTAAGGTCGGCTACTTGGGAAACGTGCGCAACGATAAAACGCAAAGAGCTTGGATAGTACGATAAAAGGATGTGGTCCCTAGTCGGCAGTCTGGGAAGCGTCGTTCGATAGTTGGCCGTATCCGAATTGCACGAGAAATTGGTCGTATGATTTTATAGTAATAGGAATCAGGTGGCCATTGCGATAGTTTGAAAAAGTAGGTCGACTGTCCCCAGCTTGTCCCGCGGTGACATTTTGTCACCGGTTTCGCTGATGTTTTCGAAACGAATAATTTTCCGTATTCGCGAACCAAGTTGTCATCGGGTTGTCGAAGGTGTCGTTGTTGGTGCAAACGCGAACAACGACGCCCGAAATCGATCATCAACCCCTTCTCGTCTCGGAATGTCCTTCTCACAATGACAAACATATGCGATATATTCTATCCATACATCTCGATAACGTGGCGCGACGCTCGAAATATTTAAATACATCTGTCTATAAGTACAATTGATTGAAAGAAAATCGCGAATGAACGGACAGGCAAAACCGTGGTTTGCAGCGTTTTCGCCGGATGCAATGGATGTTCATCAGGAGCATGAAGCGGAATTTGCATGACACCGGGAAGGAAGAGGGCGAGACGCAAAGCGGCAGGCGAGAGGAACGAAAGGAGCGAAGGCGGGGCCGTCGTCGTTGCGTTTCCCTTGGTAGCTAAGCAGATTCAGTGGCCCCGATCTTAAGTTTTGTCCTTGGTATCGGAGGATAACGAGAAGAACGTCTCTGCGATTCATCTTCTTTTTCTCCCTTTTCTTATCATCCTCGGTCACCTCTTTTGTCCGAATTATTCGTTCCTCGTGAATTTCCGATTCTTCTACCTGTGCATACGACACCTTTGGATTTTCGCTGTCGAATCTCCACCGAGCGCAGCTATTGTCTTGCTGCGTTTTCCTTGAAACGGTTCGATTTCCTACGGATATATGGCACCGTGTGAAAGGTGAAAAGTCACGGAGGTCGGAGCTACCGGTTTACCTGTTCGTCACGAAGTCCGTCGTCTAAAGCGTGCGTTCGCCCCCGAACCTGGAATACCGTTGTCAATAACTCGGCGAATAACATTCTCACAGTGAATTCGAGTAAGTACGACAAATGGGCGAAACGAGTCGTAAAGAAAGACGCGCGACGTTCCGGTTCGTTGCTGCTTCGACTACCGCCAGAATCTTAAACGCTGCTGGCAAATTCTCTCTCCCCCTCTCTCTCTCTCTCTCTCTCTCTCTGTCTCATTCTCTGTCTGTCCCTTGACAAGTATCCTTCCTAACGCTCGATATGTACGAGCGTCGAATCTAATCGTCCCGGTTCTATTACCTATAGGATTTGCTAGCTTCTTCTTTTTACTAGTCGTTGTACTTGTCATCATCTGTATCCTCACTGCTGTACCTAAAATTTTATTACAAAACTCATAAGCTTAACCATTATCTCAAGTAATGCATAACCATATAAAGATGCATGAAGAATAATATATGTGAAGAATAATATATATATGAAATGGTATAGTGGTATAGTGGTATAGTGGTATGGAAAGTGTATTTTCATTGGAAGAATAATACAGTGAAGGTAAACAAAAGTAATTACAAATTGAAAATATTCTACGTTTATTGATATTATTACATTACGACATTTAAGTCAAAGATAATAGAAAAATTTAATGAAACAAATGATTTAAAGAAACATTAAGATATTGCAAAGATACTAAATAATAATAATAAATGGCAAATAATTGAAGGAATACAATAAAATAAAAGTATCTAGCAGCCAATGAATGTCGTGACTCTATACCGCCTCGAATTTCCATGAGATTTTTTAGCTTTCTAGAATCTTTCTAGTGGTTTGTGTTACCGGGCTCACTGGATATCCGTACTTCATCAGTTTGCTACGCAATTCCGCATCGCTCAGGGCATCCACCGACATTTTGTTTACAGTCAAAAAGCGGTTTTTGTCAAAAGAACCCAGTAGAAAATGTTGCTTCGTGCGCGAAGTTCTTGTTAGCTACTTCTATGAAGCGTAGTGACGAGTTTTGTCCAAAGGCAGTCGTGCAATTGGAAAATTCAGACTATCACTAAACCACACGTGTCTCACATCTCAGGATATCATGAATGTTTCACTATGATATCAAAAAATGTTAGAAAATGATCTTACTTACAACTAAAAAATGGCGCAATTTTCTAACGGTCGTGATCACGCGCATAATCGTTCAACACCATTTCACGCTACTCAATGCTGTCATCCATAGTCATAGAATAAAGTTTATCAAGATAACCTCACTCGAAACTCGCGGTTTGGTATAACTTTTTTCATTCGAATTTCTCTCGTTGAAAATCAATTTAAAGTTAAAGCTCTTTCTTTTTGCAATTTATTGTATAATTATTTTAAATAATAATGTAATGATTTAGTTTTCTATTCATACGATTAATGGAAAAGATATTGAAAATTTATTAATGCAGCAAAATTTTTCAATGATTTACATACATATCATTGATTTGTGATTTTTGGAACAGCATATTTCGGAATGGCAATGCTCATATGCTAATTATAGAATGCACATGTAATCGCGAATTACGCATAGTCTTTATTATGACAAAAGAAAAATAATACTATAAATGTAGTAACTTGTGGATTCTTAGAGTAAGGACAAGTGATTGCTGGTAGAGTTTAAAGTTTAAGGTATTTTAATGAGTGATATTCAATAACAAAGGACAGACTACGATATCTTCGCACGCCGACTCACACCCTGTGTCCACTCAACTCGCACTCTGCTTCTCGACTGACTCTCGGGCCGTTGTAGCACTCTATTGTCTATTGCTGGGCCCACCGCACACGTGTTCTACAGACGCTCGTAGCCAGGGTCACGTAGGTCCTTTCGGCTATTTACCTATTTACCTGAAGGACCCGGTAATGCATCGATGGAGCCGACAGCGTCTCGGCTCTCGCGACATTGTCTGTAGTTAGCTCGACGTTTCTTGGGCCCTTCTTCCCGATACTACATAAATAAATATTAATTGATGTTTATGGAATTTCGTACTTTTAGAAATGTAACCAGAGAAATGAAACTTAAATAGGGCTCCTTATTTTACCTACTAAATCTGTGGTCAGCAGATGAAACAATATAAGTCAGAATTGCAAAAGTGCACTTAAAATATGTAAAGTGCGATGTAACATCAACTGTTGGATTTTGAATATATTATTAGAACCATATTATTAATTATGTTATTAGAACCGCAAGCAAAAGAAAATTATGTAGAATATATAAACGTATTCTGTCTTGACAAAAATTTGACTTATACTTTTTTGTGTGAGAAATATTATAACAAGTATTTTCTTTGGGTATTTCGTATATTTTTGTATCTTTGGTATATTGAGTTGGCAACTCAAATGACAATGAGGGAACATTCTTGTGATCTATTTATTTTCCCTTTTTTCTATCCACTCCCTATAGTTCGCTTTTTGTCACAGGAAACATGGTCTGGAAGAACGGACAATGGAAATTCGGAATCTTCCCTGTCTTTCGCTTTTTATCTGACTTTCCTCTTTCTCGCCGTTATCCTATTTTTCGACGTTCAATCGAGTCAATTGAATCAATCGCGGCCGATTAAAGAAACGAGATCTTGGACAAACCTGTGGACGATGGCGCAGACGAGATCTGTCGAATCGAAATGTCCGAATGACCATGATTTTTATGACGTGATTCTCTTTCATTTTCGAAGGCGAAATTCATTTCGTGCGAATCCACGTAATCGACCACCCTGGTTTGTCTAACAACTGCAGACGAAACCGATTGGCTGAAACGACACGATTACAGCTTCACTCAGATTTGTATAGTGTACGTCATGGAAATTTTCTCGGTAAATGAAATATGAAAATTGCTAGATAGATAGGAAGTTTCAATATTTTTCCTGTTGCTCGGCGAAAGACTCGAGGACGCACGCGAACAAGCGATTTCCCGGAGAAGTCAAGTGTTTTAGCAAATATTTTCATAGCAAACATGCCGTATGCTATATACGGTGGTTCTAAAACGCGATATATACAATGCTTGAAGTGCGTTGACTTCCTTTGAACGAATTAGATAGAAATAATAATTGTCAGTAGAACAATTCTGTTAATTATTGTTAGCGAATAATTGTTATTTCTATATCTGGTTTCAGTGATCGATATATAGTGTACGTATAATACTTTTTTATCACAGTGCTTTTTAAGTAATTTGCACGTATAACTGCGTGTATATCTCAAATCAAATAATGGATCCATGGAAATGTACGTTGTAGGTCATGTACCTACATATGTATGTATGTCATGTATTTTCATTGTTCACCGCTTTAAATCATAGAGGGCATAAGAAAAGCTTTGGTGTTTTTGAACGATCGGTATTTCAGAACGTCGGACGCTAAGTTCCGTAGGGTAATAAGATCATCGCGTATCTTGGCTGTGACGATGTTCATAGATTATCTGACACAGTGCGTGCATAGAATGCGCAGAGTTTGAAGTAATAACGCACATAGATGATAGTCTATCTTTACTTCCAGCTATAGTACTTGTTTGTTTTGTAAAGACGTTGTTACCCTTTTGTTGCAGGTTATTCAGCAGCCGCGCTTCTCGCAATTTTGTTCTGCATCCCTTTCGCACTCAGGGTCCTTATTCATAAAGAAACAGGCCGATGGAGAAATTGGATGCAAGCTTTCTATCATACTCATCTCGAACTTTTCTTAGGGAATGGCTGTTTAGGTAAGAACTTGTAACGTTTTAAATGCTTCGTTGCAGCGATCTAGTCTTTTCGATGTACACATAGTAGATCTATAAACGAATACGATATATACGTAATATCTATAAGCGAAATACGTTGGTGTTTGAAAAAATCGATCGAGTTACCGACAACATATCATTCGATGGTAAACGAAAAATGTCTTATCGCTAAACGTTCGGTTACGAATCGATCGTTCTTCCAGGGGTTGGAGTGATGATGCTGCTAGCACTGACGGTGGAACGTTACGTTAGCGTTTGTCGGCCTGGTCAGCACACTCGTCCGCTCTGTGGGCCTCCGCATTTAACGGTGGCTCTCATTCCCCTTGCAACGTTTCTGGTTTATCTTCCGAGTGTGTTTCGCGAAGAAATTACCACTTGTCTTCTGGCACCGGATGGACCGGTTATTTATCAAAAGAGGGAAAATCAGTCGTATCTCGACTCGATGTTTTATCAGGTATTTAACATTCGCGTAATTTGGCCTTCGCAATCGTAACCTTTCCTAATTTTGTCCATCGTCGTTTCTGCGCAGGTATACAAGGTAATTTTGGAGATCGTTTTCAAAGTAGCGCCGACGATACTTCTGGCTGGCTTCAATCTTCGAATAATGATAGTCTATCGGCGATCCTGCGAACGTCGTCGGCGAATGACACTGTCCAGGACAGCGAGCAACGACGAAGATCCGAGAACGTTCGCGGAAGAGAGAAGACTCGTGCTTCTTCTAGGCAGTACCAGCATATTGTTTCTGGTCTGCGTTAGTCCTATGGTAATTCTGAATGTCACATTGAGGGAGAGCAATCTCAGTCACTATCCTTACCAGGTAATTGTTCCAGGCTACGCTCGCTAACCGTTCACGGTTCCATTCACTTCGCTCGGAAAACGATCTCCATTTTTATGGCAATCCTGTCTTCCAGGTGTTTCGCGCTCTGGCCAATTTGCTAGAGGTAATCAATTACTCGATTACCTTCTACATCTATTGCATGTTCTCGGAGGATTTCCGAAACACCTTGATCCGCACTCTGCAGTGGCCCTGCAGGAAAACCAGCCACGAGGGACGAGGACTTCCGATGAAACGTTCCTCCATACCGAGACCGACCACCACCACCACTACCACTACTACCATCACCACCACCACACTACCGACAACCGCTGTTGCGACTCCTGGTCATTTAACGCGTGCCAGCGTTTACTGGCGTTTAGTCTCTCTCTTCCTATCCTATCCGCATCAAAGTCATCTGAAAGGAGAGAAACCGCGCGAAACCGAATTTTCCCAACCGCAAAACTCTGACGCGGTATATCAGTCTACTTCCTCCGGCAGTGCTTTAACAAGCATCCCGCGGTTGTTAAACATCATAACGCGATATCGGATACATCGGCAGATATTAGTATATCGCGACTCGCGTTTCGCTTATGGAACGAACTCGAACCAACGCGATATCGAACTATCGTTTCTGCCGTCGAAGCTCTCCAACAAGAAGATTCACCAATTTTTCACTGTGATGCATTCCACCCTTATCGGTTCGGCGACCGAACCACAAATTTACAGTTCCGACTGATATTTCCACGATCTTGTCAATCGCTAGCGAGATCGGCTCGTGCTAATATCGACGCGGAACAAAAGGAAACGGAACGAAACAGAACGAGACGGAACGAAACGGAACGAAACGGAACGAAACAGAGCGGAGATATCGCGTTGGTTACAACCGTTACCTTCCCGAATTATATTCGGTTGGCAATAAGTGATTGCGGATGTTGCCATTAGATGGTATTGACAAAATCCGCAATCACTTAGTTGCCAATCTAATATATACACGTGCTACCGATTCATAGATTAAAATTTTGGCGGCCATTTTTTGTCACTGAGATCTTCCCGCATTTCCGAGGAGACTTTCCTACGCTCTGTTATGAAAGCAAACCTATTTTGTCGAGATTCAAATCAAATTTCGTTCCGATCGTTCTACGACGAAGGTGCAGACGATTCTGCGCTTCTATATCTTGTTTTCTATACATGACACGATGGTAAAAAGAGTACGCGCAAAGTGCGACAAGCAAGCTCGATACTTCCGCGATAGAACAGTTCTGAACACAAAGCGATGCGTCAAGAATGGAGCGGAAATGTATTCGAAATGTAAGAGAACGGATTTAATAAAAGGTATTTGCCAACGTTCCGAAAATATCGAAAACGCCGATTTATTTTAAAATAAGAGCGGGATCGATCCTCCCTATTTCAGCGACAGCTCGAATTAAACGCGTGCATTGGTTCCATCTTTAGTTCCTCGAAGGCTGGCTAAAATTCGTTTCCCCTGTTCTCACGTTTCCTAACACTAACGTGTTCACAATCTTCATGCCTTTTGTTATATCGAGAACATGACTCGGATTTGTCTGCGCCGCGTGGGTAAAGTCGAGCGTACGAAGGCTCCGCGTTGATAAATTCGCTTGATAATTTCGAATGTCGGTAAGTTGCGTGACCAAGGATCGAGATATCGCGTCTCTGCTTAGCGAGTCAGCAGATAATTAACGATAAAAGTCAGTCGACGTTACGGGAGAGAAGCAGAGAAAAAAAATAGAAGCGCCACTAGTTCGTTTCTCATCTCGTTCAACGAGCAACGAACAACTGTCGTTGTGATTATCGTAGGAGACAAAAGCGTTTGAAAAGCTAGTGGAAGAGAAGAAAGAGGTAGAAGAGGAGCAGAGGGTTAAAAGCAGCCATTTTTTTAACACGGCAAAACACGACAAAACGCGTACAAAGCTGCAAACATGGCTGTCGAGGACACGCTGTTTACCACGGAACCTGTGTATTACCGAAGTCGAAGCTACAGAAAGCACGGCGGAAGATTAATTCACGAATGGATTCTACGACCATAAATAAAAATATTTGTATATTTCCATTGGAATTGGCTCAGAGAATATACTAAGAAAATAAATCACGCGTTCTTAAGAATGTGCCATATCATCGCGTCAACCTACGCAACGCGGAAGAGCGCCAAACTCGTTCGGTGGACTCGTCCTCGTCGCGACGAAACGATTATTTCCAGCTAAATAATATCTTCTTATTGTTTGCCAGGTATTCGTTTCGTACCTATTCAAGCCATTCCACTCTTCTATTTGCCACCTTCTATTTGATGTTTTCCCTTTGAATCGACCAACAGAAAAAGCGTGCAAACAGAGAACACGTGTCTGTTTGCTACGTTTTCATCCATCCTATTAGGACGATCATGGACCTTAGAATGGATTTCGTTGAAACTGTACGACGAATATACGCAGACGCTAAATTTCGATCGGAAAGCGCATCTGGTTTTAAACGAAATCGCGCGGTCGCGTTTTCCGCGTAAATCTCCTGACTCGCTCGTCTCCTAAGCGCTCGTCATCCAGCGTTTCGACGACTTTTCGGCGGAGTCGATACTCGACGCGTCACGTTCCACGTCCACATCGAATAAACCGTCCCTTTCGAGTTGTGTGCGACGTGGGGCGGACGGACGTATCCTGTCCGAAGCCTCTTTTGTCCGCAGTCGATCAAATTTGGGTGGTCCAAGAAGCCGACAGAAAGAGAAGGGAGTGGAGAGCAAGAAAGGATATCGTGCACCGCGTCGAGAAATTTTTGGAGGACGCGAGATGGCAGCGAGCGATAGTAGACAGGGTCATCTATGGTGGGGGTTACTGTTTGGGTGGGCGTTGCTGGGTCGATACAGGGTGGCTTCGCCGTCGCCGCTCGCAAGGAAAGCGCAACGGGCCGGCGACGGGACCAGCAACGAATACTCGTTCGCCGTTTCTCATTTGCCTTTCCCAAAATTCCGCCAGTCTCGCTGCGTAAAAATCGCGGACAGTATCGACAATCAGCGAGACGGATGAGAGAATGGTCATCGTCTTCACGGCGCGCGAGCTTCGGATGAATAAAATCGTTGCAGATTTAAACGTTCGAATGTTTCGATTTTCGCGTCGCGGAACACGCTCAGCCGATCAATGACGAGCTACGCGCTCTCATTTCGAATAACGTGAGAGACACGGTCGTCTGAAACGAATCAGCGTTGCATTAGGAAATCGATGATCTTAAAGCGATCCAGTCGGATGTAATTTCACTTTGGGAACGTTGAGTCGCAAAGTCAGTTTATTTGAGCTCGTAGCGGCGAGCGGAAAACGAACAGCGCAAAGCGAAAAGTGGAAAGCATCTTCTGGCGTTGCTTTACCGATATTCTCGAGCGATGCTGTGTTCGACGTAACGGGACATGACGAATGGAACTGACTGCGCCCTTCGTGTTGCTCCTCCTCTTTAATTTATCGTGCTAACTACTCGCACTACTGACGCTTTTGGGACTATGCGACAAGCGTGCGGTCGATTATCGGTAAACGTTAATTACTCCAATACCACTGTCTCGTTTTATTCGTGTTCATCCCAATAGATTAGCAACGAAATAACGCGCGGCGCTCGTTAACATGGTTTGTCGTCCGCTTTGTTCGTCGGACCCTCGTCGGCTCCGATAATCCTTTCCGACAGATATACGTAAATAAGTACATACGTTAAGGATAAAGAAGTATCGGACCCCTACGTTACATTCGCGACATTTTAATTTAAATATAGCATCGCTCAAGATACTACGCACGAACAAGACGTCGCATGTGGTGTGCCATTGTTTTGTTCGTAGTATCTTAAGCGATGCCATAAATTATGCGGGAATTGTCGAATCGTTTGGAATCTATGCTCCTTGCAGAGTCTGTGAATCCCATTCGTGGTTTCTGTGCAACAATACGGTACCTCTTAGGGGAAATTTAATCCTATTAACCGAATGTGTATATCAGTCAACATGATAATGCAATTGATATTTTTCATTCGTCGCGTAACATCCTCGAAGCGAGCCATCGCTAGCGGTTGTTAATTGTAGTAAGACAATTAGCTTCGTCAAATATTAGTTTCTTTATCTCGTTTTATTATCTTCGTTCTCCGATTGCTCTGTTCGTCCCGTGTTCTTCGTATTTAACGTACTGAAGGCTGTTTCCCGCTAACGAACGTTTACGATACTCGCAACGTTTAAGACTCGCGTGATTCGATCGCGTCGACGGATAACGATCGTTACTATCCCCAACTCGTCGAGGAAGATTAAACTGCAAAACGTTCGAGTGTAAGCACGTACTCGGAGTTAGCAGTGTTCCGTACTTGCGAGGATGGAGGCCAAATTGGTCGCCTGTTACGACCCTGGATCGCAGTCTTGTCCGCTCGATTTTCAGTCGTTTAGACGTTCAGAAGCAGACGGTAGGAATCGCTTCAGCTTTTTGGGGGAAAAACGTTGCAGCGGAAACCTCGAGCCGAGTCCGATTAGAACCATCGGAACACAGGAAAGTACGTTTCTTTTAAGGCGACAGTCTCGTTGGAATTTGAGCGGAGAGTGCGCGATGCCTTTCCATCGGAGATATCGTTGAAAGCTCGTTAGAAAATCCGTGGAACATGGTCGCCGGCGAGTCGACGTCGTTTGCACAACGTTTCAACGACTCTCGGCCTGTGCTTGAGACAAGCACGCGGTGGTTACGAGCACAGCGAGCAACGCAAGTTTAAATGCAACGACGAAAGACGTAATTTTCCGCGGACACCGCGTCTAACTGTCTGCTGGGAAGAACGAACAAGCTTGTGTGTTCCTTCGCTCGTAATTTCCTCGATAACGTCGATAACGACAGGCATCGCGTGAAACAGCAAATTTTTGCCTTTCCAGCGAATTTTATTGCGTGCGAATAGCGTTACGTCCACGTTACGTCAGAGCTAGGTTACGTTACCGCAAGGAAATGCAATCGCCACGTGTATTTCTTTAAATCGTGCGCACCACAATTGCCGCTATCCAACTTCACCGTGTTCTTCCTTTGGCCTCTTCTATCTTACCCCGTACACTTGCTTTTCCTTTTGCGGCTAATTACGTACTCGCAACCAGACCGTCTGGTTTATTCGCAATCGAATTCACAAGATGGATATTTTTCTGCAAGCTCCGACATAGAAATTGGAACAGCAACGCGTGACACACCGAATATTTTAATCGAATCTCTAAGCACGTTAACTCTGTTCCATTTGGTCGATCTCTTGGTCGAGTCCTTGAAACACTTTTTACCACGCACATGTTACTATTTATTAGTAGTTTATCCTCGCTAGACTATACTGTTCTGCCTTTTTCACACGCGAATATATCGCGTTCTTTCCTCTCACGTTATATCTTCCTATACCAAAGGGTTCGAGTACTGATAAATAACACCAAATCGAATTTTTCGTCGCTTCGTCCAAGCAATCGATCGCGCTCGCGTGCCAGTTTAAGCATTTACAGCGGCGATAAAAAATGAAGCACGTTTCCCTTTTCCATTTGGCGAAGGTCGAACGCACTCCATAATCACAATCAACCGTTGAAAAAGTTGCCGATGTGAGTCATCGGCAGCGATGCGTAGCAATACACCGTAGGTAACGATTTCGTGGTAAACTACGAACAACTGGATAGACATCGTAATTTGTAAGATAGAACACGCGCGACGCTAATTATTCCTTGTTACTAATTCATCGAACACGGGAAAATGCATCAGGAACTCGCGTGCTCCTGTTGTATGTCCGTATGTTCTACTGTATCGTCGTTCTTATTTACCGAAAGAAGCTACGCTCGTCACGATGTCTTTTTCGCAATATCTTTTCGATATCTTTTCGAGAAACAAGGAATACACGCGATGGAAGAAGACGAAGCAATGCAGAAGGAAAATTTCGACGCGACATGTTGGTCGTCGACACGTTGGTCGCCACGTCACCCATATTTATGTGACGGGCATCTTTCCGTGAGGGCCCGTAACCCAAATACGGGTGACGCTCTTTTTGTTCGAGTTAATTAAATGTAGGATATACAACATAAAAATATCAGAAACACATTGTACCATACTTTTTATCAATCTATATTCTGGATGAAATATTACATTATGCTATGTCGCATAGTATTCGTTAAAACATTCCAAACACGTTTCGGGTGATTTTGGACACTTCGAATAATATGTTTCGGGCTTTTTTACGTTTCTTCTCGCCTCTTGGCGTGCGACAGTTTGCCTCTTCTTCTCGTAACATAGGGTGTACATCCTTCTTATAGGCTTGTCCTGCTGATTCTTACGAATCTCCAGATGGCGGGACACCTTCTTCGTTTTCTTGCGATGGTTGTCGGGCGCGGTATTTTCTCACGACACATCCGACCATTCGGAAACGAGAATTTCCCGAAATTTTCTTATCCGTATTTTTTTGTTTGCGACTGTTTGGTACACAATACGAGCATTTACTATAGTTGTTCCTAAGAGGAAATGTAGTGCTAATTTCGGATACCACTTGATGCTTTTCCGTATCGTAGTGGCACACGAGACCATCTGGTCGCTTCTGTCGATACCAGTTTTTCCATTATTCTATACTACTCTTCTCACTATCAAATATATTTTCACGCTGTCTACTGAGCATTTTGAGGATGAAAAAATCACCGATGTGCGTCTCATAAGAAGTACGCTTCTCGACTAAATGAAAGATCTGGGATATCCGCCATGAGATCCCTCGGAATACGATCGGATTTGGACCCCGCGGGGAACTTAGCCGAGTTACTTAGCCAACGTGTTAATTAATTCATTTATTTATTTATCGTCACGCGTACATTCGCGTCGAGCGATACTGCAACGCGAGTGCGCGAAGAGCGTGCAAAATAGAAAAAGCGTATCGAAAGTGGAACACGTGGCGACCCGAGTCTGACGCGATATCGATCGCGCTACTTGATCGTTCATCGACTCGAAAATCTTTCATCTTGCTGCGCGGCCGTAATTTGCATATGGTTAAAGCAGGGCCGGATTTTCTAGCAACTATTGGCGTCGTTTCCTTCACCGCGATAAAGCGAATCTTGCCGCTTTAACGCAAACAGATTTGCTGTCGTTAGAATAACCGAACGCGAACAGCGAAAATCCATTGAACGTAAAATGGGAAAAATCAATTCGGCTGGTAACGCGAGTTCGGTGTGAGCACACCGTGCGAATAAATCATTCGTTCGGTGTCGCCACCGACAGAAATACGCGGTATTTTTATCAATGCCGTTTCTCGTGTACCAACCACGGAATTCCAAATGTGCCGTCAAATTTTCTCGCCGCCTGTACGCACAAGATGTGGAAACCACGTTAACTATTCCGCCACAAGGTTACAGGCAAAGGTTCGTTTCAAAGAAACCAGCGAAACGCGCGCGCTACATTCGATTATCCGTTTACGAAACAGGAAACAAGATAGACGGTGCATTCGCTGCTCGATTGAAACATCGTTCGGCCGATAAGGAAAAATACTCGAGTCAGCAACGCAAGTATCGATATAACGAGAATTGCAAACGATTTCGATAAACGTACATTTGCTAGAACTATTGCGTTGGCAACTAAGTGATTGCGGATTTTGTCAATACCACCTAATGACAAAACCCGCAATCACTTACTTGCCAACCGAATAAATAGAAGAAAAATCGGACAGACAGAAGCAGAGCGACAGACGAGATGAAATATCTGCGGATTCGGATAGACGCAACGTTTGACTGGACTTGACAGTGGAAAATCGTCGATTAGACGGAAAATAAGGAAGCGAAGTGTTTCGCGATAAACGACGACGGTATTTCGACCGCGAGTGAAAAGAAAGACGAAAATACAGCGACAGACGAGAGGAAAGGGAGCAGGAGGGAGGAGAAGGAATACAGAGAGGTGAACAGATCTCGCGATATTCTATCGTGGCTAGAGAAATGAAAGCAAAGAGTGAAGGTGGTATATCTGGGATGAGAAGGAGAGGAAGAGAGGAAGAGTGGAGTCGGAGAAGGAGATGTGGAAGGAAGTGGGAGCAGCGCGAAGGGTTGCGAGGGGAACGAGATGGAAAATGAAACGAGATGGAACGAACGGAGCAGCTCGGAAGGAAAGAAAGAGGGGAACATGGAGAATTCTCCGGTCTGAGCGGTGGCTCGCGCTTGCGCGAATCAGTAGCAACGCACTGGTACGTAATGCCATCGGCGAGCCAGTCTGACGCCAGGCACCGCGACGCTATGACGTCACTGGTCCGCGTTTTTCCACCGATCGTTTCACCACAGCGGTGAGAATTCATGAATGAAAACCGCTAACTTGGAAGCTTCCGTCGAACCTCGCGTGCATCCACGAGCCTGCCGTACGTGGAATCGCCAGGGAAATCGTGGTCCGCTCGTGCCACCGACGATCAACCGCGTCGATCGATTTCTCGATTCGTTGCACGAGAGACCAGATACGCGAAATGGAACGGACCCAGTGCTGCGACCAGTTAAATCTCCGCAACGCCTCCTTCACCGGCCAGCACCTGTGCGGCTGCCAGCCTTTTCGTTAACCTGCCACTTGTTCGTCTTTCCACGCGAGTTTCCACTTCGATCATATACGCGTTGTCCTCTTTGCGCTCTCTTTCTCTCTTCCTGCGGGAAAACGTTCAGCGAACTTCCAATTGCCTCTCCTTCGTTTTTATCTCTGTCTTCTCTGCGACAGCTTGTCCGACTGACACAGTCTGTTCTTCGAAACTTCTTCGAACGAGGGATCGTTTAGTTTCTCGCGCTCGGTATCGCAAATGCGCTAGTATGCGTATAGTAATTTCGCGTCTTGCACCGCAGTTTCCAGCGACGATGGTGCGCGACGGACCTCGTTTTCGATAGATCGGTGTGATCGGCGCAAGAATACTCTTTTCGTTAGATTATACGCGCGTTATACGTCGTAAACGATCATCGTGCAACAATGACAATCGAGTTTTTAACAAAAACGAAAGATCCTTGGTGTCTGTCAGATTCTTCGTGCTGTGGTTTCGACAGCAACCAACTGCGAATGCGATGAACCGCGTTCTTCTCTTCTCCGCTGGTCATCTCATTAGCGGAAACGCGATACTCGATACGCATCGATTAAAATTAGTCGGCGATATCGGCGAAACTCGCAGCACAACGACGTGGCCGAAACAATGCGTGGAGAGCGCGCAGCTAACGTCGCGTCGGCTACTTCTGGCAATACACGGTGATTCGATAACGCTGCAGTCCCGGTGCCGGATCGTTCCAATTTATCAATTTATCTTTTTTCCCATTTTCTTCGCGCACGTTCCTTCTCTTCGATCAGTCGTCCCCTCGGCCAATTTAATTTTCCTAACGCGTCTGCGACTGGTTTTTTGCATCGTAACCGTGCGACCCTTCGCACGCTGGATGCCACTCGTATGCAAATATAACTTTTACGATCCACAGTGGCCAGAAAATTCTGCCGTTTAAATTCCAGGCGAATAGTTGGTCGGCGATCGTATTACCATCGATTCTTTGCAAAGATATATCGCGTCGGAGAAGCAGCCCGCGAGATATCTCGTCCGCGCTTAAGGAAATTAGTCGCGCACTTGATAGAGATTCGAAAATTTAACGATAAACTACGAACCGTAGACGCCACGCTGTTGTCCGATAATCGGATTTCTTCCTCGCAAGAGTATCGTTACGCTTTCATCGAAAGGAAAATTCATTTTCCGATATGAATGGGCTTTGCTCGTGATACGCGAAGCCTTCGTTTATTTCGTTGGACTGACGCGTTCAACGTCGACCTCTGTCTTCCAATGTTTGCTCGAATAATACACTTCGATCTTTGTGATTTCTCATTTACTTTCTAACAAAATCGAAAGTTGCGACTTCGCATAGAGCGACGCGACACGAAGATCGGCGTCTCGATGCTTTCGGTTTCCCGATGCTTCGCGATAAGCGAGTGAAGTGTAGAAAACGAGAGAAAAACGCGCATTCCGAGTGTTGTTCGCGACCACATGACGGTGTGAGCCGAGGCCAAGGGTAGTCGCCGGGTCTTGGTTGACCCTGCAGGTTGAGGTGAATAATTGAAGGCGGCACGGCTATACTTTAAACCTTCTCGCGAAACTCGATAAGCGTGGCAAGAAGCATGCTCGCTTCTGAAAACGTTTCCTAGCGTTTACATGGACACGGTGGCGCCTAGTTGTCACGATACGGCGAAACATCGTGTTCCGCGATCACGAACAACCGTTGCCCCTGTGTCGAGCAACACTTTTTCTTCTTCGTCGAGATTGCGGTATCGATGACTGGAAATAGATCGGTCGTTAGTCGAATCATGCAAATTATCCGGGGATTATATCTTACGTAACGTCGTAAGTCTGTTATCCTTTACCTAAGGAAACGTTGGTGAATAATGCAACAAACAACGAAGCAATTATTCTCAGATAGGATAACGCAATAACGGAAAGCGAATAGGAAAACAACAGTCTGTGCGCGAGCTGTTGTCGCATCAAGTTGGGAATTACGTTGCTCGACGGAACGCATTTGCCGATTCGATGAACTTCAATCGAAATTCATTTGCTCGATGCTTCTCGAACGAACAGAAAAAGGGAAAATTCCTGCGTAGAATCTTGGAACGATGCGACGATCGGGTCAACGATCTACCGAACGCATTAAACGATCGTCGTGCGATTTAATCGTTTCGTTCGATTCGCAAATAATCGTGAACGTCGTTTAACAACCGCAATCGTTTCTCGCTATTTTTCCTATCGTTTCATACGACTTGCGACTATAAACAGCCGCTCAGATCATTCCACTTTCAACACGTACTTTCTCCTTGCACCAGGCACAGTGATTTCATCGGAGTGTTAAACGAAGATCTTCTCGCTATACTTCGTCCAAGCAGTTTAAAAACCATTTTCCTATTTTCATCGCCATTTCTGGGTCACGTACGTATTTTCGACGATCTGCGAGAGAAAAAAAGCCTCGAAACGCGACCTGATATTTCCTCTAACGAGTAGGTTAACGAGTTTGCGGATTTCCCAACATTTCGATCGGTATATAAATTCTCGAAAGCTCGTTGTAACTGAAAAGAAAATCCACTCGCCGGTTGTCCCGACGCGACGCGAAAGAAGCAGAAATCCATTTCGCTCCCGGCTGGTCTGCTCTGTTTTGTCCGCAAAGTAAATTTTTCAAGGACGAACGTAGGAGTCCCTGGCGATTCGCGTCTCGCTTCGAAGAGATGCGACGGCGCGGCGCGGCGGAAGAAAAACGAATATGTAGAACGATATCGCATCGAACCGTTGTCTGCAACGCTACCAACGAAAACCGACTTTTCCAGACATCTACTGGAGCTGGTGTGACGCGCGAGTTCCTTCGGCTATAAACCGAATATAAACCAGGTGAATCCGGAATCAGGAGCCTTTCAACGCGGAACAGAGTTTCGTCCGTGGTGTTCGCTTGCGAACGAATCTGAGCGACTATCAGCTGCTACATTTTCAAAGAGAAAAATCTCGCGGACGAACGCGAGCCGGCAAACTCGAAGCGACCTTGAGACAACGTGGAGGATTTCCCACGAGACCGTTGGTTGCCTGATCCGCAAAAGAGAAAGTGGACAAAGGGACAGACATTCTCGCGCTTTCTTTCCTTTCTATAGACACGTTTAAATTATTTTGGAATAAACTCGGCCGGTTGACCTTCGAACAACGCGAAAGATGCAAAACGGGCGGTGAGACGGTTTCGGTGTTGGAAGATACAGAGGAAAATTAGAAAGCTACAGCGCGAGCAAGGTTGATCGTCGCGAAGCGAAAGAAGTCTGTGGAGAAACATGGGGAAGAAGAACAGCAAGCTGAAACAGGATACCATCGATCGACTCACCAATGACACGTATTGTGAGTATCGTTGTTACTTTTTCGTTGCAAAGACAGACTGTAGCCGCTTATATCATGCTTTTTACAAAATTACCCGTCACAGATCCCCCTTCAACGTTTCGTTTCCGCCACGTCGTTTCTCTTTCGACGTCGCATCCTTTGCATATTTACACGCCCCGAGCACGCCGCCCAGTTGACAGCCGCAGCCCTTTCTAGCGACGCCACGCCACGTATCCACCTGTTTAACGAGAAACGCGACGTTTCATCGCCGGAGGAAACGACGATTTATCGGATCTGAACGTCATTCGTACCGAGTCACTCGCGCTGTTCTTGGAGTTACGAACAACTCGCTAGCTTAGATCTACGTATTTTTCATAATTTGATGATTTAATAATTCTACGTTGCTGGAAGCCGAGATCTTTCTGCAATGCTTTCGTTTGATGCCGTTTAAGCGGGTAGCGATTATCGGAAAAATGAAAAGTCACGGAATCGACAAATCCTTATATCTTCGGGAAACAGTCGTTTCATCGGCGAAACGTTTTTTCGTCAAAGCACGGGTTCGCTTAAATCGTTAAGAAGCGTTCTCTGCTAGATCGTTAAAGAATCTTAATAAAACGAGCGATCAAAGAATGGAGGTTCGTTGATCGCAACGAGCTTTCAATCAACGACGATCAACAACGTTAGAATAGATATGTAAATTGGCCTGCCGATGCAAGGACGACCTCTGAATAAAGGAAATCCTTGATGGAAGTTTCGCTGCTCCGTTGGAATTATCAGCGGACAATGAGAACGATCAGACTGTTGGTGTCGCGTTCCATTTAATGATCCGAGATCGGAGATAATTTCGATCGAAGAAATCGTATTTCGAAAGGGACAACGATAAGATGCACGTGATTAAATGCCTAGAGTTCGTTTGCGAAGCTTTCGCTTGGCTTTCATTCCCCCTTCCTCATAAAAAAAATACACAATATAAATTATCGATGAGATCGAAAGTTTCGACGTTTGATCAGCGATTAAAGTTTTAACTGGTCTGGTCCGGTCGTTAAATTGTATTTTTACGAGGCGAAGAAATCTTCTTGGCGATGGAATATCCAAATAAAACACTCGTGAGCGCACTCATGAGAGAAACAATCGCGATTACGATTTAACAGCATAGGTATTATTATTATTATATTATTATCAATATTGTAGGATTACAGTGTAAGCTATCCTTGATATAATAATATTTAGGAGGATGGAATAATTTTGTGGATAGGATGATCGCGGAAATACCACTACGTATCAGGACTATGACAGAGACGTAATCCAGCGACGACGAATTTCACGTATATACCGTGGACGTGAAAATCCAACGTCAGCTTTCTTATTGTTACCGAGACAACGTCCCTAGTTGGGTTCGTAACAGATACCACACGATCTTCTCCTTCTCCGGTTTGCTCGCGTATATCGAGCTTTTTTTTTAAATTATCAACACTTTGAATGCCACGTTGGTCATATTTGACCGGCCACGGTTTCTTCTGTGACGCCACGGTGGCTTGAACTTCTTACAATTGTAGAAATTGAATGGAAATTGACAGTTAGGGCATTTTGAATATAACCGATAAATAGAATATACTTTGAAATAAAAAGTGCCCTATTGAACGATTAAACGTTTTTATTAGAACATCGATAAAAAAAAATGAGAACAAATGTTGCATCTAACGGTGCACTGTGTCGAAACACTTTAAACATAAATGTGGCTCGTCAATACAAGCTGGACGATAGGTGGTCACCTTTTCAGTCCGATTCTTAGCAATTTTTCGTCCTAACTGTTTAACATTTTTTTATAGCACTCTCTGCAAAATTTTCGTGCCAGGTACGCTTTCCCTTCTTTCTTCTGCGTTTCGTGTCGCGATCTTTGTCGAATAAATATATTTGATGGCTCTGGTGAACGGCACTGTGTAAGGTGCGTTGCGCGTGCCATTCTAAAATCTGATACCTTGATTTTTGTTTTTCTTGCTTGTTTATAGAGTATCATCGCGTTTGAAATTGATGTATTTAATAATAACTCTAAAGCTAATTTTATATACCACTCGAGGGTTCTTCTATATAGTGTGGAATATGCTATCGTTCGATCTGATAAATCTACAGCACATTTTCCTCTATTGTAATCTACCACTACCATTGCTTTATCAGAAACATAATCTTTTTTGCGGACCTCTACCATTTCAGCCGAATGTTTCATCGAAATCATAAAAATAATCATAATACCGTTCACTAATATCTTCTACACGTTTCAACACTATATTCTGCACGTTTTGCTTACGACGAAATAACGAATGCGAATAGTTTGTTGAAATATGTATGTTATAATATGTCGCTATCAAAAGTTACCAAGGCGCCAAGGTGGTCACCCGTGGCCACCAATAAGATAAACGGTTCATTGGGCAAGAATGTTGTCTTACATCATCAATTTATTATTATTGTGCCATTATATGCTTTGAATAATAAAAATACTCTCGTGGCGTCCTGAGCGAAACATCTGATTTCGGGGTGGCAGTTAAAGTGTTTGAACCGTTTGAATCACAAGCAGTGCGATCGCGCTGTTTAAATTTTATGTGAAAAAGTGCGAGTACATTTGAACACTGCGGACGACTCATGGTATTTTGTATTTCATTGTTATATGTTCTTCTCAATAATTTTTATCGAACAAAACTCGAAAAATTTATAAACTGATAGTATGCATATACAGGATGGTTGATAACTAGTGGTACAAGCGGAAAGGGGGTGATTCTACACGAAAAAAGAAGTTGAAAATATAGAATAAAAATTTCTTGTTTGAGGCTTTGTTTTCGAGAAAATCGACTTTGAATTTTCGCTCGGTATGCGTGCGATACGTTATAACGGATCTCACTGTAGATCGTTGTCTCGATGGAAAAATTAAAAAAAAAAATTTTTATTTTATATTTTCGACTTCTTTTTTCGCCTAGAATCACCCCCTTTTCGCTTGTACCACCAGTTACCAACCACCCTGTATAATAACATAGATGTATTTCATAGAAACAACGAATATGACGAGCGCTGTTGCACCGCTTCTTTCTCTTCGCAATCGATTAAGACAAGCGCTATCGCGCTGTTTGCAATTTTTCGTCCCTGTTTTTTCAAACATCCCTGCGACTGAAACGGTTAAGCAACTCGTGAACTACGAGTGCGAGTATCGAGGTAGAACATGCTGGCTCGGTAAATAGCGTTCTCGTAAGATTTCATCAATCTGGAGCGTGTACCAACGCGCAACGCGAGTCCGGGAAACTTTCGAAAAGAAAAGGTCCTGTTAACGGCACCGTTGCAAAAATCGATACCGTTGGCCCAGAATGTTGTCGCCACTAAAAGTCGTCTACTTTCGTTCAAGTGTCGTTAGAAATATCGACGTTTCGAATGGAAAACGGCGTCGCGATAAACCGATCGGTCCACTGAACAGGTCGCAATGTATTTTCGGTGATTCGTTGGAAAACTAAAACGTGGAAATAACCGTAAAAGTATAAAATCGAACGAGCGAGCTGGAAGAAAAACAGAACCGTTCTGATTGATGGATGGTGCCCCATACGTCGAGAACAAGAAGATTCGTAGAATCGGTTACGTGATAGGAATTTATCGCACGATTTCACGATAAACGTCCATCTGATAGACAGTTGCTCGTACAATTATCTTGGTCGGTAGATCGCGGCGCGTAATTAATGTCGCAGTGTATCGCATGGTTTATCAATTTTTGTATATCGAAGCTTCGATACGCATCCCCGCACGAAATCAAGTTAGCTGCGTTCTTTTCTTGCGTCTACGAAACGTAAATTGATTTACGAACGTTGCCGCGACGTAATTATCGCTCGCCATTAACGAGAACGTTATCTATCAGCGCCGTTTTTACGACTTCGTTATCGCCACGTATTGCCTCAAACTTTCCTTTAGTTTAGTATCGCTCGATCCTGAGCTCGTTATAACGTGTAGATTTGTTTAATAAAGAAACGAGTGGATGAATTCGTAATAATCCGATGTATTAAAATCAGTATAAGTACAAGAGATAGTGTATGCCAATTATAATCGTCGCTCGCTCAATGCCACTATACTAATCGAAGAAAGAATAATAATACTAATTGCTCATAGGTAGCACGTTCATAAATTTATATCGATATACGGTAATAACAATCTGTCCAGAATTTATTTACCTTGCAAACCAAACAATTTAGTTTGGTTAGTATTCAAAGGCACGATAATATGAGTCTCTCGCAGATTTGAATTTTCGTTTCAACTTTTTCTACAGCCATGGGCCGCTACGATCCTTACGAAATTTTTTTTTATTATTATTTAATTTGTACTTTACAATTTGTCCAGTTGGACATTCGGTAAATTTTTATGGTTTAATTGCTAAATAACGCGTGGATGGCTACCTCCAACGGAATACGTTTTCGAGTTTGACTATTTTATTTCTTTAGTCAGGTTAGTGGAGTGTTTTCTTTTTAGTCTTCTTTCTATGAGAGTTTTGTTCGCTTCAGCAACCAGCTGGTTTGGATGTGTTGCCGTTCTTTCCTTATATTTTTCCGCGTACCTGTCGGTTTCTTCTTGACCGTTGGTATTTTTAAGTCTTTGCGTATATCCTCGGTTCTGCATACCATGGGGCGTTGACTATTGTTCTTAGTATCTTCGATTGTAGCGCCTCTAGTTTATTTATGTGGCTCATTGCTGCTGTCCCCCATAGTGGCATTCCGTACGTCCAAATTGGTTTTACTATCGCTTTCTAGATTTTTAGTTTATTTTCTATGCTGAGTTTAGAGCCTCGATTAGTTGGTCAGTACATTTTATCCGTATTCTGTCTATAATTGATTTAGTATATTGTTTTCGTGTAAGTTGTGTGTTTAAGTGGAGTCCTAGGTATTTAACTTGCCTTGTTTGTGTTATGTGCGTGCCATTCAATTGAATATTTGTGGTTTCCGTTTTCGTAGTGTAAATCTAATATTGTTCCATTTGTTGGGGTTTGCTTGCCTTTCGAAATGTCCGTAAAATACGAGTGCCTTCGGGCGAAACAAGTTTGGAATTATCGTTATCGAGGCTCGCAAGGAAATGGCTCTCTGATCGCTGCCTTCTTTCGGATCCATGGAAACGTGTATTTTTCAAGACTGCGTTGCTGCCAGTTGCCCGAACATTCAACGCACTCGGTGTGAATTGCGATTATTCGAACGTGGAAACGCGTAAGTACAACACGAGGTAATCGAACCACGTTATATCAACTTCTCCGCGCTATATTCACCGTGACTCGTGTACATATTACTAAAGCCAATATTTATCCATTTCGTGGCCGATTCTCTGCTCTAACGAAGGGGAACGGTGGAAATTAAAACGAAACAGAACAGTGAAAATCAAAACGATATAGAGATAGTTAATTGTAATTGGATCGCCAGTGTTTCATCTTTCATTTAAAATCGAGTATGCCTTTTTTCACACGGTACATCAGTTCGCAAAAATACAAATCCGCGGTTGGTTCCTGGATTTTGTCGACTGGCATTTTACAAGGGTGTAACGGTGCGTTTACACAGCAGGATAATTGTTCTTCGCTGATATCGTCGATATCAACAACGTGCAACGTTGCACGCGATTTTTAAGCCGCACGAACGTGCACATGATCAGTGGAAATAAAGTAAATTGTATTATTTCTACAAGCGTGTCACGTCGGAGACACGGGCGATGGTGAAATTAAGAAAATCACTGGTCGTTTTCTCGCGTCGTTCGAATGATTTCGTGTAAGCTTAAACGTTTCACGAGCAAGGTAAGAAGAAAAGTCAGACTTTAGATATACTGGCAGAGTTTATTACGTGAATCCAACAGAGTGACAGTTAAGAATGTTAGAACATAGAATCTCGAGAGCTGATTTTAGGAGGATTTATATACTGTGGGTTTGCTTCCTATGGAATGTCGCCGGAGCCCAGGTCAGAGGTGGCCGTGCTGTTACTGTCTCCTTTTCTTTTTTTTTTTTTTATTTGGAAGTAGTTTGCAATCAATTCTCATTGAGAATTATAAGTAAATTATTCTGCCAACGAGCCAGTAGAATTTGTTTAATTTTAATTTAAGCTGCTTGGATTTGTCTACCATGTGTCGTTTCCATATCATTCTTCTGTCCAGAATTATGTCCAAATATTTGACTGAATTTTTGTTTGGAATTGTAATTGTGCATTGTTTATGGTCACCTGTGGGCAGGATTGTTTTCACAGCGTGAAGGTTATTTGACTGGATTTATTTTCGTTACTGTTTTCTGACACTGGAACATTCTCTACGTTGTCATTTCGATGGCCTGCGGGATGTTCTTTAGACCCCCTTGGTTTTTCTATCGCTAATTTATCTCGTTCGGTGACACGCGTATAGATGATCCTTATTGTACAAAATAGTCGATAAACGTCGTTTAAAGCCAGCGAAACATTCGCAGGAATACGCTACGAGATCATTCGCCCGTTCTTTCCGCGACGAGAATTGTCGAAGCGTTTTCGAAGCATCCAAGAACGCTCGGTGTAATCTCTGCGAACGTCCGCGCGTCTACGTCCTGAAGCCATTACCTAATACACGTGCGCACATTCAGTTTTTAATTTTACCACGTTGAAGTGGGTCTCGCTTCAAAGAAAACTCTACATCTCCTCTAGTGTTTAGTTTTTGGCACAACGATTCTCTTTACAGCGGCTTCTTTCGTCTCTGTTATATTGGGTTGGCAACTAAGTGATTGCGGACTTTGTCAATGCCACCTAATGAGAAAATCTGCAATCACTTAGTTGTCAATCCAATAGTACCGACAATCTCGACGATAAAGCGCAAACGCCGACGAGTCAAAAGGGTCGGAAAACTTAACGGCCATCAATATATTTCGGCACCGCAGCCGCTTGTCTTCAGTTAGCCGCAGAGTGAAGAGTGAAGAGTCGTTAATCGAGAGTTGTGATATCACACTACTGCATTGAGTTTAAGTTAAATAATCAACGTTTCTCTGTTTAATCCACTGTAATAAATCAATACATTATCACATAGGATAGAAACCACTGGAAATCCTAATTCCTAACATTCCTGAATAAAGAATTTCTATAATACATTCATCCACGCATTTGCTCTCTCTATTCTGAGATAAAGTCTTAATATACCAGAACGCGGAGTAAACGAGGATTCGTCCGCCTGACGTAAATGCACCGTAAGAGGAATCATTCGTTTGATCATCGACATTGGACGCGGTGTCTCGTCGCGCGTTCTACGTTGTAGGTCCAATCGATTTCGATGCTTTTCCGCTTCCCGCGCTTCGCCTTTTTCTTTTTTTTTTTTCTTTGGCCGCTGCACGCACACTTACCGACACGCTCCGTCACGCTTTGCGCGTATTTTCTCCCGGCTGGCAACCCTTCCGCCATTCCTCTCATTCCGATTCTATCTGTCAGCGCTCTCGCGATACGATCTACGTTACTCGGGCCATAGTCTCGTGTGATCTATCGTTTGCACGAGGCATAACTTTTCATTAGACGAACAAACTGGCGAGAATTATCGTTCGATGATATCCGGTGAGATTTTCTCACCGATGGTGTACGTCGGTTTCAGCGGTACGAGTCCATTGGTGCAACGTTTAATTTCTAGGCCAGTGACCTGCAGTTTACTAACGCGTATGTAAGAAGGTTACTATCGTCGATCAATTTATTCTCGTATAAGCTAGACGAGATTATCCACGAGACGCGGAGCACGACAGTTGGCGTCGAGCATCGTCGATCGTTCGCGCCGAGGCGGGACAGACAGTGTAAAAGTAAATTTGAGAAAATAACAGAGCGATCGTTGTAACGCGATAACGTTGCCAGCTTATCGATGGGATTCCATGGAAGTTGGAATTGGTGGAAGTTATCGAGAGAGTTATTAGCGTTCGGTTTATTCGCTACGAATCAACGAGATCGGAATTTGCGGGAATTTCGATGCGGTCTGCTCTTGAAAAACATCTCCGTCCTATTTCCCGTGGCTGGAGCAAGCGAAATCTCGAAATTCAAAGGGATTAGCGGGCATACGGGACCGTGGAATCGCATTTCCTCGTTTCGTTGGTGGCTGTCCTATTAAACGCGCCGCTCCACACACATACACACACACACAAGCGTTCGATATCCGCCGTTTCCGTCGCGACACCACGCGTCGATACAGCTACCTGCTGTACATATAGCACAAGGAAATCGTTAAAATTCACCAAGCAAAGATTTTATCTTCGCGGTGCGCCCTTCGTCTCGACATCGCATTTACCGATCGAACGAAAGTTTTCGTGACACGCGGAACCAGCCGATTGCTTATTCAGAAATCTCCGTTTCGAGGGTACCGTGACACGCAACGCGTTCGAGTAACGTTCACAATCAATTTCCCGGCCCAAATTTCTCACAGTCACGATATCGAAATAACGACAGTAACGGCAATAACCGTAGGAAAATCGCGCAATATCTTTGCTTGCGACACGTCCGAGAACTCGTAGCGCTCCGATCATCGTCGGTAACGCGCGCGAATTATCGATCGACGATCGACGCAGCAACGACGACCGAAAAAGGTTCTAGTCGTCGATGCCACGTATCGTTCGATCATGGAGTGGGCTGACCCGAAAATTCAACGATGTTCTCAATCTCCTCGCCTCGCTATACGAATATCGATTGGAAGTAAGATGGCAATTATCCCGGAGAAAATGAAATATCCGTGGCACGAGGTAACGAGGAGATGCGGACGAGTTGTAAATAGGCGAGCGGAACAAATTAACGAAACACGGCTGGGACGCGCGCATCGTCGAAACTGCAAAACTGTCGGGGTCGATTAATCGACGCTCGATCCGATTAATGGGCTTTAATTGACTCGAGCAATCGGATTTTCGACATTTTCCATGATCAAATCCTCCTCACTCTCTGCCTCGTTTCCTCGCCGTTTCCTATTTCTCTTCTGCACGCGATTACGATCTTTCGATTCGACCGAGTAAGCTACGCTCGCTTTAATTTCCCTCCCCACCCTTTGCCCTAGGCATTGAGACGCTGACATATCGAACGAATAAATTCGTCCAGAATGCTAAATTTTCTACCACTCTCCGGCAAACTGTCCCATCGTTTACGGCATTTACGAAAATATTTGCGCCACCTCTCGGCATTTTTTTTTTTCTTCGAAACTGTTCACGCGGTTGAAAAACGAATGGTCACCGGAACACCGACGACTCTTTCGCTCGCTCGAATTGCGCCGCAGAATGTGCGCGTTTTAAGAACTGTGGGAAGTCGCTGAAGGCTCAAGTCATGCAACGTGAAAAATAACTCACAGCCCTGTTGTGTCCTTGTTCAATCTACGATCATTCGAGTCAAGGAGAATCGGCGCTGACTTGCTTTTCCTTTATAAGCTTATCGATAGCGTTGCTTTTTGCCCACCACTCCGTCAATTTATAAATTTTTATGCCTGTCGTCTAGATTCACAAGGTCTTTTCTCCTACACCGTTACAGATCCTTCCTGGTGAACTCGAATATAATAAATCGCGTATGCGATACAGCCAACTCTTACCGCACCTGCTCCGATTTCCTCGTTGGCATCGATGGTTTCAGAGATTTGCTGCGCTGTATTTTGTAATGGCCGTTACATGTAATGGCCCGTTGTTACTGTAGGTTTGCCACGCGTTCTACGTAGCTTCTTCGGTTCCAGCATCGTACATTATCAATGGGAATTTATCCCATTTATCGTTAAATAAATAATCGCGATGGGGATAATCTCCAACAATGGGGTGGCAGGATTTATTGTTCGCGAAGAACGCGACTAGCATAACTTGCAGGTAATCGCGTTACAACGACGTTACAGTCGGTCCATTAATTCAGTGCAGTGGTACAAAGATCGGTGTGACATGTGAGCGAGGGCATCCGGTTTTCCGCTGAAGCGCAACCACCGAAACCTAAGACCAACCTTCTCCTTCCATCTACACCACAACGCAATTACGCTCATGGAAACTAACGCGAGCGAATGCTAATTCCCGCTAACCAAAAGTTTATTCTGCCAACCGAATTTCCGTTCCACGCGCTTGCTTTTGCTCCTTTCCGTGCCATTTCAAGCCAATCGCTCCGCGTTCGTCTTTGTCGCCGTCCCTCTGATTCCAGCGAATCACTGAAAATTCATTTCGATGATGGCCGCATTATTGTGGCGTTTGGCCACAAACGCGAAAATTTATTACTCGACGATATCCTTTTAACACTTAGTCAACCGAATAGGGAGATCTCCCCTCTGTGAAGAACATCGTTGCGTGACCGAAAGGGGAGATCTCCCTTTTTGACTTTCGCAACGCGTTTCCTTTTTTTTCTTTCTTTTTTTTGTCGTCACCATCAGTTATTGCTTACCTGGCATCACTTTTTCTACTTTTTTAAAGAACGGTATATTGGGTTGGCAATTAAGTGATTGCGGATTTTGTCATTAGGTTGTATTGACAATCACTTAGTTGCCAATCCGATAGAATAAAGTACACCAATTTAGTGATGTTAAAATTAATGAAAAAGTTACACTAACAGTTACGACTAAATAAAGTTATAATCGAACGATATCACACTGTAAAAAAATATTAAAACGCATTATGAATTTTTAATTTCACGTTCAAGTCATCTTATTTATCTTTAGTCGTCTTTGATGTTTTTAATTTTACTTATATTTTTGTATAATTTTAATTTGATGCTTTGTATAAACAATATGTGAAATCGGTAAATAAAATCATTAGCGCAAAATATAATTAATCTTAAGTAATTTTTAGACTTGTTTGTTTGTTGTGCACAGCGTATAGTTCACTTTGGCGAACTAAGTACGCGGTTCATTCACGCGAAAAGGGTACAGTAGAGTTTCAATTTCCGAAGCTATCTCAAATAATCCGATAGTTGGCTGCTAATAAATCGTGCAATAAAACTGTAAAAAACATTTCGATAATACCGTACGCGTACTTCAGTGTAATTCGAAAAATTAATCGAAAGTTCGAGCAACTGTTATCTAACTATTTACATTTTATTATTTTTCCTGCTCTTTCATATTAAACTTTGCAAAGTCTAAAGTATCTCGGATAATACGGAACTTCGGTTAAGCGGCAGTCGAATAGCCAAGACTTCTCTGTGTTACAGACAAAGATATAGTAAAATAAGAATGACATTTTCGACGTATCGTGCAATACGGAAGAACGTGTGCAACAGTAAACAGAAGAAGGAGAGCGACGCTGGTTAGGAGCAAATAACCATAGGAAGCTTTCAAAAGCAAGAAAACTTGGCGAAAATTCTCATCACCGTTGAAGAAGTTGCAATACTCGTGCGCGTGTTTTGCCTAATCGGCTGCGATGCGCAAGAAACACAGCAACGCGACCAAACGTAACCCACACATTCTTATTAGCAACTCTCGCGATATACAGGATGGTTGGTAACTAGTGGTATAAATGGAAAGGGGGTGATTTTACGCGAAAAAAGCAGTCGAAATATAGAATAAAAATTTTCTTTTTTAAATTTTTCCATCGAGACAACGATCTACAGTGAGATCCGTTATAACGAGACGCGATAAAGTGCACACGTACCGATCGAAAATTCAAAGTCGATTTTCTCGAAAACAAAGCCTCAAACGAAAAATTTTTATTCTATATTTTCAACTTCTTTTTTCGCGTAGAATCACCCCCTTTCCGCGTGTACCACCAGTTACCAGCCACCCTGTATATCGATGGGAAATTAAATCGCCAAGTAGCGACATCGATGGATGCGTTGACATTCGGTTTGCTAAAGCGTCGTCGCTACTGTTGCATCGTCGATACCGCTGTTTTTCCAATTCTCGTTTTTCACGTAAAATTCAATCGCGTTCGCTCGATTTTATCGACAAGATGGAAAAAAGCGGTAGAATTCTTTGGCCGCGTAAAGTGGATCGATTTTCGCTAAATCGCGTTTGATCGAAAGCGGTGAGTCGCCGCGCGTTTCGTGACCACCGCGTTTCCCACGTAATCTTCCGGTAGCGTGCAGGCGCGCCTTTCTAATTGTAAATTATTATAAGCGTAATTGTAAATTGTAATTGGACTACCGAGAAGCTACGGTGAGAAGAGGAAATAGGAACGGGCAGAGTAACACGCGCGTCGTCTTCACCGGATACGGCGTTATAAATCGACGATACATCCGAGGCATGTCGGCACTCGAAGATTAAACGACTGCTTACTCACTCGCCATCGTTCGATGCAGCCGGTTGGTTCCGGTGCATACGATGCCGGTATACGTAAATACATAAATACATGGAGAAACAAGGCGCTTTCGAGGGGAAAGCAATTTCACGTTGTATCGAATCTGCTGGTACTTCATTTTCCAATCCATCTTCTCATGTGTAGCGAACCGCGGGAAATGAAAATAATTTGATTATCAGCCATATATCGACGCTATCGACGAAACTGTACGCCCCTATTTATCGATACATCGATACGACGCGTTACATCGCAGTAATGACTGGTACAGTGACTATTGCCATTGACCAGCGTTGCGATAAACGACGGTTCCGCGATACCATCTGATTGAAAATACTCGGTTGTTGCAACGGATAATTAATATCGCTGCATTCAGTCAGTTTGGATCATTTGTCCTTTTAAACGGGCCAGACTTTTTTCGCTGAAAGGTATCGTTGAGCGCGGAAATATCGTGCCAGTGTTGAAGTAGCCCGCACGACTCAAACTTCTCTGCAAAACTCTCCACTTTGCTGCTCTTTCCCCGAGGCGGTGGAAAATTTCGAAGCGCTGTTCGATAAGTTTTCTCGAGCGTTCGTAATCGTTGGCAAAATTTCAGTGCAAATCGTTCGTAGGAATCACATTGTTCCACTGGAATTATCACACAGACCACGTTCGAAAATCCGGAACGCGGCCAATCGGTTTTACGCGTCCACGTTTGTCATCGTTTCATTTGGGACCATGTTACTATCGATTAATTAGTATAATGAATCCGTCTGAACAACGTGTAAAATTACGATGCGATTCCTTGCGGAAGAATGACAAACGCACGTGGAATAAAATTTGTTCGTTCTTGGCTCGGTTTTCGAGAAGATCGAGTTTCGAAATTTGTGTTGGTTGGCAACTAACTAACTAATACCACCTATTGACAAAATCCGCAGTCACTTAGTTGCCAAGCCAGTAGTATGTCAGGTAGATTTGAAAATGGTTGATTCTGGGCTGGACAGGATTAAACGATCGTCAGGAGGTGGTTCTACGTGTGAAAATAAGTCGACGATGTAGAATAACGTCTTTTCACAAGTCGCTTTGCTCCCGAGGAAAGTAAATTTGGTTTATCTCGCGTAGTTAGTCCATTCTTAACCGAAGAGCGCTCGTACGAAACGCTGTAAATACCAGGGCACAAGTTTCTCAGGAGGAAAAGGGAAGATACGCGTTAATGTAGTCCAAATGAATGAGAAAAAAAAGTGTACCTGTAGGGAAGCCTGCACGGGTCGCCTCTTAGTCGAAACGAAAACTGTTCCATTTATTTAGATGGATGGTGTAGGCAAGAACCAAAGGATAATTAATGATGTTTGTTGGAAGTTATATTTTTTTCTATAAAGATGACGTTGCGAAGTCATCGTCTGGCGTTATTAGAAACTATATAGAACGAGAAGTTGCGCTTAAATTCTATGCTACAGCATTCTCGTCGGTACGTAGAACGTTCCCCAACCAAAGCTAAAAGTTTTTCAATTTTGACGTTTTCTATACAACCAGTCTTCAACTAAACGCGTTTAAACTCCATTTTCTTGAAAATGAAGCCCTAAGTGGAAAAATTCTATTCTACATTTTCCACTTATTTTCACACGTACAACAACTTCCTGTCGGTTATTTAGTTCCGTTTACTCCGGAAACTAGCCACGTTCAAGTACACCTGGTACGTTTCCAAATTTGATTTTCTCGAAAACTAAGTCGAGAACGAACAAATTTTACTGCATATCTTTTCCTTCATTTTCTACAAGGATTTACGTCGTGGCCGCTTTCACATTTTACTCGGTCGGACTCTGTAGAAGTTCACCTACTCAGCGCAGTGTGTTAATTTCACACACCGTAGAACCTGCAGCATATATTAGGTTGTCCGAAAAGTTTCTTTCGTTCTATGAAGAAATAATAGATGCACAACGTTTTTTGTTTTATATTATTTCGTCGAATTACGTACGATCCATTTTGTTCTGTTGAGACAAATACTGAGACATTTCACAGACTTGGTTTCACGTTTGTATGAAGGTGCATTGTTGTAAACAACACGTTTGCGAAAGAAAGATATTTTCCGGACAACCTAATGTATTGGATTGGCAACTAAATGATTGCGGATTTTGTCAATATCAATATATACAGGGTGGTTGGTAACTGGTGGTACAAGCGGAAAGGGGGTGATTCTACGCGAAAAAATAAGTCGAAAATATAGAATAAAAATTTTTCGTTCGAGGCTTTGTTTTCGAGAAAATCGACTTTGAATTTTTGGTCGGTACGCGTGCACTTTATCGCGTCTCGTTATAACGGATCTCACTGTAGATCGTTGTCTCGATAGAAAAATAAAAAAAAAAATTTTTTTTAAATTTTTATTCTATATTTTCGACTTCTTTTTTCGCGTAGAATCACCCCCTTTCCACTTGTACCACCAGTTACCACCCACCCTGTATATGTCGAGCCAATATGCAGTTAGAGGCGTTTAACGAACATTCATTTGCATTAGCTGTTTTGTATCATACCATATAGATGATAGTTAATGGTACAAATACGATTATTACAGAATAAAGTTCACTAGCAATAAACCATTTCACTACACAAGAGTAAGTTCTCACTAAAGACTTACATTGTAATAACAATGATTACTTAGTCACTCAGTGAATATAATAATAAATTCACAAGGTTTTGTGAATTTAACAATTACAGAATTTGACAATTAACCGTGACGATTAGATACTCGAGATGTTAATGACAATAATCTTAGGTTCAATAACGAATACACAATCAACAGGATAGCAAATGCGCTTATTTACTTGTCCAAAGTCCAAGTCAAAACTGAACTTATGTACTTTTCTATGTATCTCTCTGTACCCCTTGGTTCAACTATCTTTTTAAGGAGAGCTATGCAATTACGTCATACCTCTTTTTGGCAAAAACATCCATCTCGCGACCGTGGTTACGTTTAGCGACCAGATGTGTCACTTCGAGTCCAAACCTACTGTCATAAATCTCGGGCACACATAATTGGATTAAATCATAAACAACTACTTCTAAGTTTTATTATTTAACCCCTTGGCCTACACGCCATTTGTCGATCGCGCGAGCCATAGTAAGCAAGAAGTTCGGTCGCGTGCCGTGCCATCTGTTCAGCCGTGTGCCCGAACTGGCGCTAGATGTATACTTCTTATGACATATATATTTAGAGGCTACAAAAGGAATTGTGAAATAATAAACAACGTTTGAGAACAAATAGTGTTTTTAGGACGTCTAGGGCGTAATCATGATCAATTGATCAGTTAACAAAAACAATTTATTATTTCAAAGTGGATAATGAATCACTAGCAATTTGTAAATTAATACTTAGTTATTTTAATGAAAATTAGTAGTCTTCAACTGTATGGTATCTTTCAAAACAATTAGGTACATGTAACGCAACTCGACACTTTTTACATTCCCACGTTGTTTCACTCCTTTTCTTATGTTTTGTATATACTTTGCAAGCTCTTGTTGGATTTTTTTTCAATGGCGTGGGATCTATATGTTTCGGAAAGTGACCACAATGTTGCGCCTTTAGCCTCATTGGTATATCCTCGTTCGATAATGATCCTTGTCTGTTATAATTTTGCGATGGTACGGTTTGTAATATTCCTTCAACTATTCGAAGCCTATATTCACTGTCTTCATCATCGGAGTCATCTTCAATTATTAATCTTCGTGGATGTTTTCTTACAGGAAATATAATATCACTCTCCTCACTCACATATTCAAAAGGATCACATCCTATTTACGTGTAGTATTATTCGTATAGTTTACGTTACGTATATTCTACGTTTAACAAAGAGTTACCCCGTTGATCGTGGATTCGTTATTGAACCTAAGATCATTGTCATTAACATCTCGAGTGTTTAATCACCACGGTTATTTGTCAAACTCTGTAAAAATTATATTTAGTCCAGTAAATATAATCTTTATTGTACAACAACGATGGCTAGTTCGAATGAAGATTCGTTACACGCCCGTAAACCTAACGATAACTCGACATATATATGATGTTTTGCGCGATGCAGCAAAGAAAAGCAGGACGGCGCGATCGTCTTTACGAACGTCATTGTGCTGGGCGTCGCGCGTCGTTCCACTTGCATTTTCCAACTTTAGCGCGTGTATTGTTCGACCGTATGCGCTCAACTTTTCCCAGCTATAACCATATTTTCACGAACGTGCGCCTGTCTCGGATTCCTCGCTGCTGGCTTCGAAACAACGCAGCTAAATTGGCCGTGGTCGTTACGCTGTACTCCGCGAAACACGACACTGCGAGCCTTTAAATCTTGCGCCGCGAAATTCGCTCGCATAACGTTACTACGTTACGTTCTCCGGCTCGCGATAAATATCGTGTTCGACGTTTCGATGGCTGTAGCTTTTGAAACTTTCGTTCCGTTGCCGCGTCGGCAAACAATGACCTTCGAAAAGAGGCGAACCGCGTTCGTGCACGAGCGCGTTAACGACACGTTTAAACGTTGCAGGTTGCACGACGACGACGACGACTGCAATACTCGTGGAGTTCGCACGGTTCTCGCGATTGCGTATTCCCCTCGAGGAATTTACCTCATTTCTCCCTCGGCTGCTGCATACAGCCTGAAGAACCGCGTATTATTTCTTCCTTCGTTTCCAGTTTTATGCTCGTGCGCTGCATTTCGCATTTCCGGTTAGAAATTCTTCCGAAAGCTGCAGTCACATCGGCCGTTTTCAATGACGTCCGGCCGGATTTTCGAGCGACCCGGAGCTCTTTCGCGGTACTTTGCAAATCGATAGACCTTCCACGCGACGATTTTTCCTGCCCCGTCCGTTTTACATCTTAGGATGGCGATTGCATCGCTTGCAGTCGAACGAACTAGTCGTTTTCCTCCCTTTTTCAAGGTTACACCGCGCATGTCGAGCCCTGGAAAAACGAGACGAGTTTAAAGACAATTTCCAGTCGCCTTTAGCTGCGATCGATGAAATTTCCTAAATTACTGTAATCAACGACCAATCAGCTGCCTCGTTTCTGCTTCGAAAACTCGAGGTGGTCAATGAACGTTGCAAACGTCACATGGTGCGTCGCATCGACATCGAATTCAATTTATCGAAAGTTTCCTTCTTTCGAACGCCGGCGATCCTCTCGATCAAACACAAAAGAATAAAATAAAATGGTAAAATCACATTCGTTTGATGGTTGGTTTATTCTTCATCCAAGGTGCTCATTGTATTTTGAAAATTATTCTACCACGCTGGAAAACGGAGGAAGACGGTGTTATACCAGTGACGGCAATATCGGTGAATATTCCAAGCGATCCTCTTCATCTTAGGCGGCTTTCTGAGCAAAACCCTTGCCAGTAACGCCCCTTCTTCGTCTTCTTTGCCTCTTGAACAAGCCGAGGCGAGGATTAGAGAAGCCAGTGCTTCTAGTGGTACGGCGTTTGCTCCTCAAACCCAGAGATTTCCAGCTTTATTACCGGAACGACGACGGGATATGTACCGTGTCCAACGACCCTACAAAGCAACACCAACAAGACATTACCAAATGTAAATAACGAGACGAATGGAACATACGTCGTGAAACGACGCGTTTCGCAAAACAAAGAGAAGTCCTTTTAATGAGATAATTCGACTCTTTTAGTATAAACGAGACACGTATGCACTTGTCACGTCGAAGACACAGCGAGTGGTGAGATTAAGAAATCACTGATCGTTCGAATAATTTCGCGTAAGTTTAAAGTCGAAAAACAGACTTTAGATATACTGGCAGAGTTTATTATGGGAATCCAACAGACTGACGTTTAACAACTAGCCAACCGAATAGGGAGATCTGCCTGCCCTGTGTGAAGAACATCGTTGCGTGACCGAACAGGGAGATCGCCCTTTTTCACTTTTTGTTTTTCTTTTTTGTTGTTGTTATTATTAGTTATTGTTTACCTGGAATTGTTGGCAACTAATCACGCCACTTTTTCTGCTTTTATAAAGTACAGTATATTAGGTTGGCAACTAAGTGATTGCGGATTTTGTCAATACCACCTAATGATAATGTAACTTTTTCATTAATTTTAATGAATTGAAACCACTAAATTGGTGTATTTTATTCTATTGGCAACTACCACCTAATGACAAAATCCGTAATTATTTAATTGCCAACCCAATATAATAAAATACACCAATTTAGTGTTGTTAAAATTAATGAAAAAGTTACGCTATCGATTATGACTAAATGAAGTTATAATCGAACTACAGCACACTGTAAAAAAATATTAAAATGTATTATGAATTTTTAATTTCACGTTCAAGTCGTGTTATTTATCCTTAGTCATTTTTAATGTTCTTAATTTTACCTATACTTTGTATACTTTTAATTTGATGTTTTGTCACAATATGTGAAATCGTTAAATAAAATCAGTAGCGCAAAATGTAATTAACCACTTAAATAATTTTTAGACTTCTTTGTTTTTTGTTTTCTCACACTGGGACGCTGTCTACGTTGTTGTTTCGATGGCCTGCGGGATGTTCGTTACGCCCCCTTGGTTTTTCTATTGCTAATTTATGGCTCTGTAGCACGCTCATATGTTCTTGTAAAATATCGAAGAATGTTAGACTTTTACAGCAAATCTTAAGAGTTATCGTCATCGTTGATATAAATCCGGAATATTATAAAATTAATATTTATTTCCTGCTTTAATGAAATTAATTGGCAAATCTTAACGTTTGCTACTGGGCTACGCTAAATGTCAAAAGCTTCGCGTACAAAAGTGTAAGAGACACGGACAAAGTGCTTTCGTTTCTGCTATTATCGACACAAAATGAGTGTAAAGGAAGCATTCTAAACTATATATTGTACTATATGCAACGCGCTTGTACTATTTTTGTTCGTACGTGTGCAACATTGACGCGACAAACGTACATACGCGTTGCTCGCACGAAAAAATCTAGTCCAAATCGATACCAATCCCACACGCGAATAAATTTAAAAAAACTTCGTTTTCACCGAAAATCGCCACCCTCCCTTTAATTTCTATTGGTTTCGACTGTTTCTTTGAGCGAACGACACGGTCGATTCCTTCCACTCGCTTCTATTCGACAACGTGAAATTTGCTGTTTTTAGCTTGCATTGACTCGAATGGTAATTCATAGAATCTTTCCCTTTACGCTCACTTTATTTCGATAGTAGCAGAAAAGAGCAGCGGTAATGTGCAAATCGAAACAGAAAGACTTGTGATACGGTGCGGGTGCGAGTACGGGTCCCTGTGAAACTTATGACATTTACCGCAGCTTAGTAGCAAACTTTAAGACTTGCCAATCAATTTCCGTAAAAGCAGAAAATATTGATTACATAATATCTCCGACTTACACCGACATTGGCCGATAAATCTGACGATTTGCCGGCTAAACCAAACATTTTCATGTACTTGACCAGTCGAGACACACTCTGTGTGTGGTATACTTTTGGCAAGCGCTTTTATTATATTTTATTCAGACACCATAACAGTTATATCAGACAAATTTTTAAATTTTTAATATACGAGTTAATATCTTTAATTAAAAACTTTTGGTTTCAGACGATCATATAAATGATTAAAATTTGTTTGATCATCGATATAAACATTATCGACGAGGGGAATTTTATTTCGCTTGCGAATAAGCAGTATCGACGAGGCAAGTTTAATTTTGGTTAATAGTAAGCAATATAAACGTCCGGAATTTCTTTTGGTTGCCAATAAATATTATGGATAGCCCGAATTTTATTTTAGATATCGACGATTATTCGTTGGCGAATATTTTTCCTGGTTACGTTCGAATATTGATAGTTGTTATCAACATTATCGGTAATTAGTATATGTTCATTGACAACATAAAGGAAATGAATTGTGAAACGTGTATTTTATTAAGCAAAAAAGAAACGCCATGAGAATATATGAAAGAAAAAATAAAATAAAAGATATTGTGGCACGATAAATTAATAAAACTGTTATAATATCGTTTGTTCTATCCTTCCTTTGATATAACGTATTTTTATATCATTTTTTAGCAAAAAATGATAGAACGTACAAGTATCATAAGTAATGAAATTCATCCAATGAATACTAATCACGAGTAATGTTAGTAACAGTTGACAATAATAAAATGCGAACGGAGAAAATTCTTGTCGCTGATATTAGTTAGAGATAAGCAAAAAGAAGGTTTCAGCCATCGATGATTATCGGTAACGAAAATAAAATTCTGGCTGTCGATAATAATGCTCACTAACTAAATTATTTTATTGGTTACTGGTAGCGAAAATGAAATTTCCGCCAGCAATAATGATTACGAAAAAAGGTAGCGAAAAAGAAAAAAATAGTAATCACTCTAATTGTGGTTATCCGTAATCGGAACAATACAAAAATTGATATCTTTTAATCATTTCATTTTCTGACAAATTTCCTTCAAATTCGTCGATAGATGGTACCCCGCTGGGGGTAGCTACCCACATGATAATCAAACAGCTAAAAAATTCTACCAAATGTCCAAATAGCACAAATTGTGAATGTGAAATATTAAATAAACAAAAAAATTCGTCGATAACCGCCTCCCATTTAAATTGAGATGATTATAACGTGTATGTGTATTTAATAAAGTAACGAGTGAATGAATTTCTAATAGTCAGATGTATTAAAATAAATACAAATACAAGTACAGAGATAGCATATGCAGGTTTTAATCATCGCTCGCGCAATGTTACTATACCAACCGAAAAAAGAATAATAATACTAATGTTATAGACAGCACCTTCATGCATTTATATCGACGGACGTTACCACAAAAAGTTAACCTTCTCATGTAACTCTGGCTGAAGATTCCAAGAAACAGCAATAACAATCTATTCAAAGTTCTTTTGCTTCTAGACCTTGCAATCGAAAATAACATTAGTATTCAAAGTCACAATAATATGGGTCTCTCCTAGACTTGAATTTTCCGTTTCAACTTGAAATTTTTCCTACGGCCATGTGCCGCTACAAAATGAATGTTAATTTTTACTCAATGAATGTTTTCCAAGAATTGTTCAAAATAACTCTTACTCTGAATTGTCCGATTTTGTTACGTTACATTTTATACACATCGTACTGTCTCTTGCGTTACGCGAAGAAAGAAGAGACGCGAAAAGCCAGCCGAACCGTTGCCAGAAACTTCAAGGAAACTCGCTCGAAATAATGTAACCAAATGGATAGGATAAAATGTCGGATATGAGATGAGCGAACGTCGGAGAAAATCGGCAGACGGTTGGAGAATCGAAGAATTCGAGTAAAGGAGCGAGCGCGATATTAAAGAAAGGGAGAGAAATGCGAAGACCCTGGGAAATATTCACGAGCGCGGTTATTCGAAAAGCAAAGGTGAAAAATAGCAGAAACGACGAACGCAGGGAAAATGAACATTTAATTGAATTTAATGTAATATACGGAAATAAAGATCGTTGGAGATGATGGAAGGGAAAGGAAGAAGGGGGCCTGGGAAAGGGAAACAAATGGACGCGAAGTTTCTAATTAAGGCTTCTTGGCCTCGAACCAATTACGAAGCCTGGCAGATACGCCGTGAGATACACGACATATCGGCTGGATCGCAACGAAAACCGCCAAGTCCTAACGGTTAGCATGAAACTTCCTCCGAGCACTGTGAAAATTGTTCGCTAAAACGATCGAACTAATAAGCTAATTAGGCATTTGGTTCCAGGCTGTTTTCGTCAATGCGTTATCTACGAAACCATTACGCTATTCCTCTCTCGGATAAATATTTGACGTTGCGGATTCGATAAACAACGCGCGTAGTCGTGCAAACTCGGCTAACAGAAACTCGGCAACAGTCACGTTTGTCATGCTTTCTCTTCCTCACCAACGGTCTTCCAATTTCCGATGCGTATTTATTTATTCTACGTAATCGACCAATTTTTCGTAGATCCCACAGATTCTTCCTTCGTTTCAAACCCGATAAAATCGCGTGGACCAAAGAATCCATCGACCGACCGAAACGTCGAATAGCGGAGATTAGAAAGCGTCGCGTCGAGCAGCGATAACGCGAGCCATCCACGATTGACAACTGCACTAGAATTTCGAGAATATTTCGCACAGAAGGATCCGAATAAATAGGAGGGAAATCGTAGTAGAGCCGAGCAGCGGGCGATTCTACGTGAGAAAATAAGAAATGAATTTGAAGAAAACATGTTTTCCTCTGAGGCTTCGTTTCCCAGAAAATCGACCTGCAAGTTTGACAAGTGGACGTAAATTCGGCTAATTCCAGACCGAATGAGAGTGAATAATCAACAGAGGTTTAAACTACACAAGAAAACAAGTGAAAAACGTAGAATGAAATTTTCTCATAAGATGCTCCGTTTCCGAGAAAATTAAATTTGAAATTGTTTCACGTGCACGGCAGACCAGTTCGTTTTCAATGAAACGCGTTCAAACTTCGTATCTTTGAAAGCGTGGCCTTCACTGGAAAAATTCTATTGTACATTTTTTACTCGTTTCTGCGTATATAACAACCTGCTGCCGATCGTTTATTCATACCTGGTCGATAATTAGCCAAATTGAAATATACTTGACGAATTTTCAGATCCGATTTTCTCAGCAACCAAGCGTGATATACAGAAATGTTATTCCACGTTTTCGACATATTTATTCACGCAGAATCACTCTCCACCAGACTGTGCTGCGATTACTTTTACCCAACCGTGTACAGTTGAACAACGTATGTACTAAAATTGTTAAAAAAAGAGTCGAGCGGATAAACACGCGAACAACATTCGGTAGAAAGCTAGTTGGAAGTTGACCGACACTGTCAGCTGTCGCGTATACGTGGTGGTATAAATTATTCGTTCGGTGTGACGACGCGGTGTACATCGTCGAGCAATAAAGTGGCAGCCACGTGGCTGAAATTATCGTTAGCTCGTAATATCTTTCCCATGCTTTATTCTCCAGCCGCTGATGCTTTTCTAGGTGGCGTTAGCTCGTCGTATCGTCTTTTGCACAGGGATAATCCCTTTTTTTATTCAATACGTCGTGTCGTCGACGTAACTCCCACTTTTCCACTGAATTACGGCCTATCATTTCTTCTGTCGACGGGAGAACTCGACGGGCCGGCCTCTTTTTGCTCCAGTTTTTCTTCAATCAGCCACGAAATCGTATTCCGCAACAAATGCGCCTCTCTTTGTCGATGAAATTTTACCTCGAAGCAGCCGCCATGATACACCTTATTACATCAACGTTATACACTGTGAGACGATTCATGACGCGCGTAATTCACTTTCTCTCCGCCTCATTACACGCTGGTGAGGTTGGAACAACGCTGTTAAAACGTTCAACGTCCTTTTGCTAAAGGCTTTGGTGGTTTTACGCGTCTTAAAAAGCGTTTCAAGCTTCGCCGGACGTTTTCTTCGTAATTAGCTGTCAAGCTGTGCACGCGTCATAATTAATAGTCAACAGGCAAGAAATACGCGCTGCGCCACCTTGCGACAAGAAGTTCCGTAATATTAAATCTTCTTCTAAAACAATTTTTTCACTTGTGCTTCGTCGTAAGATGTCAGCGGAGAAATAAAATTTCCATTTGTCTCGAATTCAACGTCGAATCGTAGTTGGCTAATTTCCGCTACGCGTCAGCCGTTCGTCCAGAAAATCGATAGATTTCGTAGCGTTTCCAACAACGAGTCTCCTGCGCCGGCTGATTACGCTCTTTTTCAAATTTTGTTTATTCGTGTATTTTTTATTTATCTAAAAATAAATGTGACAGGATGAATAAACGATAAATCTCCATTCACGTGCGATGCTAGAACCAAAGGAGCTACGTAGAGTGCATAGGAAAGATACAAATAAAGTACAAAAGACATGTAACAGCATGTAACCTCACAAAATTTCACGAAGCGAATTTCTAAAGCTACCGATGCCAACGCCAAAAACATCGACACACTTTATTGGGTGTGAATTCACAAGTAAGGAGTCACGGCGGTAGAAAAGATCTGGAGAACCTAAACTATCTAAACGATCTGTTGGTGGCATAAAAATTTATAAACTGAAGGAGTCGAGGACAAAAAACAACATTACTGTTAAGTTTGTAAAGGAAAAACAAGTCAGACTTGACCCTTCTTTTCTCAAGCAGTCGTAGATCCGACAAGAACATAATGGGGCTGCAGGGTCGAATTTTTTCCGCTGCAGCTATTAGGTTGGCAACTAAGTGAATGCAGATTTTGTCATCAGGTGGCATTGACAAAATCTCCAATCACTTAGTTGCCAACCTTAAATACCGTTCGAACGTGCTGACACTGCAGAACAGCAGCGCCCCGCTTTGTAAACTCATTCGTTTTTCAGTCTGTGCTCCCTTGCTTTGCTTGTCGCGTGTTCCGTTCACGGACAAACTTCACGTCCATTTGAAAAATCTGCAAGTAAACGAATTTGCAAAAGAGAAAAGTTTGCGAGAGAGAAGAGACGTTGTTCTTCGACTCGTGGAACGTACCACGCTCGTGCATTCGGTTCTCAGAGTTTTAATCGCCTTTTCCCTCGCCGTGTCATTACTTTCCACGCGTAACCAGATTTTACGATATCGAAACTCAACAGGTTTCGGTCGTTTCCTATTCACCGTGAAGATGCAAATTTTCGACGCGTGCCTTCTCTGTACATTTCTATCGTATTCGAGGATACAGCAACAGGCAAACGCGATCGCGCATCTAATCGCTGCCAGCGATCAAGATCGTCACAGCGATAGCGAAACAACGAAATGAAAAATATATTACGTGCATTTTCCCCTCTCGTTACTCCATTTCCTCGTCGATGAACATCGAGCGCATCGGCGAATCACGAAACCACGAAATAGAACGATAATTCATTTCGCGACCAGAAGCAACCGTACCTCGAATTTATTTGATTCGCGTAGCTTGCGTCGATGATATTCACATACGCTCAACCCTCTTACGACACGGTACACTGAAGACTAACGCGATATTCTTATACAACACGGTTTCGTTGCAACGCCAATTTGCAAGCAATTAACCGTGTTATGCGAGGGTCGACTGTATTTGCAGTTCGTCGAACTTTACAGAGCAGGTCGATTCTGGAAAATGGAACGGAACGCGTACGTTGGCGGACGATAACGACGACAGGCGAACATTTTGTAATCGGATATCGAAATGTCAACGCGCTTTTCCTATCGCGTAATTTGTCAATTACGTCTGTTTTGCGCCACGTTCTCATCGCTTTTGGCCAAATCACCCGGTATGTAGCAACTCGGTACTAGCGCTTGGTACGTACGATACGGTGCAACGAAAGGGCATTGCAGCACGAAAGCACCGAAATGAAAGTATTTCTCGAGCCACGTTGCAGGCAACACTCCTTTCCAGTCTTGTGGAAAGATCTCGGCAGTGAGAGGGACGATAGGAATGAAATTCGAGTAATAAATTGCAAGAATCGAGCGAAACTCAAAGGACTAGAATGAAATAAAATTGCGTAGATGGCGTTCCGAGCATAATTGCGAGGCGATCCGTTATACGGTACGGAGAGAAGCGAAGAAAAGGTGGAACGCGAGCCGTGTACGAAAACGTGGGTTGGCCTTGTCTCGGTCACTGCGTGCTACCTCGAAAACCATGCGCAAATTTATCGAAGGTTATAAAAGTCAGTTGCGACCAAACCGACCTACCAGAAACATTATGTATGCGCGATTTATCAAAAGAAAACTTAAATAGTTATCGAAGAAATCGGCGATTTTCGTATGGTACGTTGAGCTAGCCTAGGCCTTCACAGAATTATGTATATTTTTTTGCAAACGAATCGACAACCTTCTTTTTTCACTCTGACGATTGCAACACGCATGAACTACGAGAAATAGTCAAGAGCGTCGTGTCACGCTAAACTGTTTGACTAAATCCGACCGAAAATTGGGAAAACGTCATCCTTTTTCAGGTCATCGATCGTCTTTTAACGCGACAGAAATTTCTCTGAGCCATTGCTGTAACGTACGTGCATCCGATAATGTCCATCCATAAATCTAGGTTAGTTTTTCGGCGGCCTACAAACGAAAGAAGCGGGCCACGCATTCAACTTAACCTTCTCCTTTGAGGCACGTTCATTTTCCTTGAAACAGCGAATCCGATTTACTTATCTTTTATTTCTGCTTCTCCTTCGATCCGATCGACTTCCTTCGATTCCTCTCATCCATAAGAATTTTCATTTATTGGATTATCGATCGAGCGATCGAACTCTCCGCCGTTTCCGAATTCTTTCAATTCGTCGAACTCGGAACGTGAACGTTTCCTTCTCTTCGTGTTGCACTGGCCCGGGCGCGTCATTTGTAAATAGTTCGGTCCTTAATCTCTTAGATGCGAATGAATTTTGTGCGGGGCTGTTTCTCTGTAAAGTTTGACGCGAATTATGCGTAAACGATACAGCACTGCGATGTTGCTCTCTGCGCAAATATATTGTATTTCTCGACCGTTCACGGAGAGACGAGAACTCGAAGAAATACGTCAACGGAATAAAATAGAGAACATGTAATTCGGAATTTCCTAACGGGGGGAATGGGCCTGTCCGTGTCATAAACGGACGGCCACTCAAATTCCGAATTACAGCCCTGGGAGGACCGGTAATTCGGAATTTCCTAATGAGAGAAAGAGGCCTGTCCGTGCCATAAACGGACGGCCAACTAAAATTCCGAATAGGGGCCTTTGTTTTGGAATTTTTGTACATATGTACAAGCTAATCCAAATGAAATTACCGTAAATGGAACCAAGTGGGAGAGAATTCAAAAAGGGTCAGCTTTTGGGAGATTACCCTTGCACAATATATTCAAAGACACATCCGGCTCACAGGATATGCAAAAAAAGTATCATGAAAGATAAAGCAATTAGCACATTTTCCTTACTGATCGACAGGTATATGTTGCAACGTACATCTTGCACCGAATCAGAAGCCTCTCGAGTTTTGGGTAAAAAATGGATCTTTGAACAACAAAATTGAAGAAAAAAAATTGAAAACATTCCTTAAAATATTGTACGGGGAGCATACGAAGCGAAAAATTTGAAACTTTCATATTTGTGGAATGTAAAATGGGGACCAAGCTTCTTTTCCAGTACAATGAGTCGGAATGAGTGTGTTGAAATATTGATATTTATTCGATTTGACAAAAAAGATGATAGAAATCAACGTTTGAAAAATGACAAATTTGTACTAATATCATCCGTATGGGATAAATTTATTGAAAACAGTCAGAATTGCTATAAACCTGCTGCAAATGTTACAATAGACGAGCTACTTTTCCCAATCAAAGCCAGATGCAGGTTTACGCGATATTTACCGAATAAACCCGACAAATTCGGAATTAAATTTTGGCTGGCATCTGATGTTCAAACAAAGTATGTCGCAAATGGATTTCCTTATTTAGGAAAAAGCGAAAAGGGCCTACCTGAAACGGTCTAATTTTATAATAAAACAAAATTTGGGGTAGATATAGCAGACCAAATGACAAAAAAATATAGCGTGAAATCGGGTTCAAGGAGATGGTCACTTCAAATATTTTTTAATATTTTAGATTTAGCTGGCATAATTGCCTGGATTTTATATAAGAAAACCACAGGTCAGCAGATATCCAGAAAAGATTTTATGTTTCAATTAGTAGATGAACTTGCCGCTGACAATGAAAAATCACTGATAGAACATAGAACATATGGGATCCGAAGTACGTCAAAGAACTCACCTTATTCCCGCAAATAGTGTCAGATACGGTACTGTAATAATAATAAGACTACCACCATTTGCAATTTTTGTGAAAAATATGTATGCGGAAAATGCTGGCAGAAGAAAGTTTACGTTTGTAAGAAATGTGATGAATAATAAATTTTGTAGCTAATAATATAAGTCATATTTGTATTTTATTTATTCTATTACGTTTATTACGCTTACTGTTATACAGGGTGGTTGGTAACTGGTGGTACAAGCGGAAAGGGGGTGATTCTACGCGAAAAAATAAGTCGAAAATATAGAATAAAAATTTTTCGTTTGAGGCTTTGTTTTCGAGAAAATCGACTTTGAATTTTCGCTCGGTACGCGTGCACTTTATCGCGTCTCGTTATAACGGATCTCACTGTAGATCGTTGTCTCGATGGAAAAATTAAAAAAAGAAAATTTTTATTCTATATTTCGACTGCTTTTTTCGCGTAAAATCACCCCCTTTCCGCTCGTACCACCAGTTACCAACCACCCTGTATTATTATACTTCTTATATTTACCAATGGAAATTTATTTTAACATTCTTTTTACCAAACGTTTTGATACTGAATATTCTTCATTATTGTACTTACTGTTATTATTAAAGTTGTTATTGTACAGTTTTTATGATCTCAGAACATGGAATTCTTCTTGTAAGATAATAATAGATCGATAAATATAAAAATATTCTACTATTACGTATTTTTTAAAGACCAATCATTTCGACTGGCTTTGGTAGAGATAGCTACGTCTCAAATGCCGATAGTTCTACTGTTAATAAATGAAGATAGGAGAAGGAAATCTCCTGCCAACTTAGCTCGAGGTTGTCATTGTTTATGGGAAAAATCCGCCTTTCCGTTAGACAAATATCCGCTTTGTCCGTAATTTTTAAGAGCGTGCAATAAGTCTAAGGATTGTTCTAAGGACCATTCATAAACCGAAAATAGTTTCAGGATTAGAGATGCATATACTGAATCTTTTAACTTAATGATGGGGCCTGAGGCTTAATGAGGGTCTGAATAACGGTACGCGGACCCTTGGCAGGCAGACAATGAGGGAGGGCGCGAGGACCATCTCACGCGTTGCAACACACTGGAACGAAGTATTTTGATAATTAAATTTATAATAGATATATACAAGATAATAAAAAATATAATTTTTCTTAGAGATATAACGCATATACTTGAACTTGAATAATTTACTTTAATAATATAATTTAATTTAATACAATTTAATTTAATAATACAATTGAGTGTGATATATTTTAAAGCACGCTACGACACATAGGCCCACGTCACAATCGTTGACAGTGTTTTTTAAATTGCTTTTCGTTTTCTATTTTCGTTAAATGCTCGTTAAAGAGAGCATTTAATAATGGTATATTTATTTTAATAAAAAGCAACAATTGATATCTGATACTGGCGTATCAAAAACAAAAACTATATATTCTGTTTGTATATTGTTAACACTGTTATAAAACGTTGCAAGGACAAAAATAGTGTGAAACAAGACAAATTTTTTTTTATTTATTTATTTGAATTTTACAATTTGTCCAGTAGGACATTTGGTAAAATATTATAGCTTAGTGGTATAATAATATAACATGTGGATGGCTACCCCCAATGAGGTACCATTTTCGAATATGATTGACAAATAAGACAAATGAGGAAGGTCGTTTAGTTCAAACGGTAAGCAAATAAGTAGGAGAATGCGTCATTGTAACCCTGCTTTCGTCCCAATAGACAATGACATGCACCCCTTATATAAGAGCGGCCAAGTTCCGGCAAATTCAATCTGTCGTCTCTGCTCGAGGAGAGAGTAAGGTAGCCGCAGTAGTCAAAAACTGATATTTGAGATTTCTGAAGAAACCTGGAAAGATGGAGCTTTTGCTACGAACAAACGAAGCATTTCAAGAAGGCGTTCGTGTCAAAATTGTTCGTGTTGAGTCGCTTTCTACGATGTGGGTACGAATACGTGGGTGGCCAAAAATCACGGAAGTACTCAATTGGGAGATGTTGATCCGTCCTCTGACGTACTTGCCAGAGACCAGAGATTTGACACCAGGGACGTTCGTCGCTGTCGTAGTGAATTTTACAAAAACCAGTTTTTGGGACAGAGGAATTATTTTAGAACGAACGCCGACGGATTACGCCGTATATTTGATAGACTGGGCGGTAGTAACCCACTATACCATCGATTCGATCCGTTTGCTACCAGAAAGATATAGAATGACGCCACCATGGGTGAAAAGGATTCGCCTGCAAGGCGTGCGGGACCAACGGCAACAAACACTAAGACACCGCCTGGCGCGACTTATCACGTTGAAGAAACGGTCAGGACGCCTATTCAACATCAACACTTCTCCAGGAGAAACAATGTCCGCAAGATTGTTGTTGGATTGGAGGGAAGGAGAACCGCCCAGAGACTTGGGAGCACATTGGTTGCGGCTGGGATGCCTCGATCCTGAATAATCGCTACACCTGTGAAACTCTTTTTTTATTTCTTATATGTATGTGATTTTGCGTATACTTTTTCATTTTTATATATATGTATTAGTATTATTATTTAATAAAAGCTTAAAAACATAAACGTTGACTTATTTTTCCTTGCTGTTCATTCAAGTCTTACAATATTAAATTTAAAATATCTTTTAAACTAATCATTTTTCGAATCAGGTACTTGTATACTCTTCTGTAGAGAATTAAAAACTGTATTGAATGGCTTCTAAAAAACGTATCATACCATTTAGAAAAACAAAGACCATCCTCAAGTCTCGGAGGTGCGTCCACCTAGATAAGATTTGCGACCTCTGCCAGGTGTCCCTCTCGAAATAGGACAAGTTCTATCTGAAACACTTTTTTCGAATAATGTACAGTTTATATTTTAGGATATTATTTATCGTAATTCCATGTTATTTCCATACCATGTTATTTTATATTTAGATATTCGGTATAAATTCGGTAAAATTTCAAATGTGAAATATAAAGCTATTAAGATCTGGATTTCGATTAATGAAAAAATCTTTTTCGATTGTTATCGAGTAGTTAATTGTTTGTAACGAGCAAATTTAAACAGATTCATAGCTTTTCATTCAAGCTTTTCCAACGACGATTCACGTAATTTATTGCTTGCTGATTAATATGTTCAGTTTTATCATTTAAACAGATATTCCACTGTCGTGAAACGGTGTTTGTTCGGCAAGTTTTCTTTCTCTATCTATTTATTTATTCATGCGTTCACCTCTCTATAGTACCCATACGAATGGTTACAAAAGAAGTAAAAGCTTATCTCGGAAGAACAGAAACCAAACTGCGCCCGAAGGTGTACGAAGTACGGAAAAAGTTACTTTCTTCGCAGTAAAGATTCACGTTTACGATCAGCAGTCTTATACCTAGTTACGTTGGCCATGCAAAGTGCAGCGCGGTTCCCGTTTTAGAAAAGGGCGACGTCTAACAGAGGGTCGAGATGTGCTTAAGTTGAACAAGCTACAAGACATCGGGGCTTACAACGCCGTTGAAACATAAATAATAGATATTTCATTGAACCTGACAAACAGATAAATAATAATTAGCTAACTGTGTATTCAAATTTCCCGCTATCAACGATCCCAAGGATTTTTCTATCAGCAAGTTAACCGAGTGCGCATCTGTAACGAGAGTAGCGAACGTTGCTGCGAAATTCCTCTCGCTTCGACTCCCTTAGTTTCCAATTTCCACTCGAGCTTTGCCCATTCTGTTTGTCGAACACTTTCCACCAACCTTTGCTCCTCGTTACTGTCTGTAGCCCGCACTCGATTAAAAGCGTTTTCGCTCGTTTCTGTTTCAGTTACCGAGAAGGAGATTCGACAATGGTGAGTCACCGACGATCAAGCGTTTCGACCGGAATCTCGGATCGAACCAGCTCGTCCTGTCGAGACGCTCTATGGAAATCGACGTCACGAGTCAATATGTATAAAACCGCGAAGCTTTCGAGGCGCGACAAGCACGTCCAGTGGACAATGAGAAGAAAAGATTACACGTACACGTTGTGTTCGGTGGTTTACGAAGCCATCGACGAGACGAAAGCTTTCGAAAATTTCTAGTAAATTTCCTCGTCTCCGTTCGATTATGTTTTGCTCGTGTTCGAAGATAATTTACTAGCGTTTGCGTGACCGATATAGGTACTCGGTTGGCAACTAAGTGATTGCGGATTTTGTCATTACAACCTAATAACAAAATCCGCAATCACTTAGTTGCCAACCCAATAGAACGCGTAGTCAGATGGTGAAAAAGTCAGAGTAACGTTACGTTAGTCGGATACGTGGCTTCGTCTATCCGGCTTTCGCGGTAATGTTTTATCAATTTGCTGGTTCGTTCGTGGAAAAGAAAAGTGAGATTGGAAGGGGAGCGAGTAAACGTACATTCGATAACTTTGACGATCGTTTGTTTAGGCACAAAGGATTCCTGAAAGACTGTCCCGATGGCCTGCTGACGGAACAGGTATGACCTGGTTTCAGCTGGCACGTTAATTAAACGAAAATCAATATGTACGCCAAGATAAGAGAAAGTTTGAAGATAAGAGTGCCTGTTGCGTGATTTCAGGGTTTCATAAAGATCTACAAGCAGTTCTTTCCACAAGGCGATCCATCGAAATTTGCCACGCTGGTTTTCAGAGTGTTCGACGAGAACAACGTAAGTTTCGTAACGCCTTTTTAATCCGCGCGCTTTAACGTGTTCGTTCGAGTGCTATCGGTAACTCTACTCTTCTACGAACCCTACTCTGACCACGAAAATCACAAGCGACAAAGAAGCAAACACTTATCGTCTTTATTCGAATATATCGCTAGACGAGGCGAGTTCATTTTTCTCAAGCATTTGTGTAATATCGATTTTCTATAAATGGTTTTGACCTATGCACGGTTCCCGTTTCTCGCTGTTAAATCAGAATAACTAAACTCGGCTTTAAAGAGAAGCGAGCAAGAAATTTCGAACGAAGAATATCCATTAATCATTGGTTTATCGATTGATGGTAATTCGTTTTCTTTTTAGATTTCACTTCTTAGATATTCTCGTTGTTTTAGATTTACCGTTAGCCGAATTTCCATGTTTATCATTTCCATACTAAACGACAGCACGCGACCGTTGTTTCCTTAATTTCGCGCTTGTACTACTTCCCGACGCTACGATCTCGCTTTCTCCGAGGCGAACGTCGCTCCGAAACGACCAACGCGATCGGGCAGATTTCACACGCAAGCAATCGCCTCCACGATTTGGGTAATTCCGTGACAAATTCGCCACATACAGCGTACACATGGCTACGAAATTTGTTCAACGATCGAAAGCCGAACCAACGTATCCCGCTTCCGATCCGCTGTAACGCAAATTGCACGAACGATTGTTTTTCAGGATGGCACGATAGAGTTCGAAGAGTTTATAAGGGCGCTGTCGGTAACGTCGCGCGGCAACCTGGACGAGAAACTTCACTGTAAGTAAGCACAGCCAATTGGCATCTGAAAAAACTTGACGAATACAATGATAGGCAGCTTCGAATTAAAAGCTTCGAGATCGACGTTTTGAATAACTTGCACGACCATGGCAATGGTTTATGGCTGAAATGTCTCTCGGAAAATCTTTGAAAATTTCAAAACTCTAGACGTAGGCACTCGAAACGTTGGAATCGCTGCACCAAATAATCTCGCGGCAGTTACCATATGAGTTTTGTTTCTTATTTTCAGGGGCGTTTCGGCTGTACGACGTGGACAACGACGGTTTCATCACGAGGGAGGAGATGTACAATATCGTCGATGCGATGTACGAGATGGTGGTAGGTACATCACTGTCGCTTTATACCTTCTCGAAGCAGGTACTTGCGTGTTGTTCTATCTTCGCCAGCTGGAAAAACGTACCTGAATCGAGCTGCAAACATTTCCCGTAACGATCGTCGACTATATAAATTTATTTCTTCGCCGCATGCGTTGCGAACGTGGACGTTTGATGTGATTCCGACCGAGAATCGCACTACTTGAACGCAGCGTCGTTTATTACGTGGAACAATTGTTTCGGTTGATTCTATTGCAAGTAGAATACGCGTTACATCCAATATAAATTAAATTTCGTAATTGTCGCGCCATCCCTTGTTTGATCGAATAAACATAGTCGATAATTATTCATTGCGCTAACGCGTTACATAGTACGCGCGTAGTCGTCGATCGAATACGCGCGGTCGAATAATAACGACGTTGGAACCGCCGACGCAACGCGCTTTCGACGTGAAACGCGTGAAACGTCCGCTGAGAAGTTCCACCCATTGGACAGATTGAAGGAGCATATTTTTCTGGCCTGATCCGCGAAACGCGATTAATCGCACGATTAGCTGATCGAAACTGGTGGAAAATATTGGCCGATCGATAGCCGAATTTCCTCGCGGAACACCGACGCCGGCGCTGCGACGCCAACCACTCGACGTTATCGATAACGTCGGCTTCGCATTGGCGGCAATAAAGCGGGAAAATTGCAGCCGCGACGCGGATTACGTCGATCGAGAAAGTCATTTCAGCATGCTTCATCGATCATCTAACTGAGAGGCAGAGATCGTCTCTCGTTTTCTTTGAATTCTACAAATTCATAATATGCAGAATTGTTATATTCTTATTATATATTTTATAATATTATTCTATGAAGGCAGGTATTTTTTCGCACTTTCAGAAAACGGGTATCGTTACGCTTATAATTAAATCCGCTGATAGAAACGCCATCTCTAATTGCGGATCAATCTGTGTGTTCATCGTCGTGGGCAAAATTTCAGGAAAGTTAACCTCTCAGGTTCGGTTGAATTGTACCAATCACATTGGAACGAAGTGTTTGATATCTAAATTGTAATTTTTCCTAAAGATATGATGTATATGCTTGAACCTGAATAATTTACTTTAATAATTAACAATACAAGTGCATGTGATATATTTTAAAGCACGGTACGACACAGACCCACGTCACAATTTTCACACTCATAACGTGACAGTGTTTTTCAAATTGTTCTTCGTTTTCTATTTTCAAGCGACATTTTGAGGCTGAAGATTCTAAAAAATTAGAAAAATACGGATCGGCATGTTAAAAAAAGGCATGTGGTGGACGGTGAGACGTGTTGTTGGTTAAATTAATAACAAGACGAGTTGATTTCGTCAAATGTATTTACAAGTATATTTAAATGTGGAATACGGAGCTAGGCGTAAGCGTCGCTCGCTCGATGCAATTCGTTACAAGCATACTCGATAATACTCGTTATGCTGATTCTTTAGACTGATTCGCTATACCTATTCGCTCGACTGATAATCTCGACGACTCATGACTGGAGAGCATGGTTGTCTATTTATACTGGTCGCGAGTGTACCGAAAATTTTGAACTTGACTCTGGTTGACGATTGCACGTAGCAACAATATTGCTTTGTCCAGAGTTTGTTACATTTTGTGCGTCGTACTGTGTTAATCCTCTGTGGCAAAACAACTACATGAGGCATCTTCGAATCGAAACGTCCTATGACACATGTGCCGCTACAGTTATAAAACGTTGTGAGGGCAAAAGAAGTGTGAAGCAAGACAAATGTAAAAGATCATTTAGTTCAAACGGCAAGCGAATAATGAATAGTACAGTGAGTCACTATAGTGGCGCGTCGTAATCTAAGATGACATCCGCGAAAGCCACTATAGTGGCGCATCGTACTCAAGAGGCTAATACGTAGATCAAATTTCCCCGTTTGCCCATCGAAAATTACATTATACCAAACTGAGCAAAGTGGTTTCGTTTCAGGAAGATTCGTTGTGACAAATCTCCTGATGTATCGTCGCTATTTATCAGAGGAGCTTAACAATGGTTACCAGGTTGATTCGGTGTATACCAAAAGGCTAAATAAACCATGGTATTCTAATTCGTAAACTGAGAGCTATAGGCTTCTCCGGAAGCATCGCCTGGAAAGCTAGCTATCTCTAAGGTCGTCACCTGGTTGTTAAATTCTATTATCATTCTTTTAAATCATTTAAGGTTAAGTTGGTAATTCACGAGAATCCCACTTTGGCGCTCTTCTCTTCATTCTCTTTGTCAATAATATAGTAGTGTTATCTCGGATTATCTCCTTGTTATAAATCTCACATCAGAGATAAACATAATTTTCAAATAACATTTATGTTTCATATTTAGAACAACATAAATTGTTAAGATTGGCTACCAAACATTGCGGCAATTTTACATCGTTTAATCGTCACAATCGCGATGATATTATTAGGAGGTTGAATGTTCAAACTCTATTCGATAGGCGAATCATATGCGATACTACATTCGTATATGAAATTCTTAGAGATTCCATAACTTGTCCCTCGACCGTACGCTTGTGCCCGTGACGATGAAACTGTCCTAAGTCAAGAATGTAGTAAAAACGAGTGTACCTCTTATTTGACATGTTTGCAAATATAACGGTAGAAGTTGAATGGTTGGATTGAGTCGATCATTACGGAGTTATATACAGAATTTAGCTAAGGCGACTGTAAATATTTCGAAACGAAAAATATAATAAGGTAAATGTAATAACGTAAATGTAATCTCCAGAAGAATGCGAAATTACTTGCTGTTAAAGCAACATTTACAACTGCAACCGTTTCGACTGTCGTAACTGTTTTAACAGGACGATGAATTTCACTGACTCTGTCCACCACAAAATTGATGTATTTTAGTCGATCTATGGAATCTCCAAGATTCTCTTCAGAACGGATTTTATAACTTTCTTATCTTAATCCTTAATTTTAGCTTCTTCTTAATTGTTACTTGTTATCTTTTTTTTATTTTTATTATTATTAAAGTAATGATATATAAGGTTTTATTAAATAACAGAATAACTATTTTATATGTAACATAAAAAATTGAAGTATTAACGAACACCGCCCTATTCTCTTATACATCTCAAACAGAAATGAATTTGATTTATTGCACATTCATTCATTCGACACATACGCGATGCACTCGTCTCATGGCGTTTTCCTTTTGTCTTCCCCTTTTTTATTCCTCGCTCGTACAATACAGATGTACACACATCTATTTTCTAACAATTATTTTGCGTTTTACTATCTTTCCTTCACTCCGTACACTGTATCTTTTCATTTTCGCTAAAGGGATTTTTCTTCCCCGTGAAACTAGTAACAAAGATAAAATATCGAAAGTTTTTGCGTCACGGTAACCTCTTTATCGTTTGTTCTTATGATTAAAAAACTCGTAACAGGATGAAATTGTTGAGAATTGTGGATCTTAATCGCCGAAATAAATGTATAGGAACACTCAGATTATACTTAGAATTGATATCAAAATAGTTTCAGATTTATTTAGTATGTGATTTTCAAGATATTTATCGATGCATATTTGCACGCGTCACAGCACTCTCTTTCTCTCGCCATCTTCTATATCGCATTACCAACGAAACAGTTGCATTCGTCTGTTTTACGAGACGCTGTGCACGCACATACTCTCACACACTCATACTCATATACGTGTGTTACTAAATGTGGCTAATCTAGTGTAGCACACAAAATTACACATATCTCAATAGAAATCCTTAATCGATGACTTGGACAATTGAAGTGATTTGTTCCTATCTCGAAATGTCATGCTATATATTTCTCGTGGAAAATGAAGCAATACTCGATCAATGATAACTCCATAAATGGTACACCGCCGGATAAACAAAAAACAAAAACTTATTTTGACGGTATTTTTTCCTCCTCGTTATCTTCTACAAATTTCTAGAAAACGACACCTCAAAATCTCTGGATCTCGTTAAAAAACCACACAATGAAACATTTAGAATGATATGTTTACAACGAAATTTGTAAAATATACTCGTTTCTAATCGTGTCACACCTGGAATACGCATTTGAAAAATAGAATTCAGCGCAGTCGCATATCATGAAATTGCTTGAAAGCGTGCAATAGCAATTTCTCACACACATCGTTCTCAAAATTGATAAACCGATACTCAAAACTTGCTATAATTATGACAATAATGTGAATATGCTCACTCTTCCATATTGCATTCACACTGTGAAAACAGATATCACCAAACAGAGACAAATGCATTGGCTAACAAGTTGAAAATCCAAATTAAGCATAAAAAATAAATTAAAAATATACAAAACGATCATAAAACCAATTTGGACGTACGGAATACCACTATGGGGAACAGCAGCAATGAGCCATATAAGCAAAATAGAGACAATGCAAGCTAAAATTCTTAAAACAATAGTAAATATCCCATGGTACGTTAGAAACAAAGACATTCGGAAAGACCTGAGAATACCAACGGTCAAGGAGGAGATTAGCAGATGCGCAAGAAGGACAGAGAAAGAATAGCAACGCATCCAAACCGGCTAGCAGCGGAAACGATCAACACATCAAGCATAGAAAAAAGACTAGAAAGGAAACACCCAGCAGATCTCATAAAGGATATAACCTAACAAACACGAAGATGGTACCCCGCTGGGGGTAGGCACCCACATGTTATAACATGTTATAACATAATAATATATTATTATACCACTAAGCTATAATATTTTACCAAATGTCGTACTGGACAAATTGTAAAATTTAAATAAATAACTAAAAAAAAAAATTCCTGAATAGCGTGGAACCATAGCGGACCTGACGTTTGTTTTAAGATCCTCGATCAGTTCGTGGATTGTCTAAAAATTGTTGAACTTTTGAAATTATAAAATTTCGATCGTATCGATAGACTGCTCAATTCCGAGCGACGTTAGCGAAAAATCATCGATTTCTTTCACGGGTCCCAGATATTTCTTCTGACAATAATTTGGTTGCATCTCTGATAGATCGAAATAACACTTTAAAAATTTAATTTATTAGACTCTTTTTGTATTTTTGTATTTGCATAGACGAACGGTTAGAGTTTTTCGTTCAAACAAAGTCAAAAATGCTCCTCCTTTGAAACATCTACTTGCAGTGAGATGTGAGAAATTGCACGAATCGTGTCTTAAAGTTAGTGCTCGCTCTTTTATACTTCGTTTCATGCTTCATTAGGTACTCGTTCATCCGACAGTGAAAAGCCTGAGGTGGATAGGTCGTGATAGGTGCGAAGAAACACTTGAATATATTTAACAATATACAGGGTGGTTGGTAACTGGTGGTACAAGCGGAAAGGGGGTGATTCTACGCGAAAAAGAAGTCGAAAATATAGAATACAAATTTTTCGTTTGAGGTTTTGTTTTCGAGAAAATCGACTTTGAATTTTCGCTCGGTACGCGTGCACTTTATCACGTCTCGTTATAACGGAACTCACTGTAGATCGTTGTCTCGATGGAACAATTTGTGGCGGATCGGTATCAATAGGACGCAGACAGGTCGAGGCATCAACGCGGCGCAACACCTCCCGGGCGATTCGCTGGTATCAACCGCCAACACTAGAGGGCTACGACGACAACGAGTCTGTCTAACTCGCTAGCGGTCGAATATACGAACGATTGATACAAATACCGCACCTAGGGAGACTCCCTCTACGTCTAAGGCAGGGACTACCGGCCATAGCCTTACTGACGGGTCCACCGGTAGTCCCGGGACGAAACGCACGACTCTCTTTTCACCTGGCAGCAACTACTCCACTACACTTCCTACAAATTTAAAAAAAAAAATTAAAAAAAAGAAATTTTTATTCTATATTTTCGACTTCCTTTTCCGCGTAGAATCACCCCCTTTTCGCTTGTACCACCAGTTACCAACCACCCTGTATATTTATTAACATATACTCTATGTGTACACTATGCGTAGGACTCGCGATTACAAGTTCGACTTCTGGTCGATGCGTTATGACGCATGATACAAGTGCGGACGATGATTGCTTAAGATGTCAAGAAACTCGGATCAATTATTACTGCTAACTACCAACTATCGACTCGCGTTTAACGACTGATTTTCCGTTACGATGATGCTACAGAGGTGTCGTCGTTACGTATAATTGTCAAACAAAGATGTCTAAGGATACGAGATTATCGGAATCATTGAGGAAAGCCTTGTTTCGGAAAGTGAGGGGAGTGAACGTTGATGTTAATTGGTTAATTTCTGTTTGGGGGTTGGAGAAGGATGCTAACCGTGCTTGAAAGAAAGTCGCATTGTACGGACGCATTGTAAAGTCGGAAGCATTGTACGTGAAAAAGGCAGATTTCCCCTATCTTCCCGTAGCAGGTAATAGATTTAGGGATTGTTAAGACAAAGACTATTTGTTCCTTTGGAAAACCATAGCTAATTAAATCATAAGATGTATAGCGGGTCCTTAGACTACCTGAAAATATTCTGTGCGGATGTATCGACATCTGGTAATTATCTTGTCCGAAGAATAAGGTCTTTGTGTAGCGAGCCACCGGACAGAAACCGTTGGAAAGATTACTATCAAGTACCGCTACAGGTCTATGACCAATAACTAAGTAAATAATTGAAGATAAGATGCTAAGTGTAGAATAATTCAAATGCGTCATAACATTTTCTATCTTCTGCACTAATACAGTCAATATTCATGGAAAAATGAATTATATTTTTAGAAAATCTTGTATGTACCAACTCTTAATTGTAGAGAAAGCTAAATGCGCCATTCGGTTAAACTTGAAAGCACTGAAAGTATCAACTCTGTTTCTCACTAAGTAAATCGTATAAAAACAGAAAATATATTTTTCCAAGATGTTCTTTTCACTTTTATTACAAAAGTGTATTTTACAATGCTCAGAGTAAGAATTGTTTTATAATTGATGATATTTAATATCCATACATTCGCTTGGATATTATATAATTATACATACAAACTTTGGACGTATCAGTATTATCATCATTTAACGCCAGTAGTAATTTTTTACGAATGAAAAATCTCAAATTTTATACCGTTATATTCCATTGTAACTTTTATTCTATCATATTATACTATATATTATTTAATTATAATTCAATATCATTGCCACGTAGGTTTTCCCATTTCAAGTATTGTCTACAAGAATACTGCAATTAGCCTGCGAGACAATCGTCGATGAATACTCGTCGCTTACGAATCGATTAATATTTCGAATCGGTCACCGATCAGCTCGATTCTCGTTCGAGAACCGATCGAGAATTTTCAACGACCATTTGAGCTAAATTTTTTTTTGCACGGACGATATACAAAAGGCGAGGTCGATACAGGCAATCGTTAACCGACAATAAAATAAAAAGGAAAGAAAAGCGTACTATGCCCACTGACCACTGCTATTTTTCTTATCAGAGATATCGAGCATACGGCCGGCCATTATTCACCTTTTATTTCAACCCCAGCTTTAAATTATGCGCGTGGTATCCGTATGCTAAGAGCACATAGCGAGTAAAAACGCCTGCGTACGGCAACCTGCTCATTTTGAACGAAATCGCGTCTGGCATTTACCAGGCGCCCAACTCCGTGCTTTCGGCCCTATCTCGAGCATTTTTGTCGCGAGTCTACGTTAATGACCCTATGTTTCACGGCCTAATTTTATCGTTAAACCACCGAAAGTTCACCAGCAGAAATATTTCACGCATTAATTACTATTAATAACTAGTATTAACAAAGATTAATAACTAGTCGCCTGGAGCGTATGCAACCGGAACAACAGCTGTGCCGCGCGTAAACGCATCCCTTATCGGTGATCAACGAAACTCGTGGAATTTTTATCGCATCGTATCTTAGCTTGCGCTTGTGTTTAGCGCGCCAACCATTTCGCCAACTTTTTCGTCCAACCAACTCGATTCGTTGCGAGTTGATTTTACGAAAGACGGCAGGCAGGCGGACGAACGAAAGTCTCCGGTTTACGTGACGCGGAATGCGTGGAGCGATTTATTAAAACGCGATTATATCTAGGAAACGACGGAAACAAACGAAGTTGAGCGTTCGATAAACGAGTTACGCACGTCGACGAAAGACTATGCACTGCGACCGACGTAATTTTCATTCGCGTTAAACGAAACGGCGAGCCTCGAATCCTCCGCAAATCGGACGCGCGCGAGCTCGAGCTCCGCGAAGAAACTGGGACACCGAAAACAAAGAAACATTTTAATCCGATGATTTCTCTTAGCCGACGCGCAACACCGTGTACTATACACCAGAAATAAACGTTCAGCGCGATACGTTGCGTTTTCTCGTAAAGCACGTTAAATGGCTGCTACGTTAAACTGCTACGGTTAATGTAAATGGTACACGGATCGTTGCAATGCACGTATTTTTCTTCGTCGGGGCAACGTAACGCGAGATCCAAGATAGGTTTGCTCGCAGAATACGTAACGCGTGCATTGTTGTGCAAGCGTTTACCGCTATCGCGATCGGCGCATGAAAAATTTAGCGGAAAAATTTCCACGATCGTCGATGCTACAGCCGACGCGGTTCAAAAAATTTCGTCATCGACAAGTATCGCCTTACAAGCTTCTCGTCGTTCGTGCTTTTTCCTCCCACGGCTCGCTAACGTCGTACGACGCGCGTTAATCGTACGCATCGCTTTGTCCCTTTCTTTCTTCGTTATCCGTTCGAGTCGCAAGCAGCGCGAACGCGCTGTTTAGGTTTCATGTGGAAAAACGCCATTTGAACGCTACGGACGACTCACGGTATTTTGCATTGGGTTGGCAACTAAGTGATTGCGGATTTTGTCATTAGATGGTAATGGTAATGTCATTAGATGGTAAATTTCATTATTATCTTCTCAATAATTTTTATCGAACAGAACTCGAAATATTTATTAACTGATAGTACGCAAATATAATATTACAGATGTATTTCATAAAAGTAAGAAATAAGTACGACGAGCGCTGCTGCGCCGCTTGTTTCTCTTCGCGCTGTTGGGGATTTTTCGAATATCCCTGCGACTCAAACGGTTGCAGATTACGCACGTGCGATATGAAAAAGATGAAATTGCGAGCGACTGTGGAAAAACGTAAGAGAAAGTACACCGAGTTCGTACATTTCGTAGAAAATATTAAAATGGAAAAAGGACGCGACGCTATAGAAACTCGGTGGAAGCAGCGGAAGAGGGAAAAAATCGACCGACTCGATTTGCGTTAAATCCACCGCTCTTTCCAAACGCTTTATCTGAAAACTTGCCGACACGAGAAACTCGAATTAAGCGGCCTTCCGTGACTTTATCTTTTCTCCATTTCCGAGATAAACGCGCGTGCATAACGTGAACTTGGAACAATACTCTTACGACTTGGTAACGTCATACGACGCGTGTTAATCATACGCCGGTTCCTTTCTTCGTAATCCTACGCTGCGTATACGCGCGATAGGAAGCGCGTTGGTTTCAGAGCTCGCGCGACCTGAACATTCCAACGATTCTGCGGAAAGTTTCGCAGTGGAAGCTGGCAGATTCGGAGGAGGCGAAGCGCGGTAGAAATGTCGAGCTTGTTTCTAATAGATCGGTCGCCTGGTGTTTCAGGGGCAACAGCCGCAGGCGGAGGACGAGAACACGCCACAAAAGAGGGTGGACAAGATCTTCGATCAGATGGACAAAAACCACGACGACAAATTAACCCTGGAAGAGTTCCGGGAGGGTAGCAAAGCCGATCCTAGAATCGTGCAAGCGTTGTCGTTAGGCGGCGAGTAACCTCGAGCCCCGTCGAGACCGCACCGTACGTCGTCGATCGTTTCAAGCCGGACGATCGTCTCGTTACTTCGGTCCGGTCGTCGAAACGGATAGAGAGAGAAATCGATCGCTCGAACAGATAAGGAAAACGGGCGGCTCGATAACCATAAGCACGCAGTCCGGCGTACACGCATACGTAGGTAGCACATAATGCGAATCGACATGACGCGATCCTCTCTCTCCCTTCCTCTCTGCACTTTGTTTGTGCGAACGACAACAGGGACGGACGACAAAATCAGGAAAAATCGAGTCCTCGCGAAATTGACTTTAACACGTTGACTGCCGCGCGTGTTTACAATGAAATCTCCTTCGGGCCACGAGTATGTGTTATTTTGACCAAATGGTTTTTTTATGCCACCGCAATTAGAAAAGGAATCAAATGGAAAACTTGGCATTCAACTCCTTTTGGGAATTTCTGTTGTAAACGCTTTGACGGTTTACAAAATTGCAACGAGGAAGCATGTAAATATTAGAAGATTTAGAGAATTATTAGCTGCAAAATTATTACGGTTGCCTGAGAATACAAAAAATCCTTGTCTTCGACGGAATCATTAGATGCGCATGCAAGCTATGTTACGCACATAAAAGACACGAGAGAATTTAAAGAAAACAATAACTTACTGTCCAAAATGTCCCGACAAACCTCAGCTTTGTATAGAATACTTTAAAGTTTTACGTTCTAAATAATTTTCTTAATAAACCATTTCCGTATTATTTTTATAACAATTCAATAGTTTTATTACTTTCTGTGGAATATCTTTTCAAATACCTACGACGATCCTTCGCAAGTAGTCAAATAAGCGTCACCCAAATATGGGTGACGCGGCTCTATTAGAAATTTTGGCGTTATCCGAACACGGGTAACACGGCCCTACGAGAAATTTTTGGTGTCACCCAAATATGGGTGACATGGCTCCGTTGGAGGCCTTGGTGTCGCCCGAATACGGGTGACGCGATTCTGTTGGAAACTTTGCTGTCACCCGAATATGGGTGACGCTGCAGTCAACGTGTTAAAAGGCGGAGATCCGACATTGCCGAGATCCTCCGATCGGTGTACGCTCGACGGAACGCAAAAAGGAAACTAATTTTCCCGTAGACGCTGGCCGTGTTCTCTGCGTGGAACCTACCACGGCAGTAGAAACATTATGGCCACAGGCTGCCAAGCGTATGAAGAACGAGCGAATGATCAATGGAGCAAAGAATACGCGTAGAACGAAGGCGACGATATTCGTGGAAGGTTTCGATATTCGCGAACACGCAGTTTACGTGGCACGAACGAAACGAGAATTCGATGGATTCGCAAACGCGGGGTCGTGGAGAATTTTGCGATACTTTGGAATCGTCGATTCGATACCGCGGCAAGCGAGCGTCGAGTGGAAAGCAACCGGAGAAAAAGGAAGGAAAGGTGAAAGAGAGCGGGCAGGAAATGATTAAAATAAGAGGAAAGCGGAAAGGACGAGCGTTTTATCGACTGGCCGCATTTCCTCGTCAAAGCGATTTCTCGTTTCAATTTTCAAACGCGGTCGGTAGAACGACGCCGCGGAACAGTTCGCCCGGGTTCTCCGATTCTAACGAACCTTCGATCCCTTTCGCTCGTCCGACAATTTCGGATCGTTGAAATTGCTTGGCAGAAAATTTCGCTTGCGGGAATTCCACCCAGACGGACAAACGAAAAAGTAAGATAAATAAAAAGCATTAATTAAGAAGGAGAGCAGAATGTAGGCCGAGATAAGTTCTCGCGTCGTTTCGAGAAACCAGCTGCGATCTAATTAAAACGAAGAATTCGTGGATGTCGGGTCGATATGTTTCTGAAAAAGTCGAAGCAATGGCATGCAACACACGCGACACGACGAAGCGTGAAACGAAGTCTGAAGCACGCGGCTCGTTAGCACGCGTCGACCCTCGTCGTCGAGGTTCGTTACTCTTTACCCTGGAGCCTCCCTAAACACCTGACCCGTTTCAACGTCGTTTCCACGTTAAACGTTCGCCTTCGTGTTTCGACTTGGACGAGCGAACTGGACGCGACCGACGATGAGCGATGATCATTGGAATCAATTTTCTCCGCTGTGTTTCACTGAAATTGACGACGTTGATCGCGGATAGCTGGTTCGCGACCCGCTGCCTACTTTATTTTTCCATTAACCCTTTGCACTCTTATGTCGAGTGTGCCTCGACATGAATTTTCATCTCAGGAGCTCCTTTGTCGAGTCCCACCTCTTTTTGTGAAACGTGCGAAAGAAAAGCAGGATTGGATCCTGGAAATTGTTTCAAGATATATCGTACACTTAAAAATTACAAAATACAACAATAGTGTGAATAAACTGGTATTTAAGCGAATTTCTTTCTTCCTTTATTTATTTAAATTGTCTTATTTTTTGGTTAAAGTAAATTTCAAATGAAATAATTAAAAGCGTGGGAGCTGCTGGCAACGAAATTGAAATAAAATTCGGAGTGCAAAGGGTTAACAAGCGACCTTACGCAACAACGCTGTATGCGAATTCAGTCGATAAATCATATTTATTTTTAACTCAAATTTACATAAACCGGTAGCCCTGACCTTTCTCGTTTCTTGAAACTCTGCAGCGACGAATTTTAATAAGCTTCGCCCGAAGTTACGTATTTCGTTTCACTTTCTTCCAGACGTCTTACGACTATCGTTTCGGCATAAACGCGCGTACAAATCGCCAGATCTGCCTACGTTTTCCTAAACGTTGTGCGATCGATCGTTCACGGGTTACAGATCGGTGCGTCGGTGATAAACGTGAACGCAAAACACGCAAAACTTTCCCGAGAATGAAAATACTCGTTCCACTATGCCTAACATCCGACGAGTGGCGTCGCGACGCCACGGTCTTACATCCTTCGTTTCGTGCTGTTACATAAATTATATCGACGCTATCGTCGCCATCCCGGCGCTTATACCCACACACATATCTACATATACGTACACATATAGCAGCAGCAAAAATTATACGACCGACTAAACGACCACGCCTTTGTACGCGCCCCCAGGATTAAGGTCGTCGAGGAAGTTCAGAGACAAACAACTCCGAAAATAAATCCAAGCCAGTTCCTCTCACGCCTAATTCGCTCGTCTACTTAAGTTACGCGTGTTTTTCTCGTTCCACGATTCCATTGATCTACTTTGGTCGGATTAACTTGCCCTATTTCCTTCTTTTTCCTATTGGCTGTTATGTTACATTATTGTTACATTATTATTGTAATTACATCGTTGTATTATGTTTGGTAATTTGGTACTTCGCTGTAGACCGTAGTTTGGTCGTGCGATAGATTTCGACGTTAACAGATTAACACTTTACCGACCGATAGCCGATTAATCGGCTTCTCATCGTCGACGCTTACCGATCGACAGCCTATTAATCGGCTTTTTGTCTCCGACGCTTACCGATCAATAGCCTATTAATCGACTTTTCGTTGCCGACAATCTTTCTCATTATTTGAGCAGTAATTTGTTATTTAGTACTAAAGTAGCTTGCTCAGTTGCGTCAGTTGCGTTGCTTTGTAAGCTCCCACAGTTTTATACCAATTTGAAAAACTTACCGTTCGCGATGAACGAAAAGAATGATATTGGAAAGTCTAAACCGAAACAGAGCCGGCGCCAGGGAGAATTTGCCCCTGAGCTGCCGGTCGGACGTGCGTATGCTGTTGAATCGCTAGCGGTCGGAAAAGTGTTAACCGAACGTGCGAGCGACGCGCGTCGCATACGTTTTAAAAGACGTTGGCGCGCGATATCCATGACGCACGGCTCGTTCTTTTCTACCTACGTCGATCGTGTTATACAGGGTGGTTAGTAACTGGTGGTACAAGCGGAAAGGGGGTGATTCTACGCGAAAAAAGAAATCGGAAATATAGAATAAAAATTTCTTTTTTCTAATTTTTTTTTTTTTTTTTAAATTTTTCCATCGAGACAACGATCTACAGTGAGATCCGTTATAACGAGACGCGATAAAGTGCACGCGTACCGAGCGCAAATTCAAAGTCGATTTTCTCGAAAACGAAGCCTCAAACGACAAATTTTTATTCTATATTTTCGACTTCTTTTTTCACGTAGAATCACCCCCTTTCCGCTTGTACCGCCAGATACCAACCACCCTGTATTTCTATGGGAAGCACCGATCGTTCGAGTGTAACAAATATTTCGCAAGGAAACTCTCGCGTGGATAAACACGCACGATCTGCGCTCAATTTTCGACGCCGCCTTCGTTCGAGGGTCAATGAGAAGTCTCTGCCAAATTGTGCGTCGACACATTCACCGATTCGATGCTCTTTTCTCCCGTTGCTACGTACGCTACTTGGCTTAAAAACCTTTCCAATTTGCACAGTTGGAGACGAGCGATATAAAACCTGGAGGTGAACGAATAGCAGGAAGATAGCGGCGACAGCGGGGAAACGCGGATTTGCATAGGATCCTCTTCCTGCTTCTTCTCGCTTGCGCCAAAAATTCGAAACTCTTCCGTAGATCGCCTCCTTCCCTTGCAAACCTACCAGCTGCGTCTTTCGATGGGAAGAGGGGCGAGATGGGAGACACTTTGCGAACGTCTGTCGCGTGATGCAACGTATACAACGTACGTAGCTGGTATTTGCCAAAAGTTCAATAGCCGTGACATTTGACAGGTTTTTTTCTAGTTGTCATGGAGCAAGTTCCAGGCTACGAGAACGTTAAAACAGCTAAATCAAAGTGGGAAGAACCGTCCCGTTTGTCGTTCGTATTACCAAAGTTGTTCTTGTTAGAAGGTAACCTTCTCATCTACTTTACGATCCGTAGCGAGAAAGAAAGTTTAAACGATTTTAGATAGAATTAGCGTTTACTCTTGTTCCTTGGAAATTACACGCAATGCATCGTACCGGTTCCACGTGCAATGCACAAGAACAACGGTTTACATTTATAACGAAAACCGGTAGATTGTAGAATGTGGATTCGCGCATGCGACTACAAGGCGATGTACCTGTATGCGTGCTACGTTCGGCAACTCGTCCACCACCTTTTCTTTTTAATCGAAACTGTACGATCGATGACAGCGCGAATCTCAGCTGATCGCCGAGTTTCTCCGATCGAAGGTTCCAAAGGTTCGATCGTTGGACGAACGATCGGAGGAAACACGTGGACGGACGCGAGAAAACGAACGGAGGTTGTTGAACGAACTCGTCGAACCTTGTCAAACAGTAGCAATAATCGAAGAACTATGTTAGCGCTGTCGACAAGACATTTTTTAACCGACGAATAAATGTAAAAAGCCAGCGAATTCGCAGCAGCACTCGCTGTACCAGCAGATCGGCCGCGAGTCAACGCCGATGTTTTCGAGTTTCAACGCTACTTCGGCGATCCTCGCGTTATTCCATCGACTTTAAACCAAGCAGAAGCTTATAAGGAGCGATAAATCTTCGCAAGCAGATTTATTGAATCGAGGTACACCGAGGTGGACCGAACAGGAGAACCACCGGCTCTGTGCTATCATATCGTACGTATACGCCGATCGATCGTTGGCAAGTTAACTCGTGCTGTGTCGTCGGCTCAACTATATCAATTCGATGATTGCGGAACGTTTGCTTTCTTTCATCCGTATGATTGATTCGGATATCCCCGTTGCTCGCGTCGACCGAACGTTAACCATCTTTCTTATCGCAGATTGTTAACCTGTTCGATCGGATCGGACAGAAATCGACGACGCGTATACTCGAAAATCCTGTCGCGATTTAACCGACGCTTTGTTCTTCGCATTACTCGTGCACTTCGTTCAGCGACAATTTCTTATTCTCCGAGATATTCTCGAGTTCGTTTCGTTTCGCTTTTCCGAAGCTTTTCCGAAGCTTTTCCGATCAAGCGTTCCACCGACATGCTACACAGTCGTAGAACGTGAAAATCCAGCGACGTTGATAGCCGACGTACAAGCAACCGTGCGAAGAATAAGAATCGGCAAATTCGTTTTGGATGTTTGCCGGTTACTCGAAATGGATTGTCGAAGCCGCGGCTGTAACAGCGCGTGCATCGGAGAAGTGGCTCGACAAGACGGCGACTTGTTCGTGTACCGGCGAATCATGGACTGGCAATTGGCTCGATTGAGTAATTTTTACATTTCCAAAAGACGTTGTAGGAAAAGGATTTTTGCTTAGCTGAGACTTGTAGATGCTTTCCGTGTAAAGTTCGTGTAGTAAAGCTTCGTCGAGCTACAGTCTCCACCTTTTAACTTGCCAGTGGTACGAAACGAGTGATACGACGAAACTCGAGAAAAAAGAGGAAGGGGAGAGAGAGAGAGAGAGAGAGAGAGAGGAAAGGAAGAAGCACAAGGAAGCGAGTGGAAAAGAGGAAGCAAAAATACGTGGTAACGCGCGTTGAAATATCTTCTTCGAAGTTTTGCATTCCTCCGCAAGATATATCTACTACTACTACTACTACTACTACTTTTCGCGCGTTTATCGTCGCGAAAGCTCGTTTTTATAAATATTTTACGAATTAGTAAATCCGCAGGGAGAAAAAGAGAAAGAGAGAGAGAGAGAGAAGAGAAGAGGAGAGTTCTCCGGCTTCTTGAACAGAACATTTCACGTGGATATTGAAAATTGCGATGAACGCGATGGAAACACGGTCGTGTTCGTTCGTGTCGTATGACGCGGACCAGCTGTTAGGATATCGAGTTCGAATTCCATTCGACGGGCAACTTTATCGCGACAATCAAAACGGCTTTATAAGGTTTACAACGTTCTGCCCTTGGTTTGGGAAACGACAAGTTTTTCCGACGAGTTGTATCGAACCGAAGGAAAATCACTTCTCCAACGTTCGATGATTCGCAAAAATAAGATAAAATACGAGAGAGTTGAACTATCGATCGGTTCCGCTCCCCTCCTCTCTCGCTCTCTCTCTCTCTCTCTCTTTTTCTCTCGCTCGCTCGTTCGCTCTCGCTCGTTCGATGACTCGAATGAAAAGAAAATGAATTTCTTCACGCGTACGATTAAAAAGAATTATTCTACTATAGCGTTACTCGATATTTTGAAATGCTGCAAAGTTAAAAGGGCTATTCTAATGCGTGCCACTATACTCGTATCGCTATTATCGCTAGTTATATACTAAACGCTAATCTACTGTTACTCTACTCTACTTACTCAGCAACGTGACAAACTTCTCCGTCTAGAACGCGTACGGTACTCTCCCGTTCGGCGAGCAAACGCGAACGAAAGAAAGAAAGAAAGGAAGATAGAAATAGGAAGAAAGAAAACGGAGAAAGAGAAGAAAGTACGCGGCGGAAAGGAAGAAAGCGAAAAAGAAACGATTCTCGATGGGTACATACTACACGGACACACGTGACATTCACACGAGAACACGAAACACACAGCAGACACGCGTACACGCCGACATACGTCAAGGTCATTGTTTTACGAACTTTCTGTGATAATTATTAACAATCACTAAATACGAGGAAAATCGTTAGTTGCGAGGTGGCAGGGAACGAACGGACATGCTTGTAAATTGTAAATAAACGCGACGGCGGGTTTGCGATAATCGCGACTGCGGTGAGTAGAGAAAGACAGAAAAGGGGGCAGACAGTTACGATCGGATCGGAAGAAACGTTGTTGTTACGCGATAACACGTTATCCGTGTTCCGTGGTTGATCGAGGATCCACGGCTGGTTCGTCGACGATACGGACGGTCGTACGACGAATGGACGACGGAAGCAACCGAGACGAACATCGTGACCTCGATATACATAGCTAGGTTGCTCGGTTACCACGAAAATCTAAGCGCATTGTTATTTTGTATGGTCCCAGGCGTTTTTTCTAAATAACCACGACATCGTAACACACGATAATGATGGTGATTAATAAAAATAATTTGAAGCACACGTGAACGCACCACCTTGCCCTCCACCTTTTCTTGTCTTTTCAGCAACGGTTTGGCTACTCGAACGTTTGCCGATTTCCAGCTGCAGTGCGCGCTAGACGCAACCGATGCAACTCCTCCGTGCGTCGCATATCCTCGCTCAATGCTTTTATCCTCAGCTGCACCTCTTGAATGGCCATTTCCGCGATTTTGATCTTCAACCGTTTCTCCTCCGCCTGCAACCAACCGAACCGACAAACGTCTTGTACCGCTAACGCTGTTTCTGCGCCCAATTTCCTCGGTTAAAATTGCCATCAACGTACTTCGAGCTGTTGCAGAAGCAACCGGTGCTTCAATCGACTACGATAATCCGTGAGAAAAACGTAGCCCTTTCCGAAGCTCTGGTCCCTTCGAGTTGTCGAGTTTCTCGCGCGGACACCACCGACCTCGTTCTCGTCGCTCTCCGTCGCGATCAGGTCGCCATCCTCCTTCGACGATTTTTCCATTTTCTTATCGCGCGATGAATCGTCGTTCGCGTTGCATTCCAACGAACCGTATACCTCGCTGTCTGCAAAAATATCTCGTTTTCATCGGATCCACAACATCGACGATCCACGCACCGATTCCCCTTCTCTCTGTCTTACTTGCATTCGTTTCCTTCGAACGCGTTCGGTCGTTTTTACTTTCCGCTAAACTGTGATGGTAACCGAATGGCATCGCGCGTGCACCATCGTTCGTGGCGCGCGTTTTTCTCGAATTCAACCAGTCGCCTTGCTGCGCCTGCTGTTCGTTCCACACAGCGTCCGCTAAAATGAAAAAAACGTTGGACGCGTTGACCGTTGTTTCCAAGTAACAAACAACAATCTTTTTGCTTTTTACCTGTCCGCCTGGAAGACAAAGACGTCTGCACCGTGCCGTCGATCGCGTTTGTGGGAAAGTACGAGTTGTCGTTCTCGGGATAAATCACCGACACGGTGACGCTGTTGTTGGAAATACGCGCGTTGGACACAACGATCCGATTCATAGTTTTGCACTCTGTCGCGTTACTCGATAACAACGACGACGATGACGACGACGACGATGACGACAACGACGACGATGTCGATACCACCAGACGATCCTCGTTCGCAAGGATCTCCTTTCTCTCCTCCAAATTGATGTCCTCTTTAAGGCTTACATTCTCCAATGCGTTCGTGCCTTCCGCCTTGGAATCGTCAGACGCTTGGTCGTCGTTCCGCTCCACTTTGACTCGCGACACATCTTAAAATGGCCAACCGTTTATTTGTCCATCGTTTCCTCGACGAGCTTCGATCGCCGTTTTAAACAACTCGAACGAAAGACTATGCAACTGCAAGGACTTTGCACGGGCCACGATATTAGACGGTTTACGCGAGCGAACGATAAACGGGCAGATGGACAACTACCGAGGCAAGAGGTAAAAATATGAGAAGAATACCAATGAAAGCATCCAGGTTGTTGGAATGGTGAGCGGTGGCTGCGTTGTCTTCGTATTTGTCACGAAACCGGCCACCTGATTTCGTCGGCGACCTCTGCAAATGATCGGCCAGCGATCGAACAACGTCAGGAATTTGCGAAAACTTAGCCGGCGACCGATTCTCTACGAAAACTTGGTATCTATTCCACTCGAGGCACTCGCTCGTCTCCGATTCTATGCACTTCTTATTTTCCTACAATGTGTCCATTATATGTCAGAGCTGTTTCAGGAAGAGGAGAAGGTACGCGAAGCTACGGAAGAAGGTGAACGCGTGAGTGCGAGGTTTGGCGCGGACCTTCGATCTCGTTGAAATGTCGATGGGATTTAGATAGCGAGCACGTTTTAACGCGAATTCGATGGATAAAGGGAAAACCTGAAGAGAATACCTTGCCAAACGCCATAGCCTTCTTGCAGTGATACTTGTAGTTTTGCCAATATTTCTTCAATTGAGCGGACGTTTTGCGAGTAAAACCGGCCTTCTTAAACTCGTCCTCGATGGTCGTCCAAATCTTTTTACGGGCCAAGGTAGAAGCGCTCTTGTCCAACAGAGGCGCGTACTGCTTCATTATAGCCAATAGATGAACTCGTTCTTCCTTGTCGAATTGATTCTTCTTTCTGTCGGCTTCCGACAAATTGCGCGGCATTCTCGGCTAGCAACTGTATGAGAAACCGATACGGTGCGGCGTCGATCGATCGCGATGTATCGTTGGCCGGGGCGCGGGGGGCTCGCCGATTGGATCGCTGTTGCTCGAGCAATCGAGAACGAACGCTTAAAGACGTAAGAACGTAGGATCGCAAGAACGCGTACGATCGTAAGAAAGCGTTTAGAGAAACGCAGACTATCTTGGCAGAAGTGCGATCGCTTTTGTTTCGACAAAACAGATCGCCGCGATTCGTCGTTCTTTTCGCGGTGCGTACAGTCCTTAGTAGTTTTGCACGTTGTTTTCTCCGCTTGCTCGCCGCGAGAAACATCGCACTCTCGGTTCCTACTCTGCGCTGTCCTCTTCTCCATTCCACCTTCTTTCACCTTTATTTCGCCGCAATTCATTTTAATTAATTTCAAATTCCACGCAACCGCGCCCTTTTAATGTAACATCGATCGTAGCGAAAATCACGCGAAATTCTTCCATCGATGGAACGGACGTACTCACGCGACGTTAGGCTTCGAATAAATTTTTGATAGCGAACTGACGGCGATTGGACGCGTTACATTTTCCACGCGATGCGATGACCTTCGTTGCGATTGCAAGTCTCCTATTGTCTCAACTTACTTGTATTATTTTATTATATTATTATTATTATTATTATGATACAGCTTCTAATTAATTTTTATCGCGTTAGAAATATCGTGCAGGATGGTCGGTCTGAAGGAAGAAGAAATAAAATATCGCGCGTGGCACTGGTTGCGCTTCTTCTCCTGCGTGTACAAACCGCGGACGTATCTACAGATACATATGGATACATACGTGTACAGATTCTTATTCGGTATATACATTCGTAATGCACGTGTAAACCATTTAACTTTCTATCGTTTAAATTTTGTCGCGCTTGTTTCGCGATTAGCCGTCGGCTATACTTGCGCAATATTTACGAGTGGCAACCCGCGCCAGCCGAGTTTGCGCAATTTACGCAAACCATCCGTGTCGAGATGGAGAACAAGATTCGCTTTGTTTACACGAAACTAAGCAAATATTTCAGTTCGCGGATTAAGACCTCGACAAGTTTTCGTCGATGGGAAATTAAGCGCCTCGTCGACCCGAGAAGGAAACAAATTGCAAGCGCGCGTTCGCTATCGCCACTAATTGTACGAATTTCCAAGTCAACGAACCAACCGACTTCTCCTCGAGACGGCGCGTGTTCGCGCACGGGAGCATTTCACTTTTACGCGTGGAGAGAAACGCTCGCGACGAGTGGTCAGTGATAGTAGGTAGCAGGCCTTTCTTTCAAATATTTACTTATGACAGGGAACGAGATCTCGTATCCGTATCCGTGGATGCAGTCGATAACTATGGTCTTTGGATCTGAGGAAAATTCTCTCTTCTATGGTTTCGGCGTGGCACGAAATCTCGATCGTGAAACCACACGCGACTGTCGAGTAAAATCCCTAAACTCGATAGAAGCGAGGACCGATTCGCTCTCGAGATTACCAGCTGCCAGCCGCAAGATTATGCAAACTCCAGTCAAGTACCGCGAAGAGAAAATACGTAATTAATCAACGAATGTGCTGGTTACAGTTGGAACAACGCAAACGCATTTTACAACCTTTGCTGCTGCACGAACAGCGCCGTCGCTTTCTCACGATGCTTTTCATAACGAAACGCAAACACGCCTGTACACTGGCTGTTCCGCTTGAACAACGTTATGTTACAAATACATGTTACGAGCGAGGCTGTTCTTCTCCGAACACCCTTGCGAGAACAAAGCGAAGCTCGTCTCGCGAGTCGAGTCGAATCGCTGCCTACGTAGCCAGAGGATATTTATTTTTGCTAATTTACGTTGTTTTGGCTAACCGAGTCGTATAAATCATGCGATCGACATTGACGTAGGAAATACGGTCAAAGATATTTTCATTTATATTTGTCAAGGTAAAGACGCGATCGAACAGACACACCAACAACGATATTAATATTAATACAAACGAACAAATTGCCCGATGATCAATGTACATTTCCTTCGAACGTATTCTTCGTGCTTCTCTTTAATTACAACTTAGCAAAGTAACCTTATTTGTCTCTTTCCACGCTACATTTTGCTCGTTTCTTTTTTTGAAATAATAATAAAACATTTGTCAATTTTTATTTTATTCATTTACGTTATATAATATACGTTTTGATGGATGGTAAACGCGATAAACGAAGTAGCGCCGTTTGTTAGTACGTGGAGCCGAAATAAAAAGTCACAGAAGGTGCTGAAGCATGAAACGCATAGATGTGATTTCCGCTTTGACCGATATATCCGCAACTCGTGAACGAGAGATAACTTGCAGTCTCGTATGGGACATGGCTACGCTATCTCGTCGATCTCTTACATACTCTTTTTCTGTCTTTTCTTTCCCCCCACATTCGCCTCGTATTCGATATGATTCAATTATATCGATAGTCAATGTAGGAGATTCCACCTGTACCGTTAGTCTGGTTCGATGCGACGAATATCACACGAAAGAAAAACAATACTCGTGTTTCAGGATTCATACAAAACGATCGAGTTTTCGCGCTCGAACTTCAAGACGCGCGAAATACACAAAGAAACATAGAAAGCTGCTTGTTCGCCGGACACCGAATACATAAAACAGTCGTTAAACGAAAAGTACTGAAAAATTATGACAAGTAAGATTTCCGGAAGAGAGAGAAGGTTATTGAAATCTGTAGATACGGTTACGGTAAAAGTTATCTGTAAGCGAATCTAATTACGCGTGATTCTAGCTGCGTGTTACTAACTTTGCACCAGATCGCTACAACTCCACTTTTAACCGAGTAGTTTCGCCGCTGAATACCTGTCATCTGTGTTTTACTCGCTACCGCTTTGCGCAATCTCGTTGAACTGTTCGATTTCTGTTTAGAACACTGCGCTACTCGCAACAAATTTCCCAAAAGACCGAGAGTATTCATACATACAAATGCGATATATGTGTGTGTGCGCGCGCGCGCGTGTGTGTGTGTGCACATACATTTTCAAACAAGCAAATCGAAAGAAGAGAACGTCGAATCAATCGGTTGCAGCTTAATGGAAATAGTTGGTTTATGATATCTTCTGCGAAGGTGGCACCGGTGTTCCGAAGATCGAAGAAACCGACGGTAAGTCCACGAACGTCAATAAGGTAGGATACCACCTTTACCAACTATTGTGTAAACAGCCGCACTGCCTTCCGTCACAGCCTGCTACGTTCAAATCGTTCCAATTGCTAATTATGTACTTCTGTGTCCTTCTTGTCCGTTAAATTTTTATTCCTTTCTTATCAATCGTTCCTAGCACTTTTTGCCTCGTAATGTGCGCCCAAAGCGAGTTACACGACTATTCAGGGTGCTGCTGCGTCGCAAAACTTTCTCCTTCGTTATCCTTTTGTATTTGCATAAAAAATAGTTCGTTCTGAAACTTGGTCACTCTTTTATGACGAATACCATCCGTTGCTTTAGTCAACAACGAATTTGCATTCTTCGTTGCGTAACGGACAAACTAAAGAAGTATCAAACGGGTCAGTCTGGGTTCGAACATTAAGAGAACCTTTCGCTCGTCTATTCATTCTTACGTTTGCCTCGATGATTCAAACGTTCCAAGGTGCGGAATACATATAATCGTAGTTCTTCTGTGCGTCTAAACCAAATAGCTATATAACTAAGAAACGTCGAACTATATATACTTCCATTTAATCCCAAAATTAATTCGGATTGTAATTAATTATATTGGTAACAGCAACAACAAGAACAATAATAATAATAAGAAGAAGAATAATAATAGTAGTAAAAAGGAGAAGAAAAAGGGAAATTAACTATGGCGTAAGTCGTAAAAATAACGACAGACCGTAACCGTAGATATAAAGCTGAAATTTAAGTTGAAAAGCAGTAAATCGCCGTCCGTTGTTTTCATGCACCGCACGACGTAACAGATTTAATAGCCTGAAATTTTCTCATCGATTCGGCTAATACGACTAACACGGCTAATACGGCTAATCCAGCTAATACGGCTAATCCAGCTAATACGGATCGTAGCTGCCATCAAATTATCGTTGCGCTTAAAATATTCACCGCGCAATCCCCTCGATCCAAATGTCTGTCACTGATCATGCAATTAAACATACCGCGAAATATATCGAAAAATCGTTGCAGTTTCTCATAAGTCCTCATCCAAAAGGACGATTTTCAGCATTCTGGCTACTTTTCCTTCCACCAAACAGTTATATCGATACCGATTAATTAATCATCGCTGATATTCGGAAACTTGACTTTCTTCCGCTTCCTTCTCTTTGCTTTGTCTTTAAACGTGTCTTTAAACGAAAATACTCACGTTGAAAGGAGTACGAAATCGATAGACTTTTTAAAAGCTCGCCATTGTCCATCCCGTTTTCGGTGTTATAATCGTTATCGATAGGTTTGGCGCGCTTCGATTATCGCTTCGCTCTACGGTTGTGACGTAACTCATCTAATAAATCATGAAAGTTTTGAGACGTTAAAATTCTTACGAGCACCGGTAGAAAGCTGGTAATAAAAATAACACGATTACAGCGACCTTTTAAACACGAAAAATCCGGCAAGTACAGTATCTCTCTTTGTCAAACTTTCGCCATTACGCAGCGTATTTTCGTATTTTTTGAAACTGAACGTTTGAACTTTTGACAAATTCTCTTCATTTCCCATAATTTTGCACGCGGTTAGCCTCGATCGTAATTAACAAAAATATTTTCTTTCGTTGGTAATACCGGCGGATGCGGTATGCGTGCATCGGCTGCGACGAAGTTACCATCTGTTCACGCGGACCATGGTTTATGGATTTGCCCGACATCGAGGAGAGTCGGCGAGATAAACACGCGTAAGTGCGTATACGCGTGCCGCGAACCCAGAAAACGTGACTCTCGCGAGTTGCCGGCGTACGTTTGCCAGGCAACCGTAATTTCTTCGATTCGATTTAACCGGAGTACCAGTGGAAACGAGGCGACCAACATTTTTGCCGCTCTATGTGAGGTTAGCGTCGCGAGAAGTGGCCAATGTAATTGTTCGTTGCGTAATAAATGGGAAACACGTGAGACCGAGCACGACGATAATCGATTATTCGATAACCAATTTTACAATTTTAGAAGGAGAAACGTGAATCGTCGCACGCACTCCAACAAAGACCACTAATCGGTGAGCGTTCCAGAGATAAAAGAAAAACTATTTCGACGAATGTATTGGCTTGGCAACTAAGTGATTGCGGATTTTGTCAATACCATCTAATGACAAAACCCGCAATCACTTAGTTGCCAACTCAATAGAACCGTGGACGATGAAACTCGATTGGAAAGACCGCACGAACCAGCTTCGCACCTCGTTCAGCTGTTAAAACGAATACTGGAAATTGGAGGAATTTTCGCATAGCGTAATTTCGTTGATGCATTTTTCTGATTCGTCGCTGCTCCTGTTGACGATACAATTACGCTAGGCTACAGCGATGGCACGCTCTTTCTACAAACCGGCTAGGAAAGGGGGTACAATACCTATATAAAGCTTGAATGAAGATGCTCCCAGCTATTCACTCTCACCTTTCTCACAAGCGTGTGCACGACGCAAATCTTCCGCACGAATCACGAGGGAAGATCGGCTTCGTGTTCGTCTCCCGTCAAAAGGATTTCGCTGCGAGGTGAGTGTCTGAACTTTGCTCGCATTTCGTTTCCGTCCATTTCTTTACAATTTCCTATTTTTATCTTTTTTTATTTTTTCTTTTTTTTCTTTTTCTTTTCTCATCGAAAATTTCAACCCGATCGTCCGCGGTTCGCGCCACCACGAGCAAACTCTGGGGAGAAAGCGTCGTGGTGACAAACGCACGGAGCATCGGCCGCGATATTCGCAAACTCCTCTCGATAGGAATCGCTCGAATCGATCGATGTTTAGAACGAAGACCAGCGAATGCAGCGACGTTTACGAGCACGCGTTGCATTTTCACACGGTAGAAAACGCATGGAACTTGGAAGGAGAGATACAAATTCATTGCACCGCGAAGAAGAAAGCCACGTTTCGTGTGCGGAATGACCGATGTTGCCCGTGACTATAGTCTACACCGAGCGAGACTATTTACGTTAAAACTTGCACGCAACTTTAAACGAAACGCGAGTATATCGATTCGCTTTTTCTTCCTTTTAACGGCTATGTCGTTCGTACAAATTCGACGCCGATGTAACGAAAAACGGTGGGAAAGTTACAAGTCGCAGCACGAGAAATTCGCAGAGGCTGAGATCGAATTCGGTTCGATACTGCGCGGCCTCCACGTTCACAACGCACGAAGCTGTTGCTTTAGTTACGGTTTAGTTGCTTTATTTTACAAAAGGGAGTTCGTGACGCGTGCACGCGATATAAACATACCTTTGAGAATGTGCAAAATTCAGGTTCCACCAAGACCGATATTCGCCGAACGAAAGAAAGCGGTGTCGATAACGATAAGCAAACGCGAGGATCTGACAGACGAGCGAACGCGAGAACGCGGAGCGAGAACGAGAGTGAGAGTAAGAGCGAGAGCGAAAGCGTGAGCGAGAGACAAAACGAAGACGGCTGATTTTGGTAGCTGCATCCCGAAGAAAGCGCGCTGTATGCATACTTACGCTATACATCGGCGATGTGTCCGCGACTCCACGATAATCGTTAGATCAGTGGTACTCAGGCTTTTCCTCCTTCGCCGACCCTTGGCATCTCTCGTTCGAATCCAGGTCGAAGGTAGCAAAACACGTGAAAAAATTCCTCCGCGCGTTCTTTAACCAATAAAATGACGCAACTTCATTGGCTGTAGAAAGAACTCGAAGCGTAGATGCTGCAATCTTCGTTTAACGTTTCTCGTCGCCGGGAGCGAGTCCCAAGTCCTAAGTGTCCACACCTATAGAGAAAGTCATATATCATCGAGAAGAAGCGGAAAGGGAAAGTTTTCCGAAAACGATACGAAGGAGCATGAGATCTTTCGAAATATTTGGGTAATCGAGTGTGTGATTTTGTCGGATCGCAATTGCGTGGATGATCGCCGCCTTCTAACGTGGCCGATGCTTTTGGCGAGTCGAATCCTCTCGGCTTTCTCCGTGACGAAGGTCGCGAGAAGGCCGATTTCTCGGTACTTTTTCCATGTAAAAATCAATGTTCCTCGATATGTGCGATACTCACGGAGAACAATTAAATTCTTCGCGTATAATCCGAACGTGTTTTCTGTTTTACTAGATTCCGTTATATCATCTTTCGTTGGTTTCACGGTACGTCATCTTTTGCCGGTAAGAACCAACAGAAGGTAATTACCCTAATTAGCCGGCAATATCTCGTTTCAACGATTCAACGATTTGACCGTTGTAACACGGCGAACGTGAGACGGTAGAGTTCCCTCTGAAAATCACAGACAATCTTCGAATTGCGAAACACGATTCGAACGTTGTCGCAACTCGGCGAGAAAATTGTTATCGATCGAGAAACCACGGAGCCTATGCTTCCGTAGAACACGAAAACAGTTTCCCTAGTTCCGCTCGACGCCTAACCTATGTTACGCTTTAAACATTTGTCATTTCTAAAGAGACTCGGTCAGATATCTGGAAAATCTTTTTTGCGACATTCGATTAACGCTCAACTTGCCGCAGCGTTTCCGAATTCTATCGAATTACACGATGGCCACACCGCAGCTAGAGACGAATACGCCTTCGCGTACCGGTTTTAGAAAAAGGTTCGAACCGGCTGTTCGACGCGACCTCGTCGTCGATCCGCCTCCGGCTGACATTGCGAAGTAGAAACCACGAGGAACAATTTGCGCGCGCGCATGCACACAAAGACCCGCGCGCATCGCGTTTCACGACTCGTAAGGCAATCGATGTCCTCGTAACCCAGACCTATCGGACGTAACTGCCAGTTTTCACTAGCAGATCTCTCGCAACTCGCAACTACCTCCAAACGCTCTTCTGCTCTCCGCTCTTGTCCCTTCTCGTTAGCATGATTAGCATCCGATAGCGCTACAATAATTTTTTTTCTCTAGATAATCTTCGAAACGTCGTTCGCTTTCACCGCTTGTTTTCGATGCGCCGATGGTTTCCGCTTAGGCGTGCAAACTAAAGCGTTCGGGTATTTTGAAAAGAAGGCTGCTCGGTTTAACGCAACGGGAAGTTGGAGGATTCGCTTTCGAGGATGATTCGGCGATCTCCGTGCACTGTGCGTCGATCAGCTGTATCGTTAACGCGTAAAAAACGGTCGTTGGGTCGATCTCGGTCGGCGCAGCCTGTGTCTAGCGCGAGGCTTGTTACGAAATGCGGATAATGAACGAGCAACGTTCCGTCATCTTATTAAGCTGGCGCATCCAGTCGAAAAGTGGAGGCGCAGAAGCGAAACCACAGCATCTCAAGTGCACGTTACACTTGCTCAATCGCGCTGCCGCAAATGACCACTTTTGCCCCTACCAACTTTGCAAACTCTACAAACCGCTGTTTACAAACCTGACAAATTTCCCTATGATAATCGCGCTACTGCGTTACCAACGTGAACCGCTGCTCGCAATTACCGCGCGCTGCATACCCCGCAGGCTTCTCCTGGTTTCTCGAGCGAGACGAGTTTAGAATTGGACGAATCAGCTTCCGAACGTCAGCTGCGTTGTTCGCGTATCGCTCGTACCGTATATGGCGTCTGAACGATATTGCCAAATTATTTACACACATGCGGAGGATGTGTATGTAAACAGTCGACGCATCGTCATCGATTTTAATCGTTCGCGATAATACGATATTAAGTTTGCACGTTAAAAGAGAAAGGCCGATCAAATATCCCATTACCTTGCTAATAGGTATGACATGAAAGAATCATCAGGCGAGTGTGTACGAGTTTCGTGACGGGTGATGGCGGTCGTAATTTCCTGAAATATTTTGCCTGGGAAACGTGATACCCAGATTGTCCGAATCCGATAACGAGATCCATTAGCCGAATTCTCCATCATCTTGGATGAAAAAAAAAGAGAATATCAGAAAAACTTTCTCCGATCATCTTCTTGTTCCTTTTATTTTCAATGTCAGCGGAACGGGACAAAAACTACCCGGGGATCGGGAAAATGATAGAAATTTCGCTGGACAACGTTGTCAGATGTACTTATATCGGAGATATAAGAATACCGGACAATCGCATCTGTGTATCTGTATCGCCATCGCGCTCGTTGTCGATCAGCTAGTCACGAAATCATGCGCCGCTCTATTCTAATATAATCGCAATCTCATTTGTGCAACACGCTCTTCTTTTAATTTCTATATGAATATTTACAAATTGGGACGTTCCCACACATATCATTACCATATATTTTCCATTTCTTTCCACTCGGCCGCGATAGCTTTAGCGCGCAATGCTGTACAATTATGCGTTCGATATACAGGGTGTCTCGGTGAACCTGTTACAAAGGGATATCTCTGTAATTATTAATAACACGAAAAAATGATAGAGAGACAAATTGATTGGTTCTGTGGCACGCTTATTACGGCGTGACTCGGTTTTTTATCGTGCTCATGTTTCGAGATTTCGTTACTTTCGTAATTTCTTTTTCTTTTGATCGAACCTTATACTTTTATTTCGATACCCTTTCAGAGCTTAAAAAACAAATTCACCGACCTCGTTAACCTGACAAACCTGTACGTATTTCGAACGTACCAAAATCGAATTAATCTTCGAGCGGATTTATTCAAATGCCGGAGACATTATTCCCACACAACAAACGAATTACAGAGAAATAATTTTTGTTCGAAATATGTCAACTACAATAATTTCGGATTAAATGATCGGTATGCTTAACGAAGCCAATGAATTTGCCTTTTTATGATCTAAAACGATATCGAACAAAAATCATAAGGTTCCATTAGAAAAAAAAAGAACGATGAAGAAGCGAATCAGACCAACATCCCACGGAATCAAATAATTTATCCACCTGTCGTTTCCTCTGTATTATTTCCCAATATATTGATTATACTATTAACAATCACCAAGACATCGTTTCGTAAGGAAATTACTGAGAAACCTCGTACAATACGGCCAGTTCAAAATCGATCAAGCACGTGTTTTAACGATCGATTCGTAAACACGGTTGGCTCATCGGTTAGCGCGTATTACTAATTTCGCGTTATGCGACTAATCGTCGGTACAGTCTGTTGTCTCGACGCATCGTTTAGCGAACTTTGAGCGCAATTCCTAACACGTCGTTGAGTCCCCTCCACGCTGTTCCCACGCGGATATTATTTTAATGAATAGGACGCGGGGAAGGCACTGTTTGCACGCGCTACGTCCCCGCGCGTACGTACACACCGCGTTCCACCAATGCGGATGAAAATTGAAATAGAAAATCTGATTTCATCGACGAAAATGGAAGGAAGAAACGGCGCGCGTATCGCATTAACGCGACGCCGTACGACGACCACGCGGACTGTGCAAAAGCATCAGCGGCGTGTTCTATCCTGGAGGCTAGCGCGACTTTCACCTTTCACCTCGGTGAAGCACGACGACGCGCCGCGCGCCGGTTCAATTCTCGAACCTTTGCCCGAACGAGAAACGGGAAACGGCGAACAAGGAACGGCGAACAAGGAACGGTGGACAACGTGCGGGTGTTTGTGAGGGAAGAACAGCGCGTCGTGATCGGAACACGTCCGCTATCAGCGTGACGAGCGCACGATCGATCGACCGAGTATGCACGGTACCGTCACGATTCGGTTTCACCGTCGTGCCGCGACGAATCGAATCCGCATCCGAGAGACATCGATGGAAAGCATCCGGGGATGCAGCCAGGTATTCCTCTCGTAACTCGTGAAAAGCGACAGTGTTTCGAATTTTCCTACCGAGCACGAACTTGTACTAGCGCGATCAAGTCGATTCGAGTCACGAGGAGAAAACGAAACGTCCCGTTAATCTTAATGATTTCGTTTCTTTCGAGATGTCCGGCATACAGAAGCTGTGAACGTCCTCTCTTCGTCACCTTGGCGATCGTAACACGTGCGCGTAATACGGTTCCTGATTTTCTCACAAAAACGATTCCTATCCGAACCGATTATGTTTACTTTCTCTGCGTCGTTGAATACCGTCCAAAATAAGAAAAAAGAGAAAACCGACCTTTTTCAAACGCCGAAATAGGCAAAGTTACGTAGAATCGCTTGACTCGGCAAAACACTGTGTCAGAGTATTGAGATATACCCGGAGGCGAATGGAACAAAGAAGCTTCTTCTCTTCGTATAAAAGCTTCTCCTTTGCTTGCAAACGACAGCGGATTAGCCACGGGTCGAGTCGTGCTCGTGTTCCGACCGAATTTCTCGAATTACAGCACGGATAGGAGATTAGAAGATTGCTGGTTCCTCGTAATCTGATCTGACGAAACGTCGCAAGACCGACACACGTACGTGAGAAGAGCGAAACAATGGTGGAAACGGCCTTTCTCAGGACCAGAAAACTATTTAACGATTGTACCTTGCGAGATGCTCTCGTTAAGCTTTCTGTCGAAACGATGAATTATGTGGAAACGAGCCGAGATACCGTCGATTCGACCAAACGGCATCAGACAAAATTATCGTTCACGTGATATCGTGTCTGCGAAAGTCCTATGCTTCGCGCGATATTCGCGATAAAATGCTACGTACTGTAAATTAGGGCGGCGCTCGTTAGCCTTTCGCGTCACAAAGGCAAGCGAACCGGATAACAACCGGTTGCGCCCTCCATTGTCTTTACTCGTATGGCAGGAAACGAGTTCGCGGCCTTGGAACGTACACGCGAAAGACATAAGATTTCGTGTCTTCGTTAACGACCTCGTTCGATATTTCTCCGATCGGCGAATAGCTATCGATTATACTTGTTCCCATTGAAATATTTCCACGAACGAGAAGAAACGAGTCGTCAAAGAATTGGTTACAGGTTACAGGTAAAGAGGATGAAGAAGATCGCAGCGTTGCTGACCGTTGCTGGTCTCGTGGCCGTAGCCGTGTGCCAGGAATACATGCCAGGTGGACATGCGTTGTTCGTGAGAACGTCACCATCCGCAGTCGGTAAGAAAGATACAGATCGAATCGTCGAGTCTGCCTCGACTACGATCAAGATCGGGAGGAAAGAAAGCGATAACGTAGGATAACAAGTTTGCGAATGTTTTGATCAAAGTAATCGTTTAAAATCCATTAGCACACTCGAGAATCCAGCGAGCTGCCCCGGTATCGGCCGCAGACGTGATGGCGCAAAATATCCTAGAGTGGATTCAAGGGATCTACCGACAGGGCGCACGTAAACGTACGTTCTCCACAAGGAGCTTACTCTCTTGAGAGGCAAACCCTAGAACACAAAGAATGCTATTTCCAAAGCAATGCGTTCTCCAGTAGTCTTTACCCTTTCACCGATCCTCTTTCGACCTCTTCAGTCTTCTGATACGCCAATCATGCTTTTTACCTCCGCGAGGAATCAACTCTACGATTTTGTTAATCGTCGATGATAATTAGGTCACTTTGCTACGGATACCTTCGACATACATATGCATGTGTAAAAGTAGAGAGACGCTGAGGAGGTTAAAACTGTGTTTAAGGGCGAACGAAAACGGTGCTGATATTTGGACGAGTCAGTGACCCGGAAGCTCTGAAAAGATACTTGCGAAACTTTCGACGATCGTAGTAAGATCGTTCGGAAGAATAACCGTCATTTTGAAAATGCAATTAACCACATTTTAACGTGGATCCGCACTAATGCACGCTTATTAGCCGTTTCACAACATATTACCGATAAGAATCACACGGCGAAACTCACATCTAATAGAGGCATTTTAATCGAACTTCCAATATAATAACGAGGAGCGTTGCGCTCGTAAGCACGTGTAACGACGCATCTAGAATTAGAGAATAGGCGCGTGTTACTAGTACGAGAGACTAAACGCAGATATCGAGGTACGCGGTCCGAACATTCATACAGCGACTCGTACCATTTGAACTTAAAGGTTGTCGTTGAACGTCGAATCGCGAGGCTTTTCAAATGCTCTGCGCGACACACCGATGTATCAAGAATTCTCACAGCCGAGATCGTTCGTTTTGCAGCTCGTCAGCAGTCGGATCCTCCAGGATATCTACCGCCGTATAGCACGCAAAGACCACCGGAGAAACCTCGACCTTTCCAAGCGCCCTCGACCAGCCAGCAACCAACCTACACGACTCCTACTCAGAACCAGGCGACGAATTATCCTTACCAGAGACCGTCACCGAACGTCGATTCGTCATCCGGTCAGTCGACCGTACAATCATCGCCGTTCTCCACCCAAAGATCGACGTATCTTCCACCGAACAACAAATCACCCTACGTACCATCCTCTTACAATCCTCGTCCTACCACGACACCGTCCTATTCGAACGCTGGCTCTTCCGCTTTCCCGCCGTATAGCTCCACTCCTCAGCAACCCTCCGCTTCCGCTGGAATCTCGACCAGTTACGGTTACTCGACACCAGGCTTCACCACCAGTGCACCCGGTAGATTCTCCACGCCATCCGGTTTCTCCACTACTTATGGCTATTCGACTCAAAGGCCGAGTCCTACCTACGTGCCATCCGCGCAAGGATCAGCTTTTAACGACGGATATACCATAACCAACGGTTATCCGACCGCTGGCGCCGGGGCCAATTCCTACGATCAAAGTGGCACGGCTGGATATCCTACCTCGCCGAGTAGCTACCCTTCCTCTACTCCTGGCGGAGCGTTTCCTCCTCAAAATACCGGCAGTGCAGCCAGCGGAACCAATGTCGTGAAACCCCCTGGAACCTCTTCGACCGGAGTTGCTATCGGCCCTGGCGGAGAAGGTGAGCTTCTCTTGTTCGGGTTAGCTTTGGCTGTTGCTTTTTGTTCCTCTCGATGAAACTACAGAGACAAGAGCGAAACGCCGAGAGTCACGGAATAACGTGAGCGTAATCGAATTTCATTCGCTGTCGTAGAATCGAGCGCTTCTGGAACGGGCGAGGGAAACGCGGAAGACGATGACTTGAAACACCCGCCGCATATTCACGCTCTCGACGTCGAGTGTAGCAAGACTATGATGACTATCAACATTGAGTTCAACCGCGTCTTTGACGGAGTCATTTATTCTAAGGTGAGCAACGTATGGTTTACTGTAAACTGTAAACAACGGGATGCCTGATATTCATCGTTATGTACGTTTGCAGGGATTCTATACGAATCCAGATTGCAGGTACGTGGCACAGAATTCCGGACAAACTCGATATTCGTTCACGTTGAATCTAAATTCCTGCGGCACCCAATTCATCAACGATTTCGCGGGGCAAGCTGGCCAAGCATACTTGGAGAACGTACTCGTCTTACAGGTAGATCCGTAGACGCAAAGCTTCCTTATCATCGTTTCGATGACGTTCGTGTCACTTACTTCTCCTTCTATGTTTCTTTCTTCGTTTCGTTCCATTCAGAACGAACCAGGTATACAAGAAGTTTGGGACACGGTACGCAGAGTTCGTTGCCTCTGGGAAGGAAACATCAATAAAGCCTTGACGGTTAACTTCTCCGTGGACATGTTGAATCAAGAAACAGTAACGTTCAGCGGTGACACAGCGAGCGCTAAGTTGGACATACAAGTGGGAAGGGGACCGTTCGCGCCTACTGCCGATGGCCTCGTTAAGATCGGAGAGACCATGACTTTGGTCGTTTCCGTAGAAGGAGATCCCGCCTTCGATCTTCAGGTACCGACCAGGTTTCGTAATGCGCACAAAAACGCTTTCTGTTTTTATCTTTCTTAATCGTACTGATGGATGTGTATGCTTTAAGGTTCGTGACTGTATCGCTCGCGACGAATCTTCCACTAACACGTTACAACTGACGGACGAAATGGGATGTATATTGAAACCTAAATTATTCGGTGCATTCCAAAAGACGAACGATACGGGAAATACGGGGGCATCGATTATCGCGTACGCGTACTTTCAAGCTTTTAAATTCCCCGATGTGATGGACCTGTTCATCGAATGCAACGTGGAATTGTGCAAGACCGATTGCGAACCATGTTCAAATACCAATCAGGTAATCCCATTACAACGTAATCGTAATAATTAAACATAATAATCGATTATGTATATTCTCGTAACTTACCTATTTCGTTATCAGTTTAAATCAAAACGTTATGCTGCTTGGTCTTTTCAGCAAATCGAACCGGGTAGACGGCGACGATCGATAATGTCGACATTGACAAACACGACATCGAACAGTTCGGCCGTGCCACTCTCGGATCCGATACGCGTCGCTCGTGGCTTCAAAGTAATCATGGTGGAGGACTTGAGCAAAGCTAGCAACCAAGTTTTGGAACAGCTCGAGGAAACTGCCGTTGAGGAAGTTGCAAGAAGCTCAATGAACATTTGCATGACATACAGTGGCTTTTATACCGCGATCTCGTTTTTCTTGACTACCATTCTCGTCACTACTATCAGTGCAGTTACGCTTTACGTCAAGTTGCAACGAGTATACGGATCGAAAGTCATCTATTCGTAGGAATTTCACTCGGTATCGACAAATGGTCACGGCTGATCGACTGACGTTGCGATCACGACTATCCGTTAGCGTTCGTATCTTTCGTTACAAGCTATCGGCTTCCTAACGTGCCTGTCTTTCGTATTAGGTTTCATCTTCATCGCTTGTAATCTAGAATGACAAGCTGCACACAAGAGAGAATCGATGACGCGAAAAACATTTTATTATCGCAGTATAGCATCCTTGCGACATTTCTCGGGGGGGTAATAACCACGTATTTTCGCTTTATTTATATCGGTTATATCACGTAGTTTCGTTTTAATACTGGTAATGTCAATTTCACGTCATATTTCTCTTGTGCCGAAGTTTCAGATATCCAACTGCCGTACTTTAATAAAACTAAAATTAAGTTTTTTATTTTAAACACGAAGCGACGGCAAATTTCCAACATAGTATTTGTAAATTGTCAAATATGCCTGTTATTTACAACGGTGTTTTGACGATAAACGCCGTTCGACAATGGTACGCAAATACATAAGTATATATATAACAATAGCGAGAAAATCGTCGTACGCTTACAGTATTTTTTGTTTGTTTTCATGTTTCGCTGAACTGTCGTTTTCCTTCGCATTGTTAAAGATACGACCGATCGTTAACAAGTACAACAAACTTTACGATTAAGAATAACTATACAATATGGCAAGTATAATATATGTATGCAAATCATACGTAGTAACAAATAATTCTCTCACTTTATGTTTACATCTTTATCGTCTGTTCAGATTTTAGTTCTTAACCGACGAGTTATATTCATACTTTATAAATTTGTACAAAATTTCATCAATCATGCGTGTTATGTGTCATATAATTATCGACCGTATGAAATAAAAAATGGGACAACGAAAAATGAAACGCTCTTTAACCACTTCTTTCGTTAAAGGAATTCCCTTAATCAATCAGGTACAAACATATACACAAACAAGATATACATATATACACATATACTGCTATTTTATTTTCGTAAAACTTAATATATACAAATGCTCTCCCCTGATTTTTCTTTCTGCTACTATCTTGCCTACCATGTTCAAATCCATAAATGTACGTAAAATGTTTTCGGGATCGTTCTCTTTAATAACTAACAGATAAAATATTCCAGTGTTCGATAGAATATCAGGAATTTTAGGAAACACTCGTTCCATAACTTTTCTACCATTTGTACCACCTGCCCAAGCTTTGAACAAAATCTGCTCGTTAGAAATTTCATCGTCGCTGGTCACCACATACGGTGGATTAAATATCACGATATCAAAAACGCTATCGCTACGTATGCAGTTTAATAAATCCATCTGTATGATATCTATCTCTACCAAATTTTCGGCAGCAGTTTTCTTCGAAATTTTACATGCATCGATATTGATATCGATCGCAAGATGGTAAGACTGGCAGTGTTTCTTCAATGCCATTGCCAGAGCAGTAATTACAATACCAGATCCACTACCTATCTCTAAACACATCACAGGTTTTGTAGCTTTTAGGACCTCTAAATCAGCTTCTAAGGCATCTATCAAGAGGAAGGAATCCTCTGAAGGTTCATAAACTGATTCCAAATCTTTATCCGATAATCTAACTATCGGTGTATTCATGATACATGGAAAATATATAGAAGAATTTTTGTACAATTTGTTCCTTTCTTAGATATTTCTAAATTAAAGACAAAGCTAAAGAGGGACGTATCACAATTGTTTTACACGTACTATCGTGCCTCATTCATATTCTTTAGAAACGTTAGCCCCTTTTTCTATTTCCACTTGCTCTTCTGTACTTAAAATATTAGAGGCATTACCATATGGAGAGCTACGATCCAGTAAAGCTTTCCTTTTTACTGTATTTTTCTCCACTGCTTGGTGAATTTTATTCAATCGCTCTTGCGTACTTTGTAAAATGTTACTAACAATTGTGATTTTATGTTTAGCGTTAATCAACTTTTTAACATAAGAATCTGTTTCCAGTGGACACTGCAATACTTCGTTGATCCTCTGCAATTCTTCCGTCAACGATTCAATTCGTTGTTTTAATTCTATTTGACATATTCTGTGGAAATCAATGAATTTCAAAATAAGTAAAATGTCAAAAGATCGTACACGCCGATGCAATACTCAAGTATTTCGAAAAGCTTTGGAACATTATATCAATAACATGTCGAATGTTTACATCTATACCGAAATACATATTTAAGAGAAAAACGTTACATACCTTGTGGCACGAATTCTTTCGTCTAATTGATCCACCGTAGGTTTCAAAAGACTCATAAGACCTTCTGTTAGAGCATCTCTTGTTGGATTCTCACAAAAATCGTCTATCTTGTCATCGATGGACGTATTATCGCTCGCTGTATCCACATCCATGTTTTACTTCTTTCTATAATACAATACTTTCTAATCTTTCTACCATTTTTCAGATGGCGCCACCTGCTGCATTAGGTCTCTCATCGATTAGATTCTGCGAGTTTTTCGTCCAGCAACTAACTAGAAATCTAGGGGAAATTTGCAATGCGCTTTCAAATGTTCCCAAATGAGAAATATACGTCTCTCGCTAGGGCTTTCATATTTTATTTATGCAGATATGGTCACATTGAGTGGCATCGTACCTTATTACCTTTATCCTGCTCCGAGCATCGAGTTTCGTATCAAATATAGGTTAGAATCGAATCGAATAACACATCAAAAATTTCAACCAAAAGGTTTGTTTATCGATGATACAATTTACATAGTTGTATTACGCAGATTGATGTAAATTTCACATAATATAGTTTTTGTGGAAGATTCGTTTTGACTTGCGCGTTATTTAAATGTTGTTTGTGGAAAAAAACAAACCGTTATTCTATGCATGCAAATGAAAAAATGAATTTATGTATATGCTGCAAGAAATAGATGCTTATCAAGTGTAGTGGTATATACATACCTCCGCCGCAAAGTAATTTTTTACATCATTGTCTATTACATACTTCGTGAAATAGCTGCGATGAAATTCTTAATCGTAACAGACTTTGAATATGATAATGAATATAAATGCGGATAATTAAACGCGTTTATTTGCGATAATATAATACGTATATATCGTGATATATTTAAATTACACAACACACAAATTACAGCGATTTACAAACATTATGAACAAAATTCTAGGAAATCGTGTAGGAAAATGCGTGAAATTTCGTCACAACAGCCTTGAATTTTCTATTTCGGTAAATGAGGTATATCTGTGTTAAGATTAATGTTGGCATAGCAAACGGATTGATCGAAGATCAGACATGGAAGAAGAGTGCCGAAAAAATGAGGTAATGCGGGTTAAAAAGTCGCGAAGCAGATTTAACCCTTTATCTCGAAGAGTGTTAGCATCATTAATAGCATAGATTCGTGAATATTTATATACGTTTGTGAATTTGTTGTTTCTCAAATAGTACTTTCGAATATAAGAGGAGGGCAAAATTGGCTATCGGAAGTAATTGGAAACCGAGACGTGACATTTTTAACTTTTAAACGCAAACATTTATAGTTGTTTCCGTAGCAGAAAATGGTAAATCATAGAATAATTGTTATAATACGTACGTTTTTTGCAACTAGTTGTGCGTTAGCCTTTCACATTTCACTTAAGATAGCCGAATAAGAAGAAAGAAAGGAAAGAAGGAAAAAAGAAAAGAATAAAGAGATCAAAAAAACACGACGAGGAACAAAAGGGAAGATATTACATTGCTTCGCGAAAATCTCTTTTTTTCGTTTTTAACTCACGATTAAGGAAAATCGTAGTTTTGTTATCTATCGTATCTACGTATGTATATATTACGCGTACCATTTTTCGCGAATGTAAATAAGATAAAATCGCAGAATCGACGCGAAAGTTACCGGTTCAAATATTTAAATCGCATATTATACAGATAATATTACACTAACTACATACGTATTGGATATGCATCGCTTTTTTACACGTATACACACATAAAAGTGCATAGACCTTTCAGCCGCAAAGAATGCGGCGTGACAGTTTTCGACGATTATACGTATATTTATATTTATATGCATACACATGTGTATACGTACATACTTATACACGTATACAATATACATATGCATACATATAATATACACATATACGTAGACGAAACGTACCTAAACGAATTTGTACATAAGGCATCACTATAATAAGTCGACTCTTCTCGCGTAAGTCGTATCGAGAGCATGGTTATGGATCTAGCGATCGTTCGACAAAACCTAGATTGACTCTCCTCGTTGCGGAACGGAGGGGATTCGATGCAAACGAATGCGAGCGACGGAAAATAGCGATAAAAGGATCACCAGTGAACAAACCACTTCTCAACTTAACTCGTTATAGACATATCCTCATTATGTACACAAACAAATAAATTAACGCTTTCTTCGGAGCGGAGAATTTTCTATGCGCATTCTTATCGACGTTCGCGTCCTCTTGCAATCGGCTCCCTCGCTACTGTGGTTAGCTTAGTACAAAATAGATGCCATTATACTGCTGGCAGCAGCCGTTCTCGCAAAAAATTTAGCCTTTCTCACGTCTGATTGCTCCGTGTTCGAACGTTTGCTCGATTTACTCGTTCGTCTCGCACGAACGAAATAGATAGAATTTTAATATCTATCACCGACGAACATTCTAACGATACAGTTGCTCAAAATTACTCACATTCTCGAAAAATTACATTTCTGCTGCAATGTCGTCTCGTCGGTTGAACGACGCGCGTTCAATTGACCTTTGCACGAATATCGGATTTCAAGAAGAAGATATTTTACACGTTAACGAGTTCTGTAAATTGTAAATTATACGGCCGAAAGTAGAACGATCTACATAATTATATCGTAGTAAATCGGAACGTGCACGTTAGCGACGGGTGGAATTGCCGAAAACTTTCAACTATAGAACGCAGGCCGAATTAAAATTAGACGATTTTACTCACGAGTCGTCCACACCAATGAACACTACCAATTAAAGATTTACCTTGCATTTCAAGAGAATTTGAGACAGAAATGTTCGCTCCAACGTCGATAAATATACGAATCTGCAAATTACGTACCTGACATTTCGTTTGTTTTTATTACGTCTATGGCGTAGTTCGGGCAACGAACGAAACTTCGCAATGCGACGAAGCTTTCGAAATCTAAAGTCTCAGCGCTAAATGCAATTTATATTTATCGTTAACATTTATTTAAAAACGACTATCTTGAAACAGCAGAAAACACGTAGTAGTACATCGGTAGTGGTCCAGCCACTACGATCGTAACTGCGTGTATGCCTTTCATCGTATCGGGCGAACAAACACGGTAACGTATTCGTAATCACGAGCGGTAAATAAGCTATTATCTCGACGATTATCGTGTATCGAGACAAGCGATTAACATTCGTAAAAAGCAGCGATCGAAACTATCGAAACCCTTCTCGTCGTCTCACGCATCGTTGAAGTCAGCGAAAGATTCAATCAAAGATTCTTCGTTAGCCACGACACTCGTTTGTTTATACGATTACTTTCCAATCACTGTCCATGAAAATGTAACAGAAAGTAACGATGACGATTCGGAATATCGCGAAATCAGTTCAAACGAAAATATAATTAGGAATAAGAGAAACGCGCATAGAGACTCTCCAAGGATTTTCGGCCCAATACTCGAATTCGAGCTGGATTAAAAGAAAGAGTTAAGTTTGCAAATTTCTTCCTGGTAATCTGGGAGAGGCTCGAAGAGATCGGCATAGTTAGGAACGCGTACACTCGAAGAGTCGTTCGACGAAGACGAAGACGAAGACGGAGACGGAGACGGAGACGGAGATGGAATCTCGGAAGGGCGGTATGGTCACTTGGCGTGCTGCTTCGGAAGATGCCGTTTCATGTGGAGTGCTAGGTGATCGCTTCTGGCGAAGGAACGCTCGCACACGGCACACTTGAAGGGCTTCGCACCGGTGTGCTTTCGATAGTGACGAGTTAATTCGTCGCTTCTGGCGAATCGCCATTCGCACTCTGGCCACTGACACTGGTACGGTTTTTCACCTGGAACAAAAACGGATACAATGCGTATCGATGCTTCGTAACTTTTGCTAGAGGCGTAATTTAAGGAATTTTTTGCGTTTGCGTTTGTAACGCGGCACAAAACGACCTTCTATACCGTTGGGCGAATGACCGATTAAAATTTGCTAGATTAACGCGATGAGATTCAAACACTGGACCCTTTAATATGCGAATACCGCGTATGTAATTGGTTAGGTTAGCGTAACTTTCCGGGTTAACGGGGCGAAGCGGGATTTCGTTCGAAGGAAAGCGCGGTTTTCGCGCTGGAGAAAAGTTAACTGGACTCGAAGCGTATGCATCTTGAGACCGTTGCCTCGGTTGCAACCAAGCGAAGCTAGGTGAGGTGAGATAGAACGAACTGTAGCTAGGCGAGGCCAGATGAAGAGAGGTGAAGACAGTTGGGACAGGGCGGGGCGCGGCGCGGCGGTGAGGTGAGGTGAGGTGAGATGAGGAGAGGCGCGGCGCGATGAGGCGAGGCGAGGTGAGGCGCGGTGAGGTGAGGTGAGGTGAGGCGCGGTGAGGTGAGGCGCGGTGAGGTGAGGTGAGGTGAGGCGAGGCGAGGCGAGGCGAGGCGAGGTGGGACGAGACGAGGCGAAGAGCAAAAGCAGGAGCAGGAGCAGAAGCAGGATCGGCGCGGCGCAGCGAGAACGCGAACGGATTGCGCTAGAATACAGGTGAGCGTATTGCGGCATGCGGGTACAGTTAAAGGTCAACGCGGCATCTCCCGTAGCCTAAGGTACTTCGTACATCTATCGCCGTCGCAAAGAGCACCGCTTTGTTCTTTAATAGGTCCCTTTCCTTGGCCCAACTACCGACGAATCGTGCACCACCGCTGCTGTCTCGACCGATCTCGCCCCCTTACCTCGCGCTTCCTCTCTCCGAATCTCTGGAATTCTCTTCGCCGTGCGCTTGCAACCCATCGCGTCGTCTCCCTTTCGCCCCCTTTTCTTCTCTTTCCTTTCAATCGATATCATTCAACGCGCCACGCTTCCTCCTTCGTGTCCTCTTTCACGTACGCCCTACCCTTACTTGCCTTTTCTACATACGATTCTACATTTAATCATCGATCGACCAATTTTTCCCCGATAGTCGTCGAAACGAACAGAAAGCAAGCGAATCCGTCGAGTAAATTGTAAACGTGTAAATGCCGATTGGACGACCGATAATCGTTCTATTTATTCGCATTCCAATTATCCGTGCTAATTAACTTGGCGGAACGTGTCCTTTCACGGCTGACGCGGGAAACGCTATTTAGACGAGTTTCTCCGAGCCGCGTCTGTTGTCAACAAACAGGTATGTGCTCGGAACTCGCAGACAAGGATCCCACGATCGCTCTTGGTCGCTCGAGTATTTTACAGCTTTCGCGCATTCCGGCGATAGTTCTCGCGAGCTATGCCGAACGTTCACGAATTCGGAATTCGACGTTGATAAGTGGACCAAAGAAAAAACCAAACAGGATTGGACGAAAGGCGATAAAAGGCATTTTGGTAAGGCCGTATTGAAAGTGGTCGGAGACACGTGGAATCTCGGCACGGAATCGAGAAAATCGTTTGGGGCGGCAATAGAAGTAAGCATCGGAAAATAACGAGCGAGAAGACTCGATAGCTGAGAAATACGCCCACGCATGCCGGTGACTCGTTCTGCCGTATGGAATACAGCACGGTCTCGCTATGGAGACGACCCCAACCGGTCTTAGCCACACGCACGACTCCCATACAATAATCGGTATTACCACCACGAACGGCATCCATTCACGGTATTGCTCGTTCATGAGAATTCCGCGGCGATTTCTTCGAGACATCGTGTCCGCGTCGGCTGCGTCGAAGAGAAAAGGCCCGAACCAGCTTTCCGGTAATAGCTTTTTTCTCTCGTCGTCTAGCCGCGTCTGTCGCGTGCCGTGTCTTCGTATCGTAGCATCTTCGGCGACACGAGTCTCGTTGCGAGATTCGTGGCAATCGATTTATCGTTTGGTCCTGCGTTCGCGCGTTTATCCTTCTAATGGAGAATTAATCGTACCGTTGAAAATGTACTGGCGATCGAGAGAAACGAAATAGAGCGATCGAAGGACGATGACAACGACGATGACAAGGACGATACGCGTTGCACGCGTGTCGTCATCTAATCGACAAGTTACTCGTATTAAGTCATTCGATCAATTACTCTCGGATCGTGGTTGGGACTGGGTCCAGTTTTTCGCGCTTTCAGCGAATAACACGAGTTTAACGCCAATTCCGTTTTTGTCCGACGATCGTGTTTTTCCCAGCGATGTTCAACGAGACGTGTTCCCGCCTCACTGCATGAGCTCCATCTCGAGAGCAGATACTCGTCGCGTTACTTTATGTGTCTTTTTGCAGCATCGTTGCCGCGACTTTCTACGCAACAAAATGGAAATAGGAAACGAAACAGCGATCGTCTCGAGACTCGATCGGTTCATCGTATCCGTGTGCCTACCCGGTCGGTACGAATTTTTACGATGTTGATAACGTTCCAGATGGAAGGTATCGTTGAATCGCGTGTGCCCGTTGGCTCGACGACGCCTACGAACCTCGAGGCGTCCCCGTTAATTTCGGATCACTTTCACCGCGGTACGGTGTCTGGCATTCGCAGCGTCTCACGATCCCCAACGGTCTCGTTCTCGAAACTCGTACGGTATAACCCGTATATATCCGCGCAGCGGTTCTGCTTCTCTTTCTCTTTATCGTTTCCTCGTAAGTTCGATTTTCGTCGGTCGCTCGTTCACGATCGAGGAACACCGTTAGAAGCGGCGATCGCGAACGTTTCGCTGCAACAGGCCGATCGTCGGGTTTTAGAGGCGGCGAAACGACAGCGGACAAACACGCAGGCTAGAAGGTTGCCAAAGTTGAAAGCATGGATGAGGCAGGAATGTTGCTCGCCTCGTGTTCGCGCACCCTACACCGTGAGACTTAGCCTCGCATACGTGCCAATCGGTTGTCTCTACATACGCGTGAGTGCTTCTACCGTCCACGTATTGGTACTTGATCGGTAAGTATGTATACACGCGCGTAAAGTCGCGTCGCGTTGCCTTGCGTTGGCTTGCGTGTTCCTTCCACGATTCGACGTGCAACCAACACTCTGACCTCCAGCGAACGTATCCACGCGTATAAGTGCAGCGCGCGTCCATATCATTTCGAATATCGTCACACTCTCCTCCAGTTTCTTAGCTAAGAAGATGACCGCATTTGTCGGCAAACTAGGAAATTAACCTTTATCTAACAGATATAACCGATGAGAACGTTATACGAGTAGAATGATCGGCTGCGAATATCGCGGGGAACGGTACGCGCACGTTTCATCCCACGTACTTACTTACGTGTGGCTCGTCTTACGAGAGTTTCTCGAACCTTCCAGAGTTTATGCATACCTCGTCCAATGAGACTAGAATTTTCGTTGCGACAGATGGTATTTTCAAAGAGCGCGATCGAATCGTTTCAGAATGACTTTGAGAACACCTTTGAGAACGTCTCGTTCGCTCGTCCTATAGCGGTACAGAACATTGTAATTTTGATAACACATATTGCAAACGAACGAGAACGAACAATTGTTCAAGGTTGTCTCGCGCGAAACCCTGAAATCGGTGAACGAGCACGAAATTTTCCTATTAACAAGCACGCAACGTGTACAGCTTACACGCGGTATAACGCATTCGAATACATTAGTAGAATACTAATATCGTAATACCTTCGCGTTGATCGAAGAATCGAACGCGACGCGACGCGCTGTTCGTTCACGACCGGTCGAACAATCCTCGAATATAGACGTTCCATCGTGAACGGTATATAATTTACGAGCGATCGGCCGATATTCTTTTCTGGACGCACGGGATAGCACGGGACCAGACGCCACGGGACGAGATGAGACGGTAACGGGACGGGACGGGACGGGACGGGACGGGACGGGACGGGACGAGAGAAACGCATACGCACGTGTACGCGTATTTACACGCACGTGTGTGTCGAGGTGCATCGGACCAGAGGACAAGCGCCCGTGAAAGCCAGGCTCGCCGAGACCTATGCGCGAGCGGTTCGGCGTTGCGTTCGTTCATTCAAGACGAGAGCCACGTGCCCGAGGCTCCCAATCCGACAACTACGCCACTGCTTTACCCCTTGCGATTCACCTTTCGGATTTCAGCGACCGATCGCGTTCTCGCCTTTCCTTTCTTCTGCCTCGTCTCGCGATCTGTTTTTACTTGCTCCGAATTTCAAGCTACCTTTTCCTCCGCTACGCGATCATCGCGATTTCTATGAAATCTCTGTTCTTCCAATCGGAAAATCGACGAACGAACGTCAAGATATACGCGCGGCACTTCGACGAAAGTAAACCAGGATAAACCGTACCTACTGTCTGGAGTCTGTCGGTAAAATTGACGCGCTACAGAAAATTCGACAGGCGGACGAGGGTGGGGAGGAAGGGAGGGGGAAGGTAGAAGTAACCGCGTACTCGGATCGATTTGATCGGGCCGAGATTGTCGAAATTTCGCTGCGTTGGTCGAGTTTCGTGGTTCGAAACGCAATTGAAAGATTCGCGTACTCGATGACGAGTTACCGCAAAACCTCGACGTATCAATTGGAAAGTGGTACATCGTGGTTCGAACGCCTTTGGCAGGCATTCCGCGATAGCTTGTCGAGCAGGCACGCGTGCATTCGCCGTCTCTCTCTCGTCCTTCCTTCTTCGCGCGAGCCTATACGCGTCTCTGTACGCGCGTACATACGTCCGCTTTCGCGTTTGTGTTTACACAGAAGACGAGCGTACCTCGAATTGGCGCGCCAATTTTCCCGCTTCGAACTGATGTTACGTACTTACGCGCCTCTATCGCCGAGATTTTGACTATCCACTGATCGAGCAACGTACTCGAAAGCGGACTTTTTACCATTTAATCGGTATTTTACGACAAATTGTTATGTTGGAACGTCGATTTCTCGGAATTCGCTAATTTAGAAGTCCCTCGATACTCTGATCGATGGTTTCGCGCGACATGCTGCGTTTCGTTCGCGAAAAGGCGTGTTAGCAGAGAAACGATGTAGATATCGGGGTGGATGAAGAAGGATAAAGAAGATTCGATTAGGCGTATTAACCGTTTGGGTTGCAAGCAGCGCGATCGCGCTGTTTAGATTTTGTATGGGAAAATCCGAGTATATTTGAACGGACGACTTACAGTATTTTGTTTTTCATTGTTATCTTCTCAATAATTTTTATCGAACAAAACTCGAAATATTTATAAACTAATAGTACGCATATACAGGGTGGTTGGTAACTGGTGGTACAAGCGGAAAAGGGTTTTTTTAATTTCTTTTTTTTTTATTAATTTTTTCATCGAGACAACGATCTACAGTGAGATCCGTCATAACGAGACGCGATAAAGCGCACGCGTACCGAGCGAAAATTCAAAGTCGATTTTCTCGAAAACAAAGCCTCAAACGAAAACTTTTTATTCTATATTTCCGACTTCCTTTTTCACGTAGAATCACCCCCTTTTCGCTTGTACCACCAATTACCAACCACCCTGTATAATAATATAGATGTATTTCATAAACCTAACAAATATGACGAGCGCTATTGCGCCGTTTGTTTCTCTTCGCTATCGCGCTGTTGTTGATATTTCGATCCTGTTTTTTCAAACAGCCCTGCGACTCAAACGGTTAAGGACAAACGTTACGAAGAAAGCAGCTTCCGGGAAACTGAAACGAGTGCAGATTTCGCTTAGAAAACGGACGAGACTCATCGAACGTGTTTTATTTCGCTATACATTATGCTTTTTCGTTGATACGCGATAAAACAGTTGAACAAACAGACTCGACGTGAGGCGACGGTGATGCAGAAACATCGATGCCCGATCAAGCGACGACGACGGGAGATCACGCAACAACAGCTTTGGAGAAGATTGCGCGTGGCGTGGTTTTAGCAGACAGCCAGAAACCCCTTTCATGCTCGACCATGTACAAATACACGTAGGTGTAGGTACGAGCGCGTTAGCGAGCTGTGTGTTTGGATACGGACAGGATGTGGGTCGCTAGCTCGAGTCTACGAAACGGAGTGTCGCATACCACGCTTCGTGCGTTCCTTATACGTTTACATATGATAGAGATTCCTTTGCGCGACACCGCGCGCACGCACAGAAAGATCGGAGACTCTGCGAAAGCGAATATACACTGTGTACGAGAATAAGATAGATAAGGTAAAACAGAGGGGACAAGAGAGACGAACGAAGACGAAGGTTAAAGGAAGAAAGAGGCTGGAAAGAAGGAGAGGCTGCGAGAACCGCGCCCTGCCCACGCCGAGCGCTCGACCTCGCGCGCTTTCAAACGTTTCGTTTCGCTCCGCGTGGATGAGCTACATATCTAATTTCCACGCTCGTTCCTTTTTTCCATCGGCATGCCGTTTTCCCCTAAAACGCAGCTCGAACCGTTATCCGGCAAGCTCGCACGTTCAGCGAAAGCAGTCGACTTACCTGTGTGTATCCGCTGATGCGCCTTTAAATGCGAACTCTTCGTGTAGACCTTTGTACAACCTGCAAAACGAAATAGTTACCAATACCGTGAGCGTTGCTACCGTTTCTCTGACAATGAAAGCATCGCGTCATCCGATCGTACCCGTAGCTCGCACGCTCGGCGCGTTTAGACTTCTCACAACTATGATATTATACACGTACGCTATGTACCGTATGTGTGCCATTAAGCGCCTTTAGGAGTCGGTTACCAATACATCTGCTGCGGATAAAAAGACTCGACGAAGCGTATACAAGTACGTTGACGATTACCAAAGCAGCGCAACACTTACCTATGAAATCACAGTGATGAACGCGTCTCTTTTCCAGCTCGGGATTGTTTCGCCTGTTGAATTTCGTGGTGATGCTCGGGGCCTGAATTCTATGAGGAGCATTCATAATGGACGGCTGTGGATAGGGTGGAGGCGGCGTCCGCCTCGGTGGAGCCCCTATCGGAGATCCAGGATCGGAAATCGGCGGCGTGAGCGGGGAAATGTACATTAACCTAGTCATCGAGCCGTAGAGCGGTGACGTCGCGCTGCCACCGATCTGATTCCCGCCTCCGTGGTGAGTCGTCGTCGAGTCGTTGTTGTTATTATTGTTGTTGCTGTTCCCGGTACCGTTATTGTTGCTGCTGTTGCTGTTACCGTTCGCATTGGCGTTGTTGTTGCTGTTGTTGTTACCGTTGCCATTGGCGTTGTTGGCGGTACCGGTGCTGTTGTTATTGGCGCTCGTGTTGTTGTTGTTGTTGTTGTTATTGTTGTTATTGTTGTTATTGTTGTTGTTAGGGGGGAAAGTCTTGAAAGCGGCAGGCGCGGTCCGGTGATGAACGACTTGCGGGCCGGTTGGGGGGTTCGGATGACCGTTCGCGTAGCCCGACACCGAGTTCGAAGCGGGTCCTTCGAGGAGGTGCAAGGTCGGTGGCGGAGGTAGCGGTTCGGTTTTGATCTCGACAGGCGACAATACCGGCGACGAGACGTCGTCGGTCTCCATTTTGACGTGCGACTGCGAGCCCAGCATGTCGGCGTTCTCCGGGTCCAGCTTTTGTATACTCGAGGTAATATCCTCCCAGAGCGGCGGCCTGAGGAACACGTCGTCGTCGTTTCCCGCGGGCTGACTCCTCGACGAGACGAAGCTCGCTTGCGGTCGACACACCGGCCCACCAACCTCGAAGAAGTCCTCCATTTGCACCGAGGACTCCCTCGGCTCCTTCTCCGGGTCATCTTCGTCGAGCTTCTGCAGTCGGTCGAGATCCTGTCTACATAGCAAAGTGTCCAGGTCCGATGCCTGCTGGAAATAGAAGACGGACAAAGTGGAGAATACGAGTGGAGAGTTTCAGTTGCGTTTGCGCGCGATTATGCACCATCACGATGCTCCGTCTTCGCCTGGCTATGTCGGATCGTCGCTCGTGCGAATCGAAAGCCGAACAAGCAAATAGCGCGATGGGTCGGGAAGGACGATATTTGGGGCCAGTCGGAGCCGGTGTAGCTTAAGCAAGCAGCAAACAGGTAAACAAGCGGGTGACTTGCGATATGCTGATTCACGAAAGCGCATGCGGCACGTTGTTCTCGGTTAATATGCAACGACCGCATCGAGGGCTGTGCAGCATGAGGTCTCCCACACTGCACGCCTTCGTATGCCAGTTCTATGATGCATATAACGACTGTATAGCACAGCCGAAGGGAGAGAAGAGGAGACGAAAAGAAAGAAAGGGGAGTAGAGACAGCACAGTTTCGTCTCGAAGATGGGAGGGAGCGGGCCAATGCCGCGTCATTCTTTGCATGATTTGTACACGCGCAACGCGCGCCGCCCTCGTGCGCCGTTCTGTGCGGGCCATGCTGTGCCTCGACTTGCCTTTGCCTTGCCTTGCCTTGCCTCGCCGTGCTCTCCACGCTTTCGACGACTACTCGTACTCTGCTCGCTCAGACCGCATAACATTCCGAATATTTTAATGCGTCGCTATACAATCGCTATATGTAACGCCCCTTTCGCGCCTCTATCTCTCTTTCTCCTCTTCCTTTCACCTGGATGCGTGCATGAGCAGTGGCTTTATCATTTTCACGCCGGTTCGATAAAATACGATGCCTCGGAAAGCGGACGAAGGACGAGGCACAAGGTAGGTAGGTACTTACCTATATGTTTCCATAAGCATAGAAACGAGATCGGACGGGCGTACACTTTGAAAGTTCAGCTCGAAGAATTTCGAAGTACCCCGTCAGGCTCCGTTACGACGCGAATCGAAAGAAACGGTATGGAATACGTAAGGTGAATTTTTAAGCGTCATCCTCGTGGGTCGGATTTGTTATCGAGGCGTAAAGAATTCCTATTGCATAGCGTTCGCGGTACACCGATGCGAGATCGCAGATAAAACAGGTTGAACTTGCCCCCGATTCTACCACTTTACCGCGATTAAGTAATTACGAAGAGCGACGTAGAACCGGAAAGATTCGTCGCAAATGACAGAGTATCGCGCGCGCTACACACGGAACAAGAGTATCAACGAGATACGAATTGGCAAATATCGCGGATAAGTGGGAAACTGTTGTTTGGCAAATGGGGAAATTCTGCATGTTTTAACGAAGCAAGATCTATGGTGAAGTTGACGCGATAAACAGCCGAAGCCCTTTTACGACGATATCGAAGGTAGAAGATAAAAGAAGATCTCGATGATGGAAGAATGGATGAAAAAAAATCTCATTGGAAATTTTTGAACGATTCTGGCTCACCGTCCGGCAAGCTTATATAGTGATTTATGAATTATTTACACAATGAATTATTCATCGTCGGAAGATTGGTATACTCGCAACACTCGATCGTACCTGATATGCAATTTGAAAAGGAGTTTGTAGCGAGGTACGATATGCGCGCTTGCGCGCGAAACATTATATTTAAATGCCATATCGTCTCGACCAGGATGGATGCGGGCTCTCGTGCGCGTTCATCGATAAAATAACCAGCAACGATCGCAAACTGCTGCTTTCGTCGTCGTATTGTTATATCGCGTGTAAAAGGAAACGACGACGAAAACGGTAGAAAAGAGAAGAAAAAGAGAGAGGGGAAATTGGTGAAACGGTAGTCGATGGATCCTCGTCAAATTTCCTTCGTCTCGCGTTCTTCGTCGTCTTTGCCTGCACCTAGCGAGACACACGCAGTTAAGAAAAACGTTGGATACAAATTTTGCAGAATCTTCGACAGACAATGCGCCGAGTGCGACGCTGAGCGGCGACGCTGAGCGGCGAAGCTGAGATTGACTATTGATGAGACTATTAGGAGGAATTCGATAGTCGTTGATATTGTTTTTCAAGTGCCGCCCTTCTGCGCTCTCGGTTTTCTCGTCTTTTTCTCTGGTCGTTCAGGTCGGTCCGAGCGTGTCTCTTGACTCACGCCGTCGCGTCGCGTCGGTCTCTTTTTCGCGTTGCGATAATGATAGTGCGGAGCGTGAGCAAAGTTCGTCCATCCGGCTATTAATGCGCGTAATCATAGAGTCAGGGCCGTCGGTGTTAATAATGCGTTTTCGAATCTGTCAGAGCGAGAACGGACACCCACGCAGTCGATAGATAGCGCGTCGTCATCGTAGCTGGCGTGTAAGATGAAAAACCTTTGCATCCGTGTTCGTTCGCTCGTGCCGCCTAGTATTTTTTATTCCGACCAATCGCAGCTTCGCGGCCTCGCGACTCGCAAAGGAACGCGCAAGCGCACGCGCGCCTTCTGCCCCCATTTACCGCGATTCCACGATTAATTATCCAATTCGCGCACTTTCTGTTCCGAGTTTCCCGCAGAGTAACGACTAACTAAACTCAAACATCTGCTCTTCAATCGAACCGCATTAGCCTCGATCTTCTGACATTTTGCAGCTCCTTCACGAGGAAAAACATTGCGCATACGAGATTTTGCAGAATCGGCTCGGTTTCAGAGATCGAAGACGCAAAGATGCGTTGGGTCGGCAACTAAGTGATTGCGGACTTTGTCAATACAACCTAATGACAAGATCCGTAATCACTTAGTTGCCAACCTATGAGATACGACGAAGGCGCGAACGAGGGAAACGCGCGGTTTTCCGGTTTCTCGCGTCGTATATTCTAATTATGGGAAACGAATGATAGAACGAGATCGGCAACGGTGTATCGACAGGTTTATCGTTCGGTGTATTTATCGAGTGCCGAGGCAAATGGAAGGCGAAAGATGAATGAAAAGCCGTGAGCAGGAAAGCGGCCATAGCGTTGGCGGTAACGAAGCGTAGCGCGCAGAAGCGAGCTCGCCGAATCAATCTGGCGAGGCCACACCCTCTGACCTAAAGCCGTATTATCGCGATAAATGCGCGGGCAAATGTCAGCCGTGCGCACTGTCGGCCATTTTTCTCCAAAGCTTTCGACGAACGACCTGCCAAAATCGTTGCATCGACCTCGCGCGATCGTACTCGCGTCCTCGACTATCGCCACGCGGATTACTCGCTCGCTCCGCTGTCTCGTCCTCGCGTCGCTTTCTTAGGAGTCGAAACAGCGAACGAGCAACGCGATGGTCGACCAAGCGCTTAATGGCGTTACGAATCGAACTCGAGGAAGCTTCATTTAGGAGCCAACACGATGGAAATTAAGGGACGCGTAAATATCTGACTTCACAGGGAAAATCCGTGCACGTGGCTGCTACGTTCGACTGGAACAGCTCGTCTGTGACTTCGCTCCGCAGCCAACTTGCCGCTAAGATCGCGTCACCAGGACTCGAGAAAGAGGAATGCGTATGCAAGTTGTACGAAAATAATGGTGACCGTACAACAGTGTCCTTTCTCGTACGGCAAGCCGGTAATTTAGTTAAATGATGGCGCGAGATGGGCGACGCCTGTGGCCCGAACAACCTACCATTCGAGTAAGAAGAAGAAGAAGAAGAAGAGGAGAAAGAAAGTTTTGGGACCAAGGCGAAAAGAAAGAAACTGAGGGGGCGTGGCACAATCAAGGATTAAGTTCAGATGCAAATTTACGTTTCTCGAGAATGCCACTTGCCACGGCTCCTCCCTCGAAAATCGATCAATCCCTCGGCTCCGGTTCGCCAACTTTGCAGTTTCGACAAGCTGCCCGCGTCCTTCTTTCGTCCATCACGCGCACAAATTTCATATGTAGCGGCACATGAGTCGATGGAAGATTCGAATCGGTAGAGACTCATATTCTTGTGCCTCGGAGTGCCAACGTTGTTTCGATTTGCTAGGTTTAAAGGTAGACTCCGGACAAAATATTATCGCCGGAGTTACTCCAACTATGGGGAACAGCAAGTAATTCCAACATAGAAATTCTTCAACGATTCCAATGGAAAACTCTAAGATCCTTAATAGATGCACCTTGGGTATGTTACCAACGAAACAATACATCGCCACCTCAAGATACCCACAGTCAAAGAAGAAATATGCAAATTCAGTAATAGATATAGCATAAGAGTCAACAACCACGAAAACCCACCAGCTACTCAATTACTCGACACGTCGGATCAGATCCGCAGGCTAAAAAGACATCTAGATTCAAGCACTAGATTCAATTCGAATCAAACACACGATAAACACTTATTAAACACGACATAGTACCACGCGAGAAAAACTTACTTGTAAGAGAAATTTTGGTTTTTCCGTCCCTTTTATTAAAAGTTCTTCTTGCCGAGGATTCGAACTCCTCGCGACGCGTCGTCTTCAGTTCTGGGCCTTAACGAGCGTAGCTGGATGCCCCGCCAAAAACTTATAATTCTCAATGAGACTTGATTGTAAAATTCATCCGGAGTTACGTTTGAACTTACGACTGACTATTGCAATTTTATCACTCGTCTCTTTAACAAACCAACGCGTATAATAATCCACCTCAGATATCGTCGCGTGCGATATCGAGACGAGGCGACGTCCATTCGGAAGATAACCAAAGATCGCGACCGTAGAAAAGAACAGGAAGCTGCCAGCCAGACCGATGACCTACATATCGAGTAGCCAACTACTTATTTCGCAAGTTTGAGTAGTTGGAACACGGGAAACGTGAATTTGCTTCGTGCTACGGACAAAGGAGCGGAGTCTGCACGTACAAAGTCGTAAAGGAAGACAGCTACGCGGTTCGAGTGATGGCGGAGCTAGGCGAGGCAAGGTGAGGATTTATCCAAACGACGAAAGAGGAGAAACGATAGCGGTCGACGAAGAACGGTATCGCGAAACGCGGAACAACGGCTAGAGAAGGCTACTACGTTTGGCAAAGAGAGAAGGAAAATACCATTCATTCGCCTATGTAGGAATTTTCGGATTCGATGTTCGTGCAAAAAGGGAAGCGTCTCTCGCCTGGTCTCATCCTGGCTCTCTCCTCTTCCTCTCTTTCTCCTCTTGGCGTTCGGTGTTCGAGGGGGCTGTACTGCCGCGGACACGTAGATTCTATCTTGCCATTCAACCGCCTAGGTAATAAAACTCTCGCGTCCATTATTTACTTGCATTATCGTTACTTTACGCCCACGTGGACGCGCCACGTATTTATGGTGAAATTATTCAGCATTATTCCGCGGATATGAATAACGCGAGAGATACGACCCACCGATAGGCGGTATAATTCGCTAAATTTTCAAAAGTTCAGCAAGAAGAGAAAGAAAGTTGTTTTCTCTGCGAGGGTCTCGCTCGAGTTCCACGCGGTCGCTGGAAACGACGAAGAGACGTACGGACGACAACTGGAAGGAGACGGCGCGCGAGCGAACGAATTGCTTTCCACGAGGGTATCATTGTTCCCCATACATATTTCGTAACTAGATTGGCATTTCTGATGCAAGTCGAGCTACACTGACCTTTAAACAACTTTCTTTAGGCTACGCGTGACTTGATCTCAGAACTCGGCTTCTCGGTTGCCTCGTTCACCTACTTGATACTACGTGTTACGTGTTAGGTGGTGTACGCGCCTGTCTACACGCTCCGTGTTCCAAGTGTAAGAGCATTAAGGCCTGGAACTGCGCGATTTCCGATACCTGCCGATCGACAAATCACCTTCGAATCGAGTTATTCTTTCTTTCCTAGAACCTGCGCCGCCTCAAGATATCGCGTCTCGACAAATCGTCGTCACGCTATCGAAGGCTCCGACTATCTCGCGTGTACGATCCTCGCGGACGCGACTCCACCAGGCGAGCAAAGTTTCCGTTTGCTTGTTGCAGTAAACGGACCAAGCTCTTTCCGAACAAATCACAACGCACGATACGGAAACGAAATACCTCGCTCGATGAGAATCACAAGTGGCTAGTTCGCAAGGGAGCGCACTTGCATCATGCGCGTTACGCTTAGGTTACGCAAGTTAAACGTTAGCGTATCGGCGGTGACGGCGAGTTAATACGTCGGTTAAAATACATCGTGGCGGAGTGAAATTAGTGCGGAAAGCAATACGTGGGATACTTAACTTCACCGACAGTATCGCAGGAAAGATCAAAATGATTGCGCAAATCCGTGTTGCAAATTCTACTAATGGTGTCTGTGTGGCCGTATTTAGGTGTATAGGAGGGTTGATAAATTAGGTTGCAGTGGCCGCGACGATGGTAGAGATCTGTTAATCCAATCGGTTGCAATTTAGCAAAAGAACTCGATTTCCGGAAAAATGCGTCTCTTATTGGAAGAATGTGTGGCGAATCGGTACCAACAGGACGTCGACAGGTCGATGCATCAACGCGGCGCAACACCTACCGGGCGATCCGCGGGTACCAACCGCCAACACCAGGGGGCTACTACGACGACGAGTCTGTCTATCTCGCTAGCGGTCGAATATACGATGTCACGATACAAATACCGCATCTAGCGAGACTCCCTGTACGTCTAAGGCAGGGACTACCGGACATAGCCTTACTGACGAGTCCACCGGTAGTCCCGGGACGAAACCTTTTCACCTAGCTCCAACTACACCTCCTACAAATGCAAAGGAAATTCGAAATACGCGCGTTTTGCGGATTGAACTAGCCCGGTTACCACGCCCCGTAACGCTGACCTGGCGTATACGTGGCGTTACCGTTAGGCCGCCGACAAATTGCCGTGGTCGAAATTATTCGCCGGTGTTTTTGCTTTGAAGGGCGCGAGACAATCGCGTCGAAGAAAATCACGCGACACGACGCGCCGCGTCTCGACGCGCTCGCTCACGATTTCACCGTAACCACAGGGCAGGAAAATTTATGCGCGCAGACCCACTGCGCTCTCCTGCCGTTAAGCGTATCATAAATATGAAACAGAGGAAACGAAAGGACGTTCGGGCGACAATGCGCCGGACGAAATAATACGTCGCACCGAGCGATGTCTCTTCGGCTACTTCTCAGCCTGCACGCTGCGCATACCACACGAATACTCGCGTTATTAGAGAGACGAAGGGAGGAAAAGCGAAGCGGATCGCGATATCCTTGACGTCGGATACGAAACGACGACGATGGTCGACCGGACAGTGACTTTCAGACCAGAAAATTACTTAATGAATATGGACATGCAACGCATTATGGGATATTAAAAGGCACGTGCGCACGTGCGCGCGTGGGCACATCTTCGTTGTTTCGTGCCCTCCCATCGCGCTGCTTGACAGCCGACAGTTTGCGTTGCGTTAGTCAACGCGCGACGAACCAACGCACCCCTCTCTTCCCTTAACCTTTGCATGGAGCGGTGAAGGGTCGCGCGCAAGCCTAACCGCGCAACACAAGATACCATTTCACGCTGTTTACCTACGAGAAAAGGGGGGCCACGTTTGGAATCGACCACGGCCGTCGATACCTGCCTCTGTCAATCATTCGAACGTAATCAAATTCTCGTCGAATTTTCTCCCCTTTCGGCTCGATCGGTCAACTATCCCGCCCCGATTCTCGTTGACGCCTTCTGGTCGTAGGAAACACCCAAATTAAATTGGCCCGGTTTTACGGCTGTTTCAGCCTGGAACGTCTACACGCTGCTTCTTTTTAAAAACGTGGCCCGATCGATGTGGAACGTTTCTATCGATAATTTGCGCAAGTCGCGTGGCTGATCTCCGGTTGGATATATCGTTAGGGCTTACGGCACGGCTGGTAGGCCGGTTGGCTCGCCTGCCGCTTCATCATCGATCTCATTGTTAGACGGTCGTCTCACGCGATTCGCGCATCCTGTGAATCCACTCCCCTCGTTAGGAACCACGCGTCGTATATTACACGAACATGCCGCATACTCGCCAACGCATAAATCTACGCGCAAGGACAAATTGCCATTAAATCGAACCATTAAATCGAAGCGACCGGCTTTCCTTGCTCGGCCACGAAACCTCGCCGCTGCTAAGAAAAACTCGTCTTGTTTCTTTCGAATCGCGTCGATTGCCACGATTCTTACCGTACGGTTTTTCTTTCGGAGACGTACGTCCGCCATAGTAGCAACGAAAGGATCATCGTTTCAAGTTGAAGGGGTTGCGCAGAATCAGGCGGCATTACGCCGATAATTCCGTGGCGATTAAACGGCCGGCATCGTGCGTTTTAAGCGAGTGTGCTTTTTGCGCTGACCGTTTCATTATCGTACCTTATTAAATTTCCAGGTGCAGCGGTCGGATGATTCGCCGTCTCGCTCGTCCCTTGTGATCACGATCGCCGCTGCTCCACGCGCACGATGATCGACGATCATGGTCGCTCGGAGGAGGAAGATTATCGTTATCGAGCCAGAGCAGTTACGCAATGACGCGCATGAGTCACTGAAAAGTCGTTGCAGGGTGATCCCTGTGGCAAAACCGGGATCACTCTTGGCAACGACGTGCCGCATTAGCGTGATTACACGCTTCGCTCGCGGACGAGTCAGCTGGTAGCGCGTTCAACTTCCGTGCTACCTGGCCATCCCCCTTGTAATTTGCACCTGGTGCTTTGATTCTATCTACTCTGTGCGCCGTAATCCCGATAATACCACCCCCGCTTCGAAGCTGTTAACACACAGGGACGCAAGCGGTCGCCAACTTTTTCCATAGTCGCTGTTCCATTCGCGTTGCACGATCGCTGTGGCTACCTTCGTTCGCGTTCTCTTACCGCGGTTTCTCATCGTTCGGTTAAACAGAAGGAAACGCGTTGGCCGGCCAGTCAGGTACGGGTGATGCTATAAATCAAAAAATGGAAGAAACCGTTTAATCATCTTGTCGGCTCGCGGTTCGTCCGTATACGTTACAAGGATCGACTATTACGAAGGCGTTGTTGCGTTGACGAAGGCTATATCGCGGCTTTCCGCTCAGAACATCGTTATGGTCTCCCTCTTTTTATATTTTCTCTCTGTCGCTCGCTCGTTCGCTCGCTCTGTGTGTAGAAACTCACGTAAACTCGGCTGCTAACCCCCGCCGCTAATGCACTTTTAATTAATTAAACGAGCCAATGGGGCGGCCCCTGTTCCTTCGTAGTCTCGTGCCGACCTCGCGTGTCGACTGTCCGCTCTAGGTGCAAACTCATCCCTCCGGAGAGAGAACTCCCTTTCCCACCCTCTTGCCCCATTGATCCGTCCTTTTTCATTCTCTTTCAAACTGTCCTCGCGCTTCCGTTACTGCCCGATATAACCCTAGCTTAAAAGCTTTTAGCCGACAAACGAGCCGCGCGATCCTCTTCCCAATCACGTGGATTCTTTTCTTTCCTAGCTATCGTGTCCGCTCGTGTTCGATTTGGACGCGCGTATCAATATCAATTTCAATCCTCGTTTCTTCGAATTGACTGGGAAAGAGAAAGAAAGAAAGAAAAAGGGAAAGAAAAGAAGGGTACAGGTATACCGATATTTTTCAACACTAGAATTATCACGCCAGTCAAATTGACTGGTTTTACAAGTTTATTTTTAAATTCCTACTTCATGTTATATCTTTTTTCCGCAATGATGTAATGACTTTCGCAATAATTAAATGAATAATATAATGAATTTTTGTTTTGTTTTCTATGCATTCAAACTGAAAATAATTTTGTATCAAGGCTACTTATACCAATACCAGACAAAATGACTGGTGTTTACCGAAGTGTAAAAGGGTACTGTAATCTGTTTATCGAACACCAATTAACCAGTTTCCTCGTTTTGTACAAGTTCCCACGCGTTTTTACCATTTTTATCGTGTATCATTCGATGTGACGATATCAGTTGTCAGGAAAATTTCGGATCGATCGCTAGATCGCTAGATGCTAACGCTAGAAATACCACAGTGATCAAAACGACTGATTCTACAATTTTATAAATGTGTCAACCCTCGTTAAAAACATAACGTACTACATAACATGGAATTCCTTCTGCAAGAAAGTAATAAATCAATAAATATACAAATATTCTATTACTACGTATTTTTTCAGGACCAGTCATTTCGACTGGTTTTGGTAGAAACAGCTTCGTGTTAACACTTTGACTGTTACGTTGGTCATTGGTGGCCGGTGCGTTTGAACTTCTTACAATTGTAAAAATTGTATGAAAATTGACAGTTGGGGTATTTTGAATATAACCGATAAATAGAAGATACTTTGAAATAAAAAGTGCCCCATTGAACGATTAAACGTTTTTATTAGAACATCGATAAAAAAAAAAAATGAGAACAAATGTTGCATCTAACGGTGCACTGTGTTGAAACACTTTAAACATAAATGTGGCTCGTCAATACAATCTGGTCGATAGGTGGTCATCCTTTTGGTCCGATTCTTAGCAATTTTTCGTCCTAACTGTTTAACATTTTTTTACAGCACTCTCTGCAAAATTTTCGCGCCAGGTACGCTTGCCCTTCTTTCTTCTGCGTTTCGTGTCGCCATCTTTGTGGAATAAGTATATTTGACGGCTCTGGTGAACGGCACTGTGTAAGGTGCGTTGCGAGTGCCATTCTAAAATCTGATACCTCGATTTTTGTTTTTTTTTGCTTGTTTATAGAGTATCATCACGTTTGAAATTGATGTATTTAATAATAACTCTAAAGCTAATTTTATATACCACTCGAGGTTTATGTAGTGTGGAATATGCTATCGTTCGATCTGATAAATCTACAGCACATTTTCCTCTGTTGTAATCTACCACTAACTACCATTGCTTTATCACAAACATAATTTTTTTCCGGACCGCTGTCATTTCAGCCGAATGTTTCGTCGAAATCATAAAAATAATCATAATACTGTTTACTAATATCTTCTACACGTTTCGACAATATATTCTGCACGTTTTGCTTACGACGAAATAACGAATGCGAATAGTTTGTTGAAATAAACGAAGCCTTGTTATAATATGTCGCTATCAACTGTTAGCAAGGCGCCACAGTGATCACCCACCAATAAGATAAACGGTCCATTGGGAAGAATGTTGTCTTACGTCATCAATTTATTATTTTGCCATTATATGCTTTGTATGATAAGAATACTCCCGTGGCGCCCTCAGCGAAACATGTGATCTCGGCGTGGCAGTCAAAGTGTTACTATCGGTAGTTCTAGTGTTAACCTATACAAAAGCCTGGAATCTGTTAACGCAATCTTACGTTCGAATATCGATCGTTATCCACCTTGTGCCTAGTTTACGAGCACCGCGATCGCCGCTATTACGATCATTGCCAGTTTAAGGCTATAAACCGGTTATTAAAGTTAATTACATGTATTTCAAGCTGAATTAAACGATGCGATTTAATCCGTTTCGTAGGCCGGTCTCTGCTCGCAACACGATTCGCCAACCATCCTTCCTTTTCCCAACGATTTTCCTCGCTATTTACAAGCCTACTCCACCCACACCACGCTCCAACCGGAAAGACTCGCGGCTGTTAACCGCGACCGTTCACGAAGAAATTGCGTCTTCTTCTTGGAACGAAGGAAACGATGGCGCGACGAACAATCGACAAAGTAGGTATCGAAATCGAAAGACACGACGATATTTACGAGGCTAGAGAACGGCTCAGAGAGAGAGAGAGAGAGAGAGAGAGAGAGAGACAGACAGACAGACAGACAGACAAAGACAGAGAAAGAGAGAGAGAGAGGTGACCGTTACAGTCTCGTTAATTAAATGGTTTATAAGCTTGACTAAATATTCGAATCTTTGCATTCAATTAGTTACGGGTCGCCGAGGGCGATGTCTCGAAAAGCGCGACTATACACGGTAGATAGGGTTGCTTGGGGCTGCGAGATGCAAGACGATTAGAATGAATGGCCGCCATAAATCAGGTTGCTCGTTGGAACGGACGCGACGCGACGCGGCTCGGCGCGACGCAAGGGGGTGTAAGGAGGTGCAAGGAGGCGCGGAATACGTGGACTCGGGTTAGCTCGTCCTACCGCTACCTGGGACCACCGATCCCGTGGACCTCCGCATCCCGTGCATCGTTTCACCATCACAGCTCTCCCTTTCGCTGGTTCTCTCCGATGTGCTCGCGAGCCTCGTTTGCCCCGTTTTCTCCTTTAACCGTGGCTAATCTAAAACCTACTGCTCACGGTCGCGACATCGGCCTATCCGAATAATGCTGATCCAGCGACCGCTTCTTCGTTCGGTTCGTGTTCCTTCGGCCGTGCACGCGCTTGTGCTCGTGCCCGATCCCGCTCGTCGACCCGTGCCGTGCTGCGGCTTTGTTCGTGTCCACCGAAAATAAACGAGCCACGAGCTGACACGGTTCGAACGAGCCTGCTTTTTTCCTCTACCTTTTTGCCCTCCCCCTTCCTCCAGCTCGTCGTCCCTTTTTCTCTCTGCCTGTCTGCCCTTGCACCGCTTTCAGACGGATCTAATTATCGCAGTCGCTTTTATTGATTCGCCTAAGAATTTATTAGCCTGTGACCTCCGCACTCGCGGCCTTCGTTTTGTTCGCCACGACACGGCTAACGACACCGACCCATGAAACTTCACTCGTTCGGCTCTCGATACGAGGAAACTACGTGGCTTCGCATCGGCGAAACGACGTCGATTCCGACCGATCGAATCGCGTGCTGTTTTCGATCATTCGCCACTTTGCAGGCAGCTGCGTGTTCGTCGAATGGCGCGATCGAGTTCGAATACGGCAGTTCCTGGATTCGTAGTTTCGTGGAAAACGTCACCGTATCTCGTATCTCGGCGGAACGTTCGCAAAGCCGTGCGCACGCGCGTCTCTCAAGCTGCCCCGTAACCGTAACGGATGACACACTTTTCGCGGAAATTCGCAACGCGAGCGAAACACGTAGAACGAAGAAAGCCGGTGAAAGCTGGAACATAGTGATTTTCATTGGCCACGGGAAATCGCCACCCCTGATTCGCTACTCGTTTAGCTGGCGACCCAGGGAGCCAGCCATCTGCAGGATCAACATCTCGGTCGAGGCGGTAGCGATCGGAAAGTTTTAATACTACGAAGAATCCGATGATATCTCGGTAAGGCGAAGACGGTGTCGCATCACAATACGTGGAACGTGATCCTTGCGTCAAGCAGCGTATTCATCGATATAAACTGTTCGTTCGCTTCATCCCCCTAACGATCCTGCCGTCGATCAAACTACAAGTTTCAAATATCCAGGTCGTAAACGAAAGCAATCGTATTATATTGTGTATTTCGTGAAAAATTGTCTATTGAAAAACGTCGATAAAGATGATCGATGGAATGCTGGTAAGATACCAGCAGCAAAATTCTACCTTTCGGCCAATTGCTCGGTAGGATTTTTAGTTCACGCAACGGCCACTTTCGCCGATTTCGCAGATCGTACGACGATCGACTTGTATTCGTCGTAACGACGTTTGCTGCGCATGAATTCGTTGCTATTAATGGTTCCTAACGAGCGGATAGCAATTCCATTACGATTAGCCTGACGCGCTTTGTGCGGCTGGAATGTTTGAGCAAGTGCGTGGGCGTGAAACGTGGTCGGGGATGACGATTGTTCGGAGGCAGCAAGGTATATCCACGTGCGTGTGTAGGGATGCGCGTGTGTGCGCGTGTGTGCGCCGGTAAGCGCATACACGAGCCATGGACGAGACGAAAACTCGGCTCCCCCACTACTCCACTCAGCGGTGAGCATGTTTCCTGATGGGGTCATCAGCGCGAATTAACATACTGGGTGGACTCGTATGACACGCACACGTGCGCTTCTTTACCAACCTTTCCATCTGACTCAGTCAGCCTTTCTCTTTCTCGTCTCTGCCTTCTTCCTCTTCCCTTTCCTTTTCGTTTCGTCCCGTCACCCTCCCCCGTTTTCTTTCAATTTTCTTTGCTTTGTCCCCCGTGATCTGGTCTCGTCTTGTATCCTCTCGCCCTTTTCTCATTTCCTGGCTTCGTAGATCCGTCGCTCTGTCGTTCCTCTCACCTTTCCCCCTCTGTTCGCACCGGCGAAAAGGGAAAACAGAGACTCAAACGGTTTCAGACGGTGGATCTATCGGTTTAGACGCGATATGACAGAGCACGCGAAAATGCAAAGCATAGCTACGTATGTTACATTGGGTTGGCAACTAAGTGATTGCGGATTTTGTCATTAGGTGGTATTGACAAAATCCGCAACCACTTAGTTGCCAATCCAATAGATGGTTATCTCCGCTAAAAAAAAGAATAGTTGAAAAACAGAGGAAAAACCGGCAAATGGAGGATTTTCGAGAGGCTACAACGTACAAACGACGTGTTTACGGTGTTTGTCTTACTTCGCTATGGCAAGCATACGCTTGGCCGCCTGCTTTTCGAATAATTATCGGCAAGCTTCTCACTTTGCCAAGAAATTATATCTCGTCTGGTGGTTGTTTTCTTGGGAAAAGCAGAAATTGACTTGCTTCGCCTAATAGGAATTCGTCGGCAGATCGATCTCTTCCTGGCTTAACCGAATACAATGAGACAATTACGGGCAAAAGATAAAGGAAAAGATAGGAAACGGATTAGACGACAGCCCACCGGTAGGCCGGCAGGTTCCAATCAGTGTTTACTCGCAAACGAATATCCAAGGTATTTATCATGGACAGCTTTTTGTCGACCTTCCATTTCATTTTCTCATGCAACGGTGTAGAAGGAGAAAGGCCGAGCAGTGCGTCAAAAAACGTCAAATCGAATCTCTAGCTCTCTTTCGCTGTCTTTCCAAGATTTCATGATATTTTCACCTGCGACAGATTTTACGTCGAATTCGTTGCCGAGCGCTTTACACTCTGCATAGCAAATATACCAGATTTTGTTTCCATTATTTATTTCTAATATACGTAAATCGTATCATAGTATCGCAGTGCATACGGTTCGTACGTCGTTCGGTTCGCGTAAAACGAAGTAAAAGGCGAAGCGAAGGGGCAGCTAAAGAAAAATTGTGTGCATTCGACGCCAATGGGCAACGAATTTTGTCGATGCGTCCCATCGGCAGTCACAGAAATTTGACGCGATGCGTGGCGAGACGAGGCAAGACGAAACGAACAGGAAGAATGGAATCTCAGCAGGACATTAATATCCAAGACTCGTGTTCTCTCGATAAAACGGCCGATTCCTCGCGCGCTTCTGCCGAATCTCACGGTATAGATTAGTCGTTGATAAGATCGACAGAGCAGGTAAAAGGAGCGAGTTCTTTAAAAGGAAATACTCTCGTCACTGCGTGTCACCGCCGCAAAGAACCGCGCGATCCTACGCGAATCCATACGTTTCGCTTGATTTCTCCTTTAATTCTCTCTCAAACCAATGTTCGCCCGATCGAAGAACCACGCGTGATCGATCTTATCGGATCAGATGCTACGACGAAGCGACAAGTATCGTATCGGCAATGGCGACAATGGCAAAGATCGAGGAACGCTGTGTTACAAAAAGCTTGCTCTCGGTTAATTTATTAATGTACACGGTTCGATAAAATTATCGTCAGACTGCGTGTTCCGTGCGCGCTGCTCGGAATATCCCTTTCGCGAAATTTTCGCAAGGACGAATCTTTGCCGCATGGAAAGTACGCGCGCCGATACCTCGTCTTTGTGTCATTGAGATGTCGTTCAACCGGACGTTTTTGCAAAGCCGATACACATTTCACCGCGTCGTTGATTCTGGAAACGGCAACGTGATATTTTATAGCGCCACTATTTTCCAATCCACTTCGTGCCACGCCGCATCCAGCAGAGATGCAAAAACTTGTCCGAATTCCAGCGCAATCTAAACGCGCGCCTCGGAACCTCAACATTCCGGTTAACGTTCAACTTTGGCTTTTCGGCTGGCAACCGCTGGCGAGAAGTCCACCGCAGCAAAATCGACTCCCGTCGAACGTCAAAACGTCGCGTCGCCAAACCATCTACGACGCGATGCGTGTCGAACCACCGTCGCAGATATGGCCGCGGGTCGGTCGTTCTTTAGGTGCGAAACAATCGTGAAATGTCAGAATTTCATAGCCATAACCTTTTCTTTCAAGAATACGCGAGCCGGTTTCACGAACGCTGTCATCGTATACCTACGTACGTCACTGAATCTCGTACGGATGCATGTGCGTCAAGTCGCATGCCAACCACATTGCGCAACTATCGCGCCGCCAGGTCGCCAGAATCCTTCGCCGAGGATTTTAGCAACACCGGGTTTCACTGCTCGTCGTAGCTTTCCGATCTGCCGAGTTTACGCGCCAGTCGAGAAAAGAGCGCATCGAAATAGGAAAGGTCAGAATTTCGGAAGGATCAGATTCCTACGTTCTACCTAGCGCGCACCATGCTGTACAATGGCGGTCGTACGGTGGTTGATTTGTGACCACTAATTTTCTGTTCGGACACCGGCGCAACCTCGAACCACCACGCCTCGACGCCATTAGACGGTCATTCGGAAAACCAGCGACCCGTATCCTGTGATATATCGCGTTTGCCCACCGACCTATCCATAGATGCTGCCCATTCTTCGCGCTTAACACGCTTCTTCCTCGGAATAACTAGCTCTTCAGCTTCACCAGCGTTTACCGAAAATCTGTCCGCCCGATCCGCCCGATCCGCCCGATCCGCCTCCCTTCGTTCGCTCTGCCCACTTCCATCGTCTTCTATCTCCACTGCAACCATTCTGTCCATTAGATCTATTCCGTGCGATGTATTTTTAACGTAAACGGCGTTTACGAGACGCGAACGAACGTTCAATTTGTACGGCAAAAGGCTGGTAACCGTTGGACGGTAAAAATGCTTCAGTCAAGCGAGTCATTTTTAGCGAAAGGTTTCAGCGTCGATTTTTAGCGGCGTATGTTCAACGTATGTCATTAAATAATTATCGTAGCGTCACCACTATTACCGTATTATCGTCATTGTCGTATCATCGCTATTGCGAGACGAGAAAGGAAAGAGCGAAGGTGCCCTCGCCCGCACGCTTTGCGTATTCTATCGCGAATAATTATTTCCTCGCCGACGCTCACGCGCTAATTCTATCGTTTAAGAACTTGCGAATGATTGGAATAATGCGAAGCGAAGCTGGTGAACGCGAAACGAAAGCGAAATTTGGTATATCGATGCGCCACCGGTAATCGGCATCTTGACAAACATCGTTTTATCATCGATTGGTAAAACGTTGCGTGTTTAGGATCGCAATTATTTTACAACTTCCGAAAGAATTCAACACGCTTCGCAAACAGCGGATCGCACGGACCCATGAGCGGAACGTGCCATGATTATTCATCGATAACGTTATTGCTCGATCTAAAGTCTCTGGATGAACGTAGATTCGTCGCTGATACGTGTTTGCTAGGTAAAATAAGCAGTGGCCCCAGAAGGATTTGAGCGCATGGTCCTTTGTTTTCGAGAAATTAATGGAGAAATTACGTTCTTGGTGAAGCAACCAAGAATGCGTTTCGAATGTTTTGATTGCTATCTCGATCCACAAATTTGTAAAAACACGTAGCGGTAGTATAATAAATAAAAATAATCAAAAATTTATGAAAATAAACTGTAAAAATGTAATGTTAAAAGGAACGCAATATTAATTAATTGATTAAAGGAATTTATAAAGTAAAGTATAAAAAAATACTTATTAGTTTCTCGAAAATAAAGGACCATGCGCGCAAATCCATTTGGGGTTGCTTTACCATCGACCTAAAGCATCGAACGTACACACAACCAATTCATTCGAGATTTCGCAGTTCTTGTCATTGCTTTGTTAAATCTTTAAGAAAACCGTTACCATTTCACTGTCATGCTTGTAAATCTAAATATTCCTATCTTGATACCCTGAATCGTATTTGCTATCTAGCTAACAGTTTTTCCAGCCGCGTACATTTCTTCTCCGTGAGTGATGCGTCGTTCAAGCGTGCGATTTATGAGGTGTTATCTTGATCCTAGCTTTACTGTTCAACCATATCTTTTCATCTGTATTGCGCAAAATTTTCATTCAAAATATCCTTTTCTTTTCTCTTCTTCCTACTTTTCTGCGTCCGATAACTACATTCCATAAATAAATTAACAAAAAAAAAGAAGAGTAAAAGACTACTTAGATCGAAATAAATCTTTCGTAAAGGTAGAGTATTAGCGGTTCTTATTATGTGGTTTCTAATATATATATATATATAAATATATGCGTGCTACGTTGCGATCGGTAATCGCGTTATCCCGATATCCCGATCTTCCGAAGCTTCCCTTTGTCCTGGAATTTTGGCAGGTGGACCACCTGTCGACCGATTCATGCATTTCTACCGGACCTGCGATGCTCATGCTTCTAGGAAGAGAATACAATTTCCTTCGAGTGGAAGCTGGGGTCGAGGTTGGCCCGAAGGGATCAGCCGATTATCGTTTTCCTATCGGTAAACTGGTAGTCCTTTAACGACGATCGGTCAATCTTTGACACTTGTCCCTTGCTTGGGTTACGTAAGTTAACGCAATGGTTTAAGAGGTCGTATGAAAACGTTGGTCACATCGACCAGAAAGTATACAACGTGTAATAAAGGGCTGTTCAACCGACTTTTTCACCGATGTTTCCAAGGTGCCACTATCGTGTACAATGTTCTTCGTGGAACATAACGACGACTAAACGATTGTATAGAATTGTATAGAATTTGTTCAAGCGTTAGACGGAGAGACGACGCAAACAACGAGTGATTCGGACGAGTGGTGTCCTAAGAAAGATAGGGATTGTGTGTGTGTGTGTGTATGTGCGTTTAAGAGAGAGGGATGAGAAAGAAATGGTAGAGAGGCAAAGAAAGAGAAGGAAAATAAGGAAGAGTGAGAGGAGTGGTATGGAGAGCGCTCACATCACATTCTAGGCTATTCCGCATTCTGTTCCCCCACTTTCCATCGTCCACAAGCCACCGGCTCACCTCTACGCCTCCGTGACTGCTGGAAAAGTTGTATAACGAACACGTACGCGTGTACCTGACACGTACATTCGCCTCATCGCAGTGTTTCGCGTCTAGATGTATACGTACGTCGCGGACCTCTATACGAACACGGCTACCTATGACACGGGGACTCACCTGCGTGAACACGTTCGCCCGTGTGCCTGTGCGCTGCACCGCTGCAAATTCACCAGCAGCACGGCCACTGGACAAACGACGAAGAACACGCGCACGCTCGGGGAAACACGCGTTCAAAGTTCCTTCTTGCTTGGCGCTGTTGCCAATTCCTTTTCCGATTTTCCTCGCCGATCCGTCGCACCAGGGTACATCTTCTCTTGCCTTCCCCTTTTCTTGCATTCTCACAAGACGTTGTTTCATTCCTTCCACCACGTACGAGCCGTTTAATGCAAAAGTGGTGTAAGTCGAAAAAGTTGATTACTCGTTAACGTAGGATAAACTAAAAATTCCGTAAGAGGACGAGTGGCCGATTCTCGCTTATCACGTTATTATCAGCGACCAACTAATGAAGATATATTTACACGGTTGCCGCGGAAAACGAAAGAACGATGCTTATGCTTTCGAGATGCGCGGTTCGAGCAAATAGACAAAAAGTTGACTTACACCACTTTTGCATTAAACGACTCGTATATTTTTCTTTTTTTTCTTTCCCGCAACGGGACGATTTACTTCGCGCAGTTTCGCCAACGTCCTTTCAAACGTCCCATGCCAACGATCACGTTTTCTTTCGTTTTTTCCTCGCATACCACCTTTCGGGTCGACGCGACCACAGGACGCGACGCTATGCGATAACGTAGTATCGTTTAAAGTCAACTTCACGATCGGCAAACCTCTTGCGGACAAGGAGCTGATGCGAAACCGAGAAAGAGAAAGAACGAGCAAAAAAGGCGGGGGAAATGGCGGAGACACATATTCGAGTAGAGTGGCTGTTGCTGTAGAGAACCACAGCAAAACGTACGAAGATTCCATTACCTTACCTATTTTCCTACGGTTCTTTCTCAATTGCTATAAGAAGCGTGCAAAGTCGCGTCTACCTGTACGTTAAAAGGAGCCTCCCTCCTCTTAAAACGATCATGTTGAAGCTTTCCTCTCGAACGCGCCTCCGCCTTCTAAAAATGTATCGCGAGCAGAACCATCAGTTGAACGTATGAACACTTGAACGTACGTACGTATACTTGGACGTCCGTATATATGCTTGAATATGCGTACATATACTTGGACGTCTGTACATGTCTTGGACATCCGTATATATGTTTGAACGTACGTACGTGTACTTGGACGTACGTGCGTATACTTGGACGTCCGTATATATGCTTGAACGTCCGTATATATGCTTGAACGTCCGTATACATGCTTGAATATGCTTGAACGTCCGTATATATGCTTGAACGTCTGTACGTATACTTGAACGTCCGTACATATACTTGAACGTCCATATATATGCTTGGACGTACGTACATGTACTTGGACGTCCGTATATATGCTTGGACGTACGTACATATATTTGGACGTCCGTGTATATGCTTGAACGTACGTACGTATACTTGGACGTATCTCATTGCAGTATTATCGGAGAATGCGAACGCATTTTGAGTCACAGAACGAAGGAATAACAGAAACGTGTTTATGGAGTATTTGCGAGGAGCAGCGAACAGCAATGCGCTGGCTTGATCGCATGTTATCGCATGAAGACATCTTTGGATGGTAATGAGAGTGACAGCGCGCGGATCTGTACGCACGCGACTGTCCGAGCGCTATGTTCAAATCGATTCGACGAGTTTTGTAGAAGGAGACAACGCGGCTCAACTTGTAATCGAAAACGAATAATTGACGGCAATTTATGAGCGCGGCGAGTCATAGGGAAGAAGGTAGATGTCGTAGGAAGGTAGAGTATAATATCTCTAATACTAATAATAATAATAAGATACTCTGTAATACTAATGTCTCATACAATGAGCGTGACGAATTCAACAGTGTCCGCGCCGAAATTGTAAATTTGGCAACCACGTAATTTTGACAATGTACCCGACGTTTTCATCGAACGATACAAGTTTCTATCATTCGACCAATGCCATCTGCGCGGGTCAGAAATCGCGGCTTTCTCTTCGAAGAATATTCCAGATCCCAATAGAACAAAATGGGTCATACGCGATTCAGTAAAATAACGTAAAGCAAAAAATGTTGTGCGTCTGTTATCTCCGTATGAAACGAAAGAAACTTTTGGCATAACCTAATACGATAAGCGACACGTATACCTGTTCCCGTAAATCACGACCTTGAAACCGAGCATCTATGTAAATTCGCATGCCCATAAATGTATCGGGCTGTAACGTAGATAAGTTCGGGAAGATAAAAAAAATATGAAGTTTAAGCAAACTTACGTAACAACCGAATACAATTTGCGCTGCACTTGGTTCGTGCGACTGCATCAACCGCTACGTGTCTCTTTGCTTCTTCGCGCGGTTTCCATCGCGTCTAAACGTCAGGATAACCATTTCGCTCTCGATGCTGTGACGAACAGCGTCGATGGCCGGTGGAACCGAGCGCGTGTTCTCCAGAAAGCACGCGGGAACGTTGGGAGGCACGCGAGGGCCAAGGCCGTACGCGCAATTTCGTAGTCGCCGTTTTCTTCCCTTCGAGAACGATTCTACGGAAAACGAGGCAAAAGCATTGCTCGGACTCGAAGAAACGGATTTAAAGAATAAGCCGGCGATTCGACTCGTCTAAGGCAAACCGCAAAACCGTAAAAGGAAACCGGCGGTAAATCGTAACAACTATCGTTACAGTTATAAGCGCTGTCGACGCAACAGTGATCAACCTTGACCAACCGCGGCAAGCGTGCAGAGCGCGCGTTCCAAAAATATTCGGCCCAGAGAAGGTACGATAGATCGGACGTCGGCGACAGTGGTCGCCTAAACGTAGCCAAGCGGCGAGCAACATCCACGTTCTTCTCGCTGGCTGTGAAACCGGCGTGGCGCGGCGGTTGGTTCTGCCGGAGGTGGCGCGGCGTGCGCCACGCGCCATGCGCCACGCGCCACGCGCGAATAGCGACAGTGAAAACAGCCGCTCGCAGTCAGACGACATTCTCGATTTCAATGCCACGCCACGTTCGTCGCGTCGTCCTGCGCCGCTCAGACGCCTCCCTGTTCCGTTTATCCTGATTTTCCTCCCTCTCGCTCGTGTTTCCTCGACTACGAGAAATCTGCATCCTCTCTGGGGATAGAACTATAGCCTCTGAACACGACGATAATCCGCTCTAACGCATCGTCTGGCTAATAATCTGTATAAACCGTTGCGCCGAAGAAATCACGAGCGGCCGCGCCTGCTCGACCAGCTGCTCGTGCAATTTGTTCGACACCCGATATATGTCTCTTCTTCGACGGGGATCGCGTGTTCTTCGAGAATTTTGCCAACCGATTCATCGTAATGGTGAACGCTTAGGGTTTAGTTTGCCTGGAATGTTCACCTTGAAATCGTATGTTTCGATTGTCGTTTGAAGGGCAGCGTCGATCCGTTTCGAAGTTTCGCGCCATCAAATTCGAGAAGACGTTTCGCACGTTGCGTAAGAAGATGCGCGGTTCGTTCGAAAGCCGATGCCGTTCGATTTTCGAGACGACTGGTGATAACGACAGGAAAGGATAATCCGTGTAAATACGAAAAGCAAGTAATTGCAAACAATCTAATCTCAATGTGACATTGGCCGCAGTGCCGATCTAACCTGCAACGATGTGTACCTTTTACAAGAATGTGTTTACCGGTGATAAGACGCTCGACGAGCGACGAGGGAAACTGAGAAAACCAACGCAGCCCAGCCAACCGCGTATTTCATAATTCACGCTTCTATATTCGCGGACGCTTCACTCTCTGTAAACGAACGCCGATCATTTCCTACCTTCTTCGTTCCGACCTACTCTCGTTGCCTGACAACGATTCGCGACACCAAAATACCATACGTCGTTCTTCGATTTCACTCTGTTTCCCCATTGCTGTATCATCCTTTGATCGATTGTCGTTTTCTTCTCTTATTATTATTATTATTATTATTATTTATGTAATCGCAGTCTCACCAGCTTAGAAACAGATTTGCTCTACGATTCTTTTCGTTCGTTCTTCCATATTTGTCATAGCTTGCTACCGCTCTACCAGTCAACTAATTGCTTATTTACGTGACCTATTCTACTCTGTTTCTACCTTATTACTATCTAACCCGTCGTTTCGTTGTATTTCGTATTTAACTTTGACGCTGTATGAGCGACGCGTCATTTTTTCTCACGTAACTTGTACGGCTCTACGTACTTTAGTTGCGGAACGTCGCGGTGTGCGTTCGACGGCTTTTGCCTGCGCGCAGAATCGCGAAATATCGCAGCTTGTGCGAAAACCGTGAGAAAAGGGATACAAACCGGTATTCGCGGAGGAAGATAACGGCTACGTTAAACGCCGTATCGGTGTCGAAGCGGTTCGCAAACGTCATCGGAAGTCAAACACGGATCAAGCCGAAAAAAAAGAAGAGAAAAAATGAAAAAGGCCGAGCAAATATCGCGTCCGTTTGCTTTTCAGGTGTCGTTCTCACATTTGCGTCTGCGTCGTTCTAATCGATGCACGCGATCATTTCACCGCAAATAGATATCCACGTTCCGTTCCTCTATCTAAAGATACGACTTGTGTGTTCGTTCAAGAATCCGTCAAAAACTTCTTATCGAAAATAAATTGTCCCACATCGACGATTTCTCTGAATATTACGTAACCAGCCATTAAATTTCCACCTAATAGCTAACGCGTGTTTACTATAGTACAAGACGACGGATTACAGCGCCTTTGCGAAAAACGTAAATCGCGGAAGACGGGTCGTGACCTTTGCCAACGCTCGGCCAATAATTTTATCGATTTGTTATACCTTGCGTAATAAGAACGGTCTTCGATCGACTGTTGCAACTATCTTTCCTAACTATCGAACGTTCTTCGGGTAGTATCACGGTTATAACGTACATAGATCTGGCCGAACTAAGCCTGATATTCCAGATTCTTTTAAAAAAGTCAGCTCCTTCGATAAGAATCGTTGCCGAATTACCGGCCGAGTATCGCGTCACATCCAATACGTCGTTCTAATGCTATCGCTTTATAAGAGACTGGGAACGGAATGGAATGGAATAGAATGGAACACTATCGCGAAAGTCTCCGGTGCTCTCTCCGAACGGCGGCGTTACAAACCGAACGGAGACCGCGGTTTATGCTTGCACGTCGTGCTCCGCAGATACTAATCTTGTTTCTTGACCTATATCCGCCTTTGCGGCGTTGCGCAATACGTTGGAAAGGTGTCTTCGAAAATGCAACGTCTCTGAACGAGAGGCAGCGAACTTTTTACTCGTCCCACGTTCCATGTTCCCTTGTATCCGTCATCTTCCTTGCGTGGTTGGAAAAGTGTGATTCGTTAGCAAGAAGAGGCGGGCGATCGCGTTCGAAAATTCGGTCGAATGTTGACTGAAAGTAGTAGCGTGGTACCTGCTGGTTCGAAAGTACTCTAGCGAACGTGCGTTACATCGACTTTTGTCCCCTGACTGTGCAAAGAGAGGATTTACATGCGTTTCACGGTTCCCGGCATTGCTGACACGATTGCCACGCAGCCGAGAGACACGTAGAATGCGTGTCGGTACGCATCTTAAAAGTCACTGCTGTTCACCGGTCTTCCTGCAGGCCGCACAGTACGCGCCGAAGGCTAAAGACCTCCTTCGGAACTTTTCTACTAGCGAGAAACGCCCCTGGAGCACACGACTCTTCTATTACGTATCCATCTATGTATCGTCCACTAAACGATTTTCGTCGGTTCGTTCGAACGGCCGCTACTATTTTCGAATCGGTCGACTCGCGACACGCTGCGCTCCCCCTTTCGGAACTTCTTAATAACGTATATCACGTATATCACGAATCGACAGACCTTGCGAGCAGCTAGCTTTTCTCGCTAAAACCCTGCCTAGAATGTCAATTCCTGTGTTTTATCCTGCCGCTTCCTCGCCATTCCTTCGGATATATCCAGTGCTCGGTTTACGCGATCGCCAATATCAACGATATCGTTGATATTCCGTGCCAACACCGAAATCTCTCTGGATACTGTGACAGACGGTTGAAAGAGAAACGATTAAAAGCTTCACGCGTCGTGGCATACACGAGAGCTATCGTTTCGTATTCAACGCTGCAAGTGACGCACGATTATAGGTTTATATCGATAAACATCGTTAATACTTCATATTTCATAACGGATTCACTACCGACCCGACCTAAGCGTTGTTGGTTGGTGTTGGTGTTGGCTGGCGATGCACGATGCGTGCAAACGACGACGTAGAGATATACCTACGTTTCCCTGATCTTCAGTACCGCGTAGGTCAACGTTCAGAAAGGATTCCAGTCAGACTCATCATCCAGCGCTCCTCTTTCCTTGTCCTGCCTCTTTCTCTCATTCTCTCTTTCTCCATATATATGTCTGTCTCCTTCTTTCCCTCTGTTTCTCTTGCCAACATGCGACTATACTATGCACGCGATCGGTACCAATGAGAGCGCACGCTCGCGTCAACGCGATTCAACTTTCTATTCCAATTGGATAGCAAACCGCGATCGAATCCTGTCCTTGAACAAAGACGCGCGAACCTTGAGTCACGATGGTATCCTTTTTGTTAACGCGATCTCGATTTCAATTCGGCCGATCGGTCGCAAATTCGGCTACGCTGCGAACGACGCGACACCACAGCCAGACGAGGTGGGACGTTTCGCGGTTTTATCGAAGCGACACGTTCGCGAAAACGAAGCAGCGCGAAACGTTCGGACGGCCGGCAACCTTTACGTAATGACCGACTCGAGAAAGTAGCCCAAAGTCTGCCGGCGATAAATCAGCCGTTCAACAACACCGCCACTGCGCTTCTTTCTTTCCACCGATCCGATCTTTTAATTCTGACTCGTGACGATATTATGCAAATAAGCCAAACTTTCCTATTGCCCGCCCTTTTTTCTTTTTTTTCATTCTCGATCACATCTAACGACGATTTGTTCGACGAGTTTTGAAAAAATAACTAACACGACATAGTTAAAATTACACCGATGTGTCAACGATGAATCAACCGCATATATATGTGTGTGTGTGTGCATGTGTGTTTACATATCGTTCTATTATTCGAAATTTGGTTGCACCGGATAGAAATCTGTTTCCGCGTAGCGCGATTAATCGGGTAGCTGGATAGGGCATGGCAGGGCAGGGCAAGACAGGCCAAGCTAGGCCAGAGTGAGATCCTGAGAAGAGAAGAGAAGGGAGAAGATAACGATAAGGTAAAGTATAGTGAGGTAAAGCAAGGCAGAGAAGAGCAGAGTAGACAGGAGAAAGAAAGGAGGAAAGGAGGAAAGAAGGGATCTTGGAGGCCCCGGGCGCCGCAAGTATAACGGTACTTGGCGAGAGAGCGCAACAGAAACAGATAATCAACTAGCATCCGCCCAACCGAAAACGATTCGCGTCTCTTTCGTCTGCCTTGTCGCCTCTGTTTCACCCTCTGTCGATTGTTTTCCCCGTTAAAACTAACTAGCCGTCGATAACGTTACGAGACATTGGCGTAACGAGACGATTTTTTAAGATACACAGCGATCGAATCGATCGATAACGTTGTCGTCACGACGTTGTCAAATGAGATTGCATAAAATATGCGGGCAAGAAAGTACGAAGGAACACGAAAGTGACAACAGCTACTCCATTCTCGGCTAGAAGAGTCAAATTTTTGCACGCGCTTGAAGTAGGAAGACACGGTCGTGTGTCGAGCCATTAAAATCCATCTCATTGGTATGAGGAGCGCAAAGTCATTTCACAGTTATTACAGCAGATACACCGTTGCTTTACAATCCGTCTCCCGTGTTAGTTCGTAATGCTAATGTGTTATATAGTCGGGAGACTTCCGTACCAGCTACAAAGAGCTTGTTCGCGAACATCAGGTATGCAATGCCACGAGGTTACCTTCTATGAGGTCTTCGTTGCTTCTTACTTACAACACCCTTATTGTACTGCCATCGGTCGATCCGCCACACTCTATACGTTCTATCCTACTCCCCTCCTCTTGTCGCGTTCCATTCTAATCGATCATTCTCGCGTCTTCGATTATCCGTTTTCGTGGATAACCGATCGTCGGTATGGCGGTCGAAGTTCTTCCATTCTCTCGTCGTTCGATCAACGATATTTTTAAAGCGTTGAAACGAACACGCTGTTCGAACTTATCGTTCCGACCGTCCTCACGAATGACGTGTCGTGCAGAGACATTCGCGGATTACGAACTACGATACTCGAACGTAGATACGAGCGTGGATCCTCGTCGATCCTCTTCGCGCCATCTCCCTTCCTCTTTCCAACGATCTCGTAAAACGTAATTCGCCTGCAACCGCGAGCGGACTAAACGGTAGCATGTCAATCGCGGCAGTGAAAGAAAATGATTCTATTTGTGAATTATCATCGAAGCGTTTCGACAGGTAGTAACGGGAAATTTGTTGGTTTCGTGCTGCTTCTAGGGAGTAAATTACCAGAGCGTATGTCGAACGAATAACGGTGTAGCAAGTTTATATTCCTTTTCCACGTGGTCGATGAAACAGCCGGTAAGTGCGAAGCACCTCGGACCTCTCGTAGCGCGTATCGGTAGAAAATCGAACGATTCGCGATACGATTCGCGGCGACTGGCGCGATACGGCTCGTGACGAACCGTACCGGAATACCAGCACCGGCCAGCCAAGCAGCGCCTTCTCGATCGACCTGTTGCCCTCTCGATCCTCTCGACTGGAACGCGTCTCTACGCGGAAACGCCATGCCGCGCCACGCCGCCGCGCCGTCGCCTTCGGCCTACCGCACCGTACACCGCGCCGATCACTGCCGAGTGTATCAACAAATATACGTCCCTCTCTTGCAGTTATACCAATCGCTAATTTCTATCTCTCCTAGAAATGATTTTTCTCGATCGTCGGTCATTCTTGTCGCGACACATCGGTCGCTGACGTGGTCATCGTCGTAATTTCAAGAAAAGATCCACGAGACATTTCCTCCATGTTCGATCGAGATTGACCATCGTCGTCGATAAATACCCAGAAAAGCTGCAACGTTATCGTACGAGTGATCGGACGGCACGTAAATCGTCGGCCGATTGTTCCCACCATTCGGGTTATATGTATCCATTTACGCAGGGATACGTATATCCACGTGCATTTGAACGTAATCGTTGGGTGCGTTCGAGCTTTTCACGCTTCGCGACGCGCGTCATATCTGTTTCCTGGCGATCGTAGCCCGTGACTTGGAGCTACCGAAACGGTGAAACGATATTACGAACGATAGCGAGAAGGAAGACGTTTCTTCGTCGAACGCGAATCGATTCGTTAAGACCTTCTTTTCTCGTCCTGTGCGGCTGGTTTTCTTTATAGTTTCTTTATAGTTGACGCGAAAGAATTGGAAGAAAAAAAGGGAGGGGGAAACGCGAACGGACGTGCAGCCTACGATTCGTGGTGTATGCGTTCGAATGTATTATGGTAACTCGCGAACAATAACTCTTCCTCCACTCTCGGCGTTTAATGGCCGTCCATCTATTTAACGTGAAGGAAGAGGAAGTGACTGATGGGTAGATAGGTCGAGCGTTTTGTAACTAATTTCGCGAGTAAATTGTCCGTAACATTGGTTTGGTGCAGTTCAAACGTAACTAAATATAACGACGACGAATCGAGGTTGCCAAACGAAGGAAGCCAATGTTCCTGACAATGCGTAAATCTCGGCGATCCAACGATCGAAACGCGACTGTCCCCATAGCCAGAGGATAATACCTCTTTCCTTCTAGCTGGCTGTTTCTCGCTAATTATACGCGGAAATAAAAAGAAACAGGACAAGAGAGACGTTTGTTAGGGAAAAAATAAAAACGTTTCTCATCCGACCGTAGTAGTCTTGTGCAGATACATCTAACGCATAAGACGCGAGTAACCGCACGGCCACCCACTCGCGCATTCGTCCGCGATTCGCTGTGACTCACTGCGAGCTGCGAACTGCGAACTACCAGTGGAAGAGAACAGAGCGACTCGATGCTCGTCCGATACGTACTCGCGGTTCGCGATACGTCCGATATCGGACGCGTTTCCCTCTTCCTCTGTTTATTTTCGAACGTGTCCCGACGTTCGACCGTTCAAACGTTCAACCATGTTTCTATAGATCTTTTCCAGGTAGAGATGTGTCGTGATTGGGCGACGTGCGAGCGAACTACGTAACCTACGAAAAGTAATAACGCAGACACGTTGAAGCGTACAATCGGTGAAGGATTGGAACTTCCGTAACCGCCCACGTGTACACGAGTAAAAAAGCACAAGCGAACGAACAATCGGTTCGGTAACGTTAAACGCGTGAGAGAGTTTCCCTTCGAGCAAACACGATCGTCCACATACTACATTTTAGCTGGAGTCGAGCGATCTTCGAGCCTAATGTTAATTGCGTTTGTTTTCTACTCGAACATCGAGCAAAATAATCACTGGAACGATAATCATACGCAGAACTGAAACGAAGGGCGGTGAACCGTGGAAATGGTTCGTCCGGTGCTCGTCGTCGGGATGCCCTTTCTGCCTGACCACGATAATCGTGGATTTCCGTCCGCTTATTATCTTACGCGCGTCACAATACGTTTAGATTGCGTTCCGGTGATGGCTAATTAGAAACGTACAGTCACCCATTCTCTGCACCCGCGACTTTTTGCTCTTTACCACGGTCCGGTCGTTTTTACAGTTTCTTTTCTCCTTGTTTTCTCTGTCTCTGTTTCGAGATCGAACCGTACAATCCGAAGAATATGTACGATACTGATACGTAGAGGTTGCCGATCAGCGGATATGCGGCAGACCGACCTGTGCACGATCGTCGAACGATTGGTCGGTGCAAATTTCGCTTACCAAAACTTAGTATCGATAACGGTACGAAGAACCGGTTTCCTACTGTAGTCAGGACGCGTGTCTATTCTCGTCGTCGCGTAGAAAAAGCGAGGAACGTTTGGCGCTCGAAAGTCAGTCGAAAAAACTGACTTGCTTCCGATCGGTCTTCGTCACTCTTCTCTACGACCGAAAAGAAAAAGCTCCCGAATTTTAATTAGCTTCGTATAGCTTTATTCTAGTCTTATTCGAGCACCGAACACCATCGACGAGCCGTTTCGAAACGAAATCGCCAAACGGTGCAACCCGACCCGGACTCCACCGTCGTTTGTCATTTTATTCTTCGATCGGTCGAATTCCTTTGCCTTGGAAGGTGGACGTTACGTTGGAAACGTAAGTAACGCGCAGCTGGAACGTCGCTGAAAACGTCTGCTCGCTTGCCGAGAATCTGTACGCGGTACGAACAAGCGAGAACGGTTTGCGATCGAACCGCGTCGAATCGAATGGAATCGAATCTAGGCAGGCCGAGCCAATCCCAACGTAGAAATTAATGAGATAGACTAATTCGCGAAACAAGTCGAACCGTAGGTTTATGTAAATAGAGCAGTGAGACGAAGGTCGAAGCAAAGAGCCGGGGAGGGAGCACTCGTACAGTCATCGAGTTCGTCGGTAAGGTGGAAAGGCGTGCGACGCGTGTCCCAGACGGACGGCGTATCAAAGGATATTTGCCCTGTCAACAACGCGCGCGGCTTTATGTGGAAACACCGCTCTGCGTCTAAAAGGGAAAAACGATTACTCGGGCCAAGATAATAGTAATGGCCGTTATTACTTCGCTCTATTATTTTACGATCTAACGCTGGCTCGGAATCGATACGCTATCTCGTACTCCTTCTCCGACACGATCGATCTGCAAACACGCGTCCACGTACTCTTTTACGAGGCAATGCGGCCTGGCGTTCAGTGAAACACAGCGAAAAAACCGTATTCCACGAAAATATCCGATCGCGGTATCCTCATCGCCGCAGTCACATCGCGATGTTGCTTTCTTCGTTAATCACGGGCGAGATCAATTCCGCGAGATTCTTCGTCGTTTGTTGACAGTTTTTTGACAGACAACGAACGGTTACGATCGCCGCGAGTCGGTCATCGATACCATGACTCATCGTCTCGATGAGATAAGGATCGTTAAGCCCTGCGTTTCTTTCAAACGATCGACGAAATAGATCCAGGGAAAAAGAGCTACGAATCGAATTGTAAACGACGCGGGTGATCGAGTAAGAAGCTAGAAAATGATAAAATTGTGAGCCGCGTGGCGATCGAAGCAAAGCATAGCAAAGCGAAGCAAAGGGAAGGAACGAAAAGGAAAGGGGAGGAGAGGGGAAAAAATGATCGTCTCACCTGCATCTGCAACCAGGAGTAATCGATATAGGTGGTGGTGGTGGTGGTGGCGGCGGCAGCGGTGACAGCACCAACGACGTTCGAAGCGGATGAGATCTGCTGCCAGTTATCCTGACCGGTACAACCGAGTACCGGCAATCCGTCGGGTTGACCCCGATCCGGTACTATCTGATCGGCATATTGATAGGGTGGTTGAATCGTCGGCTGTCCGCCGGAAGGCAAACTCGCTGGATGAGGGTGCTGGGCCCCCGAGCCGGCACTGGCGGGCAAGCAGCACACGCTCACGTCCATTCGTGGTGGCGGAGAATCGTAGAAACGTTGCTGCTCCGGCTCTGACTCTAATTCTGACTCTGACTCTGACTCTGACTCTGACTCTGACTCTGACTCCGACTCTAACTTCGAGACTCTGACTCAAGCTTCGTCTCCTCCTGTGGCTTTGGCTCCGACTCTGGTCCTGGTTCTGGTTCCAAACTGTGTCTGTTCCCGAATTGGCGACCTACCGAGGTTTAACCATCCACCTCGTGATCAACGTCCTTTTTCCACTTCTTATTCGTTCTTTCGCTTCCGACAAACACCAACTATTGTCACGCCACGCTTCCCTCGCTATCAGTCGATTTTCCTTTCTTTCTCTTGAAGACAACGACGTTGATTATTCGGTGCCCACGACACTAAAGCGAATCAAGGAACCTCTCGCCCTGACGATCGCGCGGCTTTGCGCCCTGATTCGATCCAACATAGAGAGGAACAGCCACGGGAACAAACCGTCGTGTATGCGCCGGTCAAACGCCTTGTTTCTTTCCTTTGTGCTGATTCCTCTCGTCCGATAACAAACAGCCGATCAACGAAACGTTGCGACTCGCTCTTCTCGTTTATCCCGCAACGTTCCGATTTCTCGACAGAGTTCCTCGTCAGACGTCGTCGACGATGCTCGGAAACTTTTGAAATGCGTTAGCGTAGTTAACCTTGCGTCTTCCTCCTGGACGATCATGCTCCGCGATTAATCTCGGATCGCCTTTCGGTTCACCCTCGATTGCTATACACGCGTGAATCGCGTCTATTCCTACGAAATGCAAACGCAACTCGCACCGCTATTCGAGTCGCATCGGTTCTACATCGAAAACGATCATCCGTTTCTCACCTCTGTCGCGAATCCAACAGTTAGACAATCGCTTCGAATAATCACACGCAACGTCATTTTTCGCGGTACCCTTGGCGAGATCGTGTCCAGTCTATCGTGTTTCTCGATCAACGTCGACTTCAACGTTCCCAAAGAATCATCTCCTTCGTCTTTGTAACCTTTTTTAATTAAAGACAGCGAAGGTATTAATCTTATTTGATTTGAAAGTAGAGAGCAAATGCGGCGCGTTCCAGGAACAACGAGTAATCGTGTCGAGTTGTCCAAAGGAATTCCATGTTTTCGCCGATTGTTTTCTTCGAATTAACTACACGCGACTAATCCCACTTGCTTTCTTTCTCTTCCTTCTGGTTTCTCCGGTCGTAGGTACGGCCTGACCTTTCGTTCTGCTATCGTGTGCACTATGTTGACGAATCGATTCGGCTCGAGTTTCCACAGTTTGCTATATAATATCGCATCATGCTCTCCGAAAGAAACTCAAACGAAAACGACGACGACCTGCCGCTGCTTTTTCCAACGTTAAAGTACAGCGGCAGGTTTCGCGACGACAGCAAAACATCGAACGGCAGTGCACTCGTGGTTCCTCCACTAACTATCGCTAATATTCTTACGATCGTTCGCTGTAGCGTGTTCACGCTGAAACATCGATCAACACCAGCCAGTTGTATTTTCCTTTTCGATCGAAATACACCAAAATTTGACGTCACAGTCACAATTACGGTTACAGTCACGGTCCCGGTCCCGGTCCCGCTCTCGGTCACGGTCACCATACATCAACAGCCGAATCGATCACCCAGGGGTGTCTTCTCACTTTTCGATTTTCCCTTGCTTCCTTCTCAAACCACCTTTTCTCCGTCTTAGTTTTCCGATTCTTCCTATCGCTGTGACAGCGACACACTCGATCGTTGGTCGAAATTTGAGGAACGTACGATGAACGATCGGACGACAGCGTTGCACGAAACGATAAATAGAGCATCGACGTTGCGAATCGATCGGGCAACGCTCGTAGAGTAAATTTCTACGCTGCTTGTCCCGCGAACCAGTCGACTAGCAGAAACTATCGGAGAATTTGCCTCGTGAAAAATTTCACGGTCTCACCGTAAAATCACTGAAATCAAGCGGTTTGATACGAAAGAGTCGACGCAAACCGTGAGCAAACAGAACGTTGACGAGTCGATCACGGATTATCGACAAGAACGGTCCGATACGGTCGCGCCTTATCAGAAGCACCGTCGACGCATGACAGCCAGCCGCTCGTAGTAAGGGTATGCGCGAACCGCGCAGAAGGAACAGGAAGAGGTGGAGAATGCGATAGAATAGGAGAGGGAAAATCGGCAGGAGGAGGAAATGGAGGTGGAGATGAAGCTGGAGGTGGTAGTAACGGAGGTGGTGATGGTGGTGGAAATGGTGGAGGTGACGGAAGTGGTGGTAACGACGAAGGTGATGGTAGTGGTGGCGGCGGCGCAGCTGGGGAAGGAGAAAACGGTGAAATGGAGGAATCGAAGGTCGAGCTATGCAATCACCGGAAGGTAGAGGGTAATCTCGAAATGGAACAGTAGGTACCTAGTAGCTTCTAAACTATCCGTGTCGAACTATTCAAAGAAAACGCAACGACGACCGCGACGACGGTGCGACGTAATAAAACACGCATAGACATGTGTAAACAACGTTCTCTGTTCGGAACGGTACGCATGCCCTTCGGTTAATACGAATAGAGGGTGCTCTCCCTTCGAGTAATATCTTTCTTTGCTCGTGCAATTACGAGAAAAAAAGAACGCTAACGTTGAAAGAGGCTGAGAATGAGAATAGGAAAATCGTAGAATATCGCTGAATGAATTAATTGATCACAGAAGATGCGAATGATAACGAGGAAGATAACGAGAGACCGGGAAACGACGATAACAGCATCAAAAGTGGCAACCTGTAACGCGGTAGAGTGGTGCCAGTGGTGGTGGAGGTGGTGGTGACGCGATGGTGGGTGGTGGTAGCAACAGTAACAACGATGACAACGGAAGGAAGAACAATGACAGCGGGCAAGACAACGAGCAATGGTTGCGAGACACTAGCGGTGTAACGGATATAATGGTAGCGGTGGTTCCAGCGGGCCGGGCGATAACAACAGAGGTGGAGAAAAGTTTGTAATAGCGAGGAAAGTGAGGGTGGCGAACGCAACTGGTGCTCGTGACGCGATCGTGGTGCACCCGTAGCGTTGCATACGCGCATGCGCGGATGCGTGTCGTCAAGGCAACGGTTCCGGAGTAACTGCCCGGTGAACGCAGCCCTCCACAGTCCACAGACCATGCTCCTGGCTCTCTCCTCCTCTCGCTCACGCTCTCTATCTCTACCCCACCCCGCTCCGGCACCAACGACGCTCGATCTCTGTTTTCCTCGTCAACTCGCTCGCTCGCTCGTTTTCCCTGTTTCTTTACCCTCGTATCAACCTCTCTGCCTTTTGCTTATGACTGGCTCACGCCCAAAGCGCGACTGATCCCAGCTGTCTAGCTTAGCTCACTGACTCTCTACACTCTACATCCTTACACGTAACCGCCCTCTTTGCTGTTTCGCGTTTTCTCTCATTCTTCGGTTTGCGCAAAAAATCGCGCGCGCTCTCGTTCTCCGTGTCACCTTGATCAAACGGCACGATTTATTACCAAGAAGTAGCGGAAAACTTCTACTTTCAACGATTTTGATAGTCCTTATCTCGGCGATGACGCGTCGAGACGTTCGATTATGATATATATATAGTATTCTGGTAATATACGAAACGAGACAGAATCAGATTCACTTGTCTTGATCGTAGTTGATATTTTCGTACCGATATGATATCGTGACGATTGCATTTAATCGCCGGTACCTATGTAAATTCTGATTCTTCAGTCTGATTCCTTCGTCAAGGATCTCCGTGTCTTGTTCGAACGCGACTTCGATTTCAAAGTTGGGACAATGCTAGGTCTTTAAGTCGACGCGAATACATGACAAAGAAATTGTTCTTTTATTTGTTCGAGTCCCGTTGCGCTGGTAGTCGCGCGATCCTTCGTCGTCTCCATCTCCTTCTCTCGATCTTCCTCGTTAGAGAACGGGAACGGCCATAGCCATTCCGCCAACGCTCGTCTGACGTCATCGTATTACGACTACTAACGTGTCTCGACGCGACGCGTCGTGTCTCGTCTCTACGTCGTCTTTCGTATATTATCCGTCGCCCGTAAATACGCGGATAATAGATAATCTTCGCCAAACACCATCTCTGCAAAAAATACATATGAATCCGAGTATGATGAATTTCACAACGAACAAAGATGAGAAACGTTCTTTTCCTATCGACCGGCCTGATCCATTCGTTTCTTGGAGAAAAGAGTATCTATGTACCGACATCTTCGGCAATAAAAAGTATCGATCGGTTGGGGGTAATGAAGAAAAATGTTGTATGTTCGACCGGTAAACTTGCAACTCCATCGATTTTGATGAAGAGGACAAGGCGAGATATGTCTGTAGGTGATACTTATATGCAACAACAGGCATCTCGAATCTCTCCCCTCCCACGGAACCAGAGATTCCCTTTCTCTTTAGATTGTGAAACGATTTTCTATCGTGGCGCTTTAGCTTTGCGGATTTATTATATATGCAACGGGTTACGCAAATTACGACAAAGTGCAAATATTTCACATGACCTGCACCTGCATGACTCCCCTTTCTACGCGCGATCATTTAAACCGAGCAGACACGTGAATCACAACCGGGAACCGCGTCTCCTCTGTATCGTAATTCCTTCGTCTTTAAGTCACAATCAACTAGGTAATGTACGAAATCGAACATTCGGTTCAGCTCAACCAACGTGCGACAGAATCTTACCAAATGAAATTTCTCCTTGCTTTTTTTTCGATAATGTCGATATTATTTCTCTTGTATATAATACGTATATGTCAGCGCTCTGTGTATATGTATTTTTGTTAATCACAAATTAACTTCCGTCCCGTTGTTCGTGTTTCATCCCGTTCTTCGTTCTTTCTCCGGTCCTCGGCGAATCACATACGTATTTATACACTAGTTGGTGAAACGCGTGAACTCTACACGAAACGAACAAGTAAATGGATCGCAGATATATAAGACAACAAAGGTATAACTTTTGCGTAGAAATATGTTTCGATGATCTTTCCACGATCTTTCTATGCTATTCAATTGCTCCGATCTTCCAACAAATCATAACGATTCACGGCCATCGTTACATGAGTCTGGTATAATTTTGTCGAAGACAAACTAGCGAGATCCTGTCGAAATAGCTGTTGAAAACGACAAAGTACTTAAGTAAGCAAGTATATAAGTATGTGTATACTTGCTTACGGAGTAAGAAATGTGGCAGCAGGAGAAAAGAAAATATGGTAGGATGAAGGAACGAGCGAGTCGAGAGTCGAGAGTCAAGGGTCAGTCCGCAGGATCATGGAAGCAGCTACGTACTACGTATATTTATACATGTAAGTATGTACATATACATACAGCTAGAATTCGTATTGCATCACAGACAAGACCCCCTACTATCAAGAGTATCAGGACGGAAGCGACGCTACTTATGAATGGGAGTACCCGCCCATTGGTCGCCTTCGATAGCCAATGGCTGGCTGTACGCGCGGCCCTCTTTGCGCGACTCCCCGTGGATTTCTGCAACTTCTCGGTCAGATTAACGCGTATCAAGCGACTACCGATAAACGTTTCGATTCATTGACCCTCACCTATAATGTCTTACGATTTATATCGAAATCTCGAAAGACGATTTTTCTTACTTCCTTTGACAAATATTTTCCACATTTTTTCGAAAAAACATCTTTCTTTCCTTTCCGATTATCGTATCTGCTGAAACGCTCGATGACAACGTTATACATTATCGCGTGATCATGTATTTAGCTTCTGGTAATTAACTGTGTCCTTACTGCTAGAAAAATAGCATTTAGTTATTGTAATATAATCGCTTTATTCCTTATTGCTTATATCGAGTATTGCGAGCTATAAATCCACGTTTCTTATGGTAAATATAATTAATTAACGTAAATAACGTATCACAAAAAGATCTGATTCAATTATCTATATTCTGTCATTTAGTTCTTACCATGTATTAAAGATTTCCTATCGGGTGCTTAATCTCTTGCGAACAAATGAAAAGATCCTAATTTTAGCGACAAATTTTTAAGTCGAATAACCCTCCAACATTACAGATCGAATATATTTAAAAATGTATCATTTTTTTCTTCAACTTCATAACGCAAGTGTATTGCCACTTATAAACCGTACATATAAGAAAGAATTAGTACTAACAGTAAAGATAAAGACGAGATTTCAATTCGTTTATTCGATCGGTCGTTTATTGTTCGTCTGGTAGAGCACATATATATATACATATATATATAACTATCGTTATATGTAATAATCAGCTATATTCTATGCGTTTCACAATAAGAAGGGATAAATATCGTAGATTCGATAATCACTTTACTGTTGTTCGTTTCTGCAACTATGTTGACCATGTTGGAATTGCCATTTATTATGACGTGACCGTCAAATGATTTCATACTAGATAGTTAAATTAGTTCTTGTACTTATCTTTCGTCTTATTTATATCTATTGTCTCGATATGCAAAAGCAACCTACAAAATTTCCAGCTACAGGCGTGGAAAGCGTGATATCCACACTTTATGCCAGGTAATGTTATATTATATATATATACTGAATATACTATATATAGGAATAATATTGCTTTATATATTATTATATAATTATATATATAAAGCAATATTATTCCTAAATTCCCATGCATTATATTTATCTTAGTCAAATACATCGTATGTGTTCAATGATCGTCTTCTGGCATAAAAGAACAACAAACATGTTTTACCTACATTTATCGGGATAATCCAAATACAATTCATCATCCATTACTTATTCTCTTTAATTTCTTTATGCTGTCGGGAAAGATGAAATTTGATAATAGAACAGAAAGCTATAAGTGAATGACAGGTAGTACATGTATAATGTATACATAATATATGTATGTGTACATTCAAGTGTCAGAATATCATTCTCTTTCGGACCGTAAATATTGCGTAAATATGATCTTTTAAGCTAAAACTCATAACAAATGAATAATTCTAGCTAGGAATACGAACGTGTTAAAATTAGAACGTTCATATATGTATATATATATTTTTATATATATGTATGCAACAATACGCTCACAGAGGTATTAATACACTATAATGAAAAGGAAAGGAACTTATGCATGCAAGAAAGTGTAAATGTGATAGGTTTGGTGTCAGTCATTGTCGATAAAAAAGGTAGTAACATCGCGGGCAAAAGACTAGTAAATATTGTATCAAATCCAGTAACGTTAAATGTAAAGAAAGATAACAATAATTTACCAAAGAGATAAGAAAATCATCACGAAATTGTCTTGTTATGGCCTCCAGGAATGCACATGAAACACTTTTTTACTTTCATTGAGTTAAGTACATACTTATATTTATACATAGTACTTTTCACATAATATCATATTTCAAGTATATTTTTATAGCAGATACTATCACATTTTAAGCTTGCAATGTCTTATTTGATTCTCCATATAATCGCTCCACATTGTTTTAATAAATTTTTAGTTTTTATTTCAAGCCTATATGTCACTTTTTAATACCCAAAAAAGGAAAGCGTGCATGATATATTTAAAAAATGTTAGCATTCTAAGAATTTCAACATTTATAACTTTATTGCTATCTTTATTACTATCAAAATTTCTTATTATGCGACAATTGCCCATAACCATATGTATTCGAAAATACGTTTCAATTCTTGGCTTCAATTCCACGTTTCTTTCTCATCGAATTCTGTTTCAGGAACTGCTGATTTTTGTGGATGCCTTATCTGTTGCCTTTGAACTGGCTCTCTCCTTGTGTTATTTGTAGAGAAGTAACTGTAAACGAAATTATATTCCATAAAATGAAACAGTTATTTTTTTATAAAATTGAAGAGAAGTTTATGCATATAGAACCTAAATTTAATGGCTACTAAACAAAGAAAGTTTACTTTTGAATATCACTATACTGGCTCCTCATTTGTTGTTCTCTGTGCTGCATCCATAAGTCATCATATGTCACATGCTTCTTTCCTTGTTGCTCATTTGTTGACTCTTCTTGTAAATTACCACTTATATCATCGAATTCATTTGCTTGAAACATAATTCATAAACTTAATTTAACCATCGAAAGATTATCAATTATTCCCTTAACAAACTTACGATAGCTCTCAAATTGGGTATCAATATTATCCCAGACTGGTTTTTCTTCCTGTAAATTATCAACGGAAGATACAAGATATTTACTCTGCTGTTCTTGTCGATTAACATTGCCACCTTGATGTAATTGCTTCCTAAATATAGTTTATATAACTAGTTTTACTGACCCATTATGAAAAGCCAATATATTATATAATTCTACACAAAACAAAAAAAAGCAACACCTTGGAAATGGATCGATGCTATTACCGAATGCTTTATGATAACATTTTGGTGTATAAAATAGTTTTCCGACGAAGGACATTGTTACACCTATAACAGTTGTTACAATAGGTTTTAGCATTCCTGGTGTCTTAGGGATCAGTATATATGCAGCTGCTGCGGATAAAATCCCATAAGGAAGTGAAGCATTATAAAAAGCATCTCTTTTCATACAGTCTCGAAAAATTCGCAATGATTCTGGTGTGGCGTTAGGAACCTACGATTTATAAGTAAATATTTATCCTGATTTTATATAAAAATTATTAAATTTCTCTTAATAAAATGTAATCTTATCATAAATATTATTTTTAAACAGCAACTAGAAACATAGAATAATGATTAGGTATAATGATTAATAGCTATGTAATTTTTAAACTTAAGTACTTACCAATTCTTGCAACATTTTTAATTCTTCCTCCTCGTTTCCTCTAGACATTCTCATAATTTATACCGAACTACGTATCATTAATAAAATTAATAGATTATTTGTATACTTTCCGTATAACCTAACTGAAGAGTTTAAAAATCATAGCCAATAAAGTAAATGAGTAACCAGGGAAAAGCTTTCATATATTATGTTAATAAAATAATGACTGATTGCCTGTCCAACAATAGTTGATACTATTTAATACAATAAGATAACAATAGACTACTTTCAAACATTATACATCATTCCTTATATACAACTTTGTTTAACGGCATGGGTAATATTTTTCCGGCAAATTAAGCACAATGTGCTTTCACCATTTTAGTATATCATAAGTAGCGGGTAATTTTAAATGATACTCTTCCAAGTTCACTAAACGAACACAACAATGTGATGTTTAGAGGAAATATGTATGGAAGTGGATTTAAATTATAATAACTGCTTACTAATATCAAAAAGGAAATTTCCTCTAATAAAGGAAATTTCCTCTAATAAAGAAAATGTCCGCTAATATCTATGTATATACCTAATTCTAAATGTCTAAAATTCATTATTTAACTTGTCTATCTAATAATTGACAGTTTTTATATCTTTTTATCTATGGCAAGTTAACTGATTAGTTTGATAATGTCAAATCTGAAAAATAAACGCCTAATAAAAATAATTATGTACGTGAACATTTAGTCATTTCATTAAAAGTCATGGTTCTTTTTGTAATATATTTATTTTCATTGCTTCTATTTTAAATATATGTAATTTGTTAGAAAATTCAAACATAATCAAGATGTATAAATGTAATTTGAAATCTGCATATCGATTTTTTCGATATTACTTCGATTTACTACTATTTATATACTATTTATATATTATTATTATATACTATTTACTATTACTATACTATTTATTCGAATATTACTTTGTATTTTATATAAAGCATTTACTAAATGTGATATTTTTAAATCAAATATCTTTGGTTATTTTTTATTTATTTATTTCGGCCTCGCCTGCTGTGAAATGGACTTGGTTTATATTATACTAATTCACGCATTCCACATTCCACTTATTCCTACAACACCTCCGCCTTCTTTCTTTCAATAAAATTTTCTTTTTTTTTTGTCTCTTCTACTCTAAATAGAAATTCATCCCTTTTTCTAATCAAATACTTTGATATATTTCTAAAAGCAAAGAACAGCTAAATATATTTTTTAAATGCTGAATAATGTTACCACATAATGAGTACACATTTATCATCATTTATATTTGAATATGAATAAATCTGAATATTAAAAATTGAGTCTACAATGAAATAAATATTAGAAATTCTACTTTAATTTTATACTTTATTATTTTTAAACAAATTTATTTCTTTGACAATTCAAATATGTATCTATAATATGCACTGCATAAAGCACTTTATTTACATCCAAGTGTTAATTTAATAAGTATGGAAACTTACATTACATTGCAACTTGCTATAAGAATATTCCATATGCTTTGTTCTATTCACATACAATAAATATTCGTTTAATATAATTATGAATGTAAAAATAATTTTTTTTATAATATATATTAAAAAGATAATATATTGAATTAATATTAAAAATTAATAACTAAATGATCATATAATTGCTAAAAATATATTTTTCATCATACATACAAGAAATCCATAACTTGTACAGAAACTACATTTTTAAATATTTAATTAGATTATTATAATTGATAATTTGTGTATAAATTTTTCTTATAATCTATCCTGTAAAGTAATATTTTTATGATTTTATTTAAATTGACCCTTGTTTTCCATTTATTTTCAAATGCACAAATACTAAATATCTGTTATATTTCATGTACATACATGTATATGGTTCAAGTTCATGATTTATGAGGAATTTTGTCTTACAAATTTTCCACTCTTACTTATGAACAAGATGAAAATATATATCATGACGTATCTTGTAGTCATAACTTTAGTAGAGGGGGTGGTGCTAACAAGGCTCTAACATTCACTATAAAAGTTCTTGCTCGAAATACGAAGGTGCTGTTAAAAATGTTGTGTAACAGTGAAACCAATCGAGGCTCTAAAACTTCTCAAATATTGTACTTATCATTGTTTTTATTTTGTATATCTGTACAGTTAACGTCATGTGTGTCTGATACGAGTTATAATGCAACAACTACTATGTTAACGAATATTACATCAAATAATCCAGTTGGTGATGACTTGTAAGAATATTTTACATATAATATTAAGAATTCTTTGCATGTATTTATACTTATTTATTTAATTTCTACTTATTCTCTTCCTTTTATTCTTATACCACAGATATGTCATAAAAGCAATGGTATATGAAATTGGTATATTAACGGATGCGGATAATGCAACTAACGATACTACTGAAAGGTAATATCAAAATGAATACCAGTAGTTCTTAATCTTAAAAGGTCTGAATTAACACCTTAAACCTTGAAAAATGATACAAAACAAGATTATCCTGTTATATTAATTTTAAATTTAATACTATATATCATACATTAATTCTTCTTTTTATTTAACCTACAAAGAACATACATTTATATTATTTTGTTTTATTCATAGGCAAGAAGTTAAACTCTCATTTTATAACTCTCCTATCGAGGACAATGGATCATCATAGAAGGATATTATCTATCATTGATATAAGTTATCTATTGTCATCTATTGTTCATGTATTTTAAAAGTTCAAATTGATATTACATCAACATTTGAATGAAATTTATATCAAAGAATGTAATTGTTGTAGGAAAATTTAATTGTTAATAAAGTTTTACTTTAATATATGTAATGAAGTATAACAAATAAATACTTTTAAAAAGATTACATTTTAATTGTAATTGATTTCACACGTACAGTATTTTTCTTTGTTTGATTTAGTATAGGATATTTGAAAAGAAACTAACACTTTAATTCATAAATGTAAAACAAACTTTCTCCTCTTATATATCATAGAATTCTATACACCGTTACGCGCATTTCATTGTAATAAACAATTTAATGTTAAAGAAATACAATAAGCTTTTACATTCCTAATAGCATATTCAATAAAACAATATTCTGCCACAGAATAAAATATGTATAAGAAATACACTCTTTGTAATTATTTAAATATGGTTTAGTATTATTTAAGAACGAAAAGGAGGCACAAATGTACGCACGCGCAGAAACACACCTCCGCAGACGCACACGACACGCACACGCACACGCACACGATACACAACAAGAAACTGAAATATTTAAAATATCAAACTAAGTATTTCAGATATTAACACGTGATGCATATCCTAATACAAGTAGTAGCAAAGGGTAGAAATATGTATACATATATACGCATATATATTTAAATACATTTTCTTGTTGATGATTATCATACAATGATAAACAAAAATATAACAAACATAAACATAGTTGTCAGATCTTATGTTACCTGAACTGAGACAAATTAGAGGTTGTGTTACATCCTTTATGAATTCAAACAATGGTTTTATACATATTTTATACATATATGTAGTATTTTTCATAGACATTTCGTTATTTTCCCGTTAGATGTCTCTGCATGCTTCAGTAAGCACGTGTATTGTATATTGTCTTGAAATAAACAACAAATTCATAAGTGTATGCAATTTTACACATACGAAAGCATATATAATCATTAAAAAATGAAATACAGATAGAAAGTAAATAAAACAAAAAAATATTAATATAAGAATATGCTAATGTAATATTTAAAAAATATTAAATATTTTATATTCCTCTTTCTCTTATAATCAGAGTTTAAATTTATATTATTCAAATAATAAAGAAATTTCATACATTTTTTACAATCAAAATTTCAAGTTATAAATTTTTATTAATGTTGACAATTACTTAAAATAATTTGTATGATTAATTTTGTTCTTCACAAATATAAATTATAAATTTTATGCACAAATGGACATAATAAAAAAAGCAACTAGTTGATATAAGTTTTACTTTCTATTTCGGGAAATACTTAGTAAGTAGTTAGTTTTGTATGTTTAAAATGTTTAAATTATTGTGTACTTGTATTAGAAAAAGAGAATGTATTAAATATTACAATAAGCAGCATTTACATATAAACAGTGGAAACTCTTTATTGAATATGCCTGTATCACATTTAAAACACTTTCTCAAGCAACAATGTTCAAATATTATAGAAGGATACACATGCATTATAACAGACTGTCCTATATGTAGCAATACAAAAAGAAAGTCAAAGCTTTATGTAAATAAAACAACAGGTATGTGAATTTTAAAGTTATGAAACTAATTTTGTGGTAAAATTCCAAGTAAGTAGTTAAAAAATTTTATCATAGGTCTTTTTATGTGTGACAAATGTAATTCTATGGGTTCTTGGGATATATTAGAGAGATTATTATCAATACAAAAGTCAGATGAAAAGGTCAATGAATTCAATATGTTAAAAGATAGATGTGTGAACGAAAATTTTCAACGGACTTGGAAAAATGTAATAAATGATTGCCAAAGCATTAAAGATTTATCTGCTGAAGAATATAAAACTGTTCTCAACAATTTTTCATTTCCTGTAATAAAATAAAGTAAATTATCAAATATTCCTAGTTATAACGATATTTTAAATAACTTTTTTGTAGCACATTTCACAAGAAGTTCTGTCTCAGCTAAACTGTTTCTACAACAAGGCCACCAATGTATTATATTTTCCATTAGTAGGACTAAACAATTCTATAGTTGGATATAAAACACATTCAATCAATCCAGAAAAAGAAAAAACAGTTCCTGTCTCTGGTGTTAGTGGATGTATACAATACAAACAATACCATAGTAAAAATGATAATAGTGCTGTAGTTGTAGGAACGATAGATGATTTGCTAGCTTTAATATCAAAGAAATCTGCAAGTTTAATTATATGTCTCCCATATAATCTAAGGAATCTACCTCAACAATTATTACCATACATGGAATCTTTTAAAAAATTAATTTTATGGTTTGGGAATGATGAAATAAGTTGGTATACTGCTAAACAGTTTGCAAAAAAATTTAATGAAAAACGATGTTATTTCATCAGACCAACAGACTCACAACCTCGACCAAAATTGGCTGCCGAAATGAATTATAATCTCAACAATATTCTTGGAAATGCTCAACCTCTATGGCACAAAAGTATAATTACCTTTCAAGACCTTAAAGAAGAAATTTTATGCGATTTGCAAAACAATGATAAAGTACAAGGAGTAAAATGGAAGCGATATTCAACTTTAAATCGTATATTGAAAGGTCATAGAAGAGGTGAATTCACTGTATTGACTGGCCCAACTGGTAATATATGTATAATGTAATATTTATAAATCCGATCTTTACTGTAATATTTTTGTATAAGTGAATGTTTTGTCCCTACCAGGATGTGGTAAGACAACCTTTATGAGTGAATATTCCTTAGATTTGGCAATGCAAGGTGTTAATACTTTATGGGGCAGTTTCGAAATAAGAAATGCACGATTAGCAAGAACAATGCTACAACAAATGGCAGGAGTACCTTTAGATGAAAACCTCGAAAATTTTGATTCATATGCAAATGCGTTTGAAAAGTTACCAATTTATTTTATGACATTTCATGGCCAACAAAACATCAAAGTAGTAATGGATGTGAGTATAAATATAATTGTACAAATTGATTTTCTTTATCCAAATTGGAAATTATGATATTTTTTTATTATAGGCAGTTGAACATGCAACATACATACACGACATAGCTCATGTCGTAATTGATAACGTTCAGTTTATGATGGGAACATGTAATGATTCGAAATACATGGATAGGTATTATAGAATAACATCCACGTAAGACATGTTTTTCACTCATTTAAAATAATAAAGTTATACTCTAGGTTTTGGAAACAAGATGAAATAGTAGGGAAGTTTAGAAATTTTGCTACCATGTACAATTGTCATGTAACCATGATAATACATCCGCGAAAAGAACGTTCCGACGAAGAATTAACAACTTCATCAATTTTTGGGAGTGCAAAAGCAAGTCAAGAGGCAGATAACGTGCTTATTATTCAAGATAATAGACTCAACACTCTTCGGGGCAAAAAATATTTGCAAGTATGTATATAAAAACAAAATATGTATAACAAAGAAAATTAATTATCTGAAGGTGTACATATATTTGTAGATAGCTAAAAATAGATACAGCGGTGATTTAGGTGTTATGGTATTAGATTTTGATAAATCAAAGCTTAGTTATACATCAAGATTAAAAGGTAAGGAAAAAAGTAATGAAAAATTAAATATTTGTCAACAAAGGAAACAGTAAATAAAGATTATTGTGGAAGATGCTTTCGTGTGTATGTTTATCAAACATCAACGTTTAATTTAGTATGTCCGTTGAAAATGTTATTATTCTTTTTAATTATATAGCAAAATTATTAAAGAGAAAATTGTGGATTTTAATATGATCAGAAATAATCTCTACTGCAAATAAGTTTCTTGGGTCATATAAAAAATATCTCTCTCAATCTTTTGTTTACGATACATACGTGAATGTTGCAATTAAAGTTTTAGATCAGATTAATATTTACCGTCATCATATCATATCGATATGAATGAAAAATCTAGAGAAAAACATGAGGAAGATAGTGGTACAAAAATTAGTTATCCCACGAATTGGTAAACTTGTAAAAAAGCTACTTCCTCTTCGATATTGATGATTTTGAAATATGTTATAGAAATCAACATTTTTAACAACTTTCTCCTATTTTTTTTTCGGCCTTAGTTTCCGAAATATTTGCAAAATACTGCTGATATCACTATAGTGTATTTCTACCTATAGTTGTGCGTCTGTGCAGTGTATGCGCCAGTTAGATTGCCGGATGCCGGCCGCTTATCTTTTGTTTATAAGCTTAGAGGTCCCGTGTACGATTGCATATAGGAGGCTGCAAGAAATGTCTGTTACAATTCAATTAAATATGAATATCATCAATATATTGGGTTTGGGTTTATGTTAATTTTTTCAATCCAGCCGCCTGATGGCAACGCTTGCATTAAATAATAAGTTAATTAAAAGAATAGAAGGCGATTGAATAATTGATATTATTTTACGAAAAGAATAATTGTTATTGTTTCACGCAAGCGTTGCCGATCGCTACGATGAAAAAATTAACCCAAAACTAGACCAAATACATTGATAATATTCATTTTTAATTGAGTTATAAGTTATAATAGACATTTCTTGTAATCTCGCATATGAACATTGTCACAGGGCCTTTAAGCTTGCCGGAACCTCGTTTATAAACAAAAGATAAGCAGCCGGCATCCGGCAATCTAACTGGCGCATACACTGCCACAGACGCACAACTATAAGTAGAAATACACTATAGTGATATCGGCAGTATTTTGCAAATATCTCGGAAACTAAAGTCGATCACCGGTTATATATAGAAAAAGTTGTTCAAAATGTTGAACTTTACAATATATTTAGAAATCATGGGATCGAAGTAGGTTTTCTACAAATTTTCCTACAAATTAATTTGTACATACTTTCTGTATTCCTACTTGTAAATTTAAAGTATCGTGAACACGTCTAAGTAGTTATATGTATTTGTTTTTTACGGATAATCGGATGTGTATACAAATACAGCAACTCTCTGCTTTGCCGACTACATGTTTTTCACGTGGGCACATGTGGGTAGTAAAATTATATCAGAAGAGATGAACTAATCTAATGAATAACATGGTGAAGACAACGCTTTTAGGAACTGTATCTTTTATTGTATATGTTATCGTGAATAACTAAACAATCAAAGGTAGACGATATTAATAAATTTCGAAACGGAGATGAAATTAGTGAATTTTTTTTGTGTTACCTTGGTGTGTTTTATCGTGTTTATTGAAATTTCTGGGCAAAATTTAAAAAATCCGACAGTTTTAATAACAATTTTAGTACGTAACAAAGCACATACATTACCATATTTCTTAACCTTCTTGGAACAACTGACTTATCCTAAAGAACGAATACATCTCTGGTAAGTATACATATATTCTAACCTTATTATTCCAGCAAAATTGTTAAACGGCAATTGTAGAAATCATAATATATAATTACATAGATAAGGGGAGTAGAATTATATCTTTGATTAACCAAATGAGCAAAATTGAAAGTAAATGCAATTTTTTACAATACCAGAACAGTAACAAAGAATAATTTTTAGTTTCACAAAGAAATAAATGTATATTTATTATATTATTTTCGAGTATAAAGCATTTCAGTTAGACCAAATTTTAAATTAATGGGCAAATACTGCTTAATAGCAATAATGCGTTTGAATGTCATAAATATTTTTAATATCTTTTGATCACTTTATGTAAAATATGTTAATGCAGAAGCAATAATTGAAGTTGAAACATACCGATATATCATATTTAAATTCTTTTTAAATATTATGGATGCTTCACTTATTTAATATATATATATATTTCTTAATACCTTTGAATTATTTTTAAGCTGTAACAACTAAGATTACATACTTTGTTTAAGGATATGTAGTGATAATAATATTGATAACTCAATCGAAATATTATCAGCTTGGCTAAAAAATGAAAGGAGCAAGTATCATGGAGTTGAAATAAATTTTGATGAAAAATCGAACGGATTCGAGGACGAAAATGAAATTTCCCATTGGTCACCACAAAGATTTTTACATGTGATAAATTTACGCGAAGAGGCACTTCATGCTGGAAGAAATATTTGGGCAGATTTCATTTGGGTAAAAACTCATTTTTTCATTTTTATTAAATTTTGATAAGGTTTTACAATTTTCAATTATTGAGTAACGTTTTTAAAAAACTTATCTTTTTGATTGTCTAGTATGAATCTCTCTTTCCCTCTCTTTATATTCAATTTTAGATGCTTGATGCAGATGTTTTTCTAACAAACCCGAATACTCTTAACGAATTAATCTTGAAAAACGAAACTGTAGTTGCCCCGTTATTGAAGTCTGATGGCTTATATAGCAATTTTTGGGCTGGAATGACCAGTGATTTCTACTATTTACGAACAGAAAAGTATGAACCTATCTTATTTCGGGAAATAAAAGGATGTTTCAACGTGCCTATGATTCATAGCGCCGTCCTTATAGATTTAAGAAAACATATTTCGGACCTTTTAACATATGATCCAAAAAATTTGAATCAGTACAGCGGTCCTATCGACGACATTATAACTTTTGCCGTTGGTGCTAATAATTCTGGTAAACTAATGCTTAAGTTTTTATAAAATTTTCTCATTTTTGGGTGCTTTCCATAAGTAATCTTTTCTTCCTTCTATTTATACTAGATATACCATTATTTATTTGTAACGATAATATTTATGGCTTCATCATGGTTCCATTGGAAGAAGAAGAAACGGTCACTGAAGATCTACAAAGATTGACCAATATTAAGACAGAAATATTATGTAAGTTAAACCAATCGTGAAAAAGGAAACTGAATTATACCTTACATTGTGAAATTTTTATTTTTTCTCAGCCGACAATAATTACCTTCCATTGTCAATGCATCTTGAGCGATTTGTACAATATCCTACCGAGGATACGTTGCAAGTGGACAATATTTATATGATAAACCTTTTAAGAAGACCAGAAAGACGCGAGCGAATGCACAAACTTTTTAAAGAACTTGGAATTCGAGTAGAAACACATGATGCTGTTGACGGTAGGTAAGTCGTGAACACGTTAGTAAATTTATATATTTGTATATTTCTTTCATTTTTATATTAGAATATTCTTGTTAATAATGATTGAAAGTCGTCGGTTTTCAATGCCATTATAAATAACTTTATATTATAATTTACGCATTTGTCTATTCAGGATATTAAACCAGTCTGTTATTGAGAAATTGGGAATAGAGATAATGGCAGGATACACTGATCCTTATCATAATCGGTAAGTTACAATGAAAAATAAGGTATTAAAAATACCTTGAAACTAATATAAACAATTAACGATAAGAAAAATAATTATAGACCAATGACTATGGGTGAAATTGGTTGTTTTTTAAGCCATTACAATATCTGGAATAAGGTAATTGCACATCAAATTTGTGTAATCAAGTTATTAGTACGCTAAAATTACATTAAACAATTGGAAAATTATATTAGGTAATAGAAAATGGCTTTAAAAGTATTATTGTCTTAGAAGACGACGTTCGTTTTGAACCGTTCTTCCGTCAAAAAGTAAATTACATTTTAAGAGAATTGGAAGACCTTCAATTTGAGTGGGATTTGGTGTACGTATTTAATATATAGAAAATTTCTTTAATACCAAACTTAATTATAAAATTTGATTTGATTAAATATGAAATTCTATTTTATTATATATTAGTTATCTGGGAAGAAAAAGATTAGCAGAAAGTGCTGAATCTTGGATCGATGGATCAAAATATTTGGTACATGCTGGTTACAGTTACTGGACATTAGGATATATTTTATCTACAAGTGGTGCAAAGAAACTAATAGAAGCAATGCCGTTAAAACAGTTATTACCCGTCGATGAATATCTTCCTATATTATCTGATGTTCATCCTAGGTAAAAGGAGGGAAACTTAAAATATTTTCTCATGCTCCTTTCTTAAATAAGTCTTTTGTAATACTTTAATCATATTTTACTATTATTATTCTTTCTATATATAGGGATGATTGGAAAGTACATTATACAAAACGAAATTTAATATTACTTTCCGCAAATCCTTTATTAATTTATCCGACGCATTACACTGGTGAACAAGGATACATTAGCGATACAGAAAATTCTACGACTATATTTAACGACCAAAATATAAATAAATCGAAACGCGAAGATCTATGAATACCATAAACACTGCCATAAACAAATAGATATAAGAAATATTTAAGTAGCCTCTTCTGCTTTAGCAAAAGTATTTTTACTACATTGCATTTATACTACATTTGCATTTATACTGCAAGAATATTCTTTGTGCAGAAAGTGATACATATAATGTGTGAGATTCAAATAATATTTTGTATTTCTTTTTTATGTAATTTGTTTGTATTTATATATTGATACTACATATATGTTATAATACATAGTGTATATGTATATTTCAGTGTATGTATTCACACACACATTTTCTTTTTTTACATCCAATTCCTCTTTTTCCAGCAATAAATATTCTTCTTTATCTGCAATATTAAATAAGAATGGGCGATTCTTTCAATTGTATTACATTGCAATTTATCATTAATTGAATAAAATTATCATTATGTAACAATTAGCCATTCAATATAACCCACTAATATTGAAAATATATGTCTATTTGATAAACATATGTACACACATTATACCATACATGTAAATATGCAAATCACATGAACTCTATCCATTTGGAATATCTTTGTTGTTTCAAACAATAAGCAGAAATGTTTCTAATGAAAATCATAGAATTTCGAGGAATACATAATATGATAATCGCGGTTTCTTGACAAATGGATGCATAGAGGAGACACGAAGGTTATTTTTGTTTTTTTGCATGGAATCATATATTTTTTAATATGCTAGTCAATCCATCTCAAAATGCAATCCATCAAAAAGTATTAATCTATCTCGAGAAACTATTGGTTTAGTGATATTTTAATTTGTCATATTTAACACATGAGAGACAAGGAAACGCATGAAAACTAATAGTTTTTCAACATATGTAAATAGGTTAGTAATTTTTTGTAGAAAACGCCGAGATTGGTCAGTTAACGTAATAAAAAACATATTTAAAAAAATTTAAAATTTAAAAAAACAAAAATGACTTTTAACCTGTATGCATTATCACTTATCAAGAAACCGCTAACTACCATAATATTATGTATTCCTTTAAATCCTATGTAGACAGAATTCGTGGGTACATTGTATATACACGCATCAATATATCGTTTAAAATTTCTCTTGGGATCAAGAGATGAAGTGTGCAGGGGTTAATTGTTCTTTATTTTATCCAACGGAAAAATCTTTTCGGAATTTCGTTATCTTCTTTTTTCTCATTTTCAAATTTTCTCTTTTTTCAGTTTCATTCTCTCTTACTCGTACCAACACCACATGATCACCCACCACGAGTCAGTTAACTATGTGCCTAAACCGCAGGCTTGCTATTACATATTACAATACGTAATAAATTCTTTAAAAAGATCGGTACGCCCGCCGAGAATCGAATCCGGAACCTTTTGGTAGTAACCAGCTAGACTGTGTACTTCGATACCAGTTCGCGTCGGATCAATATATAATACATTATTTCGTTAAGTATACAAGATTTTTTGTTAATTATAATATTCGATTGTTTTTAAAAAACAAATTTAAAACAAGATATATTTAATAAACTTTACGATAAAATCGGTTATTTATAGATATTGTGATGATCTTCCCTATAAATTCCCATTTTTGACAATCTATCAAAGAAAATTTCGCTCAATGAACACGCCGCTTAAAGTGCACTTCTGCTTTATCTGTAAAGCGAGGTGTGGTTAATTGGAACGGATGAGTGTTCAGTTTGTATTGTAGAGAAGATATTTTTCTTTCGAATAAAAGCAAAAACAGAAACGAAAAGGGCACAATGCTTGGTCGTCTACCTGCATGTGTAATCGATGTGGGTACGGGGTATGTAATTTAAAAAATTAATCTCAACTAAAATAAATGAGTTGAAGCGTGACTTGATGACACATGTCATTCCACGTATTAAATAAATTATACTAAAAAAATGTAACATAATTAACTATTCCTTTTTCTGTCTTATCAATTGATAGTTAGTTGTTAGAAACACAGCTACTAATATTCGTTATTTACATTCAATAATAACAAGCTATAAATTTACATTAGTAAAGCACTATTTCTAACAAAATTTGAATTCAATATGTACATATATAGTAGTTAATGAAACAAACATGTACTAATAGTAGAGTAATTATATATTTTGTTTATTTATTCTATCAAAAAGAAAAAAATATTTTCTCATTATTATTTGTAACTTTACAGATATACAAAGCTAGGGTTTGCAGGCAATAAGGAACCTCAGCTTATAATTCCTTCTGCAATTGCTATTAAAGAAACTGCAAAGGTTGGAGATAATAATGCCAGAAGGGTTACTAAAGGAGTCGAAGATTTGGATGCTTATATTGGAGATGAAGCTTTTGAAGCTACTGGTTATTCTGTGAAAGTATGTAGATACATCAGTATGCGGTTATATTTTTATTAAAATACATATTTTTCAAATTACCTTATAATTTACGCTCAATTTTGCTTAGTATCCAGTTAGACATGGATTAGTGGAAGACTGGGATTTAATGGAAAAATTCCTACAGCAATGTATTTTCAAATATCTTAGGGCAGAACCTGAAGATCATTACTTTTTACTCACAGAACCACCATTAAATACTCCAGAAAATCGGGAATATACAGCAGAGATAATGTTTGAATCATTTAATGTGCCAGGTCTTTATATTGCTGTTCAAGCAGTATTAGCATTAGCTGCCTCTTGGACAGCTAAAACAATAGAGGATAGGACATTAACAGGTGTTGTTGTCGATAGTGGAGATGGCGTAACTCACGTAATACCAGTGGTATGTGTAAAAGAAGAAGAATATAAAATTATAAAATGAACATACAACATAAATTGTAACCTGTTGCAATTAACAAATTTATTTTGTCATTTAGGCAGAAGGTTTTGTTATAGGAAGTTGTATAAAGCATATTCCTATTGCCGGTCGTGATATTACATATTTCATTCAAAGTTTGTTACGAGAACGTGAAATCGGAATTCCACCTGAACAATCATTAGAAACAGCTAAAGCAATAAAAGAAAAATATTGCTATATATGCCCCGATATTTCAAAAGAATTTGCTAAATACGATAGTGACCCTACTAAAATAAAAAAATATGAAGGTGTCAATAGTATTACAAAGCAACCATTTGTAGTAGATGTTGGATATGAAAGGTTTCTTGGACCAGAGATATTCTTTCATCCTGAGGTATGTCCATTTAAATTTAAGCATATAAATTCAGTTATAAAACATGAAAAGTTTGTTACATGTACATTTTATTTTATTATCACATTTTTAGTTCTCTAATCCAGATTTCACGACACCACTAAGCGAAATCGTAGATGATGTAATTCAAAATTGTCCAATAGACGTTAGAAGACCATTATATAGTAATATTGTATTATCGGGTGGTTCTACGATGTTCAAGGACTTTGGCAGACGATTACAACGTGATATAAAACGAATTGTCGATGCACGTCTCAAACTTAGCGAAACATTAAGTGGAAGTCTAATTACGGTAATATGTATTTTTATATATTTCAATATGAAAAAAGAAGAAGAGTAACCTAATATTTATGTTTAATTTTATTTTAGCCAAAACCTATAGATGTTCATGTTATATCGCATCACAAACAACGTTGGGCAGTATGGTACGGAGGTGCGTTATTAGCTAGCGATCCAGAATTTTATACAGTTTGTCATACCAAAAAAGCTTATCAAGAATATGGACCTGGAATTTGTCGTTATAATCCCGTATTCCATAGTATGGTATAAAATAAATAAGAATGCAAGTGGAATTAAAAGGAATTACATTATTATGGACCAATGGTCCCTCTGAACGCTAAATGATGTATCAACAATTTAATGAATTTCTAATTTTTTATCTTAAATGATGATGTACTTGATTAGATGGAATGGGTGTTTTTATTACATAATTGCTAACTGAAATAATTACAGAGGAACGCCCAGTATTGCACTAGTAAACGCACACAAAAGTTTTTATGCTCATTAATTATTACAATAATATATGACGATATTTATATGTAATAAAGATACAGGGAAAATCTCTCAAAAAGATGAAGGTAACACTACATTAGAAACAATGACTAGGAATAGTTAATAAAAATGATAATACAAAATAATTGTATAGATCTGTACATAACATAAGACAACTTGAAAATAATAATTCTTTTTTAATGAATTACATTCACAGAGTATGTGCTTTACATTATCCTATATATAATGAGCTTATGTATCAACAAAATATAAATGATAATTGACAAATAACACTTTGATACAAGTATTTCAACAATATAATTTATTTATTAATATATGTGTATGTATACGTATGTATATGTGTATGTGTATGTATATATATATATATATATTTATTCTTTTTTTATTATTTAAAACTTCGCAAAAATTGGGTATGTAATAATTGCATCAAAAGTACCAAAAAATTACAATACAGCATACAGGATTGTACAATGTATACAACCTCATACTACATATGAATATATAAATATAATCAGAATATATCAAGCTTCAAGTACAGATAATAAAATATTATACAACTATGATAGTGATAATGATGATGATGAAAGTAGTTATAATAATAGAAAAGGACTATAATTTTTGTAGTGTTCATTACTAAATATTATATATATTACCTGCCATGAAATGTATGTTATTTTCATAAAAATAGTTGTTGTTTGAAAAATATTTATACACATATTAACTTCATTTTTATGTTATTTAATTGAAAGCAAACTTCCTGTACTCTGACTTGTTATTCCACGATATAATCAGTAATCAATAGTTGAAATCAATTTTATGTTTCTTCATCATTATCATAGCTAAAAATTTTACGTAACATTATATATTGTAATAATTATCCGCTTATATTAATTTAAACATTATTACTGTTGTTGTTGATGTTGTTGTTGTTATTACTTCTATTACTATCACCATTACTAAAACTGATACTATTAGATACTTACGATAAATTTGTATTTTCAAGAACTTCCGCAACATCTCTACTAATATCTCTGGATAAATATGAAAGAAAGAGAGATAAAAAACCGGCATTATTTCTGTTTGATCTTGTACTTGTGGCAGGTCGTTTGTAAATATCAATACTATCCACAGGTGGTAGAGGATCATGCGAAAGAATGGAACCATCAATTTGTACCTAGTATTTCATACAAGAATGTAGTACAGATGAAAAAATTTGAAAATTATAACATAAAAGTGCTTATACCTCATGAAAGTTCACATTGATATTTCTTATATCAGACAATATAATATATCGCAAAATATTCTTTGGTAATCTCCCTTGGTAACGTTTTCTTCGTTTTACCTCACAATACTTTACGTAATCATCTTGTGAATTAACACGACTTAGTACAGTGTGTACATTTTCACGTAGCCACGGTAAAAGATCTACATCTTTCCATAGGCGAAAGTTACGATCGACATATAAATTTTGTAGCTTCTCTAGAGGTGGTGAAGTTGAAATTACTGCTTTAGTATTAAAGAAATCATAGGATCGTATCTGCAAAACAATTTCGTATAATAGGTTCTAATTTTTCTTTAATTTCATATAAAAATTTATTGAAACATTTGCTCATCACTATAATAACATGAAAATACCATTTCATCAGGTTGTATCCCACATTTTTCTAGTAACTGCATCAAAACACCCGGGAACATTATTAAAGCATTTTGTAATAGTTCGTTAGCAATACTTGTGTTGCCTAAATGAAAATGGGCTAAAGCTAAACTGTATGCTATATTTGGCAACTGTGTTAGGTTTCTTGTACTATCCCAAAGATTGCAAAATTCTATAAACCATTCGTATTCCTTTGCTCTTAAAGCATAGAAATCAAGACAAAGAACCACGGCTAATGGATCACCTTCTGGATCAAGTGACAAAAGTAATTTACAAAACTCCAAGCTTGTTCTGGAATATAAATAAATTTTAAGAAAATTAAGGAAAGCGTTATTAGACGTTTAAAGAAGTTCTGCTTTTTTACCTGTAACATGCACGTCCACCAACAAAATTAATATGTTTAAATAAAGTTATAAATAAAGCACGATTTTGTTGTTTCCTGTAATCTAGTCTGCAAAGAGCAGTTGTATAATTAAACAGTGGGTGAAAAGCACATTCTAAGCAGTACAAAGCTCGTTCCGTCAATTGTGCAGCCATTGCTAAATCATCATTGTGTTTACACAGTTCGGCTAATTGTAATAATGCATCTACATGATAAGAATGCATGTTGATTATACTCTAAAAGAAGACATGAAAATTTGATTTATTTCAAGTACTTTTTATGTATTCATAATAAATATAGTATTTAAATTGAAACATAACATACAAGGATATTTTCATGATTTGAGCTTTCAACAGCTTCTAAAAATTTTAATTGTACTTGTCTGTATGATGGACTGTGGTCATACACAAAGTATTGAACATTATTGGTTGTTTGTATAGTATGATCCAAAGACATTGAAAGGCCAAATTTATTAATTGGTGGCCAATTATCTCTAGCAGAAACCAACCAGGTTTTCTTTAAATGGCCCACACGTCCTCTATTTCTCCTATTGCTGTTGAAAGTAACTATTTATGATACGAGGTCTAATTACACTATTTATCTTATATCTATTTACATAACACATGTTTCATTAAAAACGTACTTTTGTTCTGCTTGCACTGTTTTGCTACCAAAAATTCTCTTAAGTTCATTATACGGATTTAAGTGCTTATGTTGCACTAACAAAATATTTTCTTTAGACTTTTGTTGGCTCCACTGAAAATTATCTGTACTTTGAGAGCTACAACCTGGAAGTGGTTCCCCAAGTAATTTATTCACTTCCCTCACTGTTCTTTCAATTTCATCTATATTTTCTTCTTTTGATTCAACAATTTGGGCTTTACAACCTTCTAATTTTCTTCGTCTTTTCTTTTTTTTCTTGCGCTTAGCTTCATCAACACTATTTTCATCTGCTGCTTGTTCTTCTTCATTTTCTTCCTCATTAATTTCAGAATTTTGATTCAACTAAAAGAAAGGAAAATAAATTTCATAGTAACATTAAGTAATATAATAAATATCCAAAAAATTAGGAAAAAATTTGATTACATTATCATTTAAATGATAATGATACAAAATGGAAGTGCTAAACAGAAAGATACTTATTAAAGTATTTGGACACATACTACATCAAAGAAGTTGAATGTCTTTGGTTTAACGTTGCCAATTATCGAGTTTTCCATCTCACTCTCATTTTCACTACCCTTCTCGAATAATACATCACTCCCATATACTTTTTTCATATACCGTGTAGACATTTTGAATAGAATTAATTTTTAACCTAAAAGTAGACAAATCGAGGTAAAAGCTGTTCAGATTAAATCAGAAATTCTGTGAATCTTAAGAATCAAGTAAATCGTGATTGTTAATTCCCCCTTGCCTGCCAAAAGTTCTCGTTACAATCTGAACTTGTCCTGACTCCTCACTTATCAATTTTTCCCTTCAAGTATAAGCATAACTGCCATAAATGTATAGAAATGAATTCATTACCATTACTGCAAGATTGTTAGACGCGTCACGTTATGAGTCATGTTACGTTCATGATAGTTCTAAACTCACTACAATCGCTAACAAGTTCTGCCAACAGTCGTGTGATTTTAAAAGTTGCTGAATTGTCAGATAAAAGTCGAAAATTGAAAATGACATATGCGTGGTCATTTTGTATTGGTCTTTATTAGCCACGTGTGTGCATACATATTTATTAAAAATTTGTTCATTACTAATAGTATGAAATTTTGTATCATTCAGTTGACAGATCAAAAAATATTTTACCGTTTTAATATGTGATATTAAATTTCCTCAACTTTGAGACAATATGTCCTTTACCAGAAGGTGACGCCACAAAAAATCATAAATACCAGACGTTTGTGTGTAATTAATTTTTTTCCAGTATCAAAATGAATTTAAAGAAAGTTAAAAGTAGATTAAAAGACGAAAAGCTAGATCTTAGTTTATGTGACCTTAAAGAAGTGCCTATTCGAGAAATTGTACGTTCAAAAACTTATACATACATATTTTACCTAATCTAACAAATGTCAGATAAATTATTAAATTTCATTTATATGTTTTATTTGATAACTTTAAATCGTTTTACGCTGTAAAACGTACATCACTGTATACATTAAACTAAAGTATTAAAATGTGTGTCTTATATTTCTCAGGCAACTATTAAAAAAGCAACTCATTTGGATTTATCAAATAATCTTTTAACTTCTTTATCTGTAAGTTTTTTAATTTTGTTACTTTCACTTAGTGTAATATTACTTTTTAAAGTAATTTTATTAATAATTTATTTCAGAGTACTTTTGTTGACCTTAAGCAAATAGTCATACTAGATCTTAGTAGAAATATGTTGACAGAAATCCCTGAAAATTTTGGAGAACTGAAGCGACTGAAACATTTAGATCTTTATGCAAATCAAGTAAATCAAAACTATTACATCATAAATTTTTTAAATAAATCTAGATCATGTAAATAATAAGAGATTTGAGGCTTTCACAGCCTGAATTGTCACACTTGAGACTGTTCCATATATATTGTTTGAAGCTTTTGAATAAAAGCAGTGACAAAAGAAATTTCTTTCTCTAAAACTCAGTTTCAGTTTTTAGACCCTGGAGAAACTAATTGCAATGCTATCAAAACATCGGAAAGAAATTCCTTTAGGACATGGTTTTTATCTGAAAGACTGGAACAGTGTTAAACTGTGTTACAACAATGTTAAGCATGTAAATAATAGTAGAATGATCTTACAGATAAGCAGATTACCACTTAGTTTAAGCGAATTAAAAAGTTTAAGATGGTTAGATTTAAAGGAAAATCCTTTAACTCCTGCTGTGGCTAGTGTTGCTGGTCCTTGTAGTAATTTGAGTGAATGCCAAGCTTGTGCTCGTAACATTGTCACTTATTTGTCAAGTGTGAAACTTACTATCGAAGAAGAAAAATTACGGAGATTAAATGCCATTACAGGTAATGTTCAAAATTAAAATATACCAGTCTCTTAAAATAGCTCCTACATATTACACGCTATTAACACATTTATTTATAGCAGATATGGAAACAGGTACTGTTCCAACAAAAAAAGGAGGGAGGAAAAAGAAGAAGAAGATATTGGATAAGAATAATAAGCAAAATTTAGATGAGAATGGATCTAATCAATCGAGCGAGGTATCACTCGACAAAATAGAACCTCTGATAATCACGCACAATAGAAACCAAGCTGATAAAACACATGAAGCTAAAGGTAACGTACCAAGATGTGTTGTACCGAACAATTTAGAAATGCAAATAGTATTTTATAATATTTTGATTGATGTTCTAGGAAATGCACATCGATTTTTTATGTCCATGATCTCATGGCTTTTTTTGTTTGGTTTAGCACTCACATTGATGATTGTGATTCTTCCATTGTATTCGAAACAGTCAGAATTGTTTATAGAGTACATAGAATCTAAGACAGGTATACATTTAAAAGCATTTCAGAAATATAGTACCGATGTATTTGACTCTTTTATACAAGCAGTGATTAATATTTGCAATAATTTATACCATGCATATGAGAAAAATTTTAAAACAGAGATGGACATTCCAGCGAATAAATAAGCGTTTTATAAGATAAAACGATACGATCAAATGTATTGGGCATAATTACTTTTTGAAGTACAACTTATAAATAACGAATGAAATCTATCATCGTTGAAACTTATAAATTCGATCGTGTATCCGAATATTTACGGTACATCATATTAGGATTACATATGCAAGTTAAAGAATGTTATTTATTTTAAAAAATAAAAGATTCTTATTAATACAGATATATTGAAATATACTACTTACTTTTAAATATACTAACGTATTATTTCTTTGGTCATATATTTGAATACGTGAACTGTGAATACACGTTTCTTTTCGAATTATTATTTATGCTACACATATTTTGTGAGATTTGTTTTATTTAATAATATCGACGATGTTGTCCTAGAGGGTGCTTTGCCAAGAGAGTTTTCCATTCTACTAATCAATTTTTGGAAGGTATTCATTCTCGAAGTATTGTGTTGTTCGCCAAAGTCATCCGATGAATCCTCTGTCTCGTTTAAAACTCGGCTATTCGTTTCGGTAACCGTTGAATCAACCGTTTTTGATCTTTTCCCGCTAACAAATCGATTCCACGCCTTTTTTTCGGGACTGATTTGAGATCTTGTTGCGTTTTCGTTATCTCTGTTATGTAGAACTTCCTTTTGTCGTGCCGTAAATTCTGCGAGTATAGCAACGTCGTCATACAAATCGTCAACTTGTTGATCAACAGGAAGACATCTAGGATAATGCGATTCGGGTCGTGGCATTTTATAATGCTCGTTATCTTCGAATGATTGCTGCGAGACGTCTAAGTTCTCGCAGAAAGCAGGCCGATCAGCATCCGTGCGAACGAGATTGTGAAAGAGATTTGATTTCTTTGTAATTTGCTGTAAATTCATTGAACATGTCTTTAAAAATAATGCTATCGAAGCAAGCGACATTAAAGGAAAAAAAATAAAACGGAAAGATTAAGAGATAGAAAATTCTTACTTGATGTGATTTATCGCGATACGCGACGTCATCATAAAATTCATCCGCATCGGTTACATTTTCGATTATCGGTGGTTTCACATAGATCGGCCTGGGAGGAGGTGGACAAGTATACTCTGATTGTTCTTCTTCGAAACGGTTAATTTCTTGCTCAACATTTATCAACTCAGATACGTCATCGTAGTAACTCGATGATTCGTGATTGTTTGCCAATGACAATGAAAGTTGCGAGAGCGGCGCCGGCGGCTGCGATGGAGAGATCGCAGTTTTATGCTTCGTCTTTTTCTCAATTTTTCTCGGAGATTCCTTTTTACTTCTCACTCTGTCCAAAAACGATTTCTTTTGCGGTGACTTTGCCGATTCCTCCACTTTCTCCGTTGTTCGAACCTTGATCGATTTTGAGTTGCGAATTACAGTCTATATACGGAAGATGATGTAATTGTGAAATGCATACATAAATATAATATAAAAATGTAGATGATAGAGTAAGAAAAAAGAAAGAACGAGTAACAGAGCAGGTAAGAATAAAAAAAACGAATAAAGAAATAAATGTGTGCAAAATATACTATAATCACCTCGCCGTGATCGTACGATAGAAATTTACTTTGTTCATCTACAACTTTATCTTTCAACGCTGCAATGTTATCGATGGTATCGTCATACGTTAATTCGTTTCGCGAGCCAACTGATTTTTTCGTAACAATTTCGAAATTTCCTTTTTTCCCTTTCTCATCAGATTCATGTTTGTTTTTGACGTTTGCGTATTGTATCGTCTCTCTAAAATCTTCGATCTTATGGTAAATATCGTCTTCCTCTTCGTCAGGAAGTTCGTAAGACGAATGTTGAGGGGACGGTATCGGTAATTTTCGGGAGATTCGAGCTGGTAACGGAGGAGGAGTTGAGGAATGTGGGCGAGAAGAAATAGAAACAATAGCTTCGGAAGGGCCAGTGGCAGGCGAAGGAATAGAAATATTGGCCGATTCGTGAGAATCATCCAGTCCTCTTCCTTCATTAGTATCTTCATTGGATCGATCAACGATTGGATCGGTCGAAGATTTATCGGGAAGCTCTTGCCTGCAACTCGAGTCTTCTTGGTCATTCGGTTGCTTGGTAGCACCATTTGCGACGATGTTCGTGTCCATTTGTTTTGTTGTCTCTTTATAATCATTCTTCTCGCCTCCTAATTCACAAATTTTCGTTACCCATTGTTCCATATCCTTCCGAGTTTTTGCAGAAAACTGAAATAACGTTGAACTTTACATTCAATTTATTAACCTTTTCATTTATTTCCATTTCTATATCTATAGTATATTTTATGAGAAATATTTGAGTACCTGGAAAGTTCTATTACCAGGACGGAAAATCTCAAAAGTAGATTCGCTTCGACGTTGGTCTCGAGGAATCGCATTTGGAGCAGCTCGTGCCATGTAGCCCTGAATTGGCAAAATCGTGCACGGCCGATTGTCACGATCGTTTCCGTAAATTAATAGATGCAATCCAACCAAACCTATCGCATTTGCATAGAAATTGCTCCGTTACATGCAATGTTTTGATCACATCGATATCGATCACCGAGAGAATTCAACTTACCAACCCAACAAGCTCGATATTGTTCGAAAACGAACAATTTCTTTCCTTCCTTCCTATAAAGAGGGCCACACATCTTACATTTACTTTTCGTTTCCGTTGCTGAGAAATTCGCGTAAATGTCCATCAGCGTATTTTCAACCTCTTCTCCTTTACTTTGAATATTATCGATCGTTTCATGAGTCGAGAGTACAATAGTATTATTCGTCGATTCGACACCCTGAAAGGTCTCGTAATAATCTTGTTGTTGCTGTGGCTTTTGCATCTCATGGTATTCCTCTGCTCCTACGTATTCTTGAAGCTCGGTTTCCGTTTTCAGTGTAGCTGCCATCAAACCTTTCGATCCGGTTGCGTTCATATTTAAATACGGTTCTGGAGATGCCGGTCTTCCGATTCTCTCTATTACGAACATCGTTAGCGTATCTTTCGAACGTACCAATAGATTGTCTCGAATGTTCTCTAATTTCAATGGGAGTTTTACATCGTGGAGACATTCCAAAAATTGCACTACATCTATCGTGAATAAATATACGTATGTAGTTTCATGTCGATCCGGTCGATGTTGATTAAAACGATTACAGTAATAAATATATATATACATAATATATATGTGACGTCTGTTAACATTTCATTTACCTCGAAGAATAGCAGTAAGCTCCGCGTTGAGCCCCATCGTAATTTCGTTCCTTATTCGATTTTCCTCTCTTTCTCGATCGTTGATCTCTCGGATAAAAAAATATGTTTCCTAGCAACGATTTCGCATCGATCCTTTCAGTATATGTAATAGTTATCGAACCATCACTCCTACTGAAATTCATCAGGAAATGTGGTTAAATAAGATAAGCGATAAGAAAGGAAGAATGAATAATAATTTTGTGTCATGTTCAACGGAATTTGCTTTCATTAATTATGATTTCGAGTTTGACACTTTTGTAGCATAGGACTTCTGATCGATTCGATCTGATTCGATATGATTTGCCGTACCTTCTCCCTTTTAAAGGACTAGTGACGTTAATCCCAATGTCATTGATCGAGCAAACGAAACAACATCGTTTAATGACGTTCTTAAACATTTACGTTTGTTCTAACATTCGAATAAAATACAAATGATAAGCAAATCCTGAGTCGTGGTTATCGTATGACGGAATCGATGGTCAAACAATCTCACCTGTAAGTTCTTTGCTGTGTCTACTGCCGTATCTTAAATCGTTTCAAATCGTCGTATCGAGGAACGGTTGATATTTATCTGATTTTGCTTCATTTTTCGCGATAAACATTACGCAGATTCTCTTAAGTTCTCTCACTTGTGCTGCTCGACTCGATCGCTATTATCAATCGACAACTTTATTGCCCAAACGAAATCTTTTTAAAGAGTATCTTCTGGACGCAGAAAATGTACAATTACCTCTCGATGTAAGCTCGTTAAGATTCAACGAGTTGAACTGCACGTGGGAGCAACCGAAGGCGGCTCCCGCAAAGACTGTCTCGTTGACTGTCGCTGTCGTTCGTTAACGCTACTCGCTGGAATCTTTCCTCCCTCTCTTTCTTTTACTCTCGTTCTGTCATACATATATACATACAATGTTCCTCTGAACGATTGACTCACTCTATTTCAAGTTCCCTTTTGCTGTAATAACCTTCTGTCTTCGTCACGTTTTATTCTCCTTGCTTCATGCTTTCCTTTTCTCGATCGTGACTTGACGCAGCGCGATATGTTTTAATTGATCATTCCAATTGGCGGAGTAAGAAAACCAGTGAGAAACAAACATAGCCACTCGCATAGCATACTCTACGACGTGTTCTTTTTTTTCTCTATGAATTTCGACCAATTTCGTGACGTAAAATGCTTCGATTCGATATTACTTTATTTTACTGATAAATCTAGAACCAGTACAAAAAAGGGTATAGAGGAAAAATTTGATTCCGTTTTTAATGAGTTTCCCAAGGTGCTTTGCCGCGCGTTTTTTCCAATGGTTTCACGTAAAGATCCGTTGCGATTTCTGACATCTCCGGGTACGGGTCGGCTTTAGCTTGTTCCATTTCCTTGTCCACTGCTTTGTACGTGCTTTTCCTAATTTCCTAATGCACAGGGAGTGGGTTGGGATCAAGCGAGAGTGAAAAGAAGAGGAAGGGGTAACGGACGGAAGGTCTTACAAGAATTTCCGCTTCGGTTTTCACACCATTCTCCACGAGCAGTTTGGTCAATAACTCGATAGGATCTCGTTCAGCTTGTATTTTCTTCACTTCGTCTCTGGTACGATAAGAGGTGCCAGGATCGCTCATGCTGTGACCAAAGTATCGATAGGTGACCATCTCAAGAAGAATCGGACCGTTCCTAAGAGCGTAGTCTCTAGCAAATTTCACAGCTTCGCGAACATCCATCACTCTCATGCCATCTACCTGAAATAAGAAAAACACGCGAAAGAAACGAACGCGTTGCTCTTCTTTGTTCTCCACTCTTCCTTACCTTCACCCCTGGAATTAGATCTCCTCGCGTGTAGAAGTTGGTGTTAGCCGAATGCCTCTGCACTACCGTTCCCATCGCGTACTTATTATTTTCGCATACAAATACCACCGGCAGATTCCATAATTTCGACATGTTATATGCTTCGTAGATTTGACCCTGAGACGCAGCACCATCCCCATAAAATGCCCAAGCAACTCCACCCGTGCCATTGTATTTTTGAGCGAATCCCAACCCAGCGCCAACCGGTATCTATCAAGTAGACGCTAATTTGCCGATCAAGAAGGACAAGCGTTACACTTCTCTACCTGACCGCCGACGATCCCGTCGCCTCCGAAAAATTGATTCCCGTACATGTGCATAGATCCACCTTTTCCTTTCGAAATTCCAGTCCTACGACCCATCAGCTCCGCGAATATTTCCCGTGCCGATACACCGAATACCACTGCGAAACCATGACATCGGTAAGCTGTGATCAAACTGTCCTTTTCCATTATCGACATCTTTGTACCAACGGCTACTGCTTCCTGCGCAAACACATAGTTCTCTTTTTTACAGATGGTTCCTCTCTTCCCTCTCTTTCGCTCTCTTCTCCTTTCTTTTTCTGTTATCGTCGCCCTCGCGATGACGCGACGTCCGGTTAATCCGGCTAATCGTAAATTCTACCTGACCAGAATATAAATGAAGGAAACCGTTGATCAAGCGCAATCTATATAATTCCGCCGCCTTGTTTTCCATTCGTCTGATGTAAATCATCGTTTTCAACGCGTAAGTTGCTTCTTCTTCGTTCATTGTCATTTTCTCCGAGGGTCCGCTCTCCAAACGATACAATTCATATTTCTAAGCAACACAAGAAAAGCACGTGTTCGTTCCATTGTTGTCTGAACCGGTGTCTAAATGAAGATCTTTCTTATCGGTTAAAAAAAAACGAATAATTATTAAAAAAGACGCAACAACAAAAGGATCAACTCGAAAGTATTACCGCCATTTTTATACAATTTTTACAGATCGAATCAGAGCTGCTATTTGCCAACTAACCAAACCCCAATCAGGGCACAGAAATTCACCTGAATTCCAGGCGATTTTACTTTTACTTTCATCTATTACTTTGGGTTCCCTTGAACAATCCGTAATATTGTCAATATTCCAATGTTTTCAACAAAGACGTGGTCTGTCAAGAAATATTGACAATATTGTATTGACAATACATATCGATTCGTCTTCTAATTGAGAACATTGAAATATTGACAATATATATTGATAGCCTGACGGCACCTTTATACTATATATATATATATATATATATATATATATATATATATATATACACATATATACACACTATATACTATATTATGTACTATACTATATATATGTATATTATGTAATATATGGATATGTATTTCGTAAGTTTTCTTTTAATCGTTTGTATGCATGTGCATTATTTGACGAATAAAATCAAACGAATGTTATTGTCTTAGGTGAAGTGGAAAACGAGGAGCCCCCAGTAATTCCATCAAATCATCCTAATTGCTGTCTCGTTATTGGCGTTATTCAAGAGTATAGAAACTGGAAATTGCGATTTTTTACCGTTTCCGACACCACATTTTTAGTTACGTTTCTTCGTTGAGAAAAAAAGAGATATCGAAGATTCAGACGACTTCTCAATAATCTCAAGAGATACATTCTTCTTCTATTTAGCTACCATTTAGTTATAACGTCTCGTTGTTTCATATGCCGAAGATTTAATTCGAGATTCATTATTTTTGTCGTTCATCGATTTGCATTAAGATTGCCGTCCGATGTTTCCTGTGTTAAACATCGATGAAAGTTTCAAGCGATGATTTCGTAATTTTCTCAAACATTAATCAAAATTGCAATTTTCGTATCATCGTAAATATCGTTCTACGGATCGAAGAAGATTGGAAACAAATGCGAAACGTAATTGTAACTTTTTCTTTTATTGGTAGTTCTTCTGTTTCAGTTTCATTTTTCCAAACAGGTTACTTTCGAAATCACATTTGCAACACCTTTTCAGCCGTATTCGACGCTAGAAGACGATTCACTGGTGGCAATTTCCTTAACTCGCATCCAAACGTACAAATGCATAGTTCATATATCCACATTTACATCCTTCAATTCCATTCCCATAGATTCCATAAATAACATGGATCTCATAGCAACCAACATTACATATAATTGTACGTATAAATTATACGCTAACAGGCTCTCAATGAAAACGAAACTCTGTTTGCTGTCAACTTTCTCTCCTTTCTCGTTATTCGTATAACAGCACGCCACACGCTATTCTTCTAACTTCTTTTATTTCCATACTGCGAAATTTTCCATTTGATTTGTCATATTCAGAATATCTAAAGAGATTATCGTCACCGATAAATATAATATGTATAATATGCGGAACCATTACTGCGACTTTATTAAACTTTCAATACTACGAATAATTGATTTATTTTGTATGTTTGACCGCAACCGGTGTGCTTTGAACATTTCGTGTTGGATATTTTCGTACAATCTTGATTTTAAATAGCTAGAAATTCGAAAAAAGGTCAGAAACGATATATCTTCGAGCGAACAACGTCTCGAACATGTGTAAGCGTCCCGGTAATTATCTTAAACGATATCAAAGAGCGAGCTGTACACATTGGATGGTGATCCGACAGGATGTAATAGACGAGACGTCTTCCTCGATGCCCAGTATCGGTGACCTGTCTTTGATCGCGTCTGCTTCTTCGCTTCCTCGTAATTCTCGCTATCGATGGAATCCTCCAGACGAATAAGACGCGCCGCTCTAGCAACAATCGGTGACCTCAAAATCGACGAAGTAGCATGGCTCCATTCCTCGCTATATGTCGATAAGTATAAAACAATTTAATGAGAATGATAAAGACATTTAGGTGATTCACGAAAAGAAAAAGAAATCGATCTAAAGAAGAGGAAATCGAATTAACGAGATGAGAATTACCGGGGCAGAGATTCGATGTTGAGCGAGTTAGTCAATGTGGACGAAGATCTCTTTTGCTTCGGCTCTGTATGCAACGTGGACGCTTTGAATTCGGATTGCGGTGAAAAGATCGAGCGTATCGCTTCTAATTCCTGGATGTTTCAAAATAGCGATCATATGTATTGTAATGTAAAATTACAAGTACATATATTAATACTTATAATAGTTAGCTACCTTTTTCCGTGACGAAGTTGCGTATAGAGGTGTGTTCGAAGGATTCGCACTATTCTTTTGCTTTCGCCACGTTTTAACGTCCAACTTTGCATTTTCGAATACCTGTAGATATATGGACGTACAATATCGGTTAAAGTATCGGCTAACGATAAAATCAGGATGTGAAATTGCGTATTAAGCAAAAAGAGTCAACGGAAGATGAGTAGCTGTACATTTAAATAAATTAAGCATATTGAAAAATTGAAATTTCGCTTTCTACCAATACGCGATTACTACTACAAACACGTGCGTGGTTAAAACGCGAACGTAAACGTTTCTGTTTCTATCCATCATCGTGAATGGAGCATGCTTCCTCTACCTGCAATCCAGTCGCTTCCTCCCAACTGGCGCATCGTTTGTGCCGTGGACAAATCTGATTTTCTTGTACGCTTTTCGATAACGAGGAGTACGTATGTGCCATTATACGCTCGATCTCTACCTACAAGTAGAGAAGAGAAACCAAGAGCGCGTGAAGTATTCTTCCAATTCAAATGTTAAGAAGTTCATACGCACAGTTGATTGTATACGTATATTTGTTGCGATGGAGATTCTCGAAATGAAAAGGAAGATATAGTAAGATAGAATAGTCGAGTTAAAAATATTTAAAAAGGCGAAACCAACCTTGACACGCTTTGCTCGTTTTTGTGCGCCTGTTTGCAAAGATTGCCGAATCGACTGATCGATGATGGACTCCTGCTTCGATCGCTGTTGCACTTTCGGATCGCCGAACAAACCCTTCGATTCTGCTACTTTGATCATAAACAGCGAGTCGAATTGCACCATTTCTTTTCGTTTTATTACCACGAGAAAGCATCCTGGATTTAACATATCACTAACGTTCTCTCCGTAAATATCGTCGATGCTGCTCACTTCGAAGAGATCGCTGTCTGGGATCTTATATTTTAAGAAAAATCTTTCAACGAGCTTATGAAAGGAAGCGCGGATAGAACCTATCGTACTGCTATATTACATCAAGATAAACCTTACGGTAATGTTCGCGGACAGTGTCGAGGTATGATCGTCTTTTCGCAATTCCTCATCCATCTTGACCAATTTCGATGATTCCTTCGGCGCTTTCCTCTGCGATAAATAACGAAGCACGTTATAACCGATACGAACTAGCAAGCTAAAAGCAATGAGTTTATGGATATCTTACCGGATGTTCGCGAATGTACTTCTCCATGGCCATCCGATTAACGCAGTCTACCACCTGCCGAACCATCTCCGTTGTCTCTGAAGGTAAAATCGTGTGCACTTCGTATACGACGAATTGTACATTCGGCCTGGTCAAAGTATATTTCAAAGTGGACATTTGATCGGTCAAGAAAGTACGCCACTGTTCATGATCGTTATAATTCTTTTCGTCCTCGCAATTGTTATCCTGTCGTTCGTAGTTGTCGTCAATGTCGTCGTGAAGGCTGTTAGTATGGCCATCCGTTAACGATTCGAGAAGATCCACGTCTCCACCTCGTGCCACTGCAAGATCGACGATATCTCTGACCCCTGTGTAGGTACACGATGGCACCGCTAACACTACGGTGGCCCTCTCTGATTCGCTCGTCGTCAGATGAGACGCGTACCTAAGGAAATATAAATCATTCGTGTCTTAAAACGTTTCGTTTAACAGATCCAATGCGAAGTTTTATACATCGACGAAACGCGTGTATTTGAGTCATGTCCGCATTGAACGAGGCACGTTCGTCGCCACGTTGCACATATTCGTGCGACGGGTATACTTCCGTGGGGACCCCGTTACCAACGAGTTAACACGTTCGTCGCCCAGCGTGTTTCGGCTATGTTTCCTGCGGGGCTCAAATCCGACCGTGGCTTCCTCAATATTCGAACTCGATGAAATTCTATTTATAATTTTTTTTTCTAAAATTCACTACCTCGTCATCGCTACCCTCCTCACTTTCAAATATATCTTCATATATATCTTCACACTGTTTACTGAACATTTTAAGGATGAAAAAATCACTGATGTACGTCTCACAAGTATGCTTCTCGACTAAATCAAAGATCTGAGATATCTGCCATGAGATCCTTCGGAATACTCTAGCTGGAAAGTTTATCGCTTTCTCCATTTCAGAACTAAATATATTTGTCGGAGATGAAAGAACATCGAGATTTCCCATCTGGAATGTTGGGAAAAGACCCAATACCCTAGTCCAGACTTTTACCATAGCTACACTTAAGTAATAAAAATAAGAAATAGTTTTAATGTTCCAATCTGGCCTTATGACGATGGGTTCGGACTCGAAGTGACATAGCGGGTCACTGGACGTAGCCACGGTCGGATTTGGGCCCCGCAGGAAACATAGCCGAAACACGCTGGGCGACGAACGTGTTAACTCGAAAATATCGAGTCTACGAATGAATAAAAAGATACTTTTAACAAAACTCATACTCAATAAAAAGAAATTGGAAAGATACTTTTCGGAGAAGACGCGACACCGTTGCAAGGTGATGCCGAGGTTTTTCAGGTAAGTCTCGTACTCGCAACGACGATCGCCAGCTCCAAAGGCCAGGAGTTTACCAGCGTGCTCGATATCGGCCAAAAGACCAGCCAGATATCCAGTGTGTCGAGGCGCGAGGGAATGCGTTAAAATGACCGGGCCGTAGACTCGACCGACGCGAATCGCCTGTACCAAAGCTGCCGCGCCAATACACAATGATCTTTCCTGTTCATTCGAATGAGCCATCGTTAAAGTTAAAGCATCTTCTTGGTTTCTCGGCTACCTACCAGAAATACGAAACGGTGATCACGAACGATACTGGAAACAGCCAGCATTTCCCGCATGCTTTCGTGTAAATGAACCATCTTCGGACAAATAGGATCGAACGCATACTCATTCTCTTCAAGTTCTACCTTCGCTCCTTTGCTTTCGCAATACGTCAATTTCAGTTTCGACATTTCCTCCAGGAATTCTATCTTGTTGACGATTTTCATGCTGTTTATCCATCCGGAAGCGATCCTAGCTTGTACACCCCAAGCGACGCCTTCGATGACGCGCAATCGGCTCGGCAACAATTCATCTTTCAGATTTGGAATATAACAGTAATAATAAATACATACATAGACGCTGTTTTCTTTAGCTAGATACTCATTGTCAGTCTCTACCAAAGTTCTATCACGTCGGAGGAAAAATATTCACCGAGGTTGAGGGCAGAGCCGCGGATCCGTAGCCTGGAAATACTTGCCGCGAGGCGAGTCTTCACATTCAGAAGAGCGTTCTCGACATCCGCTAAGCCAGCAGCCTGATACGTACAATTTCAACGTGTCGAATACATTTTCAATACACGCGTACATATGCAGGGGTGGAGATCGGTAACAGAGAGACAAGTAGAGTAAAAGGTGAAAAAGCGCGGGAGAATGAAACGAAGCAAAAGGAGAAAAAAGAAATCCTACCTCAAAGATCTTCTCGCGTTCTTCGAAATTGACGGTCTCGAACTGTGGCTTCGCAAATTTTCTTCCTTGTAAATCGTACAGCAACAACCAAACGATCTTTTCTCGATCCTTGATCGCGTTATTGTGCTGCCAAAATCCTATATCCTCCAAGGCACGAACGAATATCTTTTTGTCTAAATTATACGAAAGAACAGAAAATTATGGAATGCGACGAGAGAAAAATTCGAACGTGAAATTCGTAATCGGATGAGAACGCGTGGACTCGTCCCTCGACTTACATCTGAGAACGTCGTAGACAAGTCCAAACACACGACGCATCTCGGCCTCGTCCGAGTACATAGGAGAAGGCTGCACTTTCCGAAGAACTTTCGCGGCTAACAGAATATCATTAACGCGCCAACCTGGTTGAACGCATGATTCTATCATCGAACCGCTGATCCTATCGACGCTCATCAACGATCCTCCCTTCGATTCTTCGCTTCCATATTTTCTAGGCTTAACCATCGTCAAACTGTGTCCATGCTTCTTTGGCTCCCATTCCCAATCGTTCTTCTTTCGATTCCTTTCCGCTTCCAACTTCGTTTCCACTTCCGTCCCCAATCCGGTTTCTTCGACCCTTCGGTTTCATTACTACTTATGTATACACCATTCCCTTATTGTCATTGAATTAGGTTCACGACAGGGTTTCGCGAAACGCGTCTTACTTACTTCTCCATTATTTGTAGTTTTCGTTTGTTTGTACTTTTGTACAAAGATCAAAACGTACTATCGACATGGTCCGATTAATTCGAATCTCTCTACAGTTTCAGCCATACGGAACGAACATGAGCGTGTCAAGATTAATGGTTAAAAAGGAAAATCAAGTCGGATGCGCACAGTCCAAAATTAAATCGACAAAATATAGAAACAGATCGATCGATATTGAACGAATTCAGGTTGGAAAAGAAAAGCGACATTCGTATCGTTATTTGAATTTGCAAAGCGCAGGTTACGTATCTAAGGCCATAAAATGATTAACAACTATTTATAAGTAGAAGCAACCTCTTCGAGTAGGAGTAACTGATCGATGTGCACGCGTTTTTGACGATCCTTTTCAAGTGAAAACTCATTCGTAAACTCATCGTTTACGGCCGTAAAGATAGCTTCATTACCTTCTTTTTACAAAATCGACGTCGCATTCTCTTTGCAGTTCAACCAGTCGATAATAGACTCGGTAACGCCAGTCTTCGTTGCTCGGTAAAATCAGGTCTTCTAAGTTTTCGTTAAATTCATCGTTGCGAAGTTGACCGTAATTTTCTTTCCAACTTGCCAATAAGATACGAAAGATCTTAGAGTATTCCTCGAACATGTTCCTTTTGCGAGAACAGATGTTTAGCTTTAAACAACCGTCTAATTTCGCATCTTCATCGTCCTTTTTATTATTCATACTGTACGAGTCTCTCGTCTTCGTTAGAAACGATCTTTTCCTTTTAACGAGAAAATGTAAACGATGAAAATTAATTTACTTTTTTATGCGAAATATCCCTGCTTTCTTAAGTCTTGGCAGTCTCAAACTGTAATACTTAGAAGTAAAAGGTAAATATGTAATGTGTGACGAATTAAAAAAAAGGACCAAGAGTTTAGAGGAAAAAGATGTAGAAATAGTTAGCAAAGAGGGGGAAGGAATAATAATGACGATTGTAAAAGAGAATAAAACATACATAAAGTAATATAACACAATTGAGAGATTGAAAAATAGAAATAAAGATAATAATAATAACGTCATTTAACTTACCGGAAGATGGAAAAAATATAAGGCGAAAAAGAGCAGAAAACGCAGGTTAAGTGTAGAACGAGAGATATGGTATGGCGGGCACGCGGTCGAATACCACAGGCCTTAAAGAGGAGAACAAAGAAAGTACAAGAACGTCCCGCGCCGCAACGTCGCGTGATTCGGTAATATCTTTCTCGATATCGCGTCTATCAGTTTACATGAGTATAAACGAAAATCGCAATTCGCAATGAGCCGATCACGATAAGTCGACCTCCTCGGCAATTCTTCTCAGCCTGTTTCGTGTCTCTTCCGTGCATCACCCCATTTATTCCGTACATTCTCTATCAAATATCCATGTATACTTAGATATATACTATATACGTGTATGTACATATATGTTTGTAGATAACCGAATGGATAATTGGAGCGTCGCACAACATGTCACAAACAGACCAATAAATGTCAAAACGGTACGTACTTGTTGGTACGAACTTGAACCTATCCTTGCAGATTTCTAGAACGATAATCATAAAGGTGAAATTTGTTAATCATTACGAAAAGAGAGGAAGAAAAAACGGAGAAGGAGGAAAGGAAGATAGCAAGAAAGAAAGAAAGAAAGAAAGAAAGCAAGCAACGAAATGAACGGAAGAAAATATTTTTACTTATTATCTTAATCCATTTAGAATATAAAAAATGGATTAGGTTTGATTGTAAACTTTCAAAGAATAGACTACAAACTTGAAATATATTTGCAATACGCATTATCTTGCTTTTATTTACCATCTACCAAGAAAGAAGAGAAAAAACAGCGTTGACTTGGTAGCTTACTGTTGCTCTACTTATGATTAGGCAAATACACAATTCGTACAAATCGTTTTGCAGCTTAAAGATCGTCGAAAACTGTATTTTACAAAGCTATTATGCTTTTTCTTTTCGATGTCTTTTTCCCCTATTATTATCATCGTAATCATCATTATTAGGTACTCTTACTATCGTGATACTATATCAGTACCAATTTCATTTATATTATTTATCCTTATCAATGGTTTCTAACAAGAAATAGTAGGATACTGCGGTATTCAAAACCTGGAAATATACACGAGACAGGTGTATTGAAAATGATTAAATCGAAAGATAGATTACCTTAACAAAAAGATCCAATGAAACTTGCATCAAGTCACACGCTTTCAGAACTATCGATCTCTGTGCTAATATCAGCGTAAAGCCTTTTGCGAAACTAGTATCCTTGTGTTTGTACCAATCGCTAAAATAAACCTTGTGACGAAAACGATCGCTCTACGAAGGAAACGAAGATTAAGGAGGCTGATTGCAAGTCTACGTATAATCGACGTTCGCTAGTTTAAGGAACAATTTGAGATGACGATAACTCGAGACGACAACAAGCAAGTACATCTACGAACCTCAATAAGAATTACGTCTGCAGGCCAGGCGTACAGGAACGTTTGTAATAATTTCATAAAAATGAAAACAGTACACATTATGATTTTACCCATAATTTGTCCTTTAACCTGTCAAACAACCAACCCGTTAAGTAATCGTTTTAGTTATTATAGATATTTACGCATGCATAGAAAGAAGGCCAAATGAAAATCGATAGAATCTCAAATTTAACTGAGCTTAAATATGTAAATAGTAAACAGATGTTGTGCAAAGTATTTTCTCGATTATCTTTATCGGGACTCTCACCTGCAAAACCTGAAATATTAAAGTACATAGACTCGTTGCGCTCGTTATTGTCGTTAATAGTATGACGGGTCCGTAAGCTTCTTGAACAATGTCTCGACATTTCAGTAACAGAGCGTGCTTGTTGACGCATTCTTGAAAGATCCGTTTACGATTCTCCTCATACTCTTTATTCGCCTTATTCTTCTCGTCAGTTGAAAATCTCATCTCGAACTCAAAACCCAACAAACGTAACATTACCGATATACGAAATAAGCAAAAGCTGAAAAATCCATCTACACCGGTAGATACAGAGATTATATTCCAAACAATATTCAAATCAAAGAGATAATGCAATTGCCAGACTAACATTGAATCAATCGTCCAAGGATAACTTGCAGGAAAGAGTAAAGGATATTGTAGATTTGTTATATTATTCGCGTTGTAAAGTATTCTCGTAATCAACGGTTTAAATGCGTGTATAGTGCTGTTGATTGCCATTAACGTAAACTGTAGATAAATCAATCGATAAAACGTTCGAACCCAGGAAAAAGCTATTGATCCTATATCTGTTTCGCTTAGTGCTTGTTCCAACATAGAACTGAGTATATCATTTGCTTGTTGCAGTTTATTTTGGTAGATGAAAAAGCAGCAAGCCTAAAAAAGCAAAAAGTATCTTGTTGTAAAATGTCGATAAAAAATTTCGATCGTTCATGTTTCAATTACATAAATTGAATCACGTATCTTGAATATCTTTGTTTGCCTACAACTCGGATTCGTTGAATTTGAAGGCAGGATACGTATGACACATTTAAATATTAGAAGTGACAATTCGGTTATATGAATGAAATGGATTCTTTTAAAATATATGTAGATAAACTTACAAACCTTCATAGTTGTATTCAATATGGCACAGAAGAGGGAAAACGAAGCGGTAAGCAAAGCGATATTCTGAACATTCTGTGAGCAAAAATTTCCTACGACGCAGAGTGAAATGAAAGAGGAAAATATCGACCAAATTGATATGCACCGATAAAATACATCCCGCTTCTTCGTAATCGGACACATCCCACTAAGGAGGAGAAAACGTTTTACGAAACTAGCATACTTTCTATATATTTTTAGTTCTTTCGACATCGTTGAAATTGCGACGGCAATTCTACCTGAATCAATGCATAAGCATCATTCCCAAGACAAGTTACATCTGAATAACGATCGATCGATACATATTACGCTGTTCTGCTTTGCCATTATATATCAATCGACCGCTTGATAACAATGTATAATTTATCTTCTGAAGTTGGTAAATTGCTTGAAATTGATCAGCAATGCTAAATATTTTATCCAACAGTTTATGCGCTTGTTCTTTCGCATCCTCTGTCGCGTAAAGCATAGCTAAATTAAACGTTACGAAAGCAATTTTGAAAATGTGCGTTGAAACTTGTAAAATTTCTAAGAATCATTTCCTTGTACGAGCATTAATAATAATAAAAAGGAAAGAAAAAGAATTTAAAATTTGTACTAGGCGCCGATGAAAACAATTTATCAGGGATAATCAGGGATAAAAAATATCAGATAGATTTAAAAAGTAAAATTTTTATATTTCTTAGAATCTTCATAAGAATGTATAAAATTCGTACAACTATATTTAACTTGAGTAAATTTGAATAATAACATAAGGATTATAATTTTGAAGAAATATTAGATTTTAAAGACATGACAACATCCTTTCTATTTCGCTTCTACTACATCTATTATTCCTCACATTTTTTGTCCGTTGTTCATTATCATATGCAAAAGTACATTGCTCGCGTACCAATTATGAAAACCATATTCTTTGGTTAGTAACGTTAGTAACATTAGCAACACTAATTAACTCTCATTAATTTGTTCAAATCTTATTATATTTATCCTCCTTTAAATTATTTATTAACTTAATTCATGCTTTTATATTTTGTGAATAAATTGTACAATACTCGTAGAGTTGATTTTAGATCCAAATTTACAATATCTGCAAACAAAATATAATGTCACCAGTCACATTCATTTAGTTCCGATATTTCATAAGTATTGCAGTTAACAACAATACCAACCTTCTGGGCGAGCCTTGGGTTTTGGTAGACCAATATCTTGCATAATATCAAATGCAAATGAAACATTATGTACCTTATGATCATGTGTTTTAGGTGTCAAATGAAAACTACCTAAAGGTACGAAAAAACCTTCGAGAAGTCCAAGTAGAAGAGTTAAAAAAACACCATCATGAAATTGCGTATCTAAATCTGTCACCTCCAAATGAACTTTACTCAAGTGTTTATTGACGAAAGAAATCAATGACTAGAAAATAGAACTATGTATTGCATTGTAGAGAGCATATAATTTTTTATAACACAAATGAACAACATACCTTTTTAACTACAGCTAATTTATCAGCCGGATGATCAAAAAGACTATCGAAAGCGTCCCGTTCGCAACGCATTCCCAAATCATCGTACGTCGATGTAATTTCTTCTCTAACCGTTCTGTGTATTAGCTGGCCATCCTTCTTACGCACAACGACAACCTGAGCAGCTACTCTTTCTGGCAATCTAACAGGCGCTCGGAATTGCCTTGCCAAACCAACCAATAAATGTAAAATGGCAACAATGTTTTTCGAATGAACAGATTCTACGTTCCACTTGTAAGGAGGATGGCGTCCTAATACTTGATTAGCAGCTGACAACACAACTGCTAATTTCTGTTTCTGACCTTCTTCTGATTGAGTCACTTCAGGTACATCTAACTTCTTTCCCGTCAACTTTTCTAAAATTAATAAAAAAAATATGCCTACTTAGACTCCACGTATTAGAAGAATTCTATTCAATTTTGCTATTATATAACATACCCAATAGTTTCTGTAGTACCTGTCCATCATACAAATCTTCTGCAATATCTTTAACAATAATCCGCTGGTCGGCTAGTTCATCGTTGATCCATTCAATCAGGACAAATATTAATTCTTTGAGTTTAGAATCTTCCAAAGATCTAGGCTCTATCATTGAACGTTCCTCGTTTTCATCTAATGCATATTCTTCTGGTGGCATCTCTGGATTGGCTGCAAATCCTGGTGAATCAATTGCATACTTCCCTTCCTCCTGTACCTCTTGCACTATATCAAACAAATTCAAAATAAACATAAACAGTAACTTTAAGAAAAAACATTTACAAAATACAAATCGAACATCGACATTACCAACAATATCATTTTTTAAAGTTTGAAGCTACTCGTACCATATAAGGAAATATATCCCGTAAATTCTCGTAAAAGAAGCATAAGCAAAGTTAACTTGTCACAACGTAACGTAAACGCAGTATGATACCTTCTTTGATACGCTTTTTTCGACCCAAGGTCCCAATCTTATCCCAGAAACTTTCTTCTTTTTCATCCTTCCTCGTAGAAATAGGAGGTCGTGGAGATTTTGGACGTGGAGACGACATATTCAACACCAACGTTCATCAAAAATAATCCGAAGAATGAAGGATGTCATCTCTCGAAATACCAACCTTTAACCACATTTACAAACATCGATTGTATATGCATACATTATATTATATGCATGTGTACTTCAGATCTTTTTTGAGCATCTATGTTGAAACAAACTTTGCAAGTATCAGTTTTAAGTACATTTACGTCTTTATCGTTGCTTAGATTGCATAGATTCATAATTATCAACTTTTGTAATCTTTAATTATTTTACACATATCTTTAAAAGTAAAACTATTTCGAAAAACATGCTGACATCTTAATTCATAGAAATCATATAGTAACATCTACTGTAGCATATACATACATTTCAATCGCGGTTTTCTTTAGAAATGTTTTAATTCATTTAAAATATGTCATACTTCCTCGGATATTCTTCAGAACTTCAGATCATATAAAAAAAGATATATGTAAATAAAGAAAGATTATTTGTTATAGAGTAGATTATCATTCACACAAAAATGTCGTTTACATTTACTTAAACGGATTTTGTATTTGAAGTTAAATAAAAAATAAATAAAATTAAATTTCTATCTAATTATGTATTATATTATAACAACATTCGTTATACAGTTAAAAACAATATGCACATGCGCATATATGTATATACAGAATTGAGCCGTTTAGGAACTATTTTCTTAGATAGGTCTCTGCGCTGTGTAAACCGTAAAACGTAATTTAAGGTTATTAACAAAGTATCAAGAAATAATTGTTAAAATGTTATCGCTAATAAGACGTTACGAAACCCAAAATATTATAACGTCATTAAAAATCATGAAACTTTCGTTATCATCTTCTGCGAGCATCGATGATGATATAGGTATTATAACGTTCTTCTAACCAAACTTCCTATTAAATATAATCTTTTACAAAAGCATAAACATATTTTTATTATGTAGTGCTCGTGCGCATTTTTAATTTATATATACTTTCTTTCATAGAATTTCGGGTATTGCAATTACTGCCAAGTGAAAAGAAAGTTACAAACAAAAAGTTACAAAGAAACGCAATTGTGGATTTAGTAATTAAAAAAAGAAATGAAATGTCAGCTAATCAAGATTGGCAGACAATTTGGCCTGCTGCACGAACATTTCATCCTGATATCGTACCATTTCCTTTACAACAGGGATATAAAAATACAAAAGGTATACGTCCTAATAAATATGGAAATGCAGAGTTAATGAAAATTCCAAACTTCTTACACCTTACTCCACCTGTTATTAAAAAACATTGCGAAGCATTAAAAAAATTTTGTACGAGATGGCCAGAAGAATTGGAAACAAATGAAGCATGTGTAAAATACTTTCCTGTTGAAATAATTACATCTGATTATTGCTATTCTTCTCCTACAATAAGAGAACCTCTTGCTAGAATAGTTAATTTGAGAGTAAGACTATCCTCTTTGCATTTAAATGCTCATGCTAAAGATAAAATACTTAGGTTACTGGGTGATAGGTATAATCCTAACACAGATATGATAACAATAACTGCAGACAGATGTCCATCTAGAAAACAGAATTTAGATTATGTAAAGTACCTACTAACTGCATTGTTTCATGTATCTTGGGTAAGTCATTTCCCTTTAATTATATCAATTTTCTGATAAATATAGCATACAAGCAAAGCAAATCAAACAAGAATTGTTTTTAGCGTTTTGAACCATGGGAAACAGAAAAATCTGAAGTAGATATGGAATATTATGACTGGGATAAAAGTAAAAGCAGAAAATCTTTAACATCCATGTATAGTTGGCCAAACATGCCAACTGATTCCAACTATGAATACATCCCACATGTAACAGAATATAAAATTGCAGTTTCTGATTTAATAAATAAAGGAGAAGATCAATTTTCAATCAATAAATACAGACAAGCTGTTAAAAATGTGTTAAACCTAAAATCTTATGATTTTAAAAATAAGTAAAGAATAAGTAAATAAAAATATTGAGTTTGTAATGTTTGTCATTCCTAGTTTAACTGTATTAACTGTTATAGAACGTTCATGTGTAAAAAAAACATAAAACTGTGATAATGTGATATAATGTAATTGAAAAGGTAAGTTTTTATACTTTATTATATAAAAAATTAAAGGATTATGGAAGTAGTTGTACAATAATTTTTTATTTCGACAAAATTGTTTACCGCCGGACACTGACTATGGTATATAAAGACATATCGTTAAGTGCTATACCATATATTTGGAATACAGGTTGCATTATGCAATACAAAAAAGAAAAAATAAATTTAGGATATTTACAAATAAAAACCTAAAATTTAAGTTCAATTACGTTTATTTCATTTAAATTAAAAATACTTCTGCATCTTTGATAACTTAAAAAGCAATTAAGTTCATAAATTACAGCATATCTCATTTCTGACCTATGATAGTCATGCATTAAACATACCACAACTAAGAGGCAAGCAATTTTCATTTGCAATATTCATTGATGTAACCATACATTCTTATCCAACAATGTTCCACAAATTAGTTTCTCTCCTGCAGGTGTTTCTGACTATTGCACCACAATATGAAACATTATGTAAATGCTACCTTATAAGATAAATGTAAATTGATGTTATTTTACTTTCCTGTGTTCTTTTTTCGATATTCAGTCTATAAATGATCATCTATTAAAATATCATTAAAAAGCAACATAAATCCACAAATACTTTTACTAAACAAATACAATTGGAAGGTACATTCGCACCTTTATAACATTGCATAATTTTATATAATTTCAATTTTATAACTAACATCTTCAAGATTTTATAATTATTATTTTTCTTATTACAATGTCATTTTTATGCTTATTATAATGTTACTTTATGCTATAAATTTTTTGTACTTATATGTCACTAAAAATATAAAATATTTAGTCAGACCTCCATCTATTGTCTTTCTGGCTCCAACATAAAAGATTACATATACATTTGTTTGTTGTTAAATTACTTTTCATATTATTACTATCGCTATCATGGAATTTTTGACGAAGGTAGAACTGGACAGAATCTGCAACAATGTCATAATTTTTATTCCAAATGAAAAATATTGAATTACTTGTAAAAATTTGGAAATTTATCTCTTTAAACAATGTCAAAAATTTTTTGTTTTAATAATTTAGGATCATTGTCATTATAGTTTAATATACTAACTTAGTAAGATTTATCGAGTCTTTTTTGTTAAACAATGCCAATAATTGTATTGCAATTTATTAAAACCTACACTTACTTTTGTTTTTCTTTTAGTTTTTGATAGGGATGCGTTGACATTAATCTCCTTCTTTCTTTCTCCCTTACTGCTTTCAATCCTCTATTTGATGTATTTATATCAAGATTTTCTTTCTTGAGTTTATCTGCTTTTAACTTATTTAATATGGTTATACTTTTAGCGCTCATTGTTACATGTGGCTTTTGCATATACTTTTTATTTTCTTTATCTTGAATTCCTATTGTACAGATTGTAATATCCTTACATTTAGGGGATATCTTCCTTGCTTGTTTGATAGGAGTTTTTGTTACATTCATATTATTTTTATCTGAAAGGACACGCTTTTTAACTTTTTCTTGTATACAATTTACATTTTGTCCTTCTTCTGTACTTTCCTTTATTACTTTCATATCAGTATTACAATCCATGGTTGATTCTTCTTCCAATGTGATAGTTACATTCTGTGTATCAAACACTTCTTTTTCAGAACAAAATGTATTGAAAGTTGCATCCAATGCATCTTGATCATTTAAAGGTTGTAATACATATATAGGTATCTTACTATTAAGGGGATCCATTAAATGGGGTACACTAAGGCATGTCAAGTTATAAAAACACTCCTCATGTTTAGTTGTTTCCATATCTGACCATTTTATATTTCTCACTCCTTCCAATAATTTGATCAGCTGTTTAAATTCTTCCTTCATTGTATCTGTCATGGTTCCATATCCTCTCATCATGTTATAATAATTTTGTAATGTTGTACTCATCATTTTAATCATTGAATAATAAGACTCTATTTCACATTGTTGAAGATTATTTACTTTCTTTGCATGTTCATACTGTTGTTGTAATCTAGAATTTTCTATTTCACTAGTTTGTAGTGCAAACATATCTTCTAATTTTATAAGTTTCTTTAACTTTGCTTCCGCATACAGTTTTTGTATTTCTGTTTCTACTGAACACAGTTCCTCCCATGCTGCTTCCATCTGTATCTTTAACGAATCTCTTTGTCGTTCAAAGTAATGCAGTGATTTATTAACTCTTGATTTACCACTTGCATTTTGTTCTTCAAGCGTCAAAGTATCAACAGCTGCTGTTAGATTATGCAATCTTTCATCTGCTGCTTTCTTATATTGAATTCTACAGCATAATATCTTGTCTGCGCTTTCTAATGAAAGGACTTTTTCATTCAGAATTCTCTTTTTTTGAAGTAATTCAATTAATTTATTGCTATCAATTAGTGCAGCTTTATCTATTTCCTCATTAATGTTATTACCTTGAGCCTGTGGTAATACATGCTGCGAACTATTTTCAAATGCTAATAGCTTTTGTTTTAGATAATTTATTTCTTTCTTTTGTTCTTCAACCATTTTTATATATGCAGTTACATGCATTTCACAGGATAGAATATTTTTCTTTATATGAGTTTTGATCTTCTTTGCTCTATTTGCATATCTCAATGTATTGTATGTATCCTCATAACTAAAGCTAGAAGGTGCTATGTTAGCTATCATAACTGTCTGACAATTTCCACCTAATGAGTCTTTTAAGAGACGAGTCAATTTAGAATCTCTGTATGTTATATGTTTTGCACCATCTGCTAACTTATTAATGCAGTTGCCTAGAGCCAATAAAGATTTATTAATATTTGCACCTTCTTTAAATCTTGCCCCTTTACAACCTGTAGCAGAAGCTCTTTCAGAACCAGCTAAATCAATCATAGACAGTTTAACTTGTCGTACTTGACCATCCATTTTGTTGGTGATATTAATATAAACTTGAAAAACTGCGTGACTTCTGCTACTTTCCTCATTTGCATCAGTAGGATGTTGAGTGCGATTTTTATTGCCTTTTGCTAAAAGTGTCAATAATTCTTCAGCATTCTGAATAGCAATTATTTTAAGACCAGCAACAATTACTCCATATCTACCATCGTCTCTTAAATGCAAAGGACCAGATTTATGTAAAAGATCTTGCACATTTTCATTATAAATTTCTAAATACGTTACACCTAAATTAAATTCACGTTGATCACTCTGCTGTTCTATTTGATAAAATAATTCTGCGACTGTCCTGTATGTGATACCAGGATCATTGCTACTACCAAGCATAGTATGAGTTTTTCCAGCACCAGTTGCTCCATATGCAAATACAGAACAATTATAACCATCCAAAAGATTGCAAATCAAATCTTTCGTACTTCCTTCAAATACATCACTGTTATTCGACGTCATGTCAAATATTTTGTCAAAGATGAATTGCAGTTCTTTATTTTGTTTCTTAAGCAAATCACGACCTTTCTGAGCAACACCATGATAAAAAAATGGATTCTCCTCTTCTTTAGGATCGAAAATTAGCATTTTATCGTCAACGATCTTCAAAACAGTTTTACAATTGCCCTGCTGTTCGTGCTCATTTTGCGGTCGTATTCTTACGATTACTTTAATACTCGTCTGTGAACCAGATTCAGTTTGTATGGATAAACTTGGGCTTCCACTTGTGCTTGGCTTTGTTGAATTGTTTGAAATTCGTTTCTTTGGCAACTTTTTAACTTTGTTTGGCGAAAATGCTTTCGCCAAATCTCTTTTATTAAACACCATAGTAAACTTTACTAACTTACATACGAACATCCATTACTGGCCGTTGAATGTAAACTAAGTGTTCAAATTTAAATTTCTGCATCCTGAACTCTTCAAAGACAGTTTTGACAATAGTAAACATATTTATAGTGACATTTTAGGGAATTTTTCCAAACAGAAATTCAACTTTGAGTTTGTTTTATTTTTCTTTCAGTATTACTTATATTACTTACTTATAGACTGATGATATCATCGAATAATGAGATCAAAATCGAATAATAATTATTTTGATTTTTGTCCACTTCATGTCACATTATGGGCCGTGCTGAAATCTGCCGATCAAACGTGCCCGAAAATTGGGTCATGAAAAAGCAACATGGAAGGCAACTAAGTTTTCGTTGTTGTTCAAACAGGGACAAATAGAGGGTCTCTGGTTCTGTCTGATAAATTCAGTACATATTATGCATGGACAGAACGATACCTCTTATCTATTATGTCGATTTTTCACGACTCAATTATCGGATGGTTTTTTCTATGCTTTCGGTATATTAGTGTTAAGACCTATTTATGTGGCTGTGTTCAGTATATTAGTGTTAATTTCCCATAAATATCTATCTACATTAATATTACACCAAAAAAAAAATTCAACTTTGAATTGTCATGTTACGTTTGCGGTTTTGGGGAAAAATGGTGAGTGAGTTGGAGCGTGGAGCTCTGAACCGCCCTGCTCTCTGGAGTGCGCGAAAATTGAAAAATCTTTTATTTTAAAGCTAAGATTTATTCAGAAGTTAGCTTGTCAAGAATACAAGAAAATTATCTCTCAAAAATAGATAAAATTGATCCGCTCAAAAAAACTCTCAAAAATAGATAAAATTGATCTGCTCAAAAAAACTCATCTTCGATCGCAATTTCGACGCCTGTCCACTCTTCTCTATTCTTGGATATCCTTCCTTGCTTACCCTGATGGGTGAAATTGCTCGTCGAAGTACTATCTTTGAGATTCATCCGCTCTTGAGCCCATGGACATGGAAGACACTTAAACTTAGAAAAGTTTACATGAATTGGTAAAGAGAAAAGATCTCGAGAAAATCTAGATTCTTCCAAAGATTCTAGGTGACTTGTCCTACAGTTGCTAATTCGATACGGCCCTTAACGGAACGTTACGTGATGCAGTGCTTTCTGTCTATGTGCTATTATTCCACTTGTACTATATATGTCTTGTAACGAAAAACACTAAAAAGTGTAAAATTTGTTAAACTAATAATTAAAACCTGTTCGTTAAACTAATTGTAAATTGTTTAAGAAAGAGAAGTTGTTTACATACATATATGTGGTGGATGCTAATGATATTTCCCGTCTTACAGAAAATAAAATTGTATTTGGTGAATTAATTTCATATGAATATATTTCGGGAAAACCATTGTCGTAAAAAAATTAAATATATTGCTTATGCTTTCATTGTTGTTCATGCACAGAGTACCATTTGTATATATAATATGCACCACTTAACTATACGAAAGATACATATATACGTTTCTTATTCTACCCAAAGTATTATCTTGTTTATAAACTACAGTCGTTCGGTTATTCTATAGTTTCAATTTTTATTCTCTTTGGCAATGCTGAAAATACATTTGTCTTATTGTTAAATTTATGAGATTAACTGCTATTATTAAATTAACCGTTTTAGCGCCACACAGCGCGATCGCGTTATTCGCGTACTGTGGTGAAATGTGTCGCGATGTTTGATCACGATCATCAATTCGCAACACGCTCGGTTCCGAATGTAGCTCCTTGCGAGTCATATCAGAGTTTCCTCTCGTAATTACTTTTTTTTCAAATAATCGTAAACCACCTGCATAAATAAGCTGTTTTTGTTGAATTTATTTTTATTTACATATACTTCTGCATAGTACAAATTTTTGAAAATATAAAAAAACAATATAATATTTTATTTATAGTAGATATAAAACTAGATTACTGATGTTCATTGTCATATTTAGAAGTAAGTCTTTTATTTAGTTCACCCATTAGGATGATAAATGAAACAAATAAACAATATATATTAAATCAGAACACAAAGATGTAAACACACAAAGACATTAAAATTATAGTCATGGTTTTACAGGATCATGACATTCATTATTTTTAAAACAGACATGTTTATGAAGACATAATGGATGAAGCCCTTTTTTGCACTGCATACAAATTAAATTCGATCGTTTTATACCGTTAATTTTACTGCTACAAACTACGCACTGTCTTAAATTTCTGCCTGGTAGTTTCATTAAGCCAAATATTCTGTCATTATCACTTACCATATGTTGTTTTTTGACTTGCATCCATTCATGCTCTATTTCAGATATAATACTTGATGTAAATTCCAATCGAGTCATTGGCTTCTTTTTGCTAACTTCCTTATAAAATAGATAGGAATTTAATACCATACGGGCAATGATGTGAAACGTAATTTTTTTCCAATATTTTACCGTGCGGCGTTCATCAAGATAGACGTATAACATTTTGTCCGATTTGCCAACTCCCCTCATATAACTATCATAACTGTCACCTATGTATGGTTTTGCTCCACTTCTTTCGTTTTCATTTCGTTTTTTAATTACTATGGTATTGTCATTTGAAGCATGCGTCGAAATTAATTTGGATACTCTATTCGCGTGTTCAACTATTGGCATAAATTTTAGGCATGGGTCGTACTTTTCATGGCCTGGTGGGAAACATTCTTTATTATCGACTAAATGAAAACATTGATAAATAAGCTGGAATCTATTTCGCGAAAACATTTTTGAAAACCAGGGTATGCTCCTTGAATTTTCGGTCCAATAAGAAAATATCGTTGGTCGCCTCGTTATCCCCATTTCCAATAAAACTGCTATAAACGCCTTTATTTCGAGCAAAGTAACTGGTTTCCATAGTTTCATTCGAGATCTTTGGGTGATTTTACGTGATTTTATTAATTGTTCGGCGTACTTATTCGTTTCGTGAACCATTAATGTTAGCAGGAATGAATCGATGAACAAATTAAAATAATCGATAGGTTTAGATTTGTTAGTTAGCGATGGCTGTGGCCCAGTGCCTTCAGTAAAGGAAAATAAATTCTCTTGTTCACCTATATCATTAATAGAAGCACTTGCAGATGTAGCAGAACAGATAAAACTGCATGGAATACTATCTTCGCTACTAGATGTATCAAAAACGTCTATTCTCCTTCTTTTTGAAACTGGAACGATCTTACTACTGCTATCGTCAGATTCAGAAGTTGAATTAGGTCTCCAACTTGACTTCGTTCTTTTCTTTTTCGTATCCATTGCCCTACAAGGAATACACGAATAATAAATAATCAAATTAACACTAAACCTACCAGCGTCGGTTAAATTGACCGCTCTCGAACTTCTACACAAATTTAACCATATTTAAACGTTATCATATCGCTTCATAATTTCTGACTTTTCCTAAAACATACATACAATATATTTTTCGATATTTACTTTTAGTTTGCTCTTTTATTTTCTAAGAAAAATTTGTATCCTGCCTTGTAATCAGTACAAAGAAAAGACTATCTCAAAGTCAGATGACAAACAAAATCAGCAATAACAAATAATAATAGCTATTACACCTGTAATCTTGTCATAAAACATAATCGCATCCCTCGATTAAGATGACCACCAGTTGTCAAGACATATCAATTCAGGCCCATAATAATCCTAAGGAACCGCCATAAAATTTAGCATTTTTTACAGTCCATTGTTATAAACATTTTAAAAGTTGAGAAGTTTCTTAGGGTTATTGTTCATTGCGATAAAACAAGGGAAAAGCGGGGTTTTCTCAACTCCACCCTCAAGTAACCGTTGGTGGAGAACGGCCAATATTCATCAATATTTTCGTATAAATATCGCCGTCACAGACCATATTCTTACTTGCTATCATCCTTTCGACCAGAATACATCTCAGTTTGTTAGTCAATCAGTCGACATCTAAACTTGTTATCTCTGAAACTCAAACAGAAAGCATCTCAGAGCATTTTGTGTAAAGCTGTTATAAAGGGAAAAGTAAAGCATATCAAATTTGACAATAATTTTGTATTCCGTACATAGCGTTATTTTGTGATAAATATTTACCCTAAAAATGACAAGACTTCTCAAAATAAAATTGTAAAAAAAAAATAACAGACATAGAAGAAGACTGTTCAGCGTGCGATGAACAAGAAACTTCAACAACTGAAAACGGCATGGAAACACATGAAAACTATTTACAATCGAATCAGAATTGAATATTATTAGTAAATAGGCGTTCACGTCCAGAGAAAAGAGGAAAGAAATTATCGTTGACAGCAAAGAGTGAGACTGATGTAAAGAACCAACGTAACGAAAATGGGCCCGATGGGATAGTTTGGAGAGAAATAGATGCAAGTCCCAAATCTGGCAGGACATCAGTTCATAACATTTCTAGGGATATTTTAAACGGCATATAATGAAAGGACAAGTAAAGATGGCATTTTATCTTATCATCGAGCACCGTATATATTTGGAGTATTGGAGGCTAAGAGGAAGCTAGATGCAACAAAACTAGATGCATTTATTGCTCTGATATATACCCGCGGTGCATATCAGGCAAAGAATTTAGATGTCTCATATTTATGGAATAAAATTTGGAGATCTGCATTTTTTCAAAAACAATGAACAAAAATGATTTTGCTGAAATTATGAGATTTATACGATTTGATAAGAAGAGCGAAAGAAGCCAGCATTTATGAACCAATAAATTTGCAATGGTATGGGGCCGATTTATAGAGATTTCACAAAATTGTTATAAACCTGGTGCACACATTATTTTTGTATAAAAAATCGCGGGAGAATACCATGCAACAAAACTATCAACAAGTTCAGATTCATTACTACAAAAAATTTGTCAAGTAAAAAATTGTAAAGGTTACAAAATTATAAAAATTTGTTTAAGATGCGGGAAGTATGTATGCGGCAAATATACATTTGATAATAAGATAATTTGTAAAAAACGCAACGAAGTTGAATAAGATATATCTCTATATACACAAAAGTGTAATTTTATTTGTCTATAGTTGAAATTAAACAAAAGTAAATTTGGCCGAAATTTTTTGAAAGTTCATCATTTTATATACATTCAGTTATAAATTAACCATTATCTAAGTTAAATCATAAAAACTATTACTTCTTTAATCACTGGTCATTTTGACCGTACACGGCAGGAATAGGTATATACAAAGTGTCGGTAGGTTTAGTGTTAATTAAAAAAAACTAATGTATAAATTACCTCTTGAATTGAAAAACCAAATCCTATATTATAGAATGTTATCACGCAAACAAAACGTAAAGCACGAATATTTCGCAACCTTTTGAATGTTTAGTATAACGTTTCTGATATGACTGATGAAACGAAACGCGAGCGCGTTGAGCGAATATTTTAACGAAAAAAACGAGTAGCGCGATCGCGTCGATCGGCATTTCTCGCAAATAAATAAACGAAACGCTATCGCGCTGCATGGGACAATCCGAACGAATTCTTAAAAACCCCTGACACTAAAACGGTTAATTAATTAACTGCTTTTAATAAAAATAATCACTAAAATGATACATTTGATTTTATTAACATAATTATTGATATAAGTCTTCTACATTAAAATTTGAAAATACTATATATATACTACTATATATATAGTATTACTATATATATATTGAGAAAAATACTATATATATATTGTTGAAATAATTACTTCTAGGAAAACTCCACATCTTTCTCTTTTGTATACCCGTGACCTGGAAACGGCCGTTACGAAGAAAATAAAATTTACTGAAGCAAAAAATTAAAAATGGAGAGGTCCATATTATTGTGCCCTTGAATATGAATGTTGTTTTTGGGTTACAAGGTCTAGAAACAAAAGAGCCATAAGTAAATTTTTATTGCTGTTTTTTGAAACTTTCAGCTAAAGTTACACACCAAGGTTAATTTTTTAGTAATGTCAGTTGTTGTAATGTAACACTGCTAGAATGAGGATTTAGATCAGCATACACTTATACTTATGCTTACTTCAATATATATATTTCTATCATAAATTCATCCACGCGTTCCTCTATCACATAACCTCATCATAACATTGATACAGTGTGGTTCTCTCATAACTGATACAGATAGATAGCGTGTTCTTACAGGTAAGCTGAAGATTATATTGAAGGACAGAAATAGTGCCATACGACATACGACTGTGGTGCCGAGTGTCGAGGTATTGCGCTCTCTCTCAGATTGTGCAAAAAGTAAGGAGAATACAAATAGTGGGGCGATCCGCCATCCACTACACAAGCTCTTCCTCTCTTTTCTCTTTTCTTCCTCTCACTAAACACTCATTAGAGAGAAAAAAGGATAACCTGAATATAACACTTTCACTTTTGTGTTCTCTTTACTGCCTCTTGTATTCTCTTTATTGCCTCTTACGCCTGGGAACGCGCAGTCTACCTGCATTAGTCATAATCACCTCTAGATTCTTAATACCGCAAATATTGACCATAAAGACACATATAAAGATAAAATGTGTAAGCGAGCTGAGAAAGCAATATATGTAAAAAGAAAAAGAAAACACTGCATAGAGGTCTCTTATGTCCTTGTCTATTAACGTATGCAGATTCATATACTAAATACATACATATAAAATAAGCGTAATACTAATCTCGGCTAAATTTTATTTTAGGAAACCAAAAATTATTGGCTTTTTTTGCACTTGTGTAGTTTTCGACGTGTAGAATCCAAGAATAGAAGTTTTAAGACGGGTAATCTATTGGTTCAAAAGTTATGATATTATGAAATTATGAAATTAAAAAATTACAGTTGGTCGGAGTCGCGAAGAAAATACCGAAGAGTCGCTTTTACAATCTTTTTATCTAGGCATATAACTAACATAAATTTAAAAAATGTACTTTTTTAATTTTTATTGCAGCCTCAAATAATAAAATTGTAAAGAGTGACCTTCACTATTTTCTTCGCAATCCTGAATTGCAATTTTAGAAAAACTTCTTTCATCTAAATAAATTAATCCTTCTAACTTCTTCTAAGTCATTTGGTTCCATTTTAAAAAAGTTATTCTGTTTTAAAGAGTGTACTAATACTTTTGTTCATGACCGTATTTGTACGCGTGCGCATATATCGTATATGCGGCTGCTATAACAACAATTATTCTTAGAAAGACATTGCAAAAGATAGGAGCTTAACATAACCTGCGAGTGCGAGGCAGACAAAATGTGCTGTAGAAGTAAAAGCACGAAAATGTGCTAGTACAAATATACTGCAAAACCGCAGAAATAGAATGGTTTTACAAAACGTTGGCAGTAATTTAATTAAAACTGTCAGTAATGTATGCATTAGACATAATGAATGGAGTAGTAACAAATGTGCTCACAGATTATATATGGCATTGCCACGGCTTACACCACAAGAGGTAATATAGTCTTATCAAACTCTTTCCAAACTCTCTTTTTTATAAATATGTTGTAGGTTACAGCAATTTTGCAAGCTAATGAATATACCAAAGAATTTGATGGTGAAAGTTCTATAAAATATTACGATTCAAATCAGTTGGCATCCAATAATCCTATGGAAGATACTCGATCAGAGGCTCAATGTTTACTTACAAAAGGTACAGAAGTTGTATAAAACATTGGAAACAACTTATACATACACAAATTATTCGATATACTTTTATATTTTTACAATTAGTGACACAACGAATTTCATATTATGTACAACAAAAGCACAAATTTATTTTAGGAATATTGTTAGGTGTGTTTGATGGTCATGGAGGTCGTACATGTGCACAAATTATCTCAAAGAGACTTTTTCATTATATATCAGCATGTTTGTTGCCCACAAAATTACTAAAACAGTATCTCAACACAGTTAACTCCAGCAATAAATTAGAACTTCTTCAAATGTTCAATGATAAAGTGGAATTTATTTCTGAAATTAGAGATCTTTATCAAGCAAGTTTTTTAACTTTTGTCAAGGACTTAATAGAAATGGGATGTACAAAAGAATTTCAAATGGAAACAGCTTTAGAGAATGCATTTCTCAGATTAGATAATGATTTGTCGAACGAAGCACTTTTAAATTTAGGTAAAAGCAGTGCTGCTACAACTCTTGCTGTTGCAATGTCTGGTGCTGTAGCAGCTGTTGCGCACATAGATGGTCCACATCTTCATGTCACTGGAGTGGGTGATTGCCAAGCAGTACTCGGCATACTTTCTGGTATGAGATGTAATTATCAGACTTTGTAATTTTATGAGAAATGGATATACAGTTTTCTTATTGTTGTCATTACTACTTAATATCTGCATCATTATCATCACTGTTATTAGTATTACTATCTTACATTATAGAAAATGATGATTGGTCTGCAAAATTAATGACCGTCGAACATAATACCGACAATCGTGCAGAAGTCGAAAGAATTCTATCAGAGCATCCATCGAACGAAAAATCAACTGTAATTAAATTGGAACGACTACTTGGACAATTAGCGCCCCTTCGTTCGTTAGGTGATTTTCGCTACAAATGGAGCAAACAAATCTTAGAGAAAGTAGTGGCGCCATATTTCGGTGAAACAGCAATTCCACCGAATTATTATACTCCTCCATACTTGACAGCGAAACCAGAAGTTAGATATCATAGATTAACACCAAGAGATAAATTTCTTATAATAGCTAGCGATGGTCTATGGGATTTAATGTCACCCTTACAAGCTGTACGTTTAGTAGGTGAGCATATGAGTGGAAAAGTAACATTGAGCCCATTGAAGCTGCCCCGTAAAAATATGAAATTATCAGAAATACATAAAATGTTGTTGCAACGTAAAGAAGGCTTGAAAAAGAAACCTCTTGATAGTAATGCAGCGACACATTTATTGAGAAACGCACTCGGTGGTACGGAATACGGAATCGATCATGTTAAATTGTCACAATTATTGACACTACCAGGAGAAGTTGTACGAATATTTCGTGACGATATTACAATAACAGTGGTTTATATGAACTCTGAATTTTTAAGACACTGCCCTCCGTGAATCAGTAGAAAACTTTCTTGTTACATTTATAAGATCTTTCACAATTCTTATTGTTTCTAGGCTTCTTGAAGGAAAAACTGAAATTCTATTGTGTACAGCTTGTTATTTATTTCATTAACAATAAAAACAATTTACACATGGAAATGGTATTTTGCTTATTTGATATACGTACACATATGTATATCACATACTACATGTAATCGCGTTCACGTAATTTAACGAATCGTTTCAAATTGATTATTAGTATAATTTATACTTACTCAGAAAAATGAATGCAAATGTCATTGATAACGTGTCGCTGATGTTTAAGCAAAATTAAAATTACAAAACATACAAATGAATTGCTAATCTACAATCATAAACATTGTTCAGAAATACTTATTAATCCTATATATGTATTGTACAATTAATTTGTTAGGTACAAGTATAGCAATAATTATATAAGTTAAAAACGCACAGAATTCGTTACATATTACGTTATGGATCGGTAGCATTTTAACTTTTTCTCGCGCTTTTGAATAAAAAATAGTCTATTGTTTTCTTTTTTTTGCAGATTAAAATGTAACTAATTTTCATCACAAAATATATATCGTTCATTCTGCGATTTTTATATTTTAACAAACAGTATTTGTAAATAAGCATCAAGCTCGCAATGTTGGCATTGCTATCGTGTAATGACTGTTGAAGGAAAAGAAAGTTTGAAAATAAAAGCCTGAGTCAATGTATGTTTGAACTTTTTGTATAAATATTACGTATCGCAATGTCGATAATCAAACAAGACATAAGGCAAGTGCATGTATAACAGAAAGATACTTTTGGAAGTATATAGCAACTTGATTAAAAAAATTTTAGTATCAACCTTCTTGACCAAAATCTTCTTTAAATTTTTCTAATTTAGCCATATCTTCTTCATTCACTGTGGGACGGGTAGTCGCTAATGACTTTAACATGTCTTTCTAAATATGAAAAGTAAATTATACCATATAATAGATTACAATTAAAAATTTTATAAGATAAGACTGAAATAATTCAATGGAAATAAAAAACATTCTATATTTACCATAGTTACAGGTGGTTCATACAATTTATCACCCTCAACTTCCATCCAGTTCATTTCAATAGCGGCTGGATCTCCCGGTGAACATGGTGTCAATAAATCATCCACAATAATAGAAGGATCTTTTGGTGATGGTCCTCTTACACGCTTGAAATGTGTTGCAGTTTGAACTAGTCTAACTGGCTGCATAAGAGCATCTCGTACGATAATACTTATATCAGCTCCAGAGTAACCATCAGTAGCAGCTGCTAATTTTTTAAAGTTTTCTTCTGTTAGACAATGAGAAGTACTTCCTAAATGAAGTTTGAACATTATAACACGAGCTTGTTCATCTGGTAAGGCAATGTAAATCCTCTTCTCAAATCTTCTTCTAATAGCAGAATCTAACACCCATGGTATATTAGTAGCTCCCAATACTAATATACCGTCATTATCTGATCCAACACCTAATGAATCAATTTACCATGTCATATTTTATTTATGTACATAACAACGCGTATCCGGAGAAATTAGTACATATGTCAACATATGTACAAATCAACAATTTATTCGAATATTTCGCTTACCTTGCATCTGAACTAAAAATTCTGTTTTTATTCTTCTTGCAGATTCGGATTCATTGTCGGAACGTGACGAGCAGAGTGAATCCACCTCGTCGATAAATATGATACTGGGTTTGTGTTGACGAGCTAATTCAAACAAATTTTTGACAAGTTTTTCAGATTCTCCAAGCCATTTGCTTACCAAGTCCGAGGATGACACAGAGAAGAACGTTGAATTATTAGCTTCAGTTGCAACAGCCTTTGCTAGATAGGATTTACCAGTACCTGGTGGCTGAAAATATCTTGAAATTACTTGAAAAAAATAATTGTAAATTACTTAGACAAAATTGCAAAATCCTGCTACTGATAAGTCATGTTTTATAGTTAATTTTTACCTAAAAGTTATTTTGTACTTATGTAAAAGTTACCCCAAATAATAAGATACCCTTCCATGGTATCCGTTTTCCAGTAAACAGATGGGGAAAACGTATTGGCAAAATAACAGCTTCCTTTAGAGCTTCCTTGGCTCCATCAAGACCGGCAACATCGTTCCACTTAACATCTGGTTTTTCAATAATTATCGCACCTTCCAGTTTGCTTTGAAGTTTCTTCTTTTCAGGATCACTATCTGTATCACTGTCTCCACTATCGCTCTTCTTATCCTCAGTTTTAGAATTATCTTCACCAGCTTTTACAGGTTTCTTCTTACTTTTTTTCAAATATGCCTTTAATTTTTCAGCTCTTTCCAAATACTGCGTACATTTTGCTCTTATACTCTCTTTAGCTCTGTCACCTTGTGCTTCATCTAGAAAATAAAAACAATAGCATAACTTCACATTCATTTTTGTCATAATACTATTATAAAAAAGGGAAAAAAGAAAAATGATATTATAAAAGAAACCTGATAACAATCGTACATTTAATAGAATGTAGAAAATATTCAACAGCATGTTCATACAACCTAAGTGCTTCCTCATAATTTTTATTACGATCTTCTTCAGTAGCTCTAGTCACCAGATCTATAGCTTTCTATAACACACCAAATACATTTGTAATTACAATTGTTAACTTAGTCATGAAACAAAAACAATGAAAATAACATGTTTAAATAGCTCACCTGCAATATTGTACTTGAAGCCATTCTAATATTACTTTAAGCTGTATCTAACCTTTGCTACACGGTAGTTCACCGTCACGATGAGACGCAGCGTCTCAATAAAGAAAAAAGAAACAGCGATCGAGACGGCGACCTACCGCATCAAAAAGATATTCTATTTCGTTTGATAACCTTCAAAATTAGGTTGTCCAACGTCACTGCTTGACATATCACATATCTCACTAACACATTTTTAAACAAATTCTTGAAGGTAGACTATCTTCTACACTCCACACCGTTTAAACCGTCGCACTCTTAATCATACAGAACATTAAATAATGTCCCGTTCACAGAATGTTCTACCGAATCAATTAAAGATATAGTTACGATACTACATAAAATACAATATACGAAACAATATGCTTACGTATTTACTTAAGTACATATGTATATATGTAAAATATGCAAATAATATTATAGAAATTGTTATAAATACCTTCAAACGAATTTTAACGAATTGTTTTGTATAGATATATGAAAATTTTATAAACGAAAGATAAAAGGTCAGTAATTCAAAATAAATAAGTATTTGACTTGATTATTGTTTTGAATTTGAAAGTGCTTTCCTTGATCACTGAAGATTCTGAAGACGAGAAGAAAAGGTACCGGAATTGATTGTTAACTTTACTGTCTAGATTCTGGATTTTTATGTTTGCGAAAAATATGGTATGATTCATACGTATGAACTGAATCACAGGACAGCAATGAATATGCGGCTTATAAACGGGAACGCATGTGCAACAGCTACCTGTCTACGAAGCACCGAGTCCGAAGAGATAAAAACCTCGGAGCTACCGAGAGCTACCGATGGATCTTTTTCTGTGTTTATACCTATTACTTATTTTTGTTTCAACATTTGTGTTGGCCTAAATCTTTAGCCCAAAAATTAACTTTATTCTATTCTAACCTAACAAAATACCGACATACGAAAAATGCGTACCGCCACCATATGATAGAAACAGTAATCGAAACTAAGAAACTTGGATCATCGTCGTATAGTAGTTTTACAATAAGGAAGCCACTGAGGAGAAACGTTTGATCTAAGTATGAATTGTTTGTTCAACCCTAACTTTCTATTTTATTTATTTGCTTCTTGTGAAAATCTAATGAAAATTAAGGGTGTGGCTAACCGGTCCTTCCTTTTATTATTCTAGGCTATGTTCCAAATGTAACTTGGTTTTAGGATTCGTCTAAGGTTAGGAGTTTTGCATACTTTCGAATATTATTTTTTTTTCTCCGTGAACATAATTGATAGTGAAATGCTATTAATACTTTGTTTAAATTTCTTCTTCAATTAAAAAATCTTATGAAAAAGACATTAAAATACCAATATAGTTTCCATTTAATTTCTCTTCCCCCAAGTTTTATAATTTATAATTTCTTGGTAATTTTGTATTTCAAATTTACATTCATTTATATTAGACAATTGATAAAATGTCAATTATAATGTAACATATACTTAGATATATACTGAGACAATCTTTTATTACAAAAATTAATCCATTTTCAGGCTGCTCAAATTCACAGGTCATAATCTATTAAATGGAAATATTTAACATAACTGCTTATACATATAAAGTATTACAAATATAATTTGAGATACTACATACAAGAAAATCATTTTTTATGAAAATATAAATACCACAAATCTTAAGCGATATGCATAATTTGTTTCCATAAATTTTTATATTATACATAATTGATTTTAAATTATTATGTACATTAGAAGTAATACAATTACTTCTGTTATAAAAAGAAGATAAAACAATTTTTTTTATATCCAGATAATATATATTGGACATAAGCCAGTGATGTCTGTCCCTTCTTCATCGTCTAATAAAATAACTGATAATAAACCAGGTGGTACAAGTCCAAGTCCTATAGAGGGCATTGAAGGTGTTCCAGGACCTAGTTCTTTAGAACCTATGCATTCTCTATTAGCACAAGATGAAGAATCAGAAGATTACGGGGAAGATGGTGAGGAAGAAGATGAAGATGACAGTAGTGAAGAAGAAAGTGAAGTGAGTTATTTTATGTGAACTACAGCACATTATAAAAGATTTACACCTCAATACAGCCAGGTTAATTTAATTTTAGATCAGTGATACAGGAATATTTTGCGATGCAGAATGTGAACCGGACCTTGATAGTAATACATGTTCGCTTTCATCATCTCAACCACAGTCGTTTCCACAACGAGTACATAGTCCCATTTTACATACCTGTGTTCCTTTGGATGTTGTTCAGCCACAAAGGAAGCGCAAAAGTGATACTGAATCTAGTTTACCTTGTAAAAAACTTAACCCAGAGGACAAATCCCATTCGATGTAAGTATAAATTAAAAAAGAGCATTGAGAAATGCAATTTGAATTTTCAAAAGGAGATAGCTTGTGGTACATGAGTTTTTTTATTTGCAGGATTGTTAAGAAATTGGATGATAAAAGTAAACATATGAGATGTGTTATTCCAACAAAAGATAATCCTCCGCCAGAAATGAGTAATTGGCTTCTTCAGTTTCAGGTATAAGAAACTTAAGTAGTTTGATCAAGAAAATTCTTTGTTCTTTTTTTTAATTGTTTAAATACTAAAGATATTGCTTCTAATTTCAGAGATGGTCAAATGCAGAGAGAATGCTAGCTATAGATGAATTAATTGAACGGTGTGAACCAACACAGGTACGACATATGATGCAGGTTATTGAACCTCAATTTCAAAGGGACTTCATATCGTTGTTGCCAAAAGAGTTGGCTTTGTCGGTATTAGCTTTCCTAGAACCCAGGGATCTTTTACGTGCTGCTCAAACATGCCGTAATTGGCGATTTCTCGCGGACGATAATCTACTATGGAAAGAGAAATGCAGAGCAGCTGGTATAGAAGATTTGAAGGATCTGCCTCAAATAAAACGTAAGAATGGTAGAAATTCCGGCAATTGTTCATCCCCATGGAAACAAGCATATATGAGACAACATAATATAAAAATGAATTGGAGAACGAAACCTATTCGTACACCAAAGGTTTTAAAAGGACACGATGACCATGTTATTACTTGTCTTCAGTTCTCTGGTAATCGTATAGTAAGTGGTTCTGATGACAATACTCTTAAAGTATGGTCCGCCGTTACAGGCAAGGTAAGTTGAAGAATATAATTATGGAAATAAGATAGAAAATTATCATATAACATTGTTTTGTAATTTATATATTTTGCAGTGTTTAAGAACATTAGTTGGACATACTGGTGGTGTATGGTCTTCTCAAATGTCCGGTACTACTGTAATTAGTGGTAGTACAGATCGTACTTTGAAAGTATGGAATGCTGAAACTGGTCAATGCATTCATACTTTATATGGACATACATCAACAGTAAGGTGTATGCATCTACATGGTAATAAAGTAGTCAGTGGTAGTAGAGATGCGACTTTAAGGGTGTGGCAAGTGGATACTGGCGAATGTTTACACGTGCTTGTGGGCCATTTGGCAGCTGTTAGATGTGTGCAATATGATGGAAAATTAGTAGTCAGTGGCGCCTACGACTATATGGTTAAGGTTTGGAATCCGGAACGCGAGGAGTGCCTTCATACTTTACAAGGACATACAAATCGTGTTTATTCTCTCCAAGTAAGCATTAATTAAATTGTATATACGAATTATATAAAAGTAATAATACAAACTATACAAACTAATGCGATACAATATATTGCAATAATATACAATATATATTAGATTGTCCGAAAAGTTTCTTTCGTTTCATAAGGTAATAATAGATGAACAACAATTTCTGTTTTATATTATTTTATTGAATTAGGTATGATCCATTTCGTTATATTCCTATTATTATGTTCGTGAATAATTGAATAAACTAATATAAAACAAAAAACATTGTGCATATATTATTTCTTTATAAAACGAAAGAAACTTTTCGGGCAATCTAATATTAAGAAAAATATGTAATTTATAATATTTCTTAAATTGATGCTGTTCACAATTGAAATAATTATTTGTAATGAAATTTTGGTTTTCTTTAGATATTGTCATTTCATTGGACAAATAGTTTTACATTGCAAGCATACCTTGGACAGCACTAAATTTATTTAATATAGATATATGAAGAAGTGTTAATACAGTCTTTTCTTTCTTTCTTCTTATTAGTTTGATGGTGTACATGTTGTTAGCGGTTCTCTGGATACAAGCATAAGAGTATGGGAAGTTGAAACTGGTGCATGTAGACATACATTAATGGGACATCAGTCGCTCACTTCGGGAATGGAATTGCGTAATAATATCTTAGTATCTGGAAATGCAGATTCAACTGTTAAAGTATGGGATATTGTTAGTGGTCACTGCCTTCAAACCTTGTCTGGTCCAAATAAGCATCAGTCTGCTGTCACTTGCCTTCAGTTCAACAGCCATTTTGTAATTACTTCATCTGATGATGGTACAGTTAAACTGTGGGATGTTAAAACTGGTGCGTTTTTCCTTACTGCATTACTGCCTTTCTCTTCTTTCTGTTTTCCTGAATTATTCCTTTGACGAATTCCTAAAGTTTTTATCATGTTTTTAGGTGATTTTATTAGAAACTTGGTTGCTTTGGAAAGCGGCGGAAGTGGTGGTGTTGTGTGGAGGATACGTGCAAGTGATACAAAACTGGTGTGTGCAGTAGGTAGCCGTAACGGAACGGAGGAGACCAAACTTCTTGTTCTCGATTTTGATGTAGAGGTAAAATAGTGCACTTTTCAGTGGATAAAACTGCCCTCTTCTACGACCTCTGTACATACTCTAACTAGGTAGCGTAACCAATCTACTGTACAATGATACATGTATTACATGGTGTGATTGTGATAAGAATGTATGTCGAAAATTTGAAGAGAGATCGTAAAAAGTCAGACGCTGAATCGGTAGTTGTTATAAATGATCTCCAAAGTGGTAGAACATTTAAACCGAAGGCATTAATTATATTAATTATGGAGTGTATTAATCGTGGTGTACAAATATGAGATTTTAAAGACTCAACAAATTACGGAGAACGAGGAGCTTATAAATGTATTACTGTATTACTGCTGTTATAAAATTTAAAAGAAATCGCTAGTAATTTACATGGGAGGTAGCCCACTATGAACATTAACTCCACATAACGATTTGTATGGGCGTTTAGGAAAGTATTTTTAAATTACAGAAAAAGAAAAATTTCGTACCATATTTGTCAAGCTTATAGACAAAAAAATTGCTTAAAGAATCTCACATTTTGAAAAAAAAGAGAAACAGAAAAGGAAGAAAAAAATAAATAAAAGATCTAAATAAAAGGAATGAAAAGATGAGAGAAAAAGAAAAGAAAATAATGGTAAAAATATCCTTTGTACAATAAGTTCTTCTTTGCTGTACTTTATATAGCTTATTTAAATTTTCCATTTATGTTAATTAAATTAGTCATGGGAATTGTGCATAATTTATTGGATGATATAATCAATATTTAATGACTTTTTACCGAAATGAACGCTGTTGCTTTTTATTCACTTTGTTTTATTTGTATCAGTTTTTATTCTATCATCTAAATTGTTCGTACAAAATCATACAATTATATAAATCACAATTAATTTTTTAACTCAAAAGTATATTTTGGAGGAATCATAACGATTTCTACTACATTATTAATAATAATGTTATATTACATTGGAACTTGGACCAGTTTCTTATGTTACTCATTAATCGGAATATCAGGGAACGTGTTACGTAGAGGAAACAACTATTCATGTTTTAACTTCAGGTATAAAAGAGAATTTCAGTAATCAGTTATATTATACACGTTACAAGGGTCCTTGAATTGTAAAACATAAGATAGAGATTTCTTAAAGATACACGCAGAATAATATGTTGCATCTCTCTCTCTTTCTCTCTCTTTTGAATCTTATAAATACAATTACATATACGTTGCAAGAAGAAAATAATATATAATTTGTTCATAATGTATAAAGCATACATGCAAGATGAAATTATTGTATAAAAAAATTTTATTAAACTTCTTTTTAGTTTTTCTATATTGTAAAACAATATAGATGTTTTATTATTTCTATAATCATTCTACAAATATAATTAAGAAGAATGATTATAATATAATAATACAAAAAAGTTTACGCGCCTGTATCTGCTCATTGTCAAATACTTACCACTATAGTATTTGATTAATTTTCCATGCGTAACATGTTCAAAAATCATTCGCTATTTATTGTTCGCCGATTAAACAACCAGGGTTAATCGAATATTCGTGATAGTAATTTAATTGGATTGTCTATATTTAAATAAAATATTGATTTCGACATTAGTACCAAGTCTGGTTTTGCCATGGTGCAATAATAAGAGTTGCAAATTTATCCTGTGCAATATGCACGAATCAACTGAATAACATAAAATCAGTTATCATGCAAGAATAAACATAATTAAATTACAAATTTTTCCAAAGCAAGAAATATTAAGAAATTTGTAATAAATTGCAAATTTATAGATTTTTATAGTAAATTAGTTTTTTATACAAACTCTATCATTACAGAAATTACATAAGCTATACAAACAGTTAATTCTGATTGACAATAAGTCTTGTAAATTCAATTATTAATGCAAGACACAATTTGTGTAAATGCAATTTTTATTATTGAACCTAGGATATTTTAAGAATCGTGTTTTTATTTGTATATTGCTCAATAGTTTATATTTGTAATGATGTGTTATCTGTTGTATCATTTTTTATAAGAAATAGAAAATGTTGCTGCATTTTAAATTATATGTTTTTCACCTTGTGTCTGTCCTAATGTCATTAGCTGTTACATACAAGTATTACGTTTCAATGATAGTAAAAAGAGTACACTCTGAACAAGGAACGTGTATCATCTGATTTTTCTTTTGAATATGTTGCTTCTCAATACAATATAATCCCCCACATCTGCATTGATAAGACAACATGTCTTTATTATTATCCATTTCTTCCAATTCATTCACCCATATTTTTGCATATATTAAAATATTTTCCAAATCTAATTCTTCTTGCTTTAGTATGGCATCATACTCTTCTTTCAACTTTGGATCGCGCAGAACATGCCAAGCTTTTAACACATATTGAAATTTTATACTATCAAATTCTGTTGTATTTTTATCTGGATGAAATTTCAAAGCTAATGCACGATATGCACATTTTATATCTTCAAATGTTGATTCCTTGGTACAACCAAGTATGTCATAATAATTCATTAAATCCATCATTTCGGATTATAGCGTCACATATGTATGCACATAAGACATCATCATTGCTGAAGACAATCAAGTACAAAGGACAAATATGAGTAGATTACATAACCTAAAAATATTAAGTTCGTTTAAGTAATGAATTCGCAATCATACGCGTATAACCATCTATTTACATATTTATCTCTATATTACATAAAACGCAACGTCTGTCTGTTATGTTATAACTGGAGATCCGCTGAACCGATTTTTATGCAGTTTTCTTTCCTATGTAGGAATCTGATCATTTTTGTCAAATTTTAGGCTGTTTGGTTAAAATTAGTTTTTATGAAGCTGAGGAATGAACATAAAAGCGCGACAAGTTGGGGAAAAAGTACATAGAAAACTAAATGCACTGCAAAAACTATAAGAAACACATCGAAATTATGTAAGAGTTATGTAGCTCTTTAATAGTTCTACAAAAAAATTCCACTACCTGATTAATAAGATATTTGAAATTGACATCCATAAATTTATCTTTATTTCATTTGTCTGACTTTACTTACTTGTCTTCAAGACGATAATCTCAAATAATATTTATGTTTTGTTAATTCTATGTACATATATAATTCACTTGATCAAAACCCGCGTTCGCGAGAACTTAGGAAATGGCCACATATATCTACACTTCATACCACGGTCATATATAAGTCTGGAAACTCCGGGATGGGGGTAAAGCTCTTAATAATCGGACGATATTGGTCAATTTGTCTGCAGCAAGGCGTTTCAATTGAGAAGGTAGGATTCGTAGTTTAACGTCATCATGTAAAAATAGCCCGGATCTGATTGTTTCTGTCTCTTTTTCTCTTTCCTTAATGCTGTCGTGAACTGGACTCACGGCGGACCAAGTACCAGCGCAAATGGAAGGAAGAAACGGCGGTTTATATGATTATCATAATTATATTATTATTATTTTGTATCTAACTATTGTCTAATGAATATTATATAATATAAAATCTTTCCTCTTATTAAAAATCTTCGTAAACTCTAAAATTATACAGTAATTTTGCTTTTTTAATAAAAAATTTAATTATATTGAAATGTTTCAATCATGAATAATATTTTGATGATGATATTATTTACATATACTATAGATAGTGTTAATAGTTATACAATTTTTTAATGCATTAAAAATATAGAAAAACAAGTTTACTTTCCAATATACACGTCAAACATGTGCACGTAATTGATTTGGAAGCTGTAATTTTGTTAAACGTTTTTGTTGGAAATAATAATATACATTTCATAATAAAATAATTCATAATTAATATTCATTTAAACAACATTTTTCTGTATCAAATGAAATACTATGGATGTACATACTTACTTTAAATAGATGGTAAAAAATTATGAAAATTAGTTTAGTTTAGTCATTGAGTAATCTTAATGGCTTAGTTTAAATTTCTTAAATTCCTTCAATGATTTCACAGAAAGATGGCATTACATACGGAATCCTAACTTCTCAATAGCAGCGTTCTATGGTGGCCGATTTGTAAAGCACAACGCTTGACATTAGTAATCTTACCCCTTCCACTGGAGTTTTCAAACATGTGTATAAGACCATACTTCCTACACTTATTACTCCAATCAAAACATGATACGCACCATCTATACGTTGCTGCTAGAACTAGAATTAGTTATAGACAAGAACGCAGAGGGAGTTCGGTGTCACCGGTCATTATGGCACATGTTTACTCGTAAAATCTGTTTACAATCGGGGTATGAGCTAGAATAAACCCATAACCTTTGAATTGAATAAGAAAAAATATATGAACAATGCCACTACTTGCATTTTTACAAACATCATGATCTCTCTCTACTTCGTTCGGTATTTTCCATTCTTAACCATTTCGACATTTTCTTTTACGTTGTAATTTAAAATTTGTTAACTTTCTACAAATTGATTGTTACAGAGAGGAAATTTCCTCTCCGATTGCTATTATCTGACTGATCGGTCTGCTATAAATTTGTCGAGAATGAAAAACAAAGAAGCAAGTGAGATATAACAAGTCGCATTATGAAATTCATTTAAAAGTTATTCACATAGCTAAATTTTAAAATATTTTAGGGACATAGAGGAATGGTATCAATGGACAGATTTTTTAAAAAGCCATTTGTTTAAACAATATATTACAACGTAATGCATTTTCATTGTTTTTTGGCTTGCAAAAGCTTACAAAGACCTTTAAAAATGACTTCTGGTACCATAAAAGTTGTCAAAATACAAAAGGTCTACGACGTTGCCAAAGAGTAGAGATACTCGAGTGAGACCACTCGACTTTTTCCAAGTCCATCCAAGTTATAATTTCGCATACCCGTACATACCTATATTCTGTTCAATCAGAAGAGTCAGCAGAGATGTGTAAACAGAATGATCACATGTAGACAAAAGAGGCGCCAGGTATTGACTAGAGGATGATGAGTTCAGGAGCAAATTTACCCTAGGTCATTACTAGAATTCCTTTTGATTTCTCGGACTTATGATATGGACGATAGCAGTGTCAAGCAAGTACATTACGAAGCATGGAGATATATTTACCTTTAATTCTATCGTTTGAAAAAAAGATTGTTCTTTGAGCAAAGTATTTTCACTGATTTATCAGATACAATTTTGCGATCGATATACCGAGTGGTCCTACATAAAAACTCTATTATTTTTGAGATGATGTGATTTTGAGATCTTGATGAGAATACTCATCGAGATAATATGTCGTAAGTATATGTTATTTATTGCATTATTTGTTTTATATACACATATAAGAAATTAATAAAGCACTTTTGTGTCTATTATACTTGTCGGAGCGGACATTAGAATTAGGGTTAGGGGCGTGAAACGAATCTTCGTTTGGGTTACACGTTGTCGTTATGCAATAGAGAAGACATTGACTAGTGCAAATACGATTATTATAGAGTCGGACAAGTAACCGTGGTAGTTAGGCACTCGAGAAACTAATGACAATGATCCTAGGTTCAATAACGAATCCGTGGTCGACGGGATGATAGATAAACGTACTCACAAAATCTAAGTCGGATGCGTGATATTCACTGGTCGTAAAGGGTTACTCCTTTCATCAGTGAGATCGCGAACGAGAATGCCTTTCCGTCCCAACGATGCCACGGAGGAAAAATTATGATGGGGTGTGTCTAAGGATACGAGATCATCGGATTCGTCGAGAAAAGCCTTCGTTCAGAAAGTAAGGGAAATTGACGTTGCTGCTAATTGGTCAATCTCCATATCGGTGGTTAGAAAAAGATGCTAGCCGCCCTCGAGGGAAAGTTGCTAGTGGGAGACCGCGCTCGTTGAAAAATATGGCTCCCCTATCTTCCCGTAGTTGGGACAAAGACTGTTTGTCTGTTTGAAGGACTTTAGTTAACTAAACCTTAAGATTTATAACGGGCCCTCGGGCTAGCCGAACATGTACTGCGGAGACGCATCGACATCTGGCAATCATCTTACTCGAAAAATAGGGTCTGCGTGTGGCGAGCCACGGGACAGAAACCGTTGGAATGTTTACTGTCGCGTGTCGCCACGAATATTTCCTTTAAGGAGAGCCATAGAATTACTCCATACCTTTGCTAGGCAAAGCGTTCATCCCGTGACCGCGGCTACGTTCGGCGACTGACTGTCGCCTCGAGCCCAAGCTCATTATCACGAGTCTCGAACAAATACAATCGGATTGAATAACTACAATTGTTCAATTACAGACTCCGGTGTTCTTTCATCTCCGACATACTCACTACAAAAATTTCGTCCAAAAAGTGGCACAGCATCCGAAATTTATAAATACGCTCCTGACTTAGTTGTTTTCGTTGAACAAAGTATAGCCAGCACAAAATTCTTTTAAATAAACGAATTTGTCCCTTCAAATGGATATGAGCTATTTCTACTACTCACTGGGAACATTTTCTGATGTTATTTATGATATGTCCCGGCAATGACACTGTCACAGGTGAAATTCGAGCAGCTATATGATAAACCAAAATTCCGAGCGCCTTATCACGTGTGACTGTCCGGTCAGCACCCGTTCTCAGCCGCCTGGGTGGCATTCGGTCACTCCAGCCGTTCTCCGAAATATGATAAGTACGAGCAAAGCCTTCTCCCACTCCAACGAATAAAAGAATATAAATGCTCCCTTCAAAATCATCCAGTCAGTCTGAAAAATTCTTAACTAACCCAAGTATCAAAAGTGTATCATCGCGAACCGAAAATAATACTGTACAAATTGAGTAAAAATAAAAAGAACTCGATCTCCTGTTCGGAAATTGACAAGCTTCTTATTTTTATCTTAATTTTACGCTACAACACAATGGTTGATAAATAAAAAAGGGAAAAATAATTTTTTGCAACTAGGAAGAAGAAAAATGAAGTTTCTATATTTTTTACTTTATTGCTATAAGATTGTTTTACTTGGATTGTTGAGATTCTTACGATCAAAATGATACTGAATATGACAATACTTAAAAGAACTTCTATTTTTTAAACTTGTGGTAAGTTGTATCTTACTTGCTTCTCATTCTTGATATATAACAGAACAATCCGAAATCGGATGATAGCGGTTAATTTGTAGAAAATAATTATTAACAAATTTTAGACACAACTTACAACGTAGAAGAAGATGCCCGAGTTGTAAAGAATACCGAAGGAAGTAGGAAAAGTATAATAGTGTTTTTAAAAATGTGACTAGTAACATTATTCATATATACATGTCGGAGAAACGTCGAGGATGGGGTTGGGAGCGTTAGATGATTCTTCATTGAAATTAGCCATTGTTGCGGTATAGTAACAGTACGGTTTATTAACACAAGTATGGGTAACACAGGTTCGACGATCAAACACGGCGATTAAGCGCTTGCAGTACTAGTGACAATGATCTCAGGTTCGATAACGAATCCGCGGTCAACGGGACGATAGATGAACGTTCTCACGAAATCTAAGTCTGAATAGTTGCTGATTGTAAAGACGTTACTCTTTAGTCAATGAGGTCGCCAAAAAGAATGCCTTTCCCGTTCCGATGATGCCACAGAGGAGAACTATCACGGGGTGTGTCTAAGGACACGAGATCATCGGATTCGTCGAGAAAAGCCTTCGTTCGGAAAGTAAGGAAAATTGGCGTTGCTGCTAATTGGTCAATCTCCATATCGGTGGTTAGAAAAAGATGCTAGTTGCCCTCGAGAGAAAGTTGCTAGTGGGAGACGTTGTTCGTTGGAAAAATAGGTCTTGTTTGTTCGACCAATCACGGGGAGACGTAGTCGTTAGGAGAGACGTCAACGGGAGTCGTAAATTCCCGTTACGATTATAACAATCGACACCACGACTTGATCAATCCCCTGATTTCCGTTGAGATAATAGGGGTGATTGAGTTTGTATAACACTGTGATTCACAGAATTATAAATTATATATTTCCAACACTTAGATTACACTGATGAGCATAGATAGATAGATAATCACTTATCGCACGAAGATAAGATAGATATGTACGTTAGAGCAGGGCTCTTATAATTGGATTTAATGTATTAGTGGACGTAGCACTATAAGATATGTCGTGTCAAATACCGAGTCTGGGCCCGAGTCGTCCTCGTTGCGGGGGCTTGGGACAGGTAAGGATTCCTCACTGAAGCTATCCATGTTTTCTTTTACACTGAAGTTATTTTTATTGACACACACGAAATTGTTACAGAGTTGACACAAACTCACAATGACCACACACTCGCGATGCTAGTGACAATGGTCTTAGGTTCGATAACGAGTCAGCGGACAACGGGACGGTAATCGTACGCACTCGCAAAAAAATCTAAGTCGGATTCTGTATTGATATTCACTGGCCGCAAGGCGTTAGTCTCTTTTTGTCGGTGAGGTCGCAAGAGAGAATGACTTTCCGTCCCGGTGATACCCCAGAGGAAAACTATGACGGGGTGTGTCTAAGGACACGAGGTCATCGGATTCGTCGGGGATATCACACGTTCGGAAAGTAAGGGAAATTGACGTTGCTGTTAATTGGCCAATCTCCATATCGGTAGTTAGAAAAGGATGCTAGCCGCCCTTGAGAGAGAGTTGCTAGTGGGAGACGTCGTTCGTGGAAAAATAGGTCTCTCCTGTCTTCCTGTAACTGGGACAAAGACTGTGTATCTGTTGAGGGATTCTAGGTAACTAGATATTAGTGATTATAACGGTCCTCGGGCTAGCCGATCACGTACTGCAGAGGCGTTGACATCTGGTAAACATCCTGCCCGGAGAATAGGATCTGCGTGTGGCGAGCTACGGGACAGAAACCGTTGGAATGTTTACTGCCACGTGCCCCTACAAATCTTTCTTTTAAGGAGAGCTATAGGGTTACTCAATGCCTTTGTTAGATGGAGAGTTCGTCCCGTTGACCGCGGCCACGTTCGGCGACTAATTGTCGCCTTGAGCCCAAGCTCATTGTCACAAGTCTCAAACGAATACAATTGGGTAGAGTGACGGCAAATCGTTTAATTACAACTGTGGAATTTAATTACAATGTTTCTACGGATTTACCCGAGGTTTCAGAGGGAAGGCATCGGTGTCCTCTTATCTCCGACAGATATTTAGGAGAGAAAATGTATGCTCGATAATACCGAGAACGACTCTCGCGTTATGCTTAGACTGCCCCGATAGGTATTAGCGTTAGACTTAGTAGTTGACTTTTCCAACGATGTAGAAGAAGTGAAGTTGAGTGACGATGCTGTGTCGGAGGAAAGCTAGTGATGGGTGTGTCTAGCGCACGGGATAATCGGATTTGTTCATGCCATTTTAGGTCTCGAAGTGAGGGCAGTATACATTGCCTCGGATTGGAAAAACGAAGGTTGGTGGACTAGGAAGGGTCTTAACCGCCCTCAATAGAAAGTTGCTAGCAGGAAGCAACGTACGTGAGAGAAACTAACATTCCCGTGTCAAGCCGTAGTAAGCAATAGTCTTTGGAAACTGATTTAGAAAAGACATTTGTTGGGTCTGAAGGACCTTAGCAGGCAAGTGACTCGGGTTTATGACGGGTGCTTAAGGCTATTGAGGGTACGCCGTACGGAAGAGAGGACATCTGGTGTCCGTCTGGCCCCCGGTGTGTGAACTGGGCCAGGCAGAGAGTCGCCCGGCGTAACAACGTTATATAGTATAACGTTATAACGTATTACGTTATATGGTATAACGTCATATGGTATAACGTTATGACATATTACGTTATATGGTATAACGTTATGACGTATTACATTATAAGGTATAACGTTATAACGTGTTACGTCATATGGTATAACGTTATAACGTATTACGTTATATGGTATACCGATATAACGTATTACGTTATATGGTATAACGTCATATGGTATAACGTTGTAACGTATTACGTTATATGGTACAACGTCATATGGTATAACGTTATGACGTATTACGTAATAAGGTATAACGTTATAACGTATTACGTTATATGGTATAACGTTATAATGTATTACGTTATATGGTATAACGTTATAACGTATTACGTTATATGGTATAACGATGTAACGTATTACGTTATATGGTATAACATCATATGATATAACGTTATAACGTATTACGTTATACGGTATAACGTCATATGGTACAACATTATGACGTATTAGGTTATATATTATAACGTTATAACATATTACGTTATATGGTATGACGTTATAACGTATTAGGATATATGGTATAACGTCGTATGGTATAACGTTATAACGTACTACGTTATATGGTATAACGTTATAACGTATTACGTTATATGGTATAACGTCATATTGTGTATCGTTATAACATATTACGTTATATGGTATAACGATATAACGTATTACGTTATATGGTATAACATCACATGGTATAACATTATAACGTATTACGTTAAATGGTATAACGTTATAACGTATAACGTCATATGGTGTAACGTTATAACGTATTACGTTATATGGTATAACGATATAACGTATTACGTTATATGGTATAACGTCATATGGTATAACGTTATAACGTATTACGTTATATGGTACAACGTCATATGGTATAACGTTATGACGTACTACGTAATACGGTATAACGTTATAACGTATTACGTTATATGGTATAACGTTATAACGTATTACGTTATATGGTATAACGATATAACGTATTACGTTATATGGTATAACATCATATGGTATAACGTTATAACGTATTACGTTATACGGTATGACGTTATAACGTATTACGTTATATTGTATAACGTCGTATGGTATAACGTTATAACGTATTACGTTATATGGTATAACGTCATATGGTATAACGTTATAACGTATTACGTTATATGGTATAACGTCATATGGTATAACGTTATAACGTATTACGTTATATGGTATAACGTTATAACGTATTACGTTATATGGTATAACGTTATAATGTATTACGTTATATGGTATAACGTCATATGGTATAACGTTATAACGTATTACGTTATATGGTATAACGTTATAACGTATTACGTTATATGGTATAACATCATATGGTATAACGTTATAACGTATTACGTTATACGGTATAACGTCATATGGTACAACGTTATGACGTATTAGGTTATATATTATAACGTTATAACGTATTACGTTATATGGTATGACGTTATAACGTATTACGATATATGGTATAACGTCGTATGTTATAACATTATAACGTACTACGTTATATGGTATAACGTTATAACGTATTACGTTATATGGTATAAAGTCATATGGTGTATCGTTATAACATATTACGTTATATGGTAGAAAGATATAACGTATTACGTTATGTGGTATAACATCATATGATATAACGTTATAACGTATTACGTTATACGGTATGACGTTATAACGTATTACGTTATATTGTATAACGTCGTATGGTATAACGTTACAACGCATAACGTTATACGCTATAACGTCATATGGTATAACGTTATAACGTATTACGTTATATGGTATAACGTCATATGGTACAACGTTATGACGTATTACGTTATATAGTATAACGTTATAACGTATTACGTTATATGGTATGACGTTATAACGTATTACGTTATATGGTATAACGCGGTATGGTATACTGTTATAACGTACTACGTTATATGGTATAACGTTATAACGTATTACGTTATATGGTATAACATCATATGGTATAACGTTATAACGTATTACGTTATATCTTATGACGTTATAACGTATTACGTTATATCTTATGACGTTATAACGTATTATGATATATGGTATAACGTCGTATGGTATAACGTTATAACGTACTACGGTATATGGTATAACGTTATAACGTATTACGTTATATGGTATTAAGGTATGTGGCATAACGTTATAACGTATTACGTTATATGGTATAACTTCATAAGGTACAACGATATGACGTATTACGTCATATGGTATAACGTTATAACGTATTACGTTATATGGAACAACGTCATATGGTATAACGTTATGACGTATTACGTAATAAGGTATAACGTTATAACGTATTACGTTATATGGTATTAAGTCATATGGTGTATCGTTATAACATATTACGTTGTATGGTATAACGATATAACGTATTACGTTATATGGTATAACATCATATGATATATCGTTATAACGTATTACGTTATATTGTATAACGTCGTATGGTATAACGTTACAACGCATAACGTTATACGCTATAACGTCATATGGTATAACGTTATAACGTATTACGTTATATGGTATAACGTCATATAGTACAACGTTATGACGTATTACGTTATATAGTATAACGTTATAACGTATTACGTTATATGGTATGACGTTATAACGTATTACGTTATATGGTATAACGCGGAATGGTATACTGTTATAACGTACTACGTTATATGGTATAACGTTATGACGTATTACGTAATAAGGTATAACGTTATAACGTATTACGTTATATGGTATAACGTTATAACGTATTACGTTATATGGTATAACGTTATAACGTATTACGTTATATGGTATAACGATGTAACGTATTACGTTATATGGTATAACATCATATGGTATAACGTTATAACGTATTACGTTATACGGTATGACGTTATAACGTATTACGTTATATTGTATAACGTCGTATGGTATAACGTTACAACGCATAACGTTATACGCTATAACGTCATATGGTATAACGTTATAACGTATTACGTTATATGGTATAACGTCATATGGTACAACGTTATGACGTATTACGTTATATAGTATAACGTTATAACGTATTACGTTATATGGTATGACGTTATAACGTATTACGTTATATGGTATAACGCGGTATGGTATATCGTTATAACGTACTACGTTATATGGTATAACGTTATAACGTATTACGTTATATGGTATAACGTTATAACGTATTACGTTATATGGTATAACGTTATATGGTATAACGTTATGACGTATTACGTAATAAGGTATAACGTTATAACGTATTGCGTTATATGGTATAACGTCATATGGTGTAACGTTATAACGTATTATTTTATATGGTATAACGATATAATGTATTACGTTATATGCTATAACGTTATAACGTATTACGTTATATGGTACAACGTCATATGGTATAACGTTATGACGTATTACGTTATAGGATGTAACGTCATGTGGTATAATCTTATGACGTATTACGTTATAAGGTATAACGTTATAACGTATTACGTTAGATGGTATAACGTTATAACGTATTACGTTATATGGTATAACGTTATATGGTATAACGTTATGACGTATTACGTTATAAGGTATAACGTTATAACGTATTACGTTATATGGTATAACGTCGTATAGTATAACGTTATGACGTATTACGTAATAAGGTATAACGTTATAACGTATTACGTCATAAGGTATAACTTTATAACGTACTACGTTATATGGTATAACGTTATAACGTATTACGTTATATGGTATAACGTCGTATGGTATAACGTTATGACGTATTACGTAATAAGGTATAACGTTATAACGTATTACGTCATAAGGTATAACGTTATAACGTATTACGTTATATGGTATAACTTCGTATGGTATAACGTTATGTCGTATTACGTAATAAGGTATAACGTTATAACGTATTACGTCGTAAGGTATAACGTTATAACGTATTACGTTATATGGCATAACGTTATAGCGTATTACGTTATACGGTATAACGTCATATGGTACAACGTCATAAAGTATTACGTTATATGGAATAACGACATAACGTATTACGTTATATGGTACAACGTCATATGGTATAACGTTATGATGTATTACGTAATAAGGTATAACGTTATAACGTATTACGTCATAAGGTATAACGTTATAACGTATTACGTTATATGGCATAACGTTATAACGTATTACGTTGTATGGTATAACGTTATAACGTATTACGTTATATGGTATAACGTCATATGGTATAACGTTATAACGTATTACGTTATACGGTATAACGTCATATGGTGTAACGTTATAACGTATTACGTTATATGGTATAACGATATAACGTATTACGTTATATGGTGTAACGTTGTAACGTACTACGTTATATGGTATAACGTTATGACGTATTGCGTTATAAGGTATAACGCTATAACGTATTACCTTATATGGTATAACGTTATAACGTATTACGTTATATGGTATAACGTTATAACGTATTACGTTATATGGTATAACGCGGTACGGTATATCGTTATAACGTACTACGTTATATGGTATAACGTTATAACGTATTACGTTATATCGTATAATATCATATGATATAACGTTATAACGTATTACGTTATACGGTATAACGTCATATGGTACAACGTTATGACGTATTAGGTTATATATTATAACGTTATAACACATTACGTTATATGGTATGACGTTATAACGTATTACGATATATGGTATAACGTCGTATGGTATAACGTTATAACGTACTACGTTATATGGTATAACGTTATAACGTATTACGTTATATGGTATAACGTCATATTGTGTATCGTTATAACATATTACGTTATATGGTATAACGATATAACGTATTACGTTATATGGTATAACATCACATGGTATAACCTTATAACGTATTACGTTAAATGGTATAACGTTATAACGTATAACGTCATATGGTGCAACGTTATAACGTATTACGTTATATGGTATACCGATATAACGTATTACGTTATATGGTATAACGTCATATGGTATAACGTTATAACGTATTACGTTATATGGTATAACGTCGTATAGTATAACGTTATGACGTATTACGTAATAAGGTATAACGTTATAACGTATTACGTCATAAGGTATAACTTTATAACGTATTACGTTATATGGTATAACGTTATAACGTATTACGTTATATGGTATAACGCGGTATGGTATATCGTTATAACGTACTACGTTATATGGTATAACGTTATAACGTATTACGTTATATGGTATAACATCATATGGTATAACGTTATAACGTATTACGTTATACGGTATAACGTCATATGGTACAACGTTATGAAGTATTAGGTTATATACTATAACGTTATAACGTATTACGTTATATGGTATGACGTTATAACGTATTACGATATATGGTATAACGTCGTATGGTATAACGTTATAACGTACTACGTTATATGGTATAACGTTATAACGTATTACGTTTTATGGTATAAAGTCATATGGTGTATCGTTATAACATATTACGTTATATGGTAGAAAGATATAACGTATTACGTTATATGGTATAACATCATATGATATAACGTTATAACGTATTACGTTATACGGTATGACGTTATAACGTATTACGTTATATTGTATAACGTCGTATGGTATAACGTTACAACGCATAACGTTATACGCTATAACGTCATATGGTATAACGTTATAACGTATTACGTTATATGGTATAACGTCATATGGTAGAACGTTATGACGTATTACGTTATATAGTATAACGTTATAACGTATTACGTTATATGGTATAACGCGGTATGGTATACTGTTATAACGTACTACGTTATATGGTATAACGTTATAACGTATTACGTTATGTGGTATAACATCATATGGTATAACGTTATAACGTATTACGTTATATCTTATGACGTTATAACGTATTACGTTATATCTTATGACGTTATAACGTATTACGATATATGGTATAACGTCGTATGGTATAACGTTATAACGTACTACGTTATATGGTATAACGTTATAACGTATTACGTTATATGGTATTAAGGTATGTGGCATAACGTTATAACGTATTACGTTATATGGTATAACTTCATAAGGTACAACGATATGACGTATTACGTCATATGGTATAACGTTATAACGTATTACGTTATATGGAACAACGTCATATGGTATAACGTTATGACGTATTACGTAATAAGGTATAACGTTATAACGTATTACGTTATATGGTATTAAGTCATATGGTGTATCGTTATAACATATTACGTTATATGGCATAACGATATAACGTATTACGTTATATGGTATAACATCATATGATATATCGTTATAACGTATTACGTTATATTGTATAACGTCGTATGGTATAACGTTACAACGCATAACGTTATACGGTATAACGTCATATGGTATAACGTTATAACGTATTACGTTATATGGTATAACGTCATATGGAATAACGTTATGACGTATAACGTTATATGGTATAACATCATATGATATATCGTTATAACGTATTACGTTATACGGTATGACGTTATAACGTATTACCTTATATTGTATAACGTCGTATGGTATAACGTTACAACGCATAACGTTATACGGTATAACGTCATATGGTATAACGTTATAACGTATCACGTTATATGGTATAACGTTATAACGTATTACGTTATATGGTATAGCGTCATATGGTACAACGTTATGACGTATTAGGTTATATAGTATAACGTTATAACGTATTACGTTATATCTTATGACGTTATAACGTATTACGATATATTGTATAACGTCGTATGGTATAACGTTATAACGTATTACGATATATGGTATGACGTTATAGCGTATTACGTTATACGGTATGACGTTATAACGTATTACGTTATATGGTATAACGTTATAACGTATTACGTTATATGGTATAACATCATATGGTATAACGTTATAACGTATTACGTTATATGGTATAACGCGGTATGTTATAACGTTATAACGTATTACGTTATATGGTATAACTTTATAACGTATTACGTTATATGGTATAACGTTGTAACGTATTACGTTATATGGTATAACATCATATGGTATAACGTTATAACGTATTACGTTATGTGGTACAACGTCATATGGTATAACGTTATGACGTTTTACGTAATAAGGTATAGCGTTATAACGTATTACGTTATATGGTATAACGTTATAACGTATTACGATATATTGTATAACGTCGTATGGTATAACGTTATAACGTATTACGATATATGGTATGACGTTATAGCGTATTACGTTATATGGTATAAAGTCATATGGTGTATCGTTATAACAAATTACGTTATATGGTAGAAAGATATAACGTATTACGTTATATGGTATAACGTTATAACGTATTACGTTATATGCTATAACGATATGTGGTATTACGTTATATGGTATTACGTTATAACGTATTACGTTATATGGTATAACGTTATAACGTATTACGTTATATGGTATAGCGTTATAACGTATTACGTTATATGGTATAACGTTATAACGTACTACGTTATATGGTATAACGTTATGATGTATTACGTAATAAGGTATAACGTTATAACGTATTACGTTATATGGTATGACGTTATAACGTATTACGATATATGGTATAACGTCGTAGGGTATAACGTTATAACGTACTACGTTATATCTTATAACGTTATAACGTATTACGTTATATGGTATAAAGTCATATGGTGTATCGTTATAACAAATTACGATATATGGTAGAAAGATATAACGTATTACGTTATATGGTATAACGTTATAACGTATTACGTTATAACGTATTACGTTATATGGCATAACGTTATAACGTATTATGTTATATGGTATAACGTCATACGGTACAACGATATGACGTATTACGGTATATGGTATAACGTTATAACGTATTACGTTATATGGTATAACGATATAACGTATTACGTTATATGGTGTAACGTTGTAACGTACTACGTTATATGGTATAACGTTATGACGTATTACGTTATAAGGTATAACGCTATAACGTATTACGTTATATGGTATAACGTTATAACGTATTACGTTATATGGTATAACGTCATATGGTATAACGTTGTAACGTATTACGTTATATGGTACAACGTCATATGGTATAACGTTATGACGTTTTACGTAATAAGGTATAGCGTTATAACGTATTACGTTATATGGTATAACGTTATAATGTATTACGTTATATGGTATAACGTTATAACGTATTACGTTATATGGTATAACGATGTAACGTATTACGTTATATGGTATAACATCATATGATATAACGTTATAACGTATTACGTTATACGGTATGACGTTATAACGTATTACGTTATATTGTATAACGTCGTATGGTATAACGTTACAACGCATAACGTTATACGCTATAACGTCATATGGTATAACGTTATAACGTATTACGTTATATGGTATAACGTCATATGGTATAACGTTATAACGTATTACGTTATATGGTATAACGTTATAACGTATTACGTTATATGGTATGACGTTATAACGTATTACGTTATATGGTATAACGTTATAACGTATTACGTTATATGGTATAACATCATATGGTATAACGTTATAACGTATTACGTTATATGGTATAACGCGGTATGTTATAACGTTATAACGTATTACGTTATATGGTATAACTTTATAACGTATTACGTTATATGGTATAACGTTATAACGTATTACGTTATATGGTATAACGCGGTATGGTATATCGTTATAACGTATTACGTTATATGGTATAACGTTATAACGTAGTACGTTATATGGTATAACATCATATGATATAACGTTATAACGTATTACGTTATACGGTATAACGTCATATGGTACAACGTTATGACGTATTAGGTTATATATTATAACGTTATAACGTATTACGTTATATGGTATGACGTTATAACGTATTACGATATATGGTATAACGTCGTATGGTATAACGTTATAACGTACTACGTTATATGGTATAACGTTATAACGTATTACGTTATATGGTATAACGTCATATTGTGTATCGTTATAACATATTACGTTATATGGTATAACGATATAACGTATTACGTTATATGGTATAACATCATATGGTATAACGTTATAACGTATTACGTTATATGGTATAACGTTATAACGTATAACGTCATATGGTGTAACGTTATAACGTATTACGTTATATGGTATAACGATATAACGTATTACGTTATATGGTATAACGTCATATGGTATAACGTTATAACGTATTACGTTATATGGTACAACGTCATATGGTATAACGTTATGACGTATTACGTTATATGGTATAACGTTATAACGTATTACGTTATATGGTATAACGTTATAATGTATTACGTTATATGGTATAACGTTATAACGTATTACGTTATATGGTATAACGATGTAACGTATTACGTTATATGGTATAACATCATATGGTATAACGTTATAACGTATTACGTTATACGGTATGACGTTATAACGTATTACGTTATATGGTATAACGTTACGTATAACGTTATATGGTATAACGTCATATGGTTATAACGTTATAACGTATTACGTTATATGGTATAACGTTATAACGTATTACGTTATATGGTATAACATCATATGGTATAACGTTATAACGTATTACGTTATATGGTATAACGTCATATGATATAACGTTATAACGTATTACGTTATACGGTATGACGTTATAACGTATTACGTTATATTGTATAACGTCGTATGGAATAACGTTACAACGCATAACGTTATACGCTATAACGTCATATGGTATAACGTTATAACGTATTACGTTATATTGTATAACGTCATACGGTACAACGATATGACGTATTACGTTATATAGTATAACGTTATAACGTATTACGTTATATGGTATGACGTTATAACGTATTACGTTATATGGTACAACGCGGTATGGTATATCGTTATAACGTACTACGTTATATGGTATAACGTTATAACGTATTACGTTATATGGTATAACATCATATGGTATAACGTTATAACGTATTACGTTATATCTTATGACGTTATAACGTATTACGATATATGGTATAACGTCGTATGGTATAACGTTATAACGTACTACGTTATATGGTATAACGTTATAACGTATTACGTTATATGGTATTACGGTATATGGCATAACGTTATAACGTATTACGTTATATGGTATAACGTCATACGGTACAACGATATGACGTATTACGTTATATAGTATAACGTTATAACGTATTACGTTATATGGTATGACGTTATAACGTATTACGATATATGGTATAACGTCGTATGGTATAACGTTATAACGTATTACGTTATATGGTATAACGTCATATGGTATAACGTTATAACGTATTACGTTATATGGTATAACGTTATAACGTATTACGTTATATGGTATAACATCATATGGTATAACGTTATAACGGTATGCGGTGCGCGTTATAACGTACTACGTTATATGGTATAACGTTATAACGTATTACGTTATATGGTATAACGCGGTATGTTATAACGTTATAACGTATTACGTTATATGGTATAACTTTCTAACGTATTACGTTATATGGTATAACGTTATAACGTATTACGTTATATGGTATAACATCATATGGTATAACGATATAACGTATTACGTTATGTGGTACAACGTCATATGGTATAACGTTATGACGTATTACGTAATAAGGTATAACGTTATAACGTACTACGTTATATGGTAAAACGTTATAACGTATTACGTTATATGGTATAACGTTATAACGTATTACGTTATATGGTATGACGTTATAACGTATTACGTTATATGGTATAACGCGGTATGTTATAACGTTATAACGTATTACGTTATATGGTATAACTTTATAACGTATTACGTTAAATGGTATAACGTTATAACGTATAACGTCGTATGGTGTAACGTTATAACGTATTACGTTATATGGTATAACGTTATAACGTATTACGTTATATGGTATAACGATGTAACGTATTACGTTATATGGTATAACATCATATGATATAACGTTATAACGTATCACGTTATACGGTATGACGTTATAACGTATTACGTTATATTGTATAACGTCGTATGGTATAACGTTACAACGCATAACGTTATACGGTATAACGTCATATGGTATAACGTTATAACGTATTACGTTATATGGTATAACGTCATATGGAATAACGTTATGACGTTTAACGTTATATGTTATAACATCATATGATATATCGTTATAACGTATTACGTTATACGGTATGACGTTATAACGTATTACGTTATATTGTATAACGTCGTATGGTATAACGTTACAACGCATAACGTTATACGGTATAACGTCATATGGTATACCGTTATAACGTACTACGTTATATGGTATAACGTTATAACGTATTACGTTATATGGTATAACATCATATGGTATAACGTTATAACGTATTACGTTATATCTTATGACGTTATAACGTATTACGTTATATCTTATGACGTTATAACGTATTACGATATATGGTATAACGTCGTATGGTATAACGTTATAACGTACTACGTTATATGGTATAACGTTATAACGTATTACGTTATATGGTATTAAGGTATGTGGCATAACGTTATAACGTATTACGTTATATGGTATAACTTCATAAGGTACAACGATATGACGTATTACGTCATATGGTATAACGTTATAACGTATTACGTTATATGGAACAACGTCATATGGTATAACGTTATGACGTATTACGTAATAAGGTATAACGTTATAACGTATTACGTTATATGGTATAACGTTATAACGTATTACGTTATATGGTATAACGTTATAACGTATTACGTTATATGGTATAACGATATAACGTATTACGTTATATGGTATAACATCATATGATATAACGTTATAACGTATTACGTTATACGGTATGACGTTATAACGTATTACGTTATATTGTATAACGTCGTATGGTATAACGTTACAACGCATAACGTTATACGGTATAACGTCATATGATTATAACGTTATATCGTATTACGTTATATGGTATAACGTTATAACGTATTACGTTATATGGTATAACATCATATGGTATAACGTTATAACGTATTACGTTATATGGTATGACGTTATAACGTATTACGTTATATGGTATAACGTCGTATGGTATAACGTTATAACGTACTACGTTATATGGTATAACGTTATAACGTATTACGTTATATGGTATACCTTTATAACGTATTACGTTATATGGTATAACGTTATAACGTATTACGTTATATGGTATAACATCATATGGTATAACGTTATAACGTATTACGTTATGTGGTACAACGTCATATGGTATAACGTTATGACGTATTACGTAATAAGGTATAACGTTATAACGTACTACGTTATATGGTATAACGTTATAACGTATTACGTTATATGGTATAACGTTATAACGTATTACGTTATATGGTATGACGTTATAACGTATTACGTTATATGGTATAAGGCGGTATGTTATAACGTTATAACGTATTACGTTATATGGTATAACTTTATAACGTATTACGTTATAATGTATAACGTTATAACGTATTACGTTATATGGTATAACGCGGTATGGTATATCGTTATAACGTACTACGTTATATGGTATAACGTTATAACGTATTACGTTATATGGTATAACATCATATGGTATATCGTTATAACGTATTACGTTATACGGTATAACGTCATATGGTACAACGTTATGACGTATTAGGTTATATATTATAACCTTATAACGTACTACGTTATATGGTATGACGTTATAACGTATTACGATATATGGTATAACGTCGTATGGAATAACGTTATAACGTACTACGTTATATGGTATAACGTTATAACGTATTACGTTATATGGTATATCGCGGTATGTTATAACGTTATAACGTATTACGTTATATGGTATAACTTTCTAACGTATTACGTTATATGGTATAACGTTATAACGTATTACGTTATATGGTATAACATCATATGGTATAACGATATAACGTATTACGTTATGTGGTACAACGTCATATGGTATAACGTTATGACGTATCACGTAATAAGGTATAACGTTATAACGTACTACGTTATATGGTAAAACGTTATAACGTATTACGTTATATGGTATAACGTTATAACGTATTACGTTAAATGGTATGACGTTATAACGTATTACGTTATATGGTATAACGCGGTATGTTATAACGTTATAACGTATTACGTTATATGGTATAACTTTATAACGTATTACGTTAAATGGTATAACGTTATAACGTATAACGTCGTATGGTGTAACGTTATAACGTATTACGTTATATGGTATAACGTTATAACGTATTACGTTATATGGTATAACGATGTAACGTATTACGTTATATGGTATAACATCATATGATATAACGTTATAACGTATTACGTTATACGGTATGACGTTATAACGTATTACGTTATATTGTATAACGTCGTATGGTATAACGTTACAACGCATAACGTTATACGGTATAACGTCATATGGTATAACGTTATAACGTATTACGTTATATGGTATAACGTCATATGGAATAACGTTATGACGTATAACGTTATAAGGTATAACGTTATAACGTATTA